>NC_092724.1:160184482-160811020 GCF_047496885.1 Scyliorhinus torazame | reverse complement strand
GGCCTCCCCGAACAGGCGCAGGAATGTGGTGACTAGGGGCTTTTCACAGTACCTTCATTGAAGCCTACTTGTGACAATAACCGATTATTATTATTAGTCACGGCTTAATCAATCAACCTTTGTTATGCTTGAGGGATTACCCAATAAGGAGAGATTGAGGGTTAGTTAAACCCATATTGCCTGGAGTTAAGAAGGAAGAGAGATGTCTCATTGACATGCACATCCCATTTCTTATGGTGCAGGGTGGCCCTTTGACACACACAACATGCACACACACGACCAGGACTGAATACTCACGGGGGGAGGTTGAAAGTGTGGTGATTTAAAGGGTGATTTAAAGTTTCTACATGAAGGTCAGAGAAGCATTAAAACTGCTCCTGGACCATAATAAACCTTCGCTCTGTGACATCATTTGCATATTTAAAGTGGACCATGCTGGCTTGGGAGCGATATCCTTGTCACCTGCGATTTTAAAATTATCGGGTCATATCTGGGTGGGGAAAGGTTGGATTGGTCCCTGCTCCATTTCATATAAGAAGCACATCTTGAAGCAACCCCAAAGAATCCTTTTAAAAAGAATTTGGAAGAAAAATAAATGCGCAGAGAGGAAGAGGGACAGAAAGAGAAGCTGAGTGATGGAGAAATGGGAGAGTCAAGTGAAGAAAGAAAGAAGGGAGGAAACTAAAGGTGAAGACAGACAGAGAGACATGGTGATCATAATTATTCCACAGAATGCAACTGACGTTTAAACAGGTTTTAACCATCAAAAAGCAGTTTACTTAAAGATGACCCATTCATTCATTGCATAAAATGAATCTTACTCCTGTTCCAAAAGATTGGTACTGGCAGGGAGTACAACTAAGGACAATTAGAACTCAAAAAATATCACCATCAGATTCAAGATTCATGTGCTCGGACTATTGAATTGTTAACAATCAGCCCAATAGGGCTTTAACAGACAGGTTCGTTCAGAGGTAGAAGTATTTTATAGTCATTTAAAAGTTCAGTTAGAAACTTTGAAGAAGGTTTAAGCTCTCCATGTTTCTGTTTTCCCTCCCCCCACACAGTATATTAATCGGAGATTTGGACGGGCGGTGAGATATCAAATCGTTTGCTCCTTCATGGTATACATGGTAAGTTCAAAGAAAGATTTAAGAATATATTTCATTTATTATTGCTTGTGACAGGATAATTTAAAACACGGTTTTCAATAAAAGAAGACAGAAATCAGGGGCTGGATTCTCCGAGAAATCGAGCCGAAAATGCGAAACGCGATTGCCGGAGAATCGGCTCCGATGCCGAAATCGGGTTTGATACCGGTTTTGCGTCGATTTAGGATTCTCCGGACCCACCAACAGAACAAAATCGCAGCACCCGCGCGTGGCCCGGAGAATCGCTTCGAATACCCCAATGACTGATTCTCCGGCCCAGCGATCCTGTGGCCCAGATTTCCCGCTGCCCTGCATGCAGCTCTTTGGCAGTGTCAGCGCAGGCGACTCAGAGAGGAGTTAGAGTCTGCAGCTGAGCAGCGGCTGCAGAGGGGCAGGTGCCAGCCGCTTAGGCTGGAGGGCCACCTGCGCGACAGGCCGAGGAGGAGGTGGTGCCAAGGAGGCTCCTCATGAGGCCCCGCGTGTACCGGCGCCGCATGTCCTCCACAATATACCCCCGGACCGGGCATGCAGGAGGAGGCTGCGGATGAGGCGGGAAACCGTGGAGGCTGCTGCGGATGAGGCGGGAAAACCGTCGGACATATCTGCCACATGATGGCACACCTGGCACGCCGTGTGGGAGGTGGGGGAGGACACCCGCTACCGGTAGCCGTCAAGGTGACGGTCGCCCTGAATGTCTATGCTTCGGGGGTCGTTCCAGTCGCCGAGTTTGGACCTCTCCGGCATCTCCCAGGCATCGGTGCACAGGTGCATCCGCGCCATCACTGATGCCCTGTATGCCCTTGCGGACAGGTACATCCAGTTCCCCGTGAACACCGCCCACCAGGATGCCCGGGCAGTGGGGTTCACTGCCGTCACCGGGATGCCCCGGGTCCAGGGGCTCATCGCTTGGGTGCATGTCGCCCTGCGGCCATCTGCGGATAACAGGGCTGCTGTTCAAACTGAAAGGGGGTACCATGAACATTCAGGTGGTCTGTGACCACTAGATGATGATCCTGCACGTCTGCACCCGGTACCCAGGCAGTGTGCATGAGTTGTTCGTGTTGGCGCAATCATTGATCCCCGGCATGTTCGATTGACGTCCCCCCTGGCTGCCGGGCTGGTTGCGGGTCGACAGGAGTTACCCATTGCGGTCGTGGCTGATGACGCCTATACGGAGGTCACAGAGCGACGTGGAGAACTGCTACAATGATGCCCAATGTGCAACCAGGGGTGTGGTGGAGAGGAGCTTTGGGGTGCTGAAGATGCGCTTCAGGTGCTCTGGAGGGGCCCTCCAGTACGAGACAAGGAGGGTCAACCGCATCATTGTGGTCTGCTGCATCCTCCCATATAGCCCAGCAGAGGGGCGATGTGCTGGAGGAGGAGGAGGGGCAACCGCAAGCCACATCGGAAGAGGAGGATGAGGGGAGAGGGGGACAATGGGCAGGACATGGGGGCTGGCCAGGCACGGGAGGCCTCACTACGTCATCGGCAGGGTCAGCGAGCACAGGATGCATTAGCGGACACACGTTTCATCAACTGGGGAGGGAATGATGGGGACGGGAGGGGGAGGGGGGCACGGCCCACCCACTGGGTCTCACTGGTCCACCACCTCTCACCCACAGTGGCCATCACTGACTGCCCCACCCCCACACCCACCAGACAGAGCACAGAGGTGGCTTTCAAAGGTGTTAACAGGTGTTTAATGTGAAGAAGTATTTACAGTCTGTGCTCTAGCCCCTCTAACTAAACTGTACCCTGCACCCATGCCAACCCAACTGGTGTCTAGCTTTCTGGCCTTATGGGCCCTTACGATACGCCTAGGTTGTTCCCCAGACAGTGCAGCAGGAGTGGAGGTGGACTGCTGAGACTCCTGCCCTGCGACTAGGGTCCCCGTTGGTGCACGATTCCTTGGGCGGTGCCGCCTCTGCCCGCTGCCCACTGCCCACCAGATGCATCAGGGACAGGAGGGGGGGGGGGGGGGGGAGTCCGAGGTGCCGCGGTGTTACGGGACCTCCCCTGCAGGAGTCACCGGCATGGGCCCCAGGACCTCCTCCTCCTTCGGGGTGCCCGGTGGCCCCTGGGGCTTCTCCATGGGACGGGGGTGCGAACGGAGCCAAACCCCGAGGCTCCCCCGACACCCGGCGCAGCCAGTCCTGGATGCCCACTCTGGTATCGACCAGGGTCTGTATGTTTGCGGCCATGGAGCACAGCGACAGACAGTCCCTGTTTGGGACTGGGCCATCTCCCTCTGTGTCTGTGCAACGCTGGCCAGCACCTGGGCAATGGCGCCGATGTTTTCAGCCATGGCCTGCTGTGACAGTGCCACGCTAAGGAGCGCCGCTGCAATCTGCAGCTTGCTCTGGCACATTACTGCCTGTGAGTGCGCAGCCGTCCCCTGGGCCACGGCCCCCGCCTGCACAGAATGCCCCAGGTCTTGCAAAACTTGACCCATGTCCGACACCGTCGCCCCCATTGCCTCCACCGCGTACGCCACCCATGTAATTTTGGCCTGGGTGGCACACATGATCGGCACAACTCCCTGCTCCTGCAGGCGGTTGGACTCCTCCATCTGCGTCTGCAGGTGCTGGAAGCCGGCCGTCATCGCCTCCTCTATTCCCTGGGTCTCTGACTGCACCTGCACAATGGGTGGGAATGGATATTCCTGGAGCCCAGGACCCTGCGGGGCAGCTGGTTGCTGGGGCCGGGCTGCCTTCCAACCGTCCAGCCCCATGGCTGCTCCTACCTCCACCTTCTGTACCGGTGTGGCTGTGTGGTGCCAGAAGCCACCTCACTAATTTGCCCAAGCGAGGTGATAGTCTCTGAGATGATGGATGGTGTAGCTGTGCCCGAACGTCAATGTGCTCATCGGACCCGAAGTCTGGGGTCTCCTGGGTCTTGGTGTCATGTGTGTTAGTCCCCTGTGTGTTTGTCCCGTGTGTCTGTGCCCTGGGTCGTGGTGTCCTGTGTGTTTGTCCGCTGGGTCGTGGTAGTCTGTGTCTGTCTCCTGTGTGTCTGTCTCCTGTGTGTCTGTCTCCTGTGTGTCTGTCCCCTGGATCGTAGTGTCCTGTATGTCTGTCCCCTGTGTTTCTGTCCCCTAGGTTGTGGTGTCCTGGGTTGTGGTGTCCTGGGTTGTGGTGTCCTGGATCGTCTCGGGCAGAGGGCTGGTGTTCCGGCTGCTCTCCTACATCGCCCTACTCCAGCACTGCACCTTCTCCTCATTCATCTCCCAGTAATAATAAGGAAGCTGCATGGTAGCATAGTGGTGAGCACAGTTGCTTCACAGCGCCAGGGTCCCAGGTTCGATTCCCTGCTGGGTCACTGTCTGTGCAAAGTCTGCACATTCTCCCTGTGTCTGCGTGGGTTTTCTCCGGGTGCTCCGGTTTCCTCCCACAGTCCAAAGACGTGCAGGTTAGGTGGATTGGCCATGATAAATTGCCCTTAGTGTCTTGGGAGGGGTTACTGGGTTACGGGGATAGGGTGGAAGTGAGTGAGGGCTTAAGTAGGGTTTATTTCCGAGGGCCGGTGCAGACCCAATGGGTTGAATGGCCTCCTGCACTGTAAATTCTATGATATGTAAATTCTATGATATGTAAATTCTATGATATAAGCAAGTTCGGAAGGGCCAACAGCAACCCCCCCCCCCCCCCCCCCCCCCCCCCAACTACCCACTTTGGAGTACCAGTTCCCTTACACTAGCCACTCTCCCTGCCCAAAATTACTTTGGTAAAAAGACTGGCAGACACTGTAACAGAAACTAAAAACATGGCAGAATGTTCCTCTTCACTGCCTGCGCCCGGTCTGCCAACAACAAGAGGAGACTGTCCCACTGTAATAAGCCGCTCTGAGAGCGGAATGCTGCAGCAGCTGAGCGGGCAGCAGCAGAGAGGCCAGCAGAGAACCGGGCTGCAGAGGGCCGGGCTGCAGTGTGCCGGGCTGCAGAGGATCGAGCTGCAGAGGATCGAGCTGCAGAGGACCGAGCTGCAGAGGGCCGGGCTGCAGAGGGCCGGGCTGCAGAGGATCGAGCTGCAGAGGACCGAGCTGCAGAGGGCCGGGCTGCAGAGGGCCGGGCTGCAGAGGGCCAGAAGAGGACCGGGCTGCAGAGGACCGAGCTGCAGAGGACCGGGCTGCAGAGGACCGGGCTGCAGAGGACCGGGCTGCAGAGGACCGGGCTGCAGAGGACCGGGCTGCAGAGGAACGAGCTGCAGAGGACCGAGCTGCAGAGGACCGGGCTGCAGAGGACCGGGCTGCAGAGTGCCGGGCTGCAGAGGATCGAGCTGCAGAGGACCGGGCTGCAGAGGACCGGGCTGCAGAGGACCGGGCTGCAGAGGATCGAGCTGCAGAGTGCCGGGCTGCAGAGTGCCGGGCTGCAGAGGATCGAGCTGCAGAGGACCGGGCTGCAGAGGACCGAGCTGCAGAGGAACGGGCTGCAGAGGACCGGGCTGCAGAGGACCGGGCTGCAGAGGACCGGGCTGCAGAGTGCCGGGCTGCAGAGGATCGAGCTGCAGAGGACCGGGCTGCAGAGGACCGAGCTGCAGAGGACCGGGCTGCAAAGGAACGAGCTGCAGTGGAACGGGCTGCAGAGGACCGGGCTGCAGAGAAACGAGCTGCAGAGGACCGGGCTGCAGAGGACCGGGCTGCAGAGGACCGGGCTGCAGAGGACCGAGTTGCAGAGGAACGGGCTGCAGAGGAACGGGCTGCAGAGGACCGGGCTGCAGAGGACCGGGCTGCAGAGGACCGGGCTGCAGAGGAACGGGCTGCAGAGGAACGGGCTGCAGAGGACCGGGCTGCAGAGGACCGGGCTGCAGAGGACCGGGCTGCAGAGGACCGAGCTGCAGAGGAGCGAGCTGCAGAGGAGCGAGCTGCAGAGGAGCGAGCTGCAGAGGACCGGGCTGCAGAGGACCGGGCTGCAGAGAAACGAGCTGCAGAGGAACGGGCTGCAGATGACCGAGCTGCAGAGGACCGAGCTGCAGAGGACCGAGCAGAGGACCGAGCTCCCTTACACTAGCCACTCTCCCTGCCCAAAATTACTTTGGTAAAAAGACTGGCAGACACTGTAACAGAAACTAAAACATGGCAGAATGTTCCTCTTCACTGCCTGCGGCCGGTCTGCCAACAACAAGAGGAGACTGTCCCACTGTAATAAGTCCTCTTCACCCTCCCAACCAAGCTTGTCAAATTGAGCTTACGAAGCCCTGCCCAATCCTGCGCCACCTGCACCCCCAGATACCTAAAATGACTTGTCGCCGTCCGGAATGGCAACCCCCCTCCCCTCCGGCTGGAGAAGAAACCACAAAATACTTGCTTTTCCCTAAAATCAATTTGCACCCTGAAAACCCACCGAATCTCCTTAGCAAGCCCATTATATCCCTCACCAAAGAGTCCAGGTCCGAGATGTACAATAGCAGATCGTCCGTGTTCAGAGACACCCTGGGCGAGATTCTCCGAAACGCCGGCTAAGTGTTGATGCCGGCATCAAAAGGCCCCATAGCCCAGCGATTCTGCAGCCCACAAAGCGCCAGCACAGGCTCCGTGGGAAGCGCGGAGGAGCGGCCTGAGACCAGCGTCAGAGACGCGGCGCCGCAGCGCACTGAAATAAACCCAACCGCCCAACACACAGCCGACACTCGCAAGATGGCTGCCTGCTGTGCAGCGCCAAGGTTCAGGGATGCTGACCTTGATACGCTCCTGGACGCTGTTGAGCAGAGGAGGGGGTCTCTGTACCCCGGACCTGGCTGCAGGACCGCACGCAACATCGTTCTGCGTATGTGGAGTGTGGTATTCACCACTGTTGTATTATATTGTATATATGGGTATTACGGTAAGGCCCCTGTACTACAGGTACGGGGGTAGATCCCTGCCTGCTGGCTCTGCCCAGGAGGCGGAGTATAAATGTGTGTGCTCTCTGAACAGCAGCCACTTCGTAAGCTGCTGTAGGAGGCCACACATCTCTGTGTAATAAAGCCACAATTACATTCTACTCTCGTCTTGTCGTAATTGATAGTGCATCAATTTATTACACAGAGATTTTTCAGAGATGGACCTCCGCTTTGTAGCCACGTAAAATGGCTGATTCACGATTAGAATGGTCAAACCCCGGTTTAAAATGGCGAACGGAAGAGGCTGATGGGAAAATCAGCCAACAGGACTCAAACGGACAGCTGCAGGTAAAACTGTGTATTCGCCTCTGGGGAAGTCAGTCCAGACCGATACCTGCAGCCATCAACATCACAACAACCCAGCCATCTGCATTTTAATCAGCCATCCCTGGGAACAATTGCTACAAATTAGCAATTGAAAGCCGACCCAGACCTTTCGGCGCCAGCAGGGGCTAACACAAAGAAAGGTAAACGACCACCCCCCAATCAAGGAATCGCTCCAGTATTGGAGCATATCGAACCAAGTGATTGGGACCAAGTCCAATCACTTGGAACCAGGTACAAGGTCCGCCCCGAGAGGCGGGAAGCCCCTGGGGACTATAAGAATAGGGGCCAAGTTCAACTCGACCCTTCTCTTCCTGCTCGCAACCTTCGAGACCCTCCTACAAGAAAAACTGTAAGTTTTACTCCAGCAATCGCGACCAGATAGACACTCCTGACTATCGACTTGTACCAGCTTTGAATCCCGCAAGCTCAGAACCAATTCGAAAGACCATTAGTTTCCCTGACCTGGTGGGCCATTTCCAAAGTTAAGTATTGGCCTTTAGTGGTAAGTAGTAGTCTAGAAGTAGGATTATTGTGTAAGTATTAATTGCTGTATATAATAAAAGAACGTTGATTTAACTCTTACTAAGTGGTGTGTTGCATTATTAATCATTACTTGGACTTGAACCACGTGGTGGTATCCGAAAGATACCTGGCGATTCATGAGCAAAGGTGACAGAATAAGAATAAAGTAAACTAAGGCTAAAACGAGCAACAGCTTCAAGCCGGATCGCCTGCAGCTGCATCCTCAAGCAGACAACGCCAAAAAGGACTTCCAACATTGGCTAGCTTGCTTTGAAGCATATATCGGGTCTGCGCCTGGCCCAATCTCAGAAGCACAGAAGCTCCAGATTCTGTACACGCGGCTGAGCTTGAACGTTTCTCCCCTCGTCCAAGACGCGCCTACCTACGCAAAGGCCATGGCGCTACTGAAGGAGAATTACGCTCAGCAGACCAACAAGATCTACACCAGGCCTCCTGTCCACGCGGCACCAACTTCCCAGTGAGTCTGTGGAAGATTTCTGGCGTGCCCTACGCGCCCTAGTGAGAGACTGTGACTGCCAGGCCATTTCGGCCACTGAACATTCGAACCTGCTAATGAGAGATGCGTTCGTTACGGGCATAGGGTCTGACTACATCCGCCAGCGCCTCTTAGAAAGGGCCACGCTTGACCTCACGGCGACCAAGAAACTAGCACTCTCGCTCACAGTCGCCTCACGCAACGTACAGGCTTATGCCCCCGACCGCACGGACCACCCCCCCGTGCATCGTGGACCCCACCAGCGGCCACCCCATCGTGGACCCCATCAGCGACCGCCCTCAGCCAACCAACCTAGGGGGACCCAAGTGCTACTTTTGTGGACAGACAAAACACCCCCGGCAGCGCTGCCCGGCATGGAGCGTGCTCTGCAAGGCCTGTGGCAAGAAGAGACATTTCGCTGCAGTGTGCCAGGCCCGCTCAATCGCCGCTTTTGTCCCGCCACCCCCCAGGTGCGGCCAGTGGGCTCCGCCATCTTCCTCTCCCCAGACCACGTGCGGCCCGTGGGCGCCGCCATCTTGCTCCACTCACGACACGTGCGGCCCGTGGGCGCCGCCATTTTACTTGCCTCAGAACCACCATCTTGCCTGCCCCAGGACACGTGCGGCCCGAGGGAGCCGTCATCTTGCCTGCCCCAGGACACGTGTGGCTCGTGGGAGCCGCCATCTTACCCGCCTCAGGACCCCTGCCCGTCGGGCACTTCATTGGGCCGCTCATCGCCTGCAATCGCCGATGACCATCCACGTCTCGCCTCGCTCACGATCGACCAGTCTCGACCGCACAACCTCGCGACCACTTTGACAAAGGTGAAGGTCGACGGGTACGAGATATCCTGCCTTCTGGGCCCCGGAAGCACTTGAGAGCTTCATCCACCCCGATACGGTAAGGCGCTGCTCCGTCGTGGTACATCCCGCTAACCAAAGAATCTCCCTGGCCTCCGGATCCCACTCTATGGCAATCCGGGAGTACTGCATTGCCACCCTCACCGTCCAGGGCGTAGAGTTCAGCGGCTTCCGGCTCTACGTCCTCCCCAACCTCTGCGCTGCCTTGCTACTCGGCCTGGACTTCCAGTGCAACCTCCAGAGCCTAACCCTGAAATTTGGCGGGCCCCTACCACCCCTTGCGGCCTGGCGACCCTTAAGGCCCACCCGCCTTCCCTGTTTGCAAACCTCACCCCTGATTGCAAACCCATCGCCACCAGGAGCAGACGGTACAGCACCCAGGACAGGACCTTCATCAGGTCTGAGGTCCAGAGGCTGCTGCGGGAAGGTATCATCGAGGCCAGCAACAGCTCCTGGAGAGCCCAAGTGGTAGTGGTGAAGACCGGGGAGAAAAACAGGATGGTCGTTGACTACAGTCAGACCATCAATCGGTACATGCAGCTCGACGTGTACCCTCTCCCACGCATATCTGATATGGTCAATCAGATTCCACAGTACCGGGTCTTCTCGACAGTGAACCTGAAATCTGCCTACCACCAGCTCCCCATTTGCAAGGTGGACCGCCCGTACACTGCGTTTGAAGTGGACGGCCGCCTTTACCACTTCCTTAGGGTTCCCTTCGGCGTCACTAACGGGGTCTCGGTCTTCCAACGGGAGATGGACCGAATAATTGACCAGTACGGGCTGCGGGCCACTTTCCCGTATCTGGACAACGTCACCATATGCAGCCACGACCAGCATGACCACGACGCTAATCTTTCCAAATTTCTCCACACCGCCACACTCCTCAACCTAACTTACAACAAGGCGAAGTGTGTGTTCAGCACAAACCGATTAGCCATCCTCGGCTATGTGGTTCAGAACGGAGTTCTAGGGCCTGACCCCGATCGCATGCGCCCCCTCATGGAACTCCCCCTTCCCCACTGCCCCAAGGCCCTCAAACAATGCCTGGGGTTCTTTTCGTATTACATCCAGTGGGTCCCAAACTATGTGGACAAGGCCCGCCCACTCATTCAATCCACCGCTTTTCCACTGACGTCAGAGGCTCACCAGGCCTTCAACCGGGTCAAGGCCGACATCGCCAAAGCCGCGATGCATGCGGTCGACGAGACGCTCCCCTTCCAAGTTGAGAGCGATACATCAGATGTCGCTCTGGCCGCCACCCTCAACCAGGCAGGCAGGCCCGTGGCATTTTTTTCCCGCACCCTCCATGCCTCCGATATTTGGCACTCCTCCGTCGAAAAGGAGGCCCAAGCGATCGTTGAAGCTGTGCGACATTGGAGGCATTACCTGGCCAGCAGGAGATTCACTCTCCTCACTGACCAACGGTCGGTTGCCTTCATGTTTAATAACACACAGCGGGGCAAGATCAAAAACGATAAAAGCTTGAGGTGGAGGATCGAGCTCTCCACCTACAATTACGAGATTTTGTACCGCCCCGGTAAGCTCAACGAGCCCCCCGATATCCTGTCCCGAGGTACATGTGCCTGCGCACAAGTGGACAGACTACGGACCCTGCACAACGATCTCTGTCACCCGGGAGTCACCTGCTTTTACCATTTCATCAAGGCCCACAACCTGCCCTACTCCATCGAGGAAGTCAGGGCGATCACCAGAGACTGCCAGGTCTGCGCGGAGTGTAAACCGCACTTCTACCGGCCAGACCGTGCGCGCCTGGTGAAGGCCACCCGCCCCTTTCAACGCCTCAGCTTGGACTTCAAAGGGCCCTCCCCACCACCGACCGCAACACGTACTTTCTCAGTGTGGCCGACGAATACTCCAGATTCCCCTTCGCCATCCCATGCCCCAACATGACGTCTGCCACCATCATCAAAGCCCTCAACACCATCTTCGCTCTGTTTGGCTTCCCCGCCTACGTCCACAGCGACCGGGGATCCTCATTCATGAGCGATGAGCTGCGCCAGTACCTGCTCAACAGGGGCATAGCCTCGAGCGGGATGACCAGCTACAACCCCAGGGCAAACGGGCAGGTGGAGAGGGAGAATGGGACGGTCTGGAGGGCCGTCCAGCTGGCCCTACGGTCCAAAAATCTCCCAGCCTCCCGCTGGCAGGAGGAACTCCCCAACGCACTTCACTCCATTCGGTCGCTCCTGTGCACCGCGACTAACGAAACCCCCACGAACGTCGCTTTGCCTTCCCGAGGAAGTCCACCTCCGGGGTTTCGTTCCCGACATGGCTGGCAGCTCCTGGGCCCGTTCTCCTCCATAGACATGTTCGACTCCACAAGGCGGACCCGTTGGTTGAGAGGGTACAGCTACTTCATGCCAACCCACAGTACACCTACGTAGCGTACCTCGACGGCCGCCAAGACACAGTCTCCCTCAGGGACCTGGCACCAGCTGGTTCCACACACACACACCCCCCTCCGACCCGGCGTCACCCTCCCTCCCCCCGGCCCACCCCACCGCAGCCCCCGCTCCGGGACAATCCGTCGTCCTCTTACTCACACCCGGGGATGAAGAGGATTTCGACACGCTCCCGGAGTCACCGAAGACCAAGCCGCCGCCGGAGTCGCCACCAGCACTGCGGCGCGCTCAACGCCAGATCAAGGCACCGGACCGCCTGAATTTGTAATATTATCTGCACTTTTAAAACACAACTTTCTGTATATAGTTCTCCACCACCCCCGCCGGACTCATTTTTAACAGGGGGTGAATGTGGTAGTCACCACAGATATATTGTATATATAGGATGTTGATATAGGTGCTTTACGGTAAGGCCCCTGTACTACAGGTACGAGGGTAGATCCTTGCCTGCTGGCTCCGCCCAGTAGGCGGAGTATAAATATGTGTGCTCCCAGTACAGCAGCCATTTCATCAGCTGCTGTAGGAGGCCACACATCTCAGTGTAATAAAGCCTCGATTACATCCTACTCTCGTCTTTGTATAATTTATCATGCATCACTTTGCATTCAAAGTTAAATTTCTCACCTTCAAAACCACTTTGGAGTGGAAATATGTGCATGATTTTTAATTAGTTTCAGTCTGGATCAACAATCGAAGCACTGCTCTGCATCCCATTGTGTGGCTAACTGACACCTGAGTCATGAGCAAAGTCTTTTTAAAAATTTAGAATAACCTATTATTTTTTTCCAATTAAGGAGCAATGTGGTGTGGTCAATCCACCTACCCTGCACATATTTGGGTTGTGGAGGTGAAACCCACGCAAACACGGGGAGATTGTGCAAACTCCACACAGACTGACCCAGAGCCGGGATCAAACCTGGGACCTCGACGCCTTGAGGCAGCAGTGCTAACCACCGTGCTGCCCGTGGTCATGAGCAAAGTTAACAGAAAATGAGGGTCATGGATCATAATGAGCAAGAATTTACGTTTTGTATTTTTGAGTTTCTAGGGAAACTCGGCTTGATCTCAACAACTTTGCTCCCTCCTCATCAATATTGGGCCAAATAAGCTGAAGTTTTAAATGTTTGTTGTGAAACAATTTTACTTGTTAACTGTGTTGTTGTGGGTTTGTAGTGTGTGACATGGGTCGTGATTCTTCGACCCCCCCCCCCGCCAGGTCGGCGAATCGCCGGGGGGTGGCGTGAATCCTGCCCCCGCCGGCTGCGAAATTCTTGGGCACCGGGAATTTGGCGGGGGCGGGAATCGTGCCGCACCGGTCAGGGGCCGATGGCAGCGGGCCCCCCGGCGATTCTCCGGCCCGCGATGGGCCGAGTGGCCGCCCATTTTCGGCCGGTCACGCCGGCGTATGTTATGACAGGTACTTACCGGCGGGACCTGTCACCGCAGGCGGCCTCCGGGGTCCTCGGGGGGGGGGGGGGAATCTGGCCCCGGGGGGTGCCCCCATGGTGGCCTGGCCTGCGATCGGAACCCACCGATCTGCGGGCAGGCCTTTGCCGTGGCGGCACTCTATTCCACCGTGTCGGCCGCTGTAACATTCCGCGATGGCCGACACGGAGATGAACCCTCCCTGCGCATGCGCTGGGATGACGCCAGCACACGCTGGCGCTCCCGCGCATGCGCCAACTCGCGCCGGCTGGCGGAGGTCCTTCAGCGCCGGTTGGCATGGCGCCAAGCCCCTTATGCGCCGGCCGGCACAGCGCAAATCACTCCGGCGCCAGCCTAGCCCCTTAAGGTGCGAAGGATTCCGCACCTTCGCGGCGGCCCGACGCCGGAGTGGTTTACGCCACTCCTTCGCGCCAGAGTTGCCCGCCCCGCCGGTTTTCGAAGAATCCCGCCCATGGTGTCTTATGTTCTGAGAATCTGAAGGATCGCTTTGACTGCACTAACTATAGTTCATTTATTTTACAGTTCTTTTATCTTGGCATTGTGACATATACACCCTCATTTGCACTAAGTCAAGGCAAGTTGTACATTTTCTTATCGTTATTACTTTAGTTGTTCCACAGTAAGTACTGTTGTGAGTCTCTTCTTTGTAAATCAATTTTATAATAAGTTAATTCACCGTGTATAAAGTGGAAAGTAAAGGATGTGGAAGTTTGTGAATTCCCTTCACAAAGGATGTGTGATGGAGCAGAATTCTTCCCCACTGAAACACAACTGCACAGACACCATCCCAAAATGCAGGGCAAGGCTGTATGCTCAGAACAGGCTGCTGGTGTTTGTGAGGATGATCCACCATTACCTGTCCCAATAATCCCTTGGAATGCAGAGCAGCTCTAGCCAGTCCATCTGAGGTATCCTGAGATCCATCAGGGTGAACGAAAAATAAGTAACATTGGTTTCCATCTCTAAAAGGAGCCGTTTTGCTTCATGCGGAAACAATTACCGTTCTGCGGGTCTATAGTCTTTAAAATTACCTTCATAGGAATTGCACAAGCTCAGACCCCCCCAAAATATTCTACCATAGATATTGGAGATGGGGACCATGCAAGTGGAAGACTTGTCCATATGCGCCCTTTCCCACTTTCACAATAGATTATGACTGATTCGATGAAACTAAGTGGAATCTTAGCAGACTGTGTTTCAAGTTCCAGTTTATTCTCAGCCCTGAGAACAGACTGCGATCTCCAGGACAATAGGATGAGTGGGCAGGCCTGTTAGATACAAGAGTAGCAGAAAAGTCATCATGCTGGTTTATACCATGCTCCCAGTGTTCGGTTGTACTTCTTTTGAATCAAGATATCTAACCAGTGCACTTTTTTTGTCTTTGCGTTCTGTCTAAGCTTGTTTCATTTTAACGAGACCCTTCAACTGACAGTATCTATGTTTTTGAAGCTCTGCATAATAATAACTACTAGTAAATAGTAAAACACTAATGGAACACCTTCTTGTTGATGAAGGGCATTCCCAGATGGCCTAGTGAGTACAAGGTGACATGCATGCCATCTACTATCCCCTGGACCTGGGGCATCACAGTCTCATGGGTGCACTTGTCGGCTGTAGCTTGTGAGATGCCACGCAATTCCCCGCTTGAGACCTGGAATGATCCTGAGGCGTAGACGTTCAGGGCTGCAGTTACCTTGACGGCCACCGGAAACAGGTATCCTCTCCTCCACGTGGTGCCAAGTCCGCAAGGGCATGGTGCAGGTGCCACGCCGTCTCCTTGTTGCAGCGGAGCCTCTTGTGGCACACGCTGACCGTCATTTGTTCGAAGGACCAGCGACACTTGATGGGCGGCCGGGTCTCCAGGGTGTGGGGCCACAGTGGGGGGCCCCTGCACCCTGGACCTCACACCCTGTACCCCAGACACCCACACATAACGTTGCATGGACCGGCCGCTGGTCCCCTCCCCGGTGCACCCACTCACCCTCTGGTTGCTGATATGTACCCAATGCTGGGGCCTAGCCCTTGGGTGTTCGGATGTTTACTGCTGCATCTGTGGTGTTGCCTCCCTGTATAAGGGTGTTCTTTTTACCCCACAACAAGCTGGAATTGGGTGTCACAGATAGCTGTGGGTGTCTCTCCCCTGCAGGCTTTGAAACCAAAGACCCGGAAGCGTCACATTGGGACCGCTTTGCAAGGGAGAGTGAGCAAGGCTCACCGTTTATACCTGACTGGTGTCCCTGTCCTTATGCCACACCAGCTATACTGACCGCCACCTACACCTGTGTGACTCTCTCTCTTGTCGGAGGCGAAAACTACCACCCTGTAAGTGCCTCGCTAGGGCTGCTTCACAAGAGAGATAGTAGAGGAATCCCTGTTTGTCCGTAACCAGCTGGTTCCTCCTGGGTGAGAGTTTTGAGGCGCCCAGACCCCCTCAAAGATTCTCAACTGTGGAATAATGTCCTGGCACTTGAGTGTGACTTGGCCAGGGCGAGCGATAAGAGAACAGGCGAGACCACAACCAAGGTGAATTAAAATTAAGTAATTTATTCAAGAAAAAGGAAGTCCAGTTTATGAAATCCACAACCCAAATTGAAATCTACTCACACACACTTGCAATTATGCCTATGAGATCTAGGACTAATGGCACAACAAACAATCCTTACTTTAAACAGTTTTAGCAATGTTTTACAAGAGGTTGTTATATACCGTCCCTTACCACCACTCCTCAACAAGCCTAGCCTAATTGGGGGTTTCTGTAAGCTGACAAAATATACTCACCACTTCCTAGCTGAGTGGGTCTGTTTAAAAACACACAAAATCTTCAGGCTCCCCTATGGCTTCTTGGGTCCTAATTCGTTACGATCTGCCTCTGCACCTGGTTCGTGGAGACTTGCTTCTTCTGTTGGGCCTGTAGTTCTACCTTGTGGTGGTCGCTTCATAGGTTTTTAGAGTTTCTTCTTCTTAATTCTCAAATCTCGTCCAGCCCAAACTTCTGTGCAAAACTTCTCAATCGGAACTTCTGAGTAAAATCTACCCAAGGTCGCTCTCTCACCGCCTTGATCGAGTTCATTGCCCGGAGCAGGTCCTCCGCCCAGGCCAGGTCCACCGCCAGGGGCAGGTCCTCCTCCCAGGCCAGGTCCACCGCCCGGGGCAGGTCCTCCGCCCAGGCCAGGTCCACCGCCCGGGGCAGGTCCACCGCCCAGGCCAGGTCCACCGCCCGGGGCAGGTCCACCGCCCGGGGCAGGTTCTCCGCCCGGGGCAGGTCCTCCGCCCGGGCCAGGTCCACCGCCCGGGGCAGGTCCTCCTCCCGGGCCAGGTCCACCGTCCGGGGCAGGTCCACCGCCCGGGGCAGGTCCTCCTCCCAGGCCAGGTCCACCGCCCGGGGCAGGTCCACCGCCCGGGGCAGGTCCTCCTCCCAGGCCAGGTCCTCCGCGCTCTCCTTCCGCTGTTGGGTGAACTTCTCATTTAAGAAGCTCACCAACTGGTCCATCGACCACTGAGATGACGAGGTCCCAACCCTATTTGTCTGCCATCTCCACGCGCATTGTCCGCTCCTCATTCGCCACCACCACCTAGTTTGTTTTTTTACGATTACTTCTGGGCCACAGCTCCATAAACTAGGGGTCAATTTCTTCCGTTCTTACTTCCATACCTTTTCTCTACAAAATTCCTGCAACAAACCGGCGTAAAGACCACAAAAAGACCACCATGAGTGGGAGTGACCGCTCACTCCATGGTCGGCCGCGGAGGTAAATCGAGGAGTTTAGACTGGGTTTTGGGCATTGCCAAGTCTCAATCTCTTTAACCATTACTGTTTATTTACAGGATGGATTTGCATTTTTGGACCTCCACATGGGATTGGGGCTTCTCCCTCATTCTTCTCAGTCATGTGATCTGATATCAACATTACATTATCATCATATATGCTTCTGATCTAATCCTTTGCTCTACATTCTGCTGCATGTCTTGATCCCATCAAATTTACTCCCTCCTTGTTCTCTCGTTGAAAACTAGTAAATAGTCAGTGACAATCGGGTGCTTGTGCTGCTCAAAGTACTGGGATACTATCAGATTACTCGGGATATTGACTAACCACTCCTCTAGACAATATTCTCGAATTTGAATACATTCTTCATCTCATTCCTGGGTTTGCTTTATTTCTTGTAATTATCTTGCTGGTAACTGCTGAGTGATAAGAATGCATGGGTGAGATCTTCTGGAAAAATTTCCAAATGCTGTAACGAGCGGAAATTGCCGCAAGCTTCCCGGTGCTCGGCCCAGCAAAACTGGCAACGCAATCCAATGTTAATTAGTCCACTTAAGGAGGCCTCATGGGCTTCTCGCCGCCAATAATGCCTCGCCAGCTGATTCAACGAGACTGCGCTCACCAGCTAGGGAATAGTAACCGTAGTGTGATAGAATTCAAAGTTCAGTTTGGGGGGAGAAAGTGGAGTCCCACACAAGCGTTCTGGAATTAAACAAAAGTAATTACACAGGCATTAGGACAGATTTGGCCCAAGTAGAGTGGGCAGGAAGGCTCAAAGGTAGGGCAGCTGATGAGCAATGGCAGATGTTTAAGGAAATACTCAATTCCTCACAAATAAAATATATTCCAGAGAGGAAGAAAGATGATAAGAGGGGTAAAAAACATTCATGGCTAAACGAGGAGGTGAAGGACAATATAAAGACAAAAATTAAGATATAACATGTTGCAAAGGCCAGTGGTGGGCTGGAAGATTGGGAAACTTTCAAACATAAGTAAAGGGATACTACAAAAGTG
Source organism: Scyliorhinus torazame (assembly GCF_047496885.1). Classification (NCBI taxonomy): domain Eukaryota; kingdom Metazoa; phylum Chordata; class Chondrichthyes; order Carcharhiniformes; family Scyliorhinidae; genus Scyliorhinus; species Scyliorhinus torazame. The sequence goes on along the minus strand of NC_092724.1, from coordinate 160,793,136 downwards.
ATAAAAAGAGCTAAGGTAAATTACAAAAGAGAAATAGTGCAAATTATCAAACAGGATAGCAAGAGCTTCAATAAGTACATAAAAGGGAAGCGAGTTGCTAAGGTGAATGTGGGTCCCTTGGAAGATTAAACTGGAGAGTTAATCGTGGAGAATATCGAAATGGCAGAGATGCTAAGTTGATATTTTGCCTCCTTTTTCACGGTGGTGGACACTAATACCATCCCTATAGGAACAGGCAGTTTAGAGGGATTAGAAAGGGTGGATTGTAGATTCATCAGCATCAAAGGGAAACAATACTCAACCAACTATTGGGATTGAAGGCAGACAAGTCCCCCAGGCCTAATGGCCTACATCCTAGGGTGTTAAAGGATGTGGCAGTGGAGATAGTAGATCCATTGGTTATAAAATTCCGAAATTCCCCAAACATGGGAAAGGTTCCGATGGGGTAGTAATTGATCGAGTTGCATTTGTTCCTGCTTTTAATCTCTATGACATACCTGAGCAATTTTCCACATTGCCAGGTGGATGCCAGTGTTATAGCTGTACTGGAACAGCTTGGCTAGGGGTTCAGTAAGTTCTGGAGCACAAGTCTTCAGTCTTCAAGTTGCCAGAATTTTGTCACGCCTTTGCTGTATCCACTGCCTTCAGCCGTTTCTTGATATGATCTGGAGTGAATCGAATTGGCTGAAGACTGACACCTGAGATGCTGGGGACCTCCAGAGGCTGAGATAGATCATTTACTCGGCACTTCAAGCTGAAGATTGTTGTAAATGTTTCAGCCTTATATTTTGCACTGATGTGCTGGGCTCCTCCATCACTGAGGATGGGGATATTTGTGGAGCCTTCTCCTCCAGTGAGTTGTTTAATTGTCCACCACCATTCACGGCTGAATGTGGCAGGACTGCAGAGTTTAGATCTGATCTGGTCGTTGTGGAATCGCTTTGCTCTGTCTATCATTTATTTCTGTTTGGCACACACGTAGTCCTGTGTTATAGCTTCACAAGGTTGACACTTAATTTTTAGATATGCCTGGTGCTGCTCCTGGCATGCCCTCCTGCACTCTTCATTGAGCCAAGGTCAATCCCCTGGCTTTGTCATAATGGTGGAATGGGGAGATATGCCAGGCAATGAGGCTACAGATTGTGGTTGAATATAGTTCTGGGCTTCCGGTTGCGGCTATGCGGAGCTAAGCCGCACGATTCGGCAGCTCCCGCTACTACGGACGTTCGGGCTCATTGGAGGAGCCCCAATGGAATTTTTTTGACGACAACCCGTGGGGAAGTGAAGAGAGAGGTCCCCCTCCAACTTTTATGGACCGGACCAGAAGTGCAACGGCCAAAAAAGCGGCATTGGAGCAGCGGGAGAAGCGAGGAGGGAAAAAAATCAAAATGGCGGCGGGCGGAGACAAAGCGGAATGCGGGCCAGAGCTGCAGGAATTCATCAAGCGCTGCTTCGAGGAGCTGTGCAAGGAGATGCTGGCGCCTATGCTGGCGGTAATCGAAGGACTAGGGATAACCCAGAAGGCCCACGAGGTGAAGATCCAGGAGGTACAGAAAAGAGTGAGTGAGAATGAGGATGAGCTCTTGGGCCTGGCGGTGAGAGTGGAGCGGCACGAGGCGCTACACAAGAGGTGGGCGGGAAGACTCGAAGACCTGGAGAACAGATCGAGGAGAAAGAATCTGCGGATCCTGGGTCTCCCAGAAGGAGTGGAGGGGGCCGATGCCGTGGCATACGCGGGCACGATGATCGGGGCGATGATGGGTGCGGAGGCCCCTTCGAGGTCGCTGGAGCTGGACGGGGCGCACCGGGTGCTGGCGAGGAAGCAAATGAGCCGCCAAGGGCGATGGTGGTGAGATTTCACCGGTTCACAGACAGAGCGAGGGTCCTGAAATGGGCCAAGAAGGAGCGGAGCAGTAAGTGGGACAATGCAGAGATCCGAATATACCCGGACTGGAGCATGGAGGTTGCAAAGCGGAGAGCGGGTTTCAACCGGGCCAAAGCGGTGCTGCACCGGAAAGGAGTGAAATTTGGAATGCTGCAGCCAGCGCGACTGTGGGTCACATACAAGGACCAACACTATTACTTCGAAACGCCTGAAGAGGCGTGGATCTTCATACAAACTGAAAAGTTGGACTCTAACTGAGGGTTTGTGAGGGTGGGGGAGGATGTTTGAGGGTTGATGTGTGATGGTTGCTGTATACAGGGGGTCAATCACGCACAGGAAATGTTACATGGGCTGGGGGAGAGAGACAAGGCCGCGACAGGAGCTGTGCCAGAGGAAGCGGGGCGCGGAGCAGGCTTTGGAAAGCGCGGGGTTTTTCCCGCGTGCAGGAAGAAAGGCGGGAAGGGGAAGGAAGGAACGCACGTTGATTGGGAGACTCCCACACGGGGGGGTCAAAAGGGACGGCGGGGGAAGCCGGGGTCAGCAGGTGTCAGCTGACTTACGGGAGTGACATGGGGGGAGCAAAAAAGCTAGACAGGGGTCTAGTGGGGGAAAGGGGAGGAAAAGGGTTGCTGTTGCACTGACCGAAAGTGAATGGGACACAGAAGAAGTGGTCGGGACGGAGGTCCCCCGACTGGGGGACTGGAGGGTGAGGTAGACGCGGACACGGGACTGGCCCAGAAAAGGAGATGGCTAGTCGGGGGGGGGGGGGGGGGGGGGGGGGTGAGAGCCCCTCCAATCCGGCTGATAACGTGGAACGTGAGGGGCCTGAATGGGCCGGTGAAGAGGGCTCGAGTGTTCGCGCACTTGAAGGGACTGAAGGCAGACGTGGCTATGCTCCAAGGGACACACCTGAAGGTGGCGGACCAGGTCAGGTTAAGAAGGGGATGGGTAGGACAGGTATTTCACTCGGGACTGGACGCGAAGAATAGAGGGGTGGCAATATTGGTGGGAAAGCATGTGTCATTTGAGGCCAAGACTATCGTAGTGGATAATGGAGGGAGATATGTGATGGAGAGCGGTAGGTTGCAAGGGACGTGGGTGGTGTTGGTAAATGTATACGCCCCGAACTGGGATGATGCTGGATTCATGAAGCGCATGTTGGGGCGCATCCTGGACCTGGAGGTAGGAGGCCTGATAATGGGAGGGGACTTCAATACAGTGCTGGACCCAGCACTGGACCGCTCCAGATCAAGGACTGGAAAGAGGCCGGCGGCGGCCAAGGTGCTTAGGGGGTTTATGGATCAGATGGAGGGAGTGGACCCATGGAGGTTTGCAAGACCGCAGGCCAGGGAATTTTCTTTCTTCTCCCACGTGCACAAAGCCGACTCCCGGATAGATTTTTTTGTTCTGGGCAGGGCGCTCATCCCGAGGGTGGAGGGGACGGAGTATTTGGCCATAGCCGTTTCAGACCACGCCCCGCACTGGGTGGAAAGGAGAGAGGAGAGGGACCAACGCCCGCTGTGGCGGCTGGATGTGGGACTGCTGGCAGATGAGGTGGTGTGTGGGAAGGTGAGGGGGTGCATCGAAAGGTACTTGGAGGCCAACGACAACGGGGAGGTGTGAGTGGGGGTGGTATGGGAGGCGTTGAAGGCGGTGATCAGGGGAGAGCTAATCTCCATCAGGGCTCACAGGGAAAAGACAGAGGGCATGGAAAGGGAGAGGTTAGTGGGGGAGATTTTGAGAGTGGCCAGGAGATACGCAGAGGCCCCGGAAGAAAGATTACTTGGGGAAAGGCGACGGCTCCAGACGGAGTTTGACCTGTTGACCACGGGGAAGGCGGAGGCACAGTGGAGGAAGGCGCAGGGGGCGACCTATGAGTATGGGGAAAAGGCTAGTCGGATGCTGGCACACCAGCTCCGTAAGAGGACGGCAGCGAGGGAAATAGGGGGAATCAAAGATGGAAGGGGAGCCACGGTTCGGAGTGCGACGAAAATAAACGAGGTATTCAAGGCCTTCTATGAAGAGCTGTACAGATCCCAGCCCCCAGCAGGGGAAGAGGGGATAAAACAATTCCTAGACCAACTGAGATTCCCAGGGGTGGAGGAGCAAGAGGTGGCTGGTTTGGGGGCACCAATTGGGTTGGAGGAGCTGAACAAGGGTTTGGGGAGTATGCAGGCGGGGAAGGCCCCGGGTCCGGACGGGTTCCTGGTGGAGTTCTACAGAAAGTACGTAGACCTGTTGGCCCCGCTACTAGTGAGGACCTTTAATGAGGCAAGAGAGGAGGGGACCCTGCCTCCGACAATGTCGGAAGCGACAATTTATTTGATCCTAAAGCGGGACAAGGACCCACTGCAATGTGGATCTCGCTCCTCAATGTGGACGCTAAGTTGCTGGCAAAAGTGCTCGCCACGAGGATTGAGGACTGTGTCCCGGGGGTGATCCATGAGGACCAGACGGGATTCGTAAAGGGCAGGCAATTAAACACTAATGTGCGGCGGCTCTTAAACGTGATAATGATGCCATCGGAGGAGGGAGAGGCGGAGATAGTGGCAGCTATGGACGCGGAAAAGGCCTTTGACCGAGTAGAGTGGGAGTACCTCTGGGAGGTGCTGCGTAGGTTTGGGTTCGGGGGAGGGTTTATCAGCTGTGTTAAGCTCCTCTACAGAGCCCCGGTGGCGAGTGTAGTGACGAACCGGCGGAGGTCGGAGTACTTTCGGCTGTACCGAGGAACGAGGCAGGGGTGCCCCCTGTCCCCCCTGCTGTTTGTATTGGCGATCGAACCCTTGGCCATGTCATTGAGGGAGTCTAATAGATGGAGGGGGGTGGTCCGAGGGGGAGAAGAGCATCGGGTGTCGATATATGCGGATGACCTGTTGTTGTACGTGGCGGATCCAATGGAGGGGATGGTTGAGATCACGCAGACTCTAAGGGAGTTTGGGGAGTTTTCGGGCTATAAGCTCAATGTAGGGAAGAGTGAGCTCTTTGTATTACAGGCAGGGGACCAAGAAAGAGGGATAGGGGACCTACCGCTGAGGAGGGCGGCGGGGAGTTTTCGATATCTGGGGATCCAGATAGCCAGGAGTTGGGGGGCCCATTATAAACTGAATCTGACGAGGTTGGTGGAGCAAATGGAGGAGGACTTCAAAAGATGGGACATGTTACCGCTCTCGCTGGCGGGTAGAGTGCAGTCGGTCAAAATGGTGGTCCTTCCGAGGTTTCTGTTTGTGTTTCAGTGCCTTCCCATCGTGATCACCAAAGGCTTTTTAAAGAGAGTAGGTAGGAGTATGATGGGGTTTGTGTGGGCGAATAAGACCCCGAGGGTAAGGAGAGGGTTCCTGGAACGCAGTAGGGACCGAGGAGGATTGGCGCTGCCAAACCTAGGGAGCTACTACTGGGCAGCAAATGTGGCGATGATCCGCAAGTGGGTTATGGAGGGAGAGGGGGCGGCATGGAAGAGGATGGAGATGCCGTTCTGTAAAGGAACGAGCCTGGGGGCGTAGGTGATGGCACCGCTGCCGTTCTCGCTGTCAAAGCATACCACGAGCCCAGTAGTGGCGGCAACGTAAGGATCTGGGGCCAGTGGAGACGGCACAGGGGTGCAGTGGGAGCCTCGGTGTGGTCCCCGATCAGGGGTAACCACCAGTTTGTCCCGGGGAAGGTGGACAGGGGGTTCCAGAGCTGGCATCGGGTGGGGATTAGAAGAATGGGGGACCTGTTCATTGATGGGACATTTGCGAGCCTAGGGGCACAGGAGGAGAAGTTTGAGTTACCCCTGGGAAATACCTTTTGATATATGCAGGTGAGGGCTTTTGTGAGGCGACAGGTCAGGGAATTCCCGTTGCTCCCGGCACAAGAAATTCAAGACAGGGTGATCTCGGGGGTATGGGTCGGGGAGGGCAAAGTGTCGGCAATACACCAGGAGATGAAAGAAGAGGGGGAAGCGCCAGTAGAAGAGTTGAAGGGTAAATGGGAGGAGGAGCTGGGGGAGGAGATCGAGGAAGGTCTGTGGGCTGATGCCCTAGGTAGGGTTAACTCCTCCTCTTCGTGTGCCAGGCTCAGCCTGATACAATTTAAGGTGGTTCACAGAGCTCACTTGATGGGGGCGAGGTTGAGTAGGTTCTTTGGGGTAGAGGACAGATGTGGAAGGTGCTCAGGGAGCCCGGCGAACCATGTCCATATGTTTTGGTCATGCCCGGCACTGGAGGGGTTCTGGAGAGGAGTGGCGGGAGCAATATCTCAGGTGGTGAAAGTCCGGGTCAAGCCAAGCTGGGGGCTAGCAATATTTGGAGTAGTGGACGAGCCGGGAGTGCAGGAGGCAAAAGAGGCCGGCATTCTGGCCTCTGCGTCCCTAGTAGCCTGGCGAAGGATCTTGTTAATGTGGAAAAAGGCGAAGCCCCCCAGTGTGGAGGCCTGGATAAATTACATGGCTGGGTTCATAAAGTTGGAGAGGATAAAGTTTGCCTTGAAAGGGTCTGTGCAGGGGTTCTACAGGTGGTGGCAACCGTTCCTAGACTATCTCGCGGAGCGTTAGAGGAAGGTCGGTCAGCAGCAGCAGCAACCCGGGGGTGGGGGGGGAACGTCTTGGGAAGGGGTGGGGGAATGGGGGACTGCTTGGGGGGATGGATGAGCAAGAGATAACATGAAGGGTGGGGGAAACTGGTACGTGCGGGAGAGAGCCAGTGTATAAAGCTATGTAAATATACCCTTTTGCCATGTATATATCGTGCTCAGTGCGATTCTTTGTTATTTGTTGTGGGGGGGGGGGGGTTATTGTTTGTAAGGGAGAAAAATTGTGTTGTTAAAAAACTTGAATAAATATATATTTTTTAAAAGAATATAGTTCTGCTGAAAATGATGATCCACATAGCCTCATGGGTGCCCAGGTTTGAGTTGTGAGATCTGTTCAAAATTTATCGCATTTAGCACGGTGGTAGTGCCACACATCATGATGCAGGGTATTCTGAATGTGAAAATGGGGCTTCCTCGCTACAAGGTCTGTGTAGTGATCATTCCTACCTAATATTGTCCAGGACAAATGCATCTGCGGGAGGCAGATTGGTGCGGATGAGTTCAAGTATGTTTTTCCCTCTTGCTGGTTCTCTTGCATCTGTTGCAGAATCAGACCTACAGCTATGTCTTTTGGGACCTAGCCCGCTCAGGTCAAAAATGGTGCCACCAAGCCACTGGACAATGAAGTCTCCCACCCAGAGTACATTCTGTAACCGTACCAGCTTCAGTGCTTCCTCCAAGTGGTGTTCAACATGGAGGAGTACTGATTCATCAACTAAGGAAGGAACGATAGGAGGCAATCAGTAGGAGGTTTCCTTGCCCATATTTGACTTGATGCCATGAGATTTCATGGGGGGTCCAAAGTAGTACCCTGACCCGTAAACGATGAATCCACCGTTATTGTGGTCGGTAATTCTGGGTCGTAATGTGCAAAGATTTTAGAAGATACTCGAAGCATTTTGCTGGTCAACATTCCAACATTAATGTTGGTCCTGTCTCAAAAGCAATCTCAAGTGCCAGGAATTTGCCTATTTGTTTCACCATCATAAAAATCTTTGAAGCTCAGAGCTGCAGAAATTCTCTGATATATTGTTTTTTTACAGATCAACTGTGTTTCCAATGGCTTGCACTCTGTGACCGAGACAATTGTATTGTTAGTGAGGCCACACCTGGAGTATTGTGTTCAGTTTTGGTCTCCTTACTTGAGAAAGGACGTACTGGCACTGGAGGGTGTGCAGAGGAGATTCACTAGGTTAATCCCAGAGCTGAAAGGGTTGGATTACGAGGAGAGGTTGAGTAGACTGGGACTGTACTCGTTGGAATTTAGAAGGATGAGGGGGGATCTTATAGAAACATATAAAATTATGAAGGGAGTAAATAGGATAGATGCGGGCAGGTTGTTTCCACTGGCGGGTGAAAGCAGAACTAGGGGCCATAGCCTCAAAATAAAGGGAAGTAGATTTAGAACTGAGTTTAGGAGGAACTTCTTCACCCAAAGGGTTGTGAATCTATGGAATTCCTTGTCCAGTGAAGCAGTTGAGGCTCCTTCATTAAATGTTTTTAAGACAAAGATAGATAGTTTTTTGAAGAATAAAGGGATTAAGGGTTATGGTGTTCAGGCCGGAAAGTGGAGCTGAGTCCACAAAAGATCAGCCATGATCTCATTGAATGGTGGAGCAGGCTCGAGGGGCCAGATGCCCCTAGTTCTTATGTTCTTATGTTCTTGTCCGTGGATTTGCCGAACTCACATTTCCATTCAGTGTTAGGTCTGCAACCTGTAAGGCTCTCAGGACTGCTCTTCTCTCATGTACCCATGTGTATGCATGGTGTCCATATGGTATCTTTGTATCTTTCATGCCTTCTAAACTTGAGACATTGTTTTCCGGAAAATATCTGGAGGGGATGTGATTACAATGGACAATCTATTGAAGTAATAAAGATGGAAGGGTGTCACAAATGTGGTCAACAATCTGGATTCTTTCTTCAGAAGCAACTCCAAAATCTACAGTTCACATCCAATTAGGTAAATAAAGTGCTCTTGACTCGTTTGACAAGGCTCCCACCCGGTCCGCTCATTTGTTTGGTTGAGTTATACTCAAATAAATTCTAAAAGAGTTGTTTTGATTTGGAAGCTTGAACACCATTTTGTTGGCACGGTGACCATTGAGGTACATTTTAGAGAAGTTCAAGGATTTCTCGATCTTTATATTTCAGTTTCACTGTGAATTGATCTTTCACTGTTAAAGTAATTCCCCAGGATACTAAAATGTAATAGATGGGAGTTGCAATGTAATCGATTAGGGCATTTGACTTCATCTCTTAAATAAAAACCCCAGCTCCTGTGTTTGATTCAAACTCTGTGGTGTGTCCAACCAGTTTGAGTTCAATGTTCTAATATTTGTTTTCAGTATCATTTCCCTCACTGGGAAGGTTAATTCCTATTCTTGTGGTTCTTCCACTTATTGTACATGGCTCTGCTTTAAAATGTTCTCCCTCTTTTGGCAGGTTGTAAGCGTTTTCGAGTGACAAGCCGTTTTAAAGTGGCCTATTTTTCCACAGTAAAGTCACTCTTGGGAAGGTGGTGGTATGGTGGTATTGTAACTAAACTAGTAATCCAGGGGCCCAGGGTAATGTTCCGGGGGACATGGATTCAAATCCCGGGTGAAATGTGAATCCAATAAGGAAATCTGGAGTTAAAAGTCTCACAATGACTCTTGATCACGTGTGACGACTGGAAGACTCGGAATATAGGGGGAAGGATTCTCTCAGCCCAGGCCGGGCCGGAGGATCGCTGGGACGGGCGCGAATCACGTGACGACGCCCCGCACTAGTCCGCCGATTCTCCGGAGAACAGAGAATCGGCAGCAATGGCGACGCCGCAGTCGGCACGGCGCCGGTTGGGGGCCGCTCTACGGGGCGATTCTCGGCCCGGGATAGCCGAGCGGCCTAAAAAAAAAAACCTGAGACCCGCCGGCGCCGTTCACACCTGGTCTGACCCGGCGGGAACTCGGCATTAATGGATGCGGGGGCGGCCTGGTGGGGAGGAAGAAGGGCCCAACCCCGGAAGGGGGGGGCTCCGCCTCCACTGTGGCCTAGCCCGCGATCGGTGCCTACCGATCGGCAGGCCGGCCTCTCGGGCTGTGGGCCTCTTTTGTTCCGCGCCGGCCCCTGTAGCCCTACGCCATGTTGCGTCAGGGCCGGCGCAGAGAAGGGAGCCACCGCGCATGCGCGGAAATCGCGCCAGTCCCACTGTGCATGCGCGGCAATTGTGTCGGTCCCGCTGTGCTTGCATGCGTTCGCACTGGCCCCACTGCGCATGCGCAGACCCACGGTGCCCATCTGACGCCGGGATCAGCAGCTGGAGCGGCGTGGGTCACTCCAGTGCCGTGCTGGCCCCATGTCGGGGTCAGAATCGCTGCTCCTGAGGCCATGTTGACACCGTCGAGAAACGCAACGGCATTTACAACGGCGTCAACACTTTGCCTCAGGATCAGAGAATCCTGCCCTGGATTCTAAGCATTGGGAAATTTAAGCGTTAAAAACCTGGGGTTAAAGTTTGTTTGACTGCAGTGGTCATGTTTGTTTAAAAATAATTCTGTTTTGCAGGGCCTGGGTACTTTTAGCAGCCAGAAGGTGAAATTAACAAAGTAATGTGTTTTTCAAACTGGGCTAATGGACTGTGGTTTGACTGGGGAAGTCCCTGGGAAGTTAATGTGCTTTGCGGCTGCAGAGATCATTTGTTTACAGCTTGGGGAGATGAGGTCATTGCTGGGTGAAGCCAAGGAATGCAGGGAGATATTTTGACAGGCTTCAGAGAGGCAGGTTTTAGAAAAAAGCTCTGGAGAGAAAGGAGTTGAATTCTGATCTGCCAGAGGCTGAGTCCACAATTCTCCCATAGTAAGATAGATTGAGATCTGTATGTATTTTTGTGTGTTGTTTAATGGGAAATTGAGTAGTAATATTTAAGGTGCAAATTGTTCTTTTCGGGTGTGAAGTTAAAAAGTTTAATATTGTATTCATAATAAAGTTCTGTTTTAAAAAATAGCAAATTCCAATTTCTTCATGCAATCACTCCTGGAGCGGATCATTTTTTCCGCACAAATAATCTTACAAATAAACTAAAATATTGGGGTTTTGGTCCAGGAGCCTAGCCACTGTTGGAATCTGGTTGAATCTTAAATAGCCTAGCTCAGTTCAGGATGGTCAATAAATATTGGCCAGCTACATCCACTGATTGAATTAAAATAAAACTTTGCACCCTCCTCCACTGGACATTCTTTTCTTTGTGTGGTTTATTTAAAAGTAACAGTTTAAATGGTCACACTTAAGATCATAGTGACGTAGAGCAAGAAAGGCCAATCTGCCTATCAATCTTATTCCATATTCAATAAAATCATTGTTGACCCGGTTGTCATCTGGATCCCTCTAACCCTCGTCAAACTCTGCCTTGAATAAGTTTTATGACCTAGCCTCTGCTGCTTTCTGGGGAAGAAATTTCCACATATTAACTTATTCCTCATCAACTTCTTAAAATGGAGGCCTCTTATTCTTATTGCCGTCTTTCTAATTGCTTACATCCATTGGCCATACACAAATTAAATGTTTTTCCTGCTGATCTTGCAGGCTCTGGCAGCCACAATCTTGATGTAAAATCAGGACCTGTGTATTATTAAAAGAAAAGTATGTTTTAAGTATGATCCTCATGATTGCCACAAACTTAATGGGCACAGTTCTCTCCCAAAATGTCTACGTTCATTTGCGGTGGGTTTTTCAGGGAGTTTTCCTTTGGCTCCACCAGCGGGTTCCCCGCCGCTATTCAATGACAGTCACTTTTTGTGCCCTGGGGAGTTTCTCACCGGTTTAGCGCACACTTCAAATTTTTTTAGCACATGGGCAATGTCATCCGCCAAACACATGGGCACTACGCCACCCCCCCCCCCACCCCCACCAAGTGAGGACACCCTGCTATGGGGTCTCTGGGGACCCCCCTCTTCAGGACCTGAGCACTCTTACAGCACCCCCTCCCTTCCAGGACCCCCACCGTCACCCCTCCCAACCTCCCGGAGGACCCTTCCCTACACCCCCCCACCCCTCAAACCCCTCCTCTAACCTTCTTTCATGGGTATGGCCCCCTCGGGCCCTTACTCGTGGCCCTGCCACCTGGGCACCCTTGCACTGGTACCCTGGCAGCTTAGCAGTGCCAGAGTGGCAGTGCCAAGGTGCCAGCTGGGCAGTGCCAAGATGACCACGTTCCAGCAGGCCACCCTGCACTGACCCTGACCACAAAGGGGTCTCCCATGTCCTAGAAGACCCACCCTGACATGCCGTTCCATCTGGTCCACGTTCTTGATTGGCGCCCAGCTGCAGCCTTCTTGGGGAGGCCGGTGAATCCAGGGAGGCCGGTAGATCTCAGGTAGGGAGGTCTTAAGTAGGTTTACGGCCTACCTCTACGAGCATTGTTTGGTCCCGCCCTTTTAGAGCGGACTTCTCGCAGGACTGGGTGAAGTCCGCGAGAGGCTCTCTCGGGATTCTCCGGCTGCCTTGTGCTCTCGCTGAAGCGCAACGTGGCCAATGATTTTGGATATGTATAGAATGTAATACAGCAGTTAGTTCTGCAGTTTGAATTCTATCATAGACTCAGAAAATAGCATTTTAAGAACTTAATTGTTTCAATAATTTTATTTTTCAGTTACTGGGATGGACATGTGGACTTCAGTTGTAATAACAGGACTTGCGTGTACACTGTATACAACACTGGTAAGAAATTTTGTCTTAATGCCATTCTGAGAGTTAGAATTTATAGTTTATTTCATTTTTTCCCCCTTGTTCATGGGGTATGAAAATGCAAGCATTTATTAAAAGCAAATTACTGCGGATGCTGGAATCTGAAACGAAAGAGAAAATGCTGGAAAGTCTCAGCAGGTCTGGCAGCATCTGTAGGGAGTGAAAAGAGCTAATGTTTTGAGTCCAAATGACACTTTGACAAAGAGTCATCGGACTCGAAACGTTAGCTCTTTTCTTTCCCTACAGATGCTGCCAGACCTGCTGAGACTTTCCAGCATTTTCTCTTTCGTGCAAGCATTTATTGCCCATCCCTAACTGCCCATGATAATTAGAATAATAATAATAACTTATTGTCACAAGTAGACTTCAATGAAGTTACTGTGAAAAACCCCTAGTCACCACATTCCGGCACCTGTGTGCTAAACCAGACCTACTTGAACAAGCAGTGGTGAGCAGCCTTCTTGAACAACTGTAGTTCTGATGATGTAGGCACCCTCGCTGTTGGCGAGGGAGTTCCTGAGTTTTGACCCAGAAAAAGTCAAATAAACCAAGTTAGGGTACTGTGTGACCTGGAGGAGAACTTGCAGATGGTGTTGTCCCCAGGGGTCTGCTGCCCTTGTTCTTTTACGTGGTAAAGGTCACAGGATTGGGAGGTTCTGTCAAAGGAGACTTGACGATTTATTGCTGTTCGCCTTCGTAGAGACACATGAGCACAAGAAATACAAACAGGAGTAGACCATACATACCATTGAGCCTTCTTCACCATTCAATGCAATCGTGGCTGATCTTGGGTTCCAACTCCACTTCCTCCTGCTCCCCATATCCTTTAGTCCTGAGAGATCAAAAATCTGTCTACTGTGGTGAACGTATTGCAGTAACCATTCACCATGTATATAACTGTATCATGATGTTGCCCATGTGGGCGCCACCTATGGACCATTGTAAGGTATTACCTGTAATGTATCATGTTGGTGCCTTGTGGGCTCCGCCCCTGGCTCCACCCCTTGAGGGGAGGCATAAAGAGCAGTAGCCTTGTAGGCGGCTCTCACTAGCAGACCAGTCGCAGGCAGGCACTGTTCTAGTTGATTAAAGCCACAGTTTACTTCTACTCTTGGTTTCGCGTGAATTGATGGTCGCATCAATTTAATCAACTACAACACCACAATGGAATCGGCCCTCAAACTTGACTGACTGGAACTCGACCCCCAGGCCACGGGGCCCAAAGGGATTTTTTCACACTGGCTCCGCTGTTTCAAGGCCTACCTCGCCGCCTCCTCCTCGCTCTCCGTCTCCAACGATCAGAAGCTGAGCCTTCTCCACGCCCAGGTGAGACATCGAATCTCTGTGCAACTCGAGGAAGCCTCCACTTACGCAGACGCCCTCGCGATGCTAGAGCGCCTCTACGTAAGGCCCGTGAACGAAGTATACGTGCGGTATCTCTTCACCACTCGCCGCCAACACCCCGGGGAATCGCTGGAAGAGTACCTACACGACCTCAAAGTCCTTGCGCGAAGTTGCAACTACCAGGCCGTTACGGCCCCTCAACATATGGACTTCGCAGTTCGGATGCCTACGTGGCTGGAGTCAGGTCCAACTACGTGAGACAGCGCCTATTCGATTAAGGTGCAGTGCCTGGAAGAGACGAAGAGACGGTAAAGTTAGCCTCCTCTCTAGAAGTAGAGCTCCAAAGCCTCAACGCATTCCCGTCTGATCACGCGACCCCCTCGTGGACCCCTGACCAAAAAGTACGCCAGGCCTGCGCCGCGCGGCTGCCCGCCCACCATGGGGGGCTACCCTGCTATTTCTGCAGCCAGCATCAGCACCCCAGGCAGCGCTGCCCGGCTCGGAACGCGAACTGCAGCGACTGCGGAAGAAAAGGATATTTCGCTAAGGTTTGCCTGGCCAGATCCAAACCCTCGCAGGCCCGACCCTCAGACTCACAGCCCTGCAGATCCCACAGTGTAGCAACTTGCCTGCCGGCTCCGCCCCCCCGGACGCGTCATCGGCCTCGTGTTGTCCGTGCGGGCAGCCATCTTCCAGCCCGCACAACATGGGCCACTCACGGGGGCCGCCATCTTGGTCATCCTCGCCCACGTGGCCCGCCACGTGCGACTCATGGGGGCTGCCATCTTGGATGCCATCTTCCTCACCTCCCGACACATGCGACCGACGGGGGCCGCCATCTTGGCCGCCATCTGCAACGCCGCCTGACACGTGCGACCGACGGGGGAAGCCATCTTGAGGCCACCCCAGCACCTCCGACTACGCCGGCTACTCGCAACTCAGCGCGGTCACCCTTGACCAGTCGCGACCCAAACATCTCTGGAGCTCCATGATGACCGTCCGGGTAAATGGCCACGAAACGCCCTGCCTGTTCGACTCTGGGAGCACGGAGAGCTTCATTCATCCAGACATGGTAAGATGCTGCTCGCTCCCAATCTTCCCGGCACATCAAACCATCTCCCTCACTTCTGGGTCGCACTCGGTGCAGATCCGGGGGTGCACTACCGCAACCCTCGCAATACAGGGCGCCGAGTACGCCAATTTTAAGTTATATGTACTCCCCGACCTCTGCGGTCCTCTCTTGATGGGACTGGACTTCTAGTGTAACCTCAGGAGCCTAACTCTGAAGTTCGGCGGGCCCCTACCCCCACTCACATATGTAGCCTCGTGACCCTAAAAGTCGACCCTCCCCCGCTCTTCGCAAATCTCACCGCCGACTGTAAACCAGTCACCAACATTACGCCCAGTGGGTCCCCAACTATGTGGACAAAGCCCGCCCACTAATCAAGGCCACCATCTTCCCACTGGCGGCTGAGGCCCGCCAGGCCTTCAGGTGCATCAAGGCGGATATCGCCAAAGCCACGATGCGTGCGGTGGACGAGTCCGTCCCCTTCCAGGTGGAGAGCAACGCATAGAGGTCGCCCTCGCCACTACCCTCAACCAGGCAGGCAGGCCAGTACCATTTTTTTCACGAACCCTAATCGCCTCCGAAATTCGACACTCGGTCGAAAAAGAAGTCCAAGCCATCGTGGAAGATGTGCGGCATTGGAGGCACTACCTCGCTGGTAGGAGGTTTACCCTCGTCACCGACCAACGATCGGTTGCCTTCATGTTTGACAGTAGCAGCGGGGCAAGATCAAGAATGATAAGATTTTGAGGTGGAGGATCGAACTCTCCACTTATAATTACGATATTGTATATCGTCCTGGGAAGCTCAACGAGCCCCCAGATGCCCTGTCCCGCGGCACATGCGCCAGCGTGAAAGATGACCGACTACGGGCTAACCACGATGACCTCTGCCACTCGGGGATCACCCGGTTTCTCCACTACATCAAGGCCCGCAACCTGCCCTACTCCACTGAGGAGGTCAGAGCCACGACCAGGGACTGCCAGATCTGCACGGAGTGCAAGCCACACTTCTATCGACCGGATATGGCCCACCTGGCAAAGGCATCCCGGCCCTTTGAGCGCCTCAGTATCGATTTCAAAGAGCACCTCCCCTCCACCAACCGCAACACATATTTCCTCAACATCACTGACAAGTTCTCGCGCTTCCCCTTTGCAATCCCTTGCCCCGACATGTTCGCGGCCACCGTCATTAGAGCCCTACATAGTATCTTCATCGTGTTTGGTTTCCCCACGTACGTTCACAGTGACCGGGGCTCGTCGTTCATGAGCGACGAACTGCGTCAGTACCTGCTCGGTAAGGGCATCGCCTCGAGCAGGACTACCAGTTAAAACCCCTGGGGAAATGGGCAGCTGGAGAGGGAGAACGCGACGGCCTGGAAGACCGTCCTCCTGGCCCTACGGTCTAGGAATCTCCCAGTTCCCCACTGGCAGGAGGTTCTCCCCGATGCACTCCACTCTATTAAGTCCCTCCTTTGCACGGCCACAAACAAGACCCCTCATGACCGCCTGTTTGTTTTCCCCAGGAAATCCACCTACGGGGCCTCGCTTCCGTCCTGGCTGAAGACACCGGGGCCCGTCCTGCTCCGCAAACACGTCAGGAGCCATAAGTCCGACCCCCTGGTCGAGAGGCTCCAGCTCCTACGCAGCAACCCCCAGTACGCATACTTAGAACACCCTGACGGCTGACAGGATACGGTTTCCCCCCGGGACCTGGCACCCGCAGGTTCCACCACCACCGCCACCTCAACTTACCCCGCCCAACCTACGCTGACCAGCGCCCCCGCCCCTACATGGCACTAGCACCCCTCCCGCTCTCCATTCCCCCTTCACCGACCCACAGGAATGAAGCTCCAGAAGACACGCTCCCAGAGTCCACGTCTGTACCCACACCGGCGACTTCACTACCCATGCCCAAAAGGATGAGTTTGACACCCGGGCCAGCTGCGATACCAGAGCTTCGGCGAACACAGCGCACGATCCATGCGCCGGACAGGCTGAACTTATGAACCCTTCACCCCCACCACACTTCACTTTTTTAACAGGGGGTGAATGTGGTGAATGTATTGCAGTAACCATTCACCATGTGTATATAACTGTATCACGCTGTTGCCCATGTGGGCTCCACCTATGGACCATTGTAAGGTATTACCTGTAATGTATCATGTTGGTGCCTTGTGGGCTCCGCCCCTGGCTCCACCCCTTGAGGGGAGGTATAAAGAGCAGTAGCCCTGTAGGCGGCTCTCACTAGCAGATCAGTCGCAGGCAGGCACTGCTCTAGTTGATTAAAGCCACAGTTTACTTCTACTCTTTCGTGTAAATTGATGGTCGCATCATTTACTCCAGCCTTAAGTATATTCGATAAAAGAGCATCCACAATCCTTTGTGGTAAATTCACAAAACAACACACAATGGCTTGGTCAATTGTAACAAGACTTATTTATTCCTGTGCTCTGATCCCTTTGCAATAAAGCCCAACATGCCATTTTCCTTCCTGATTGCTTGCTGTACCTTGCTAATGTTTTGCATTCTTTCTACGAGCACACCCACCTTTCTTCAATATTTACAAGTTTCACACTTTAAAAAAATATTCTGCATTTCTATTCCTACGATCAAATTAAATAACTTGATATAAGCTGGAAGTATTTAGGAGGGTCCATAGGTGCAGGAAACTTGTCCATCAGAAGCAAATCCATCCAAGTCCTTTCATTGGGACTTCTGAGGGGTCCCGCAGTGCATCCTCCAGTGTGCGTTAATCTCTGTCCATCTGTTAAATAATTTCATACCTCCCCACTCACACATGCACACTCTCTGAATCCTGTCTATATCTCATTGCAACCTTTCTGTGTAGTCCCCACAGCTTACCTTCCCACGTCCCCTTTGTATCATCATCAAACTTAGATATATTTCTCAGGCCCAAATACTCCTGTCCCCAGATGGACAGAGATTGACGCACACTGGAGGATGCACTACGGGGCCCCTCAGAAGTCCCAATGAAAGGACTTGGATGGAATTGCTTGTGATGGACGAGTTTCCTGCACCGATGGACCCCTCCTAAATACTTCCAGCTTATATTCATTTAAGTGTTAAACAGGAAACAATCATGGCCTCGATGCACTGTCCTGCGACACCTGGATCGCATTTCTCGATGGAATGAAGAATTGGGGGTTGGGGGGAAATGAGGATCGACGCCGACCCGATCGCGATGCTCCATCCTCCCGTGAACGCTGGGATCGAGGTCCATGACTGCGCGCCAGTGGGAGGATGTAAATTAATGCATCCATTTAGCGGTCCCGACACCCTATGCTCCGGCCCTGCGTGATTCTCCAGTCCCCGAGGCTGGGAATCATGTGGGTGCTTATCACTTGCGGTGTCTACCAGCATGGCCCTGGTGTTCTGGACCTAGCGGTGGGCCCAGGGGGTGACTCCATAGGGTGGTGGGAATCTGGAATTCACTGCCTCATGGGTGGTAGAGGAGGCAACCCTCAACATTTAAGAAACATTTATCACTTGAAACAGCATAACAAACAACGTTACGGACAAAGTGCTGGAAAATGGGATGAGAATAGAAAGGTGCTGGAAGACTGGTGCAGACACAATGGGAAGAGGGCTTATTTCTGTGTTAGAAACCTCTATGACTCTGACACTCCTGGATGGTCAAAATCAGCAGACTGGGTTTAAAAATGTGGAAATTGGATGGAGAGAGAAAGAGCAAGAGAAAGTGAAGGAACCATCTCTGTGTCTTGTTCCTTCAGCACCTCAGTTGCTTGGCCTGAACTGCAGAGAAAACAGGTACTTAAAGCATGCAATGGGCTGGCTTGTCACATGGCCCTCTCTCTCCAACTGCCCAGTGAGGCAATATAGTTGTGGCTATTCCAGTTACCTTCATTAGATCATGGCTGGGTATTCCTCCTTCAGCCAGGATCCTGTTGACCAAGTGATTGTGTTTAATGGTTTCATAGAATCATAGAATTTACAGTGCAGAAGGAGGCCATTCGGCCCATCGGGTCTGCACTGGCCCTTGGAAAGAGCACTCTACTTAAGCCCACGCCTCTACCCTATCCCCGTAACCCAGTAATCCACCTATCCTTTTTGGACACTAAGGGCAATCGATCATGGCCAATCCACCTAACCTGCAAATCTTTGGACTGTGGGAGGAAACCGGAGCACCCGGAGGAAACCCACGCAGACACGGGGAGAACGTGCAGACTCCGCACAGACAGTGACCCAAGCCGGGAATCGAACCTGGGACCCTGGAAGTGTAAAGCAACTGTGCTAACCACTGTGCTACCATGCTGCCCCACCCAGTTGAGTCCGCAGGTGATTTCCTGGATGGGTAATTGGATGGAAAATGGCCCCCAACCACCTCTTTCGAGGCAATTGTTCCCGGTGTTACTTTGCCGACCAATTGTTTCCATTGCATTAGTTTTGGAATGTGAAAGCTACAGTGATGCAAATGTGCATCTAACTTTGACTGGGATCCCAGTCACCCAAAATCAGAGGCTCCCGACTAGTAAATTTAACAATTAAAAAAAATAAAACGTGCTTTTATAATAAATTGATAAAGTAGATGGAAACTTCTGCTGGTCAGATTATCTGTGAGATATGGACACAATCCTAAAATGCAAGTCAAGCCATTCCAGTGAGAAATTGGGAAATGCTTGTTCATGCAAAGGGTGGTAGAAGTGTGGACCTCTCTCCAAGAAAAAACAATAGATGCACATTCAATTAATCATTTTAAATCTGAGATTGATTTGTTTTCATTTCTAGCCAAGATCTTAAGTGATATGGAGGTAAGCCCTCTGTAATTTGAATAGAGATTAACCACAATCTTGGTGAATGGTGGACCAGGCTCAGTGACTGAGTGAGTGGCCTGTTCTATTCCTATGTTCCTATCAAAGAGAGAGTCGACTATGATGCATTTAAATTTGACTGAATTGACAACTTTAATCATGAGCCAATCAGCTCATGATGCAATCAGCATTATCAACTCTCTCTTAGCTATTGAGTTAAATCTATTATTATTTCTGCTCAGGGCGGTATTAAAGCTGTTGTTTGGACAGATGTATTCCAGCTGTGCATAATGGTGATCGGCCTTGTGGCTGTGCTGATTCAGGGATCAATTCACGTTGGAGGTTTTGGAAAGATTTGGAACATTGCAAGGAATGGTAGCCGGACTGATATTTTTGAGTGAGTATTTTTGCCTTGAGTGTTATAGATGGAAAGAACGGATGAAATTCTCCTATTTGTGCGGTATCGAGTGGCTCTGGTGGTGCCTGTAATGCCGACCAGAATAGTGAGATCCACCGTCAGTTTCTGTATTTGGAGCCTCATTCATTCGTCACAGCCTGCAGGTAAGTGATTGGCTGGTGACTGGTAAGTAGTTTTTCTTTTCCCTGAGGTGTTATCGTGCGGGGCGCAGTGGTTGCTGAGTGAGTGCTTGTTGAGAAGGGGAGTAAAAAAAAATTTAAACTTACTGTTGGGAGTTTCCAGCTGAATCCGGTCAGAGTGCGGAAAGAGTGACTGCTGGGTAAGTAGCAAAGATTTAAATTGTTTGCGCAGGCCCATAACAGCTGATTGCTGTTCTCGTGTGGGGCGCAGTGGTTGCTGGTTAAGTGTTTTATTTTTACCTGTATTTAACGTTGGGCAGTTTCTAAACCCTAGACACTACATCTGTAGTGTCCCCCACCCTTTCACCTCCTTTAACCTAAGGGGTAGAGTGAATAACAGGTAAGCTCTTTCTTTCTTTTTCTTTTTTTATCTAGAGGGGATGGGAGGGAAGGCAGAGCAATATTCCTCCTGCAGAATGTTTGAGGTGAGGGACGCCGTCAGTGTCCCTGCTGATTTCACCTGTGGGAAGTGCACCCATCTCCAGCTCCTCAGAACCCATGTTAGGGAACTGGAGCTGGAGCTGGATGAACTTTGGATCATTCGGGAGGCAGAGGTGGTCATAGATAGTAGCTTCAGGGATGTGGTTACTCCGAAGAATCAAGATAGATGGGTGATGGTGAGAGGGGCTGGGAGGAAGCAGTCAGTGCAGGGATCCTCTGTGGTCATTCCCCCCAGTAACAAGTATACCGTTTTGGATACTGTTGAGGGGGACGACCTACCAGAGTAAGCCACGGTGAACGGATCTCCAGCACTGAGTCCATCCCTGTGGCTCAGAAGGAAGGAGGGGGAGCAGGAGAGCAATAGTTATTGGGTACTCGATAGTTAGAGGGACAGATAGACGGTTCTGTGGCAACGAAAGAGACTCACGGATGGTATGTTGCCTCCCGGGTGCCAGGGTCCGTGACGTCTCAGACCGTGTTTTCAGAATCCTTAAAGGGGAGAGGGAGCAGTCACAAGTCGTGGTACACATCGGTACCAACGACATAGGTAAGAGAAGGGCCGGGGATTTAAAACAGGAATTTAGGGAGCTAGGATGGAAGCTGAGAGCCAGGACAAACCATGTTGTCATCTCTGGTTTGTTGCCGGTGCCACGTGCGAGTGAAGTGAGGAACAGGGAGAGAGTGCAGATAAACACGTGGCTGCAGGGATGGTGTAGGAGGGCGGGTTTCAGGTATGTGGATATTTGGAGCACATTCTTGAGAAGGTGGGACCTGTACAGATAGGACGCGTTTGCACCCGAACCAGAGGGACACCAATATCCTGGGAGGGAAATTTGCTCCGGCTCTTCGGGTGGGTTTAAACTAATTTGCCAGGGGGCTGGGAAAACGAGCTGTAGTCCAGAAGCCAGTGTCGAGAATAGTGAGGTACTGAGGAGGGTATCAAGGTCGCAGGAGTGTACCCGCAGACAGAAAGATGGGTTGAAGTATATCTACTTCAATGCAAGGAGCATCCGGAATAAGGTAGGTGAACTTGGAGCGTGGATTGGTACTTGGGACTACGATGTTGTGGCCATTACGGAGACATGGTTAGAACAGGGACAGGAATGGTTGTTGGAAGTTCCGGGATGTAGATGTTTCAGTAAGAGCAGGGAAGGTGGTAAAAGAGGTGGAGGTGTAGCATTTTAAATCAAGGATAGTTTAACAGCTGCATAAAGGCAGTTTGAAGGGGATCTGCCTACTGAGGTAATATGGGTCGAAGTTAGAAATAGGAAAGGAGCGGCCACATTGTTAGGAGTTTTTTATAGGCCCCCAAATAGTAATAGAGATGTGGAGGAAGAAATTGCAAAACAGATTATGGATAGGTGTGGAGGTCTCAGGGTAGTTGTCATGGGTGACCTTAACTTTCCATATATTGATTGGAACCTATAAGTCGAACAGTTCGGATGGGGCAGTTTTTGTACAGTGTGTGCAGGAGGGTTTCCTGACACAATATGTGGATAGGCCGACAAGAGGGGGGGCACATTTGATTTGGTACTGGGTAATGAACCGGGCCAAGTGTTAGATTTGTTTGTGGGAGAGCACTTTGGAGATAGTGACCACAATTCGGTGTCTTTCACTATTGCAATGGAGAGGGATAGGGCCATATGACAGGGCATGGTTTATAATTGGGGGAGGGGTAATTATGATGCGATTAGGCAAGAATTAGGGAGCATAAGATGGGAACGGAAACTGTCAGGGAAAGGCAAAAATGAAAAGTGGAGCTTGTTCAAGGAACAAATGCTGCGTGTCCTTGATAGGTATGTCCCTGTCAGGCAGGGAGGAAATGGCTGTGTGAGGGAACCATGGTTCACAAGAGAGGTTGAATGTCTTGTCAAGAGGAAAAAGGAAGAGTATGTAAGGATGAGAAAACAAGGTTCAGTAGGGTCGCTTGAGGGTTACAAGGTAGCAAGGAATGAGCTGAAAAAAGGGCTTAGGAGAGCTAAGAGGGGGCATGAGAAGTCCTTGGCGGGTCGGATCAAGGAAAACCCCAAGGCTTTTTACTCTTGTGTGAGAAATAAATGAATGACCAGGGTGAGGGTAGGGCCGGTCAAGGACAGTAGTGGGAACTTGTGCATGGAGTCAGAAGAAATAGGAGAGGCCTTGAATGAATACTTTTCTTCAGTGTTCACAAAGGAGAGGGGCCATGTTTTTGAGGATGAGAGTGTGATTTAGGCGGGTAGGCTGGAGGAAGTAGCTGTTCTGAGGAAGGATGTATTAGCAATTTTGAAAAACCTGAGGGTCGATAAATCCCCTGGGCCAGATTGGATATACCCAAGGATTCTTTGGGAGGCAAGGGATGAGATTGCAGAGCCTTTGGTTTGATCTTTGGGTCCTCGCTGTCCACGGGGATAGTGCCAGAGGACTGGAGAGTGGCGAATGTTGTTCCTCTGTTCAAGAAAGGGAATATGAATTACCCTGGTAATTATAGGCCAGTTAGTCTTACTTTGGTGTTCGGGAAGATGTTGGAAAAGGTTCTGAAGGATAGGATTTATGACCATTTGGAAAGATGCAGCTTAATCCGGGATAGTCAACACGGATTCGTGAAGGGTAGGTCTTGCCTCACAAATTTGATTGAATTCTTTGAGGGGGTAACTAAGTGTGCAGATGAAGGTAGAGCAGTTGATGTCGTATACATGGATTTTGTAAGGCGTTTGACAAGGTTCCCCATGGTCGGCTCATGAAGAAAGTAAGGAGGTGTGGGATAGAAGGAAAGTTGGCCAATTGGATAATAACTGGCTATCACATAGAGGGTGGTGGTGGATGGAAAATCTTCAGACTGGAGACCAATTACCAGCGGTGTACCATAGGGATCAGTGCTGGGTCCTCTGCTATTTGTGATTTTTATCAATGACTTGGAGGAGGGGACTGAAGGGTGAGTCAGTAAATTTGCTGATGACACCATAAGACCATAAGATTGGTGGAGTAGTGGATGAGGTGGAGGGCTGTTGTAGGCTGCAAAGAGACATTAATAGGATGCAGAGCTGGGTCGAAAAATGGCAGATGGAGTTTAACCCTGATAAGTGCGAGGTGATTCATTTTGGTAGAAAAAATTTGAATGCGGATTACAGGGTCAACGGCAGGGTTCTGAGGAATGTGGAGGAACAGAGAGATCTTGGGGTTCATGTCCATAGATCTCTGAAGGTTGCCACTCAAGTGGATAGAGCCGTGAAGAAGGCTTATAGTGTGTTAGCGTTTATTAACAGGGGGCTTGAGTTTAAGAGCCGCGGGGCTATGCTGCAACTATACATGACCCTGGTGAGACCACATTTGGAGTATTGTGTGCAGTTCTGGTCACCTCATTATAGGAAGGATGTGGAAGCATTGGAATGGGTGCAAAGGAGATTTACCAGGATGCTGCCTGGTTTGCAGGATAGGTCTTTATGAGGAAATGTTGAGGGAGCTAGGGCTTTTCTCTTTGGAGCGGAGGAGGATGAGAGGTGACTTAATAGAGGTTTATAAGATAATGAGGGGGATAGATAGAGTGGACGTTCAGAGACTATTTCCTCAGGTGGATGTAGCTGTTACAAGGGTGCATAACTATAAGATTCAGGGTGGGAGATATAGGAGGGATGTCCGAGGTAGGTTCTTTACTCAGAGAGTGGTTGGGATGTGGAATGGACTGCCTGCTGTGATAGTGGAGTCGGACACTTTAGGAACTTTCAAGCGGTTATTGGATAGGCACATGGAGCACGCCAGAATGACAGGGAGTGGGATAGCTTGATCTTGGTTTCGGACAATGTTCGGCACAACATCGAGGGCCGAAGGGCCTGTTCTGTGCTGTACTGTTCTATGTTCTATGTATAAATGTGTTCCCTCTAAGTCACCTGGTGGGCCAGCAGCTAATTAACCCGCCTGCTGTCAGCTGGCGGGTTCAAACTTCCCAGCGCCCAAAACACCCCTGTCACTCTCTCCAGCCCACCATCTTCACCATACAGTGCAAGATGTCAGCATCCCAGAGGATAACGGCTAGCTGCCTCAAGAAGAGGTCTGTTCCTTGATTCAACACCCTCCCCACAAGCCCATCACCTGCGAGTCGCCCATGCCCACTTGGACCTCAACCACATTTGGAGTCTTCCAGCACACCCTTCCAGTAAACCATGTGGTATCCTTTTGACTCTGAATTTGTTTCTGATTTTTTCATACAGCCCTGTCAGGTCCAGTTATCCTCTCGGTCTTCGGTCTTCCCTCTGTCTTCTTTGTTCACCTTCTTTATTCACCTCCTAGCCCCTCTGCAGGCCATTGTGAGAACTTGTCCATCACTCCACCCCTCCAACATTCCTTGCACAGACCTCCTTCCACATTTCTCCTCCTGTCTTCATTAGGCCACACCCGACCCCCTATCGAAGTTCGGATCTTTGTTGCGGTGGCTGCCTGAGTCCGCAGCACAGGATTGTCCAAGTAGACACTGGTGTGTGGCACCGGGGGGAAGAAGACTCCTTTACTCCCCAACCCCAGCCGCTGTACTGGTCTGACCCAGTGGCACAGGAGGGTCCATGAGTGCAGCAGCAGGAAGCTGTCTATGAAAACCAGCTCAGCATGGATATGGAGACAGGAACCACTCTTCCCCGGCAGAGTACAACGCATCAGGAGCAGCTCAGCACCATGGCAGAAGGTTGATTCACACACCCCAATGTCTCTGGTGAGCTCAGGATCCCCTTGTGCACTGAGTAACAATCGGGTTTGATGCTGATGTCATTTCCTGCTGACGTGACGCAAGATTGAAAAGGCTGACGGGATGTTCGCGAGCAGCTGTTTTAATCAGCATTCATGAAATGCAAATGAATGCAAATGACCACCTACCAGCGGGAACACCAACCCGCCATTAACCCATGTAAGGTCCCTTCCTGTTGAGTCCTATATTTCCCATTTTTTTTTTCTTTAGCTGTTATAATTTTTGATCCATGGATGTTTCATGGGCAAATACCTTTAAGTCTGCAGAGGAAGTGAGGAACTGAAAGGTTACAAAATAGTACACTGTGCTAGCTCTCGAACAGCAGAACTCAGATGTTTTGGCACCGAAGAGTTCGAAAGGACTTGGTTTGATTGGTTGGCTGGTGGTCAATGAATTGGCCAAAAGGGCGTATTCTACCCAGCAACAGGCGGTGATTGGGTCCTACACAAGTGGGATGGTTTTCAGAGAACCAAGATAAGGACAATTGGGTCCTGGACACTCAGAGAAGAAGCTGTGTGAGTCTCTTGCTTTTGCTCTCGCTCTCTATTTCTCCAGAAAAGCTGCACAGCTGCTGTATTTCTAAACCTATAGAGAACCTGGATGAATCTACAGACTAACATTATAGATTGAAAGCAGAAACCTCAAACTGAAAGCCCAGACTGAAGGAAGATGTGCTAGAAGACAACCATCTGAAACAAAAACCCTTATCCTTTTATTTCCATCATTATTTTTACAGCCCTCACTTTTCCCCTCTTGTGTTTGCTCATCTGTTTTGTGTGTGTGTTGAGGGTGGGGCGAGTTGAAGAGGGGGTTAGGAATTAGATAATAGTTAACAAGTTGTATTTGCTGCATATTTACTTATAGTTGAGAGCAGTACGGTGGCGCAGTGGGTTAGCCCTGTTGCCTCATGGCGCCGTGGTCCCAGGTTCGATCCCAGCTCTGGGTCACTGTCCGTGTGGAGTTTGCACATTATCCCCGTGTTTGCGTGGGTTTCGCCCCCACAACCCAAAGATGTGCAAGATAGGTGGATTGGCCATGCTAAATTGCCCCTTAATTGGAAAAAATTTAATTGGGTACCCTCAATTTATTTTTAAAAATATTTAATTATAGTCATTGTTAATAGTAAAATTAATTGTGGTTTAAATTTACAAACCTGGTGACTGTAGTTATTGGGCAACCAAGGTCCAAAGTTTTTGGGCGTTCTTCTAAGACTTATTTGTTCATTTCAATTGTGTTGCAACTCTGGGTCAGTTGGGCTGGAATTGACTGAGTTGTAACACCCGTCATTGGGAGAGTTACAATGCGATTTTACACTGACGGATTTACGACATTTCGTCTCACGCTAAATTCTCCACTCTTGCCCACCATCAAACCCGCCGTGGGTAGGATAGGCGAATTCCACCCAATGTTTACAGTAGATGGTTAATTAACTCCTTCTGTATGTGTTTGTCAGTCTTTTCTACGCATGAGAATTTTTGTCTTACGTCCTGATATTAACCCCCAGCCAATCCAGTGAGAATGAAATCAGCTGTACGCTTTGCACATTGAAGTCAATGGAAATTAAAATCAGTAAAAGTGTAAAAAGGGCACCCAAATTGAGCCCATCTGGCGGATTTAAATTGAATCGGGGCTTTTGTTAATTTTATCCACAGTGTCATCTTACTCCTTGTGAGCTGGAAGTGGAATGCAGATTTTGTTATGCTGATAAAGAGCTTGATGGGATAAGAAATGGGGAATTGTCCCTTGAACCTATACCCCAATTTAATCACAGTTGATCTGTACCTCAAATCATTTACCAGCCTTGATATTTGTGGGTTAAAGAATAAATCAAACATCGGGCGCTGGATTCTGTGCCCCGCTGTTATAACCTGCCTACTGACGATTGGCTGGGGACTAATGACTATCCCACAATCCTATGGGAGTATGAACTTCCCCAATGAGGGGGGCGGAGAAACTCCTACTATAAATAAGCTGGCCAGTCCAGGAACCAAGGGGAAGGAGAAGGTAGCAAGGGAAGTTACTGCTACTGCTATGTAGATATTGTTATAGTAAATAAACGTTATTATTTTGTATCCTTAAAACTCGTGCTGGATTCTTCGGGGCCCTTACAAAACCCGCCCCGCCACATTTTTGCCCCGACCCACCGGCGGGACTTTCCGTTACATCAGTCGGTCAATGGGGTTTCCCATTGTGGGGCAGCCCCACGATGTCGGGAAACTCCCGGGCATCGGCAAAACGGAGAATCCTGCCGGCAGAGAATCCCACCCCATATGTTCAACAATACAGAATTAGAGCTGGGTCTCTCTAACATAAGCAGATAGGTTAAAATGAATGGCCAGAAGAAGGAAGTGTGGGACTGGTACTTTCGCTTACTTGGAGAACACCCATGTCATGACAAAGCAACTTAAATAAAGTAGCATTCTGGGTCATGAAGCGTAATTTGCATACAGTTTTGGTGAAGTAACTGGGGATACTTTTCTTTCAGCTTTGATCCTGACCCAAGGAAAGTATACACAACTTGGACTGTTTGCATTGGAGCTGTATTTGGATGGACATCAATTTATGCTTGCAACCAAGTACAGGTGCAAAGATACTTGGCCTGCAAGAGTGAGAGAGAGGCAATAAAGTAAGTTAACATGATAAATACAATTCGATTCATCAAATAAAATTGCGAAATAATTTTCTGTCACATTTTTCATGGTTAAAATAAACAAATTGAAAAGAACTGAGCAGACATTTTGTTTAGAAAAACAGAAACTGATGAGGCCCAAATCCTATTTGAAATTTAAAATTTAACTTGCATTTTCAAATATTTGGAGATACTTCAACTACCAACTGGTTATTGCCGTGCCCTTTTTGTAATTTCATGGATTCTAAGTGTTTCTGTTAAGGCCAACATTTATTCACCATCCCTATTTGCCCTTGAGAGGATAATGCTGAGCCGTGTTGAACGGCTGCAGTCTGTGGTATAGGTTCTGAGAGTGCTGTTAGGGAGTTCCAGGATTTTTACCGAGTGATGATGAAAGAACAGCAATATATTTCCAGGTCAGGCGTGTTTGGGGGGGAACTTGCATCTGATGGTGTTCCCAAGTGTCTGCTGCCCATGTAAATCTAGATGGTTGAAATCACTTGTTCAGAAGATGCAATATAAGACCCTTTGGTGAGAGGTTGCAGTGCATCTTTTAGCTGGTCAGTGATGCAACCACCATGGGGCTGGAGGGAGTGAGCATTTAAGCTGACAAATGGAGTGTCAATCAAGTGGTCTGATTCGTCTTGCATGCATCTTGAGTGTTGCTGGAGTTGCAATTATCCAGGCAAGTGGAGACTATACCACACTCCTGACTAGTGCCTTGTTGATGGTGGAAAGACTTAGGGAGTCAGGAGGTGAGTTAACTTGCTGCAGAATTCCTGGGGAGCGATCTACCAGCTTCGGTACACCCAAGTGGGAGAGCGAGTCGGCCGGTAGATGCAGAAGAGGCCTCTTGCAGGCTTCCCGGCAGCCAGCATGCCTCATGAGATCTACCCAGATCTCACGATCTGGATCAAGCCCACAATGGGCGGGACCAAACATTGCACGCCTAAGTAGGTTCAAAACCCACTTGGGTGCGCTGACCCAGGATCTATCTGGCTCTACCGGCCACCCCAGCAAGGCCCCATCTGGGCACCATTCAATATTGGTCCACACAACTGTGAACCAGGCAGAACAGCTCCATCAGAGGCCCCTGGGTGGTCAGGGACAGGACAGGCTGACCCCCTGGCCCTCCTCCTTGAACACCGGTACATTGGCACTGCCAGGCTGGCACCTTGACACTGTCACACTGACACTGCCAAGGTGCTTGGGTGGCACTGCAAAGCCAACAGGAGCATTTCCAGGGTGGCAGTGCCAGGTGCCATGGTGGCATTGCCAAGGGTCATGGCTTGAGAGGGGCCATGCCCATGAAACGATGGAGGAGGTATGGTATTAAGGGTTGGGGAGGGTACAAGGTGAGTATGAAGGGGCATCTGGAAGGTTGGGGGGGGGTGGAGGGTGGGGGGCCTGGATGGGGTTGGGGCTGAAAGTTGTTTTGGGAAGGCCTGAAAAAGGGGGGCCCTCAGCAACACCATAGAGGGGTGTCATCACTTGGGAGTGTGCGGGGAATGCCCATGTGAGTGGGTGGGTGACATTGCCCATGGGTGGGGAGGTTGGGGGACCCACAATCCCACTTAGAGATCAGGGAACCCTTTCAAAATGGCGGCTCGATCTCCTGAGAAGTCAGTCTGGCCAGCAAATTCAGCTCTACAGTGATGAAAATAATTCGAAGTGTGGGCTTGATCGGGGAGAAACTCCTCAGGTCCCAAGAAAGTGACTAAGAGCGCAATTTGAGCAATGGGATCTATGTCCCATAGCGAGCACGGTCAGCGTGTGTTTCCTTGCACTCACCGTGACGACAACCACTGCGCTATCCAACCTGACTCTGGTTAGATAGGGGGCCACAGCAGGGAACACCTGGCTGAGGCCACATTTAGTCCCGTTTACTGCAATAAGGAGACCCCCTCGCCGAAACTCCTCAGTGAATGCAGGGAGAGATCGGAACACCATTTTAAAATGGCGTCCTGATCTCTCGAGCCCCCAATGCGATCCTCGAACCCCCACCCCCCCAAGCCCCAACTCCCTGTAAGGAGCTCCCCGGTCTCCCCCCGCAGGGCACCCCCCAACCCGCCTGATCATCACGCAAAAAATTCCAGCCTGGAACCTTGGCAGTGCCAGCCTGGCACCCTGGCGGTGCTAGAATGACACCCAGAGGCACTGCCAGGCTGGCAATGCCAGGGTGTTCTCATGGCACCAGTAGTGCCAGAGTACCACCTTGCCGAGCGGGCATGCATCCTGCAGCCTCCAACCTCTTGAGAGAGCCCCATGAGATCCATTCCGTCTGGTCCACGTTTATGGAGACCAGCACTGAACTGCACTCGCCCGAGGTCTCCAAGGAAAAGGTATCCCAATGCCTTGATTACCTCAGTGAACTGCATATAAAGCTGTCTGCCTAGCTGTCTGACTCTAATTTGCAGATGTGCCAAAAAGTGATCCCGCCCACAATGGCCAAGCTTTACATTGTGGCATCTCGCGAGATTGTGTTAAATCTCAAGGTATGGTGAGTCAGGAGCAATGTCTCCCTTCATTTACCTGCCATATTGTGCCATGGCGTGCTGCTTTCCGGGCGCAGCTTGACCAGTAGATTGCGTCCTAATTGTGGAGAACTCACCGACAGAGCCAGGAAGGCACGCCCAGCAAAACCCACCCCAAATGACACTTAGAGACTTTTCCTTTAGATCACTCCCCTGATCTCTGATCTGCACTTGTAATCATGGTATTTTTGTGGCTAGTCAAATTAAGTTTCTGGTTACAGGTGACACCAAGGAAATTGGTGGTGGGGGAACTAACAGAGTAATGCCGTTGAGTATCAAGACAAGATAGGTAGACTCTCTCTGTAAACTTCATTATCGCTGGCACTTGTGTGGCACAAATGTTACTTGCCATTAACCAGCTCAGGTCTTAATCTTCCCAGGTCTTGCTACATTCGGGCACGGACTGCTTTATCATCATTTATGAACATGCTGAACACTTTGCATTCTTCAGCAAATTCGCCACGTATCATTTTATATTGTTGGAATGATAGTTGACGAAACAGCTGAAGATAGTTGAGCTCAGGACACGACCCCGAAGAATACTTACAGCAATCTCCAGACTGCCCTCCAACAACCTGAGGCAACTTCTTTGTGCTAGGTTTGAGTCCAGCCAGCAGATTTTTCCCCCTGATTCCCATTGGCTTCAGTTTTACTAGGTCTCCCTTGCACCACACCTCATCAAAGATTGCCTCGACATTAAAGGCATTACTTTCCACTTCACCTCTGGAATTTAGTACTTTTCATCATGTTGGACAAAGACCAAAATTAGATCCACAATCCAGTAATCCTGGCAGAACCCAGACTGATAGTTATTGGCGAAATGGTATTGTCTGGTAGCACTGTCAATAATACTGATGGGCCAATAATTGGCCGGTTAGAATTTGCCCCGCATTTTGTGGGCAGGACACAGCTGGGCAATTTTCCACGTCATTTTCCACGCTGTTGGGGAGGTTTTAAACTAATGTGGCAGGGGGATGAGAACCAGATTAGGAAGTTAGAGGTCTGTAAAGAGGCAGCAACTAAAGCCAGTAAGGTACTAGATAATAAATTCAATGTGACTAAGGGGAAGAGTAGACAGGGAAGAGATGATGAACGCAAAGGGACAGGTGGTCTGAGGTGCATTTGTTTCAATGCGAGAAGTGTAGCAGGTAAGGCAGATGAATTTATAGCTTGGATTAGTACCTGGGAATATGCTGTTATTGGTATTACTGAGACTTGGTTGAGGGAAGGGCAAGACTGGCAACTAAATATCCCAGGGTATAGATGCTTCAGGAGGGTTAGAGGGGGAGGTAAAAGGGGTGGAGGAATTGCATTACTGGTCAGAGATGATATCACAGCTGTGATTAAGGAGGGCACGATGGAGGATTCGAGCACTGAGGCAATATGGGTAGAGCTAAGAAATAGGAAGGGTGCAGTAACATTGTTGGGACTTTACTACAGGCCTCCCAAAAGTGAGCGGCAAGTAGAGGTACAAATATGTAGACAGATTATAGAAAAATGTAGGAGCAATAGGGTGGTCGTGATGGGAGATTTTAACTTCCCCAACATTGAATGGGACTCGTGTAGTGTTGGAGGCGTAGATGGAGCAGAATTTGTAAGGAGCATCCGGGAGAGTTTTTTAGAGCAGTATGTGAATAGTCCAACTCGGGAAGGGGCCAGACTGGACCTGGTATTGGGGAATGATCCCGGCCAGGTAGCTAAAGTTTCAGTTGGTGATTACTTTGGGAATAGCGATCACAATTCCGTAAGTTTTAGAATACTCATGGACAAAGACGAGAGTGATCCTAAAAGAAGAGTGCTAAATTGGGGAAAGGCCAAGTATAACAAAATTCGGCAGGAGCTAGGGAATGTGGATTGGGAGCAGCTCTTTAAGGGTAAATCCACATTTGAAATGGGGGAGTCTTTTAAGGAAAGGTTGGTTAGAGTGCAGGACAGACATGTCCCTGTGAAAATGAGGGATAGAAATGGCAAGATTAGGGAACCATGGATGACGGGTGGAATTGTGAGACTAGCTAAGATGAAAAAGGAAGCATACATAAGATCTAGGCGACTTAAAACTGATGAAGCTTTAGAGGAATATCGGGAAAGTAGGACAAATCTCAAACGCGCAATAAAGAGGGCTAAAAGGGGTCATGAAATATCTTTGGCTAACATGGTTAAGGAAAATCCCAAAGCCTTTTATTCGTATATAAGGAGCAAGAGGGTAACTAGAGAAAGGATTGGCCCACTCAAAGACAAAAGAGGGAATTTATGCGTGGAGTCAGAGGAAATGGGTCAGATTCTTAATGAGTACTTTGCATCGGTATTCACCAAGGAGAGGGACATGACGGATGTTGAGGCTAGGGATGGATGTTTAAATACTCTAGGTCAAGTCGGCATAAAGAAGGGGGAAGTTTTGGGTATTCTAAAAGGCATTAAGGTGGACAAGTCCCCACGTCCGGATGGGATCTATCCCAGGTTACTGAGGGAAGCAAGGGACAAAATAGCTGGGGCCTTAACAGATATCTTTGCAGCATCCTTGAGCACGGGTGAGGTCCCGGAGGACTGGAGAATTGCTAATGTTGTCCCTTTGTTTGAAGGATAGCAGGGATAATCCAGGGAATTATAGACCGGTGAGCCTGACGTCAGTGGTAGGCAAACTGTTGGAGAAGATACTGAGGGATAGGGTCTATTCACATTTGGAAGAAAATAGACTTATCAGTGATAGGCAGCATGGTTTTGTGCAGGGAAGGTCATGTCTTACAAACCTAATAGAATTCTTTGAGGAAGTGACAAAGTTAATTGATGAGGGAAGGGCTGTAGATGTCATATACATGGACTTCAGTAAGGCGTTTGATAAAGTTTCCCATGGCACGTTGATGGAAAAAGTGAAGTCGTATGGGGTTCAGGGTGTACTAGCTAGATGGATGAAGAACTGGCTGGGCAACAGGAGACAGAGAGTAGTGGTGGAAGGGAGTGTCTCAAAATGGAGAAAGGTGACTAGTGGTGTTCCACAGGGATCCATTCTCGGACCACTATTGTTTGTGATATAGATAAATGATCTGGACGAAGGTACAGGTGGTCTGATTAGCAAGTTTTCAGATGATACTGAGATTGGTGGAGTTGCAGATAGCGAGGAGGACTGTCAGGGAATACAGCAAAATATAGGTAGATTGGAGAGTTGGGCAGAGAACTGGCAGATGGAGTTCAATCCAGGCAAATGCGAGGTGCTGTATTTTGGAAGATCTAATTCAAGAGTGGACTATATGGTCAATGGAAGAGTCCTGGGGAAAATTGATGTGCAGAGAGATCTGGGAGTTCAGGTCCATTGTACCCTGAAGGTGGCAACGCAGGTTGATAGAGTGGTCAAGAAGGCATACAGCATGCTTGCCTTCATCGGACGGGGTATTGAGTACAAGAGTCGGCAGGTCATGTTACAGTTGTATAGGACATTGGTTTGGCCACATTTGGAATACGGCGTGCAGTTCTGGTCGCCACATTACCAGAAGGATGTGGATGCTTTAGAGAGGGTGTAGAGGAGGTTCACCAGGATGTTGCCTGGTATGGAGGGTGCTAGCTATGAAGAAAGGTTGAGTAGATTAGGATTGTTTTCATTGGAAAGACGGAGGTTGAGGGGGGACCTGATTGAGGTCTCCAAAATTCTGAGAGGTATGGACAGGGTGGATAGCAACAAGCTTTTTCCAAGAGTGGGGGTGTCAATTACAAGGGATCATGATTTCAAGGTGAGAGGGGGAAAGTTTAAGGGAGATGTGCGTGGAAAGTTTTTTATGCAGAGGGTGGTGGGTGCCTGGAATGCCTTGCCAGTGGAGGTGGTAGAGGCGGGCACGATAGCATCTTTTAAGATGCATCTAGACAGATATATGAATGGGTGGGGAACAGAGGGAAGTAGATCCTTGGAAAATAGAAGACAGGCTTAGATAAAGGATCTGAATCGGCGCAGGCTGGGAGGGCCGAAGGGCCTGTTCCTGTGCTGTACCTTTCTTTGTTCTTTGTTTTTTATTAGATATATGCCAATGTTGTAGCTGTACTGGAACAGCTTGGCTATTGCAGCTGGGATCGTGTTATGGTCCTTAATCCTTTGCTGTCTCCAGCAGTTTTAGCTATATCCTGATATCGCATGAATTTTTTGATTTATTCTTTCATGGGATGTGAGCACCACTGTCATTTGGTACTCATCTCTAATTGCCCTTGGGAAGGTGGTGGTGAGCTGCCTTCTTGAACTGCTGCAGTGCATGTGGTCTAGTTACACCCATAGTGCTGTTTGAGAGGGAGTTTATGTTTTTGACTCAATGACAGTGAAAGAATGGTGATAGAGTTTGAAGTCAGGGTGCTGTGGGCTGGAGGGAAACTTGATGTGCTGATTTTTCCATGTATCTATCGCCCTTGTCTTTCCAAGTGGGATAGGTTGGGGGTTCGTAAGGTGCTGAAGGAGGAGGCTTGATGAGTTGTCGCAGTGTATGTTGTAGATGATGCATAGTGCTACCACTGTGCATTGGTTGTGGAGGGAGTGATTGTTTAAGGTGGTGGATCGTGTCCCTCCATCGATTAAGAGGTCTGTGCGCTCTGATGATCTCTTGAACAATGTCATTGTGAGCTCCTTGTTCCTCATAGGACCACCCATCGTGGCAAGATCAGGGAATGGGGGAGATGCTGGGAAAATGCAGTCCAAAATGTCCTCAGTAGCAGAACAGGCAAAGGACAACCGTTCATCTCATTGGCTACAAAGGTGGAAGCAGGCTGCAGCAGCAGGCTGCTCTCAGCCATTGTGATTCAACACGTCACAGAAACTTGACCAGCAATCCTGTCAAGATCATGTGGACAATGATGGCACCCAAGTTACAGGCTACTAATAGGGTCCATTTATCAAGGTCTGTAGCAATGGAGAATTGGTAACAGGAAAAGGGCTGTGTGTACCCTATAAGAATCTGCACACAGTCAACAGATGCATGAATGCTGTTAGATGCCTGTGTTGGGAGAGAGGCATCTTTGAGCAGCAGCATCTGTGACTAAGCTGTGACAGGAGTGCCTTTAGTCACGGAGTGCTGATTGGAACAGAATGCATCTGAGTTTAGGTGAGTGACTGAGTTCGGGTGAGTGGCTGTGTTTTTGTTGGTGTTTGGGTTTATCCTTGAGGTTCTATAAAGACATTTTTAAAAAAATATTTAAATTAATTAACTAGTTGAATATGGCTGGACAGGTGATGTGCTGTTGCTGTATGATGATGGAACTGGTGGATCCCATTGAGACTGTCAGTGACCACATCTGCAGCAAGTGTTGGCTGCTCGAGGAACTTCGGCTCAGAATTGATGAGCTGGAGACCGAGCTGCACACACTGCAGCACATCAGGGAGGGGGAACATTACCTGGACGCTTTGTTTCAGGAGGCAGTCACACCCGGTAGAATAAGTTCTGTTAATTCGGACAGTGGTCAGGGACAGAGTGGTGTGACTGCAAGGGAGGCAGGTAGGGGGATCCTGAGTTTAGGAGTTGAGGAGCCTCAGCCCTTGACCTTGTCCAACAGGTATGAGGTACTTGCTCCCTGTGTGGATGAGGAAGAGGGCTGTAGGGAGGATGTGTTGACTGACCACTGTACCGTGGTACAGGAAGCCATTCAAGAGGGGGGAGCAAAAAGACAAGTGGTAGTTGTAGGGGATTCTATAATTAGGGGGATTGATGGCATCCTTTGTAAGCCAGATTGAGAGTCCCGCATGGTATGTTGCCTGCCCGGTGCCAGGGTGAGGGACATCTCTGATCGGCTTGAAAGGATTTTGGAGAGGGAGGGGGAGGATCCAGTTGTTGTGGTCCATGTTGGGACTAACAACATAGGTAAGACTAGGAAAGAGGACCTGTTTGGGGATTATCAAACACTAGGGACTAAACTAAAGAGCAGGTCCTCCAGGGTTATAATCTCTGGATTACTACCCGAGCCATGTGCCAATTGGCATAGGGTTGAGAAAATTAGAGAAGTTAACACGTGGCTAAAGGAGTGGTGCGGGAAAGAGGGATTCCATTTCATGGGGCATTGGCATCAGTACTGGGCAGGAGGGACCTGTACCGTTGGGACGGTCTTCATCTGAACCATTCTGGGACCAGTGTTCTAGCGAATAGGATAAATAGGTTGGTCACAAGGACTTTAAACTAGCAAGTTGGGGGGAAGGGGTAAAGCTATGGACAGTATAATGGATAATGGAGATCAAGGTAGCAGGTTACGTGACAGGTTATTATGTAGAGATATGGGTTCAAAGACAAGGAAAATTAGGAGAAAGGGTAAGAGGAAAAATAAATTGCGAAAAGTTACTGATCAAGGTGTTAGGGGACTTCCGGTTGCGGCGATGCCTTGCTAGCCGCACGTTTCGGCGGCTCCAGCTCCGACGGACCTTCGGGCTCTTTTAAGAGCCCCAACGGGAAATTTTTGGGCAACGCAACCCGGTGTGGGGTGAGTGAGTAGGGAGTCCTCCCCCCAACGAAGGAGGAAAATATCGTCGGCGGCGGCTGCAGCGCGAGGAATTGTCGACGAAAGGGACAGAAAGGGAGAAGACACAAGATGGCGGCGGAGAAAGCTCAGGCGACATGGGGGCCCGAGCAAGACAAATTTTTGAGACGGTGTGTGGAGCTACTAAAGAGGGAGGTGCTGACCCCGATGCTACAGGCAATTGAGGGGCTCAAGGAGGCACAAAGGACCCAGGAGACAGAGCTCCGCGTGGTGGAGCAGAAGGTGACGGATAATGAGGACGAGATCCTGGGCCTGGCGGTCAAAACACAGACGCACGAGGCACTCCATAAAAAGTGTATTGAAAGGATCGAGGCCCTAGAAAACAGAGCGCGAAGGAAGAACCTTCGGATACTGGGTCTCCCTGAGGGAGTGGAAGGAGAGGACTGTGGAGCTTATGTAAGTACGATGCTAAGCTCATTGATGGGTGCTGAGGCCCCTGCGGGCCCCTTGGAGGTGGAGTGGGCACATCGGATCCCGGCGAGAAGACCAAAAGCGGGAGGACCACCCAGGGCGACAATCGTGCGATTTCACCGCCTTAAAGATAGAGAAGAGGTCCTGAGATGGGCTAAAAAGGTGCGGAGTAGCAGATGGGAGAATGCAGTGGTACGGGTGTACCAGGATTGGAGTGCGGAGGTGGCGAGAAGGAGGGCGAGTTTTAACTGAGCCAAGGAGGTGTTACACAAAAAGAAGGTGAAGTTCGGGATGCTACAGCCGGCACGACTATGGGTCACGTACCAGGAGAGACACCATTATTTCGATACGGCGGAAGAAGCATGGACCTTTATTAAAGAGGAGAAATTGGATCGGAACTGAGGGACTGATACTGCAGGGAATGTTATTGTTAATGTTATGGTTGATGTAAATAGAGAAGTAAATTGGGATGTGGGGAGACACTAGGAAATGTGGGCGCCGGTGAGGGGGGAAAGAAGGGACATAGGCGGATAATGAGGAATGGGAGGGGGAGGGGAAAGGGAGCTGCGCCACAAGAGGTGGGTCAGATAAAGGAATGTTCTCGCGCCAGAAAGATTATGGCGGGAAGATAGGCGCAAGGCGGATGGGAGTTCCCCACACAGGGGGGGGGGGTCAAGGAGTGAGCAGGAGTAGCCGGGGTCAGTTGAAGTCAGCTGACTTACGGAAGTAATATGGGGGGAGCAATCACGCTAGAAAGGGATCTAGCGGGGTGGGGGGACAACTGGGTTGCTGCTGCGGAAATCAAAAAGGAAATGGCTAAAGAGTGGGTGGACACTCAAGGACGCTCAAGGCTAAAGGATGGGTGGGACAGGTGTTCCACTCAGGACTAGATGCAAAGAATAGAGGGGTGGCCATATTGGTGGGGAAACGGGTAGCATTTGAAGCAAAGAACATCGTAGCAGATAGCGGAGGTAGATATGTAATGGTGAGTGGCAGGCTGGAGGGAATGGAGGTCGTGTTGGTTAATGTATAGCCCCGATGCGGGATTTATGAGACGGATGCTGGGGCGTATACCGGACCTGGAGGTAGGAAACTTGATATTGGGAGGGGACTTCAATACCGTGCTGGACCCGGGGCTAGATAGATCCAGCTCAAAGACCGGAAGAAGGCCGGCAGCGGCCAAGGTGCTCAAGGGGTTTATGGACCAAATGGGGGGAGTGGATCCATGGCGATTTCTTAGACCGAGGGCCAGGGAGTTCTCCTTCTTCTCCCATGTACATAAAGTGTACTCCCGGATAGATTTTTTTGTTTTGGGAAGGTCGTTGATCTCAAGGGTGGAAGAAGTTGAGTATTCAGCCATAGCGGTTTCGGACCATGCCCCACACTGGGTGGACCTGGAACTAGGAGAGGAAAGGGAGCAGAGAGCACTCTGGCGATTAGATGTGGGATTGATGGCGGACGAGGGAGTGTGTGGAAGAGTGTGGGGGTGTATTGAGAGATACCTGGAGGTCAATGACGACGGGGAGGTCCGTGTGGGAGTGGTATGGGAAGCACTAAAAGCGGTGGTCAGAGGAGAGCTGATCTCTATTGGGGCCCACAAAGGGAAAACAGAGGCCAAGGAAAGGGAAAGATTACTGGGGGAAATTTTAAGGGTGGATAGGGAATTTGCAGAGACCCCGGAGGAGGGACTGTACAGGGAGAGGAGACGACTCCAGACGGAGTTTGACCTCCTGACCACCAGAAAGGCGGAGGTGCTGTGGAGGAAGGCACAGGGGAGGAGGTATGAATATGGGGAAAAGGCTAGTCGCCTCCTGGCTCATCAGTTGTGAAAGAGGACAGCGGCGAGGGAGATGGGGGGAATTAGAGACGAAAAGGGAGCCACGGTGCGAAGAGCAGGGAAGATAAATGAGGTGTTCAAGACCTTTTATGAGGGACTGTATAGGTCCCAACCCCCAGAGGGAGAGGAGTGGATGCGGCAGTTCCTGGATCAATTGAGGTTCCCGAGGGTGGAGGAGCAGGAGGTGGAAGGCCTGGGGGCACCGATTGGGGTAGACAAGGTTATTAAGGGGCTGGGGAACATGCAAGCAGGGAAGGCTCCGGGACCAGACGGGTTCCCGGTGGAATTTTATAGAAAATATGTGGACTTGTTGGCCCCGTTGTTGGTGAGGACGTTCAATGAGGCCAGGGAAGGAGGGACTTTACCCCCGACAATGTCGGAGGCGACGATATCGCTAATTTTGAAGAGGGATAAAGATCCGTTGCAGTGCGGGTCCTATAGACCTATTTCATTATTGAATGTGGACGCCAAATTGCTGGCAAAGGTACTGGCATTGAGGATAGAGGACTGTGTCCCGGGGGTGGTGCACGAAGACCAGACAGGGTTCGTAAAAGGGAGACAACTGAATGTTAACATGCAACGACTATTAGGGGTGATAATGATGCCCCCAGTGGAGGGGGAGGCAGATATAGTGGCGGCAATGGATGCAGAGAAGGCATTTGATAGGGTGGAGTGGGAGTATTTATGGGAGGTGTTAAGGAGGTTTGGGTTCGGGAACGGGTTTATTAGCTGGGTCAAACTTCTTTATGGGGCCCCAACGGCAAGTGTAGTCACGGGTCGGCAAAGATCGGAGTATTTCCGATTATATAGGGGAACAAGACAGGGATGCCCGCTGTCTCCACTGTTGTTCGCGTTGGCAATTTAACCTTTGGCCATGGCGTTGAGAGACTCCAGGAAATGGAGAGGGGTGATTAGAGGGGGAGAAGAACACCGAGTCTCGCTATACGCGGATGACCTACTGTTGTATGTGTCGGACCCAGCGGGGGGTATGTTAGAGGCTATGCGGATGTTGAGGGAGTTCAGAGATTTCTCGGGATATAGGCTTAACATGGGGAAGAGTGAACTATTTATGATACACCCAGGGGACCAGAGTAGAGAGATAGAAGGCCTGCCTCTAAGGAAAGTGGAAAGAAACTTCCGATACCTGGGGATTCAGATCGCTAGGAGCTGGGGAACCTTGCACAGACTTAATCTGACACGATTGGTAGAACAAATG
This sequence comes from Scyliorhinus torazame, assembly GCF_047496885.1. NCBI lineage: Eukaryota > Metazoa > Chordata > Chondrichthyes > Carcharhiniformes > Scyliorhinidae > Scyliorhinus > Scyliorhinus torazame. The sequence continues at coordinate 160,752,888 of NC_092724.1, read as the reverse complement.
GAGGAGGACTTCAAGAGGTGGGACATGCAGCCTCTGTCGTTGGCGGGCAGAGTGCAGGCAATTAAGATGATGGTCCTCCCGAGGTTCTTATTTGTATTTCAATGTCTCCCTATACTAATCACTAAGACCTTTTTCAAAAAAATAGACAGGAGCATCACGAGCTTCGTGTGGGCAGGGAAAGTCCCGAGGGTAAGGAGGGGGTTCCTACAACGTAACAGGGACAGAGGAGGATTGGCGCTACCGAATTTGGGCGACAACTATTGGGCCGCCAATGTGGCGATGATTCGTAAATGGATGATGGAGGGAGAGGTAGCGGCGTGGAAAAGACTGGAGAGAAAGTCCTGTAAAGGGACGAGCTTAGAGGCGCTGGTGACGGCGCCGCTACCGTTCTCACCAAAAGAGTTTACCACGAACCCGGTGGTGGCGGCAACATTGAATATCTGGGGACAATGGAGGCGACAGAGAGGTGTGCGGGGAGCCCTGGTGGGGTCCCCAATCAGGAACAACCATAGGTTTGCCCCAGGAAGAATGGATGGAGGATTTCAGAGCTGGCACCAGTTGGGAATTAGGAGGGTGGGAGATTTATTTGTAGATGGGACGTTTGCGAGCTTGGGAGCATTGGAGGAAAAGTATAAGTTGCCCCGGGGAAACTTCCTTAGATATATGCAGGTGAGGGCGTTCACTAGACAACAGGTGAGGGAATTTCCGCTGCTCCCGGTACAGGGGATTCAGGACAGAGTGCTTTCGGGGGTGTGGGTCGGAGAGGGCAAGGTGTCAGAGATATACCGAGAGATGAGAGAAGAGGGGGAGGAGTTGGTGGGCGAACTAAAAGGAAAGTGGGAAGAAGAGCTAGGGGAGGAGATCGAGGAGGGTATGTGGGCTGATGCCCTAAGCAGGGTAAACTCCTCTTCCTCATGCGCCAGGCTTAGCCTGATTCAATTCAAGGTGCTACATAGAGCACACATAACGGGAGCAAGACTGAGCAGGTTCTTTGGAGTGGAGGACAAGTGTGGGAGGTGCGGCGGAAGCCCAGCAAACCACGCACATATGTTTTGGTCGTACCCGGCACTGGAGGGGTATTGGAAGGGAGTGACGGGAGTGATTTCTAAGGTGGTGAAGGCCCGGGTCAAACCAGGCTGGGGGCTAGCTCTATTTGGAGTTGCGGATGAGCCGGGAGTGCAGGAGGCGAAAGAGGCCGACGTTGTGGCCTTTGCGTCCCTAGTAGCCCGGCGTAGGATTCTACTCATGTGGAAGGAGGCGAAACCCCCCGGACTGGAGGCCTGGGTAAACGATATGGCGGGGTTCATAAAACTGGAGCAGATAAAGTTTGCCCTGAGAGGATCGGCTCAAGGGTTCACCAGGCGGTGGCAGCCATTCCTCGACTACCTAGGGGAACGTTAGAGGGAAGACAGATGACCAGCAGCAGCAACCCAGAGGGGAGGGGGGGTGGGGGTGGAAGTTTTAGTTTATGTTAAATGACTATGTTGTTTAGCCATTTGTTTATTGTAAAACTTTCTTTACTGTTATGTTTGTTCTGTAAGGGGAAAAAATTTTGTTTGAAAAAATTTCAATAAAACATATTTAAAAAAAAAAAGATCAAGGTGTTAGGATTCATAACAAAGACATAAAAAACAGCATAAGTGTACTTTACCTGAATGCTCATAGTATACGAAATAAGGTAAATGAGTTGATGGCGCAAATCATCGTGAATGACTATGATTTAGTGGCCATTACTGAAACATGGTTAAAAGATGGTCACGACTGGGAGTTAAATATCCAAGGATATCAGACTATATGAAAGGATAGAATGGACGGTAAGGGCGGTGGTGTAGCTTTGTTGTTTAAGGATGGCATCCGGGCATTAGTAAGGGATGATATTGGTGCTATGGAGGACAAGGTTGAATCAATTTGGGTGGAAATCAGGAATAGTAAGGCGAAAAGGTCACTGATAGGAGTAGTCTATAGGCCACCAAATAGTAACAGGATGGTAGGGCAGGCAATAAGCAAAGAAATAACGGATGCATGTAGAAATGGTACAGCGGTTATCATGGGAGATTTTAATCTGCATATCGATTGGTTTAACCAGGTTGGTAAAGGCAGCCTTGAGGAGGAGTTTATAGAATGTGCCCGGGATAATTTCCTGGAACAGTATGTAATGGAACCTACAAGGGAACAAGCGGTCCTAGATCTGGTCTATGAGGCAGGATTGATTAATGATCTCATAGTTCGGGATCCTCTTGGAAGGAGCGACCACAATATGGTGGAATTTAAAATACAGATGGAGGATGACAAGGTAAAATCAAACACTAGTGTTTTGTGCTTAAACAAAGGCGATTACAATGGGATGAGAGAAGAACTAGCTAAGGTAGACTGGGAGCAAAGACTTCATGGTGAAGCAGTTGAGGAACAGTGGAGAACCTTCCGAGCGATCTTTGACAGTGTTCAGAAAAGGTTCATACCGACAAAAAAGAAAGACGGTAGAAAGGGGGAAAATCGACCGTGGATATCTAAGGAGGTGAGGGAGAGTATCAAATTGAAGGAAAAAACATACAAAGTGGCAAAAATTAGTGGGAGACTAGAGGACTGGGAAGTCTTTAGGGGACAACAGAAAACTACTAAAAAAGCCATAAAGAAGAGTAAGGTAGACTGTGAAAGTAAACTGGCTCAGAACATAAAACAGATAGTAAAAGCTTCTACAAATATATAAGACAAAAAAGAGTGGCTAAGGTAAATATTGGTCCTTTGGAAGATGAGAAGGGAGATTTAATAATAGGAGACGGGGAAATGGCTGAGGAGCTGAACAGGTTTTTTGGGTCAGTCTTCACAGTGGAGGACACAAATAACATGCCAGTGACTGATGGAAATAAGGATATGATAGGTGAGGACCTTGAGATGATTGTAATCACTAAGGAGGCAGGATTGGGCAAGCTAATGGGGCTAAAGGTAGACAAGTCTCCTGGCCCTGATGGGATGCATCCCAGAGTGTTAAAAGAGATGGCTAGGGAAATTGTAAACGCACTAGTGATAATTTATCAAAATTCACTAGACTCTGGGGTGGTCCCAGAGGATCGGAAAGTAGCAAACGTGACACCACTGTTTAAAAAAGGAGGTCGGCAGAAAGCGGGTAATTATAGGCCGGTAAGCTTAACTTCGGTTGTAGGGAAAGTGCTGGAATCTATCATTAAGGAGGAAATAGCGGGGCACCTGGAGGGAAATTGCCCCATTGGGCAGACGCAGCATGGGTTCACAAAGGGTAGGTCGTGTCTGACTAATTTGGTAGAATTTTTTGTGGACGTTACCAGTGCAGTAGATAACGGGGAGCCAATGGATGTGGTATATCTGGATTTCCAGAAAGCTTTTGACAAGGTGCCACACAAAAGGTTGCTGCATAAACTAAAGATGCATGGCATTGAGGGTAAAGTGGTAGCATGGGTAGAGGATTGGTTAACTAACAGAAAGCAGAGAGTGGGGATAAATGGGTGTTTCTCTGGTTGGCAATCTGTAACTAGTGGGGTCCCTCAAGGATCAGTGTTGGGCCCACAGTTGTTCACAATTTACATAGACGATTTGGAGTTGGAGACCAAGTGCAATGTGTCAAAGTTTGCAGACGACACTAAGATGAGTGGTAAAGCAAAAAGTGCAGAGGATACCGGAAGTCTGCAGAAGGATTTGGATAGGTTAGGTGAATGGGCTAGGGTCTGGCAGATGGAATTCAATGTTGCCAAGTGTGAGGCTATCCATTTTGGGAGGAATAACAGCAGAATGGGTTATTATTTAAACGGTAAGATGTTAAAACATGCTGCTGTGCAGAGGGACCTGGGTGTGCTGGTGCATGAGTCGCAAAAAGTTGGTGTGCAGGTGCACACTGATTAAGAAGGCTAATCGAGTTTAGTCTTTCATTGCTAGAGGGATGGAGTTCAAGACTAGTGAGGTTATGCTGCAATTGTATAGGGTGTTGGTGAGGCCGCATCTGGAGTATTGTGTTCAGTTTTGGTCTCCTTTCCTGAGAAAGGACATATTGGCACTGGAGGAAGCGCAGAGGAGATTCACTAGGTTGATCCCAGAGTTGAGGGGATTAGATTATGATGAGAGGTTGAGTAGACTGGGACTGTACTCATTGGAGTTTAGAAGGATGCGGGGGGATCTTATTAAGACATATAAAATTATGAAGGGAATAGATAGGATAGATGCGGGCAGGTTGTTTCCACTGGTCGGGGAAAGCAGAACTAGGGGGCATAGCCTCAAAATAAGGGGAGGTAGATTTAGGACGGAGTGTAGGAGGAACTTCTTCACCTAAAGGGTTGTGAATCTCTGGAATTCCTTGCCCAGTGAAGCAGTTGAGGCTCCTTCTTTAAACGTTTTTAAGAAAAAGATAGATGCCTTTCTAAAGAATAAGGGATTCGGGGGTATGGTATACGGGCCGGAGAGTGGAGCTGAGTCCACAAAGATCAGCCATGATCTCATTGAATGGTGGAGCAGGCTCGAGGGGCCAGATGGCCTACTCCTGTTCCTAGTTCTTATGTTCTCATGTTCTTATGTTCTATCCCTGTAATCCCATAACCATTTGGACACTAAGGGCAATTTAGCATGGCCAGTCCACCCAACCGATACATCTTTGGATTGTGATAGGGACAAAGAACAATACAGCACTGGAACAGGTCCGTCAGCCCTCAAAGCCTGCGCCGACCATGGTACTTGCCTAAACTAAAACCAGATGCACTTACTGAGTCCGTATCCTTCCATCCCCACCACATTCATATATCATGGGTTGGATTCTCCACAGCCCCGCACCAAAATCGCAGTCAGTGCGGGGGCCAAGAATCCACTTTCCCTCCGCATTCGGGCCTGGTGCCGGTTCGGCGATTCTCCGGGACCCGAAAATCGGCATGACCGCAGAGTACGCTGCGTGTCTGGGGGTCCATTGACAGCGGCCCGCCCAGCAAACCTCCGCTCCCGAACAGCCGAGTTCCCGACGGCATGGACCTAATCCCCTATTGCCGGTCGGAATGCTGTTATGGCGGCTGCGGACTCAGTCCGCGGCCGCCCTGGTGGGTGGCAGGGGGATCGGACACCGGGGGGGGGGCCTTATAGGCGGCCGGGGGTTAGACGGCATGGTTTGATGCTCAGGCGCCCGGCCTATCGGGAGGGTCCGCATGTGCGGACTCCAAACCAGAATTGCAGGGGCGTATCTGCAGCTAAAACTGCGAGATTTACTCCGGGTCCCTGCCAGCCCCTTCAGGGCATTGAATTAGCTCAACTAGTTTCTCGGAATTTCCTGAGTAAAACTCCACTGTTTTTATGCCGGCGTGGGGACAGCGTCCCATTTTGGGAGAATCCAGCCCCATTTATCCGGAGCATCCGGAGGAAACCCGTGCAGCCATGGAGAGAACGTGCAAACTTCACAGTCACCTGAGTTTGGAATCGAATCCGGGTCCCTGGTTCTGTGAGGCAGCAGTGCTAACCACTGCCACCATGCCGCCCCCTATTTTGGTCACATTTGGCGCAGTGCGATGTACCTCATAGTAACCATGAATGTTAAGAGCATATGACAGACATTGTAAATTGTTTTATCATTCTAATCTTTTTATAGTAAAGTTTATTTTTGATTATTCTAAACCCATGGAATCAGGTGGCTTTATTCACTGAGTAAGTGTCCAAAATTTCAAACTTTGTCTACTTTAAACAAAACATTAATGGTCCCTAACCAGATTTCATCAACAACTCGGGTTTGGCCAAGGATCATAACATATATCATCAACGCTAATGGCCTGACCATTGACTTTGATGAAGATGTTGAGGAAAAGTTGTATTCTAATCTGATTAACTCTTTACTGTTATCACAAAAGAAGAAAAGATCATCCACTTGGGAATTTTAATGCCAGGGGTGACCATGGCTCAATGCTTGGAGAAGAGCCATTAGGAAAAACAGCGTGGGACAAGACAATGAAAATGGTATTCTTCTGCAGACAAAATGTGCTCAGCATGGCCTCATTATAAAAAACATCCTCTTCAGCTGGAAAGACAAACATAAAACCATATGGAGGCATCCTACCTCAAAGAGTTAAGTGCCTTCTGTACTATTTGGTCTATTCAGGGGACGGATACCTGCTGGACAGATCACAGAATTGCTCCATCGGTGATGACCATCCATCTCACACCATGACATTGTGAGGCCTAAAAGACCAAGAGGTGGAAGATCAACTTCTCAAACCTAAAGCAGCCCAAGTGCAGCTTATGATTAATTTGGGAAACCTTCACACATACAACTCAAAAACAATGGCATGAAATAAAGTGAACTGTGATAGACTCCTGTGCCCAGATCATTGGGTTGGAACACCCTCATTACCAAGACTGGTTTTATAAAAACAGTGAAAATAGGTAACCTCTGGAACAGAAACAGGGAACCTTCATTGCCTGGTAGAGAACAACCAAGAGTAATCTTGGTTCAAGAGGCATCATAAGTCAAGAAGGCAATATTCCAGGAGCTCAAGGCTGGCATCCAAAGACAAATCCAGAAGATAAGGGACAAGTGGTGGGTAGAGAAAGTCCAAAAGATCTAACAATATGCTGACTGTCATGACCTGCAAAGCTTTTTTTGAAGCCACCAGGGACATGTTACAGGCGCCTGGTCAGTCCTCAACAATGGCGAAGAGATTAAACCAGACGTGTAACTTTTTAAAGTTTTAAGATGGTGCAGAAAGATCAATTCGTTCCGTGAATTATAATACAAGAAATAGGGCTTGGTTATTTCATAAACAAAATTTATTAAGACAAAACATTTTTTCAAAAATTAAAACTTTTAAACTTCAAACTAACACTAACCGATTATCCACAGTTTCTTAACATTAACACTAGTTCCCATCAAACAACACTTTTCATGAAAATACAGCTATCAAGGTAGCTCTCAGTTGGCATAGTGCGGAACAGCCTGACACACGTTCCCTGGAATCGTTTACTTCCTCTGCCTGAGCAAATCTTTCCAGAGACACAGCATGGCTTCCAGGGAAACCTCCAACATGGTCTTTGTTCTTCGATAAATCCAATAAAAATGTTGAGAACAACATCAGAAACTCTTATCGTATTTATCAAACTGACCAAAGCATTTGAATCAGTAGATCAGGAGTCTCTGGATTGTGCTCCAGAGATTTGGATGTTTAAGAAACTTCTTCACAATCCTGCAACTGCTCCATGATGGTACGATTGCAACTGTCCTGAGTAAGAGATCTGAAACAGTCCCATTCAAAATCTGGGCCAGTGTCATGCATGGCTGTATAATAGTATTTATCATCTACCAGACAATGACTATTCACCTCACCAAAGATCAACTGCCTTCTGATGTCAGTACTAAATACCACCTCGATGGAAAACTCTTTAGCAACGGTTGCCTCAGTACCAAAACTAAACCGTTCACCATAAACATACATGATGGACAGTTTGCGGATTACTGCAATGTCATTGCCCACTCTGAACTAGGTTTGCAAATTACTCTTGATCTCTTAAATACCAGTATCAAGAGACTTTGCCTGTCCTTGAATGTTGCCAAAATAAAACTAATTTATCAATCCAGACCGTGTCAACCAAACATTCACCTCCCATTACTGTTGAAGGTGAGACTCTGGAATATGTTAAGTACTTTTCAAAACTTGGCAGACATTTCTCTCGAAAGGCCACCTTTGATAAGGAGATCTATCAGCTGTGCCAGCGCAATCTTCTGCATGCGGGAACGGCAAGTGTTTCACAAAAAAGACGCCCCTAAAGTCAACAAAAGTCTCAGTATACAGAGCAGTTGTTGTCATGTGATTGATAAGCAATAAGTTGTACCACATGAGACTAGATGATTCGGGCCCACCAACAACCTGTGCTCTGAGAAGAGTTCCAGTGTCCATGAAGCAGAAAGTAGCTCTTGAGCTGCATTGGATGACCAAGAGGAGGCATCATAACACCTATAAACAAGGCGACAGAATGTGTTTCAGCAATGGTGGCCATAGTGAAGAAAGATGGCACGGTCAGGATTTGTGTTGACCCTGTTGTTACAACACGCTGAGCGAGTGCACGGACAATTCTAGCCCCACAGACCCCGGAATGCCTGCATAAGTGAATTAACCAAGAATTGGAATCAAGTTCTTGAGATCTTTGACCCTCGATTGCTCCAATGACTTACAGGCAACAGATATAACAAGACAATGGAACATCGGTCTGCTAATCTAATTATTCCTATCCTTCAATGTCCCACCCTCTACCCACAGACACACAAGACAGACACATAATTCTTTGGGTTGTGGGGGTGAGACCCAAACAAACCCGGGGAGAATGCACTGTCATGTGAATGTCCCTTTAAGAAAATTGTGCTTTATCAAATGGTTCCAGTGATGTCATTGTGTGGGCGGAGCTGGAAGTTCTTTTTGGCTCTGTGTTTAGTTTTGCTTTCAGTTGGAGAGCTGTATTCAAAGCAAGCAGATGTGTATTGATCTCGCTCTCTGCAATCTAAATGTCCCCAGATCACTTGATGATTTCAAAGTAATACCTATTTCTATAAGGAATGCAAACCTACTGTCTTTGTTAAAAAGGGTTTTTTGACTTAAGGATGTTGTTTGGAAAGTTATTAAGGGTTATCTATAGAGTACTGTATTTTTTGGGGGGGTTATCGGTGTTGGTAGTTGGTAAGATGTTTACTGTGGGTTTATAAACTGTTAACTGGATTCATAGAATAAACATTGTTTTTGTTTAAAAATACTTTTAATTCTCTGTTGCATCACACCTGTAAAGCGGGCCCTTGTGCTCCCCATAACCAAAATCTATTAAATGTTGTGGGTCAGGTGAACTCCATAATATACTTTGGTGTTCTCTAAACCCCAGCCCATAATAGTACAAACTCCACACAGACAGTGAACTGGTGCCAGGATCGAACCTGGATCCTCGGCGCCATGAGGCAGCAGTGCTAACCATGAGCCACCGTGCCGACCATGATATCATTGTTGATGACATCCTGGTTTGGGCCGTACTATGCAAGAACATGATGCATTTCTTTCCTTCGTCCTTGACAGAGTCAAGACCATACATATTAGCAAGAAGAAGCACGGTTTTGTGAAGGGGAGGTCGTGTCTCACTAACTTGATAGAGTTTTTCCGAGGAGGTCACAAAGATGGTTGATGCAGGTAAGGCAGTGGATGTTGTCTATATGGACTTCAGTAAGTGAAGTTGACAAGGTTCCTCATGGCAGACTAGTACAAAAGATGAAGTCACACGGGGTCAGAGGTGAGCTGGCAAGATGGATACAGAACTGGCTAGGTCATAGAAGTGGAGATGCCGGCGTTGGACTGGGGTGAGCACAGTATGAAGTCTTACAACACCAGGTTAAAGTCCAACAGGTTTGTTTCGATGTCACTAGCTTTCGGAGCGCTGCTCCTTCCTCAGGTGAGGAAGGCATTGATCCCTGATCAGAGGGATCCCTGATCCCTCAGAAGATGCAGACACGCCAAATGTCTTTATTCCTTAGGAAGTAGAGACATTGTTGGGCTTTCTTGACTGTTGCATCAACGTGAGTGGACCAGGATAGACTGTTGGTGATGGTGACCCCCAGGGACCAGCTATTGGCCATCTCTACTTTGGAGCTATTGATGCAGACGGGAGTGTGAGTCGTCCTATGCTTCCTGAAGTCGATGATCACCTGTCGATGATTCACCTGAGGAAGGAGCAGCGCTCCGAAAGCTAGTGACATCGAAACAAACCTGTTGGACTTTAACCTGGTGTTGTAAGACTTCGTACTAGGTCATAGAAGGCAGAGAGTAGCAATGGAAGGGTGCTTTTCTGATTGGAGGGCTGTGACTAGTGGTGTTCCGCAGGGATCAATGCTGGGACCTTTGCTGTTCGTAGTATATATAAATGATTTGGAAGAAAATGTAACTGGTCTGATTAGTAAGTTTGCGGACGACACAAAGGTTGGTGGAATTGCGGATAGCGATGAAGACTGTCAGAGGATGCAGCAGGATTTAGATTGTTTGGAGACTTGGGCGGAGAGATGGCAGTTGGAGTTTAATCCGGACAAATGTGAGGTAATGCATTTTGGAAGGCCTAATGCAGGTAGGGAATATACAGTGAATGGTAGAACCCTCAAGAGTATTAACAGTCAGAGAGAAATCTAGGCGTACAGGTTCACAGGTCACTGAAAGGGGCAACACAGGTGGAGAAGGTAGTCAAGAAGGCATATGGCATGCTTGCCTTCATTGGCCGGGGCATTGAGTATAAGAATTGGCAAGTCATGTTGCAGCTGTATAGAACCTTAGTTAGGCCACACTTGGAGTATAGTGTTCAATTCTGGTCGCCACACTACCAGAAGGATGTGAAGGCTTTAGAGAGGGTGCAGAAGAGATTTACCAGGATGTCGCCTGGTATGGAGGGCATAAGCTATGAGGAGAGGTTGAATAAACTCGGTTTGTTCTTACTGGAACGACGGAGGTTGAGGGGCGACCTGATAGAGGTCTACAAAATTATGAGGGGCATAGACAGAGTGGATAGTCAGAGGCTTTTCCCCAGTGTAGAGGGGTCAATTACTAGGGGGCATAGGTTTAAGGTGCGAGGGGCACGGTTTAGATGAGATGTACGAGGCAAGTTTTTTAAACAGAGGGTAGTGGGTGCCTGGAACTCGCTACCGGAGGAGGTGGTGGAAGCAGGGACGATAGTGACATTTAAGGGGCATCTTGACAAATACATGAATAGGATGGGAATAGAGGATACGGACCCCGGAAGTGTAGAAGATTTTAGTTTAGAAAGGCAGCATGGTCAGCGCAGCTTGGAGGGCCGAAGGGCCTGTTCCTGTGCTGTACTTTTCTTTGTTCCTTGTTCTACAGCTGAACCTTAACCCTGCAAAATGTAGATTCAGGGTCAACCAGGTTCCTTATGTGGGCCATACTTCCAGTCGATGGTGTGAAGCCCAATCCAGACAGGACAATAGCTACGTGACACATGGTCATTCCTGTGGCCAAACACGCTTTACAGCGCTTTCCCGATATTACAAATTATCTTGGGCCATGTTACAATGATGTCACTGGACCTCTTCATCAACTTCTCCACCATCGAATGTTTTTGATTTGATTTATTGTCACAAGTACCAAAGTACAGTGAAAAGAATTTTTCTGCGGCCGAGAGAACATACACAGTACCTACATAGTAGAAAAAAAGAATAATCAACAGAGAAAATTGACAAATGGTACATCGACACACAGTGGTTGGTTACAGTGAGGAACAAGGGGCCAAACAAAGCAAATACATGAGCAAGAGCAGGGAACAGACCAGTCCGAGGGGGAGTCGCTGAGGAGTCTGGTAGCTGTGGGGAAGAAGCTGTTCCTATGTCTGGATGTGCGGGTCTTCAGACTTCTGTACCTTCTGCCTGATGGAAAGGTCTGGAAGAAGGCAATGACTGGGTGGGAGGGGTCTCTGATGCTGTCTGCCTTCCTGAGGCAGCGGGAGGTGTATACAGAATCAATGTGGGGGTGGCTGAGTGGCTGAGTTCACCACTCTCTGCAGTTTCTTGCAATCTTGGACCGAGCAGTTGCCAAACCAAGCTGTGATGCAGCCAGGCAGGATGCTCTCTGTGGCACATCTGTAGAGGTTTGTGAGAGTCGATGCAGACATGCCAAATTTCTTTATTCCTTAGGAAGTAGAGACGTTGTTGGGCTTTCTTGACTGTTGCATCAACGTGAGTGGACCAGGATAGACTGTTGGTGATGGTGACCCCCAGGGACCAGCTATTGACCATCTCCACTTCGGAGCCATTGATGCAGACGGGAGTGTGAGTCGTCCTATGCTTCCTGAAGTCGATGATCAGTTCCTTGGTCTTTCCGACATTTAGAGAGAGGTTGTTTTCGCTACACCATGCAACCAAGTGATTTATTTCCCTTCTGTAGTCTGATTCATCATTGTTTGAGATACGACCCACCACAGTCGTATCATCCGCAAACTTATAAGTTGAGTTGGAGTTAAATCTTGCCACACAGTTATGTGTGTACAGGGAGTACAGTAGAGGACTGAGCACACATCCTTGCGGTGCCCCGGTGTTGAGGACCATTGTGCAGGAGGTGCTGTTGTCTATCCTGACAGATTTGATTTGATTTATTATTGTCACATGTATTAGTATACAGTGAAAAGTGTTGTTTCTTGCATGCTGTACCGTACATAGGGGCAGCACGGTAGCATTGTGGATAGCACAATTGCTTCACAGCTCCAGGGTCCCAGGTTCGATTCCGGCTTGGGTCACTGTCTGTGCGGAGTCTGCACATCCTTCCCGTGTGTGCGTGGGTTTCCTCCGGGTGCTCCGGTTTCCTCCCACAGCCCAAAGATGTGCAGGCTAGGTGGATTGGCCGTGATAAATTGCCCTTAGTGTCCAAAATTGCCCTTAGTGTTGGGTGGGGTTACTGGGTTGTGGGGATAGGGTGGAGGTGTTGACCTTGGGTGGGGTGCTCTTTCCAGGAGCCGGTGCAGACTCGATGGGCTGAGTGGCCTCCTTCTGCACTGTAAATTCTAAATTCTATGATAGGGAAGGAAGGAGAGACTGCAGAATATAGTGTTACAGTTATAGCAAGGTCTAGAGAAAAGATCAACTTAATTTGAATAAAAACATTGTTCGAGAGTTTAAAAGAGTTAGAATGAAGTTTTAGAAGCATAGAACGAGAGTAAAAGATAGAATTAGAGGGTATGCTGGGCACAGCTTGCAAGAAGTCGCGTCGCTCCAGCACCATCTTAGATTGCGATCAGTTGGAGAGGAAGTCAAGAATCCAGCTGCACAGAGAGGGGTCAAGTCCAAGGTTGCAGAGTTTGGTTATTAGTCTTGTTGGGATAATGGTGTTGAAGGCGGAGATGTAGTCTATGAACAGCAGTCTTACGTAGGTTTCCTTGTTGTCGAGGTGTTTGAGTGTTGATTGTAGAGCCAGGGAGATAGCATATGCTGTGGACCAGTTGCGGTGATAGGGAAACTGCAGTGGATCGAGACCGTCTGGGAGGCTGGCGTTCATCCATCTCATGATTAGCCGCTCGAAGCATTTCATGATAACAGACGTCAGGGCCACTGGTCGGTAGTCATTGAGGCAGGCTACCTTGTTCTTCTTTGGTACTCGTATTGGCACTGGTTCTGGGAAGAGGTACTGGTATGGGTACTGGTACTGGGAAGAGGAAGGCCTCTGCCATTTCCTGGAGATAGGACTCCGCCTGAAAAGTGTTTTCCAGTCTTGAGTGGTCATTTACCTGGGATATCGGATTGACAAGGACAGTTTGCACCCGGCGGAAAAGAAAGTCTGAGCTATCAAGCGGGCCCCAACACCAGAGAATATGACAGAGTTAAGGTCATTCGTCGAACTCGTTAATTATTATGGAAAGTTCATTCCAAACCTGGCGATCATACTGACACTGCTACATGCGCTCTTAAAGAAGGACCAGAAATACGTCTGGAAGGCACCACAAGACAAGGCATTTGCCAAAGTAAAATGCCAACTATTATCCTCTAAACTACTAACACACTATGTCCCATCTAAACAGCTTATAGTCATGTGCGAAGCCTCCCCATATGACATTGAGGCAGTGTTGTCTCATTGGTGGGATTATGGAACAGATGAGCTGATAGCCTATGCTTCAAGAACCTTGGCTGATGCAGAGCGCAGGTATGCTCAGATTGAAAAGGCGGGACTGGTTGTGACCTTTGTGGTTAAAAGTTTCATCAATATGTCTCTGGAGGTCACTTTGGAATTCGCACAGACCACAAACCTTGCTTGGCCTTTTCAAAGAAGAGAAGGTGACACCACCAATCATGCCGGCCAGGATCCAGCGATCAGCATTGCTGTTGGCAGCGTATGAATTGAGTATTGCCTGGGCACGCAGATTGAGCAGGCGGATGCCTTAACTGACTCCCATTGCCAAACGCCCCTTCCCACCAATGGTGGACAAAGTTGTGTTGGGTTTAATTCTATGGACACATTGTCTGTCAGAGCATCACAAATTTGTGTGTGGACGCAAAACGATCCTACGTTGGCAAAGTTGTGCCACATAATTCTACATGGGGGACTTCAGGGGAAACTTCCTGAAGAACTGAGCACATTCACAACTAAGCAACAGGAGCTTTGTGTTGAAGATGGTATTCTCTTGTCCGTGTATTAGTTCCGAGGCAGGAAAACCATTTTACAGGACCTGCACAATGGACATTTGAGAGTGTCCAAAATGAAGTTGCTCGCCAGGAACTACATGTAGTAGTCTGGGCTCAATGGTGATATCAAAAGATTGGCGCAGTAGTGTGAGGTGTGCCAAGAGCTTCAAAACTTCCAGCCATCAGCCTCGCTCCACTCCGGGAATGGCCAAGGTAGCCTTGAGTGCAGTTACGTGCCAACTTTGTCAGGCCCTGCCTGGGATCAATGTTCCTACTACTAATCGACGCCCAGTCGAAATGGATGTATGTGTACAGGTTGTCATTCACCAATTTGCAGACCACCACAGAAAAGCTACGCCAATCGGTCAGCATGCACAGTGTTCCAGAGGTCCTCGACACAGATAACGGCGCCCATTCACTAGCAAGGAATTCCTGAGGTTCATGTGGACCACCCCATGTCACCCCTCTACAAATGGTCTGGCTGAGCGGACAGGGCAAACTTTCAAGAGGGGCACGAATAAACAAACTGCAGGATCAGTTGAAAGGAAACTGGCACGCTTTTTGTTCACCTATCGGACCACACCGCAGATGATGACCAGGGTAGTGCCAGCAGAACTACTGATGGGCCGATGGCTATGAACCCGCCTAAGCTTAACATTTCCCGACCTTGGTGCGAGAATGGGGAAGAAACAAGATCTCCAGAAGAGGTACCATGATTACCGGAAGCAGGACAGAGGGTCCAAGCCAGGGGACACTGTGTATATCCAGAATTTTGGGGACGGTGCACAGTGGATACTGGGGACCACAGTGGAGAAAACAGGACCAGTCTCTTATATGGTCAAAACCAGAGAACGGACTGCATGCAAACATGTGGACCATTTCTTTTGTAAGGGCCCCGAAGAATCCAGCACGAGTTTTAAGGATACAAAATAATAAAGTTTATTTACTATAACAATATATACATAACAGTAGCAGTAACTTCCCTTGCTACCTTCTCCTTCCTCTTGGTTCCTGGACTGGCCAGCTTATTTATAGTAGGAGTTTCTCCGCCCCCCTCATTGGGAAAGTTCATACTCCCATAGGATTGTGGGATAATCATTAGTCCCCAGCCAATCGTCAGTAGGCAGGTTATAACATCCCTCCCCCCCAAAGTCCAAGGAATCCACCGTAGGCCCTGGCGAAGGAAGGCGTCGAACTCGTTTGGCCGCAGGCCGGACGCCATTTGCACGCGGCGCTGGATCAGGCGGCGTATAACGAGACGGAGACCGGCGCTTCCGTGATGAACGGCGCGGTTGTACATCCACGGCCTGTGGACCCGAGGATTCCCCCTCTGATTCATCCTGTGTCTCCATCTCGGAGTCAGAGTCTGCTGCCTCCGTCATGTCAGCGTCTCTGTCCCCATTCGGTCCCGTCATGACCTGCGCAGGCTTCGAGTGAGGCACCAGTGGAAGATTTGGAGGACTACCTTACCTTGTTTCTGGTCTTTGCCGCTGTTGAACTGAGCTCCGGGGGCGGGGAATCTTTTGCGGGGATGATCTTCTGGACCGGACGTGGTCTACATGTTTTCGCTGGAGACGACCCTGGGCTTGCACTTGGTACGATATAGGGCCCGTTTGGCGAAAGATTACCCCAGGAACCCATTGGGCTCCACCAGCAAAATTCCGCACGAATACTGGGTCACCGGGAGCAAACTGCCGAATCGGACGATGCTGAGACAATCCCGGTCCCTGCCGTTCTTGTGTGCGGCGTACTTTTGCGCCAATGTCCGGGAAGACCATACTAAGGCGGGTGCAAAGTCTCCGGCCCATTAGGAGTTCTGCGGGAGCTACTCCAGTCACTGTATGGGGGGTGGTCCTGTACGTAAACAAAAACCGAGCCAGTCTCGTGTCCATTGATCCGGAAGACTTCTTCTTTAGGCCTCTTTTGAATGTTTGCACTGCACGCTCTGCCAACCCATTTGAAGCCGGGTGGTATGGGGCAGTGCGGATATGGCGGATGCCGTTCATCTTTGTAAACCTAGCAAACTCCTCACTCGTGAATGGAGTGCCATTATCCGTGACCAGCACCTCGGGGAGGCCATGCGTGCTAAATGATAAACGCATTTTTTCAATTGTTGCGCAGGACGTTGTCCCCTGCATCTTATGCACCTCCAGCCATTTGGACTGGGCGTCAATTAGTAGAAGGAACATGGATCCCTGAAAAGGGCCTGCGAAATCTGCATGTAAGTGTGCCCAAGGCCGCCCTGGCCATTCCCAGTGATGTAGGGGCGCGGCCGGCGGAAGCTTCTGATGCTCCTGGCAAATGGAGCAGTTTTGGGCCACCTTCTCAATGTCGGTGTCGAGGCCTGGCCACCAGACATAACTCCGGGCCAACATTTTCATCTTGGTCACGCCCGAATGCCCATTGTGCAAGTCTGATACTATCAGCTCCTGGCCTTTTTCCGGGACAACCACACGCGTCCCCCACAAGAGGATGCCGTCTTCCACGCTGAACTCTGACAGCTTGGAGGAAAATGCCCGTAACTCGCCTGGGAGCTGTCTATGCTGCCCACCATACAGGACTATGTGCCGAACCTTTGACAGGACTGGCTCCGTCTGGGTCCACTCACGGATCTGTGATGCCGTGACAGGCAAGGTGTCCATAAAATTTAGGGTTGCGACCACCTCACCGGTCGTGGGGGTCGACATGGGGCCGGTCGATAAAGGCAATCGGCTCAGTGCGTCGGCATTTGCTATCTGCGTACCTGGTTTGTGCTCCAGAGAATACTCATATGCAGCAAGCAACAAAGCCCAGCGCTGGATCCGTGCAGAAGCAATGGGCGGTATCGGCTTATCCTCTCTGAAGAGTCCCAGCAGGGGCTTATGATCAGTCACGATAGTGAAATGGCGGCCGTACACATACTGGTGGAAGCGTTTCACCGCGAAAACCACTGCCAGGCCCTCCTTCTCGATCTGCGCGTACTTCTTCTCCGCTGCAGTCAATGTGCGGGAGGCGAAAGCTATCGGTCGCTCGGCCCCGTTCTCCATCTTGTGGGACAGGACAGCCCCAATACCATACGGGGATGCATCACATGTGACGAGCAAAGGCTTTCCCGGATCATAGTGGGTTAGTAACCCAGACGACGACAATTGTTGCTTTACCCGCCGGAAAGCGGTTTCTTGCGGCTGACCCCAAACTCAGGTGTGATTTTTTCTTTAGCAGCAGGTGTAAGGGGGCCAGCGTAGTTGCCAGATTGGGGAGGAACTTCCCGTAATAGTTTACGAGACCGAGAAAAGAACGAAGATGCGAAGTGTCAGTCGGGGTGGGGGCATGTTGAATTGCACGCACCTTCTCTGCGACGGGGTGCAGACCCTCGCGGTCCACCCGATAACCTAGGTAGACTACTTCTTTTGCCTGAAATACGCACTTTGTGTGACGTAAACGGACTCCAGCCTCCGAAAGGCGTTTGAGGACAGCCTCCAGATTTTCCAAATGCTCTTGCTCCGACGTCCCTGTAATCAACACGTCATCTAGGTAGACAGCCACACGTGGTAAACCTCTCAAAATGCCCTCCATAACACGTTGAAAAATTGCGCAGGCAGAGGATACTCCAAAGGGCAACCGTGTATATTCATACAGGCCCCGGTGTGTGTTAATTGTTACATATGGTCGGGAGGCAGGGTCCAGCTCCAACTGCAGGTAGGCGTGACTCATATCTAATTTTGTGAATGAGAGTCCGCCTGCAAGTTTCGCGCAGAGTTCCTCTATGCGAGGCATTGGGTATCGGTCGAGTCGGGAAACTGTATTCACTGTAAGTTTATAGTCGCCACACAAGCGAACTGTGGCATCTGGCTTCATTACTGGCACAATTGGTGCTGCCCAGTCAGCAAAACGGACAGGCCTGATAATACCCAAACTCTCCAAACGAGTGAGCTCCCCTTCTACCTTCTCGAGCAAAGCGTAAGGCACTGGGCGCGCCCGGAAATAGCGCGGTGTGGCTCCTGGTTCAACTTGGATACGGGCTACGGCCCCTTTTATTTTCCCCAGACCAGGCTGGAATACTTCTGGGTATCGTCCTAGCACCTCAATCAACCCTCCAGAAACTGTTTGGAGGATGTGCTGCCATTGCAACCGCAAATGGCGCAACCAGTCCCGACCCAACAGGCTGGGCCCATGGCCACGCACTACGATAAGTGGGAAACGCCCCTCCTGGCGTCCATAGACAACAGGGGTCATTGTAGTTCCTGCAATGTCCAGTGGTTCCCCTGTGTAGGTGGCCAACCTGGCCTGTGAGTCAGTTAGTGTAAGGGTCTGTATACCCTGCTTGATGCGGTCGAATGTCCTCTGGGCGATCACGGAGACCGCTGCGCCAGTATCCAACTCCATCTCCAGCGGGTGGCCATTGACCCGTACTGTCACCTTAATGGGGGCCACACGGGGAGCTGCCACACAATGCAGCTGCAGGCAGTCGTCCTCCGTCTCCACGTCCTCAGGAGTGGTCGCCGCAGGTTCATCCACATGGAAGGTACGGCCTCTGGGCTGGTCCCAGTTACGGCCCCTGGGCTGGTCCCAGTTTCGGTCGGAACGACGGCGCCTCTGGCGTCCCCAGGACCGCCGTCCGCGACGGGGTTGGCGCCTACAAGTCTGACACGGACATGGCTCCTCATCCATTGGCTCTGGAGAAGGCTCCCTTCGGGGAGGAATGTCCGATGGCCACTGGCGTCGGTCTGGTTGTTGCCTCGCCCAAGGTACCGCAGGAGTGCGGGTGGACGTTTTGGGGCGGAAAGGGTTTCGCCCCAAGGCATGCACTTCCATTCCCTGTAGCTCCTGTACTCCTCGCTCTGCGCTGTCTCGGGACAAGACTATTTGTATTGCCTGTTGAAAAGTCAATGTTGGCTCCGCTAACAACTTTCTCTGGGTGGCCGCATTGTTAATACCGCAAACCAAACGGTCGCGTAACATTTCTGACGAGGTCTCACCATAGTCACAGTATTCCGCAATCCCGCGTAGCCTGGATAAAAAATCGGCAAGGGATTCTCCAGGGGTCCTCTCAGCGGTATTAAACCGGTAACGCTGGACTATCGTGGACGGGGTTGGGTTAAAGTGTTGCCCACTATATTCACAAGTTCGTCAAACGTTTTGGTGTCCGGCGCAGCTGGGTACGTAAGGCTCCTAATCACCCCAAACGTATGCAGCCCGCAGGCGGTGAGCAATATGACCACCTGGCGCTCGTTTTCAGTGATATTGTTTGCCCGGAAATAGTAACGCATCCGTTGTGTGTACTGGTTCCAGCTTTCCAGCGCAGCATCAAAAACATCCAAACGTCCGTACAGAGGCATGGTATAATAGAAAACAACTTCCAACCTGTATCCAACAAAAATCCAGGGAGGTGGCTTCAGCAGTGTAGACAGCTATTCACTTTTACCTTCGTCGCCAGTTTTGTAAGGGCCCCGAAGAATCCAGCACGAGTTTTAAGGATACAAAATAATAAAGTTTATTTACTATAACAATATATACATAACAGTAGCAGTAACTTCCCTTGCTACCTTCTCCTTCCTCTTGGTTCCTGGACTGGCCAGCTTATTTATAGTAGGAGTTTCTCCGCCCCCCTCATTGGGGAAGTTCATACTCCCATAGGATTGTGGGATAATCATTAGTCCCCAGCCAATCGTCAGTAGGCAGGTTATAACAATTTCAAAGGCAGGAAGCCGGCACCAGAGACAGCCCCATAAGATGAATCAGTCCCTTGTTCCCCTTTCCCACCATCCATGAGCCAGGGAGTACTGCTCTCCAAGGACCGGAGCACAGGACTACACGAGATGGAAGATTCTGCGTCGACTATGGAGATGGAATCGTCCATAATCTCGGATGAAAGTTTGGTCAGGAAGATACCTCTGACAGGAGGTATTGGTGCAGAAGTAATGCTCCCCAACACGTTATGCACCCTCTGACCCAGCCCCGTGACCATTAGAAGGGCAGCGGCGGGAAAAGCGGCAAAAGAGATCTCCTCTGCCTCCAACAACAGAGGGACCTATGGACTTGTGGGGGAGGGATGTAATAACCCTACAAGACTACAGGGATGACTCAATTGATCTCCCCCGCTGAGGGGTGGAGGCCTAGCAGCTGGGGCTCGTGAAACTAAAACTTAAAAGCCGGCCAGGATTGGGACTGGTATGATTGGTAGACACAGCGGGGACCTACATGCTGTATGCCACATTGTAGCCTTTTCTTTGCCTTAAGAATTAACCTGTGTTTGGATCACATTCTTGGGTCTCCTGAAGATTTTACAACTGGAAAGAGTCCGGATTAGATCTTTGAGTTGTCCGAGTTATAGACTATCAGTCCAATTTCTTGTCCTTCATGGTCTTGGTGAAGGCCAAGGCAGCAGTTGCAGTTGGATCATTGAAAGACTTTGCGGAGTCGTCTGGTATATCTTTCAACGTTGTGGAATAAAGCACAACATAATAATAATTATAACCTGTATTATTGTCATAAGTAGGCTTACATTAACACTGCAATGAAGTTACTGTGAAAAGCCCCTAATCGCCACATTCAGTGGTACACAGAGGGAGAATTCAAAATGTCCAAATTACCTAACAAGCACATCTTTTGGGACTTGTGGGAGGAAACCGGGTGACCTGGAGGAAACCCACGCAGACACGGGGAGAATGTGTAGACTCCGCACAGACAGTGACCCAAGTCGGGTATCGAACCTGGGACCCTGGCACCGTGACGCAACAGTGCTAACCACTGTGCTACCGTGCCGCCCTTTTGGTGACCTTTAATAATAAAGAGCACTATTTTGGAACACCAGAGGAGGCAATGGAATTTGTGAGAGACGATGGACTGGCAGGTGATGGAGGACATTGAACTGTGGAGGAGGGGTGTGGAGAGGAATGTGGTTTTCCCTTTTTTCTGTCTGGTTCTTTGGTAATTCTTGTATGTTTCGTTCGGTTGGTGGTTGGGGAACTCTTCTCCTCCGAGATGTTTCGAGGCGATAGGCTTTTAACAAGGCTAAGGCGGCACTGTATTACAAGAAAGTTCAGTTTGGCATGATTTTTCCTGCACGTCTTTGTTGATCTATGAGAATGAACATCATCACTTTGAGACTCCAGAGGAAGCTGAGGCATTCATTCAAAGGAACGGACTGGGGTTGAAATAATTGTAATAATTGTATTGTATCCGAATTAAAAGAAAGTGGTTTGGAAAAGGAGGGATGGTCATTTGGAGATTTTTTTTCTAATTGTTCATTCTTGTTAATGGTTGAAGAGATATAGATGAGTTTGTTGTTTTATATGAAGAAGTTTACTGTTTTTGCTGTTCTTTACTTGGAATTTATAAGTCGGTTTTGGGAGAATGGGGCTGGTTGGGTATTTTGGAATTTTAAGGTTATTTAAGGCTCTCTCTGCGGGGGCTACTCCACTAGCTAGATTAATTAGTTAGTTAACAGAAGTGAGGAGATGGGTTTATCTGTGGCCCATATGAGGGGGAATTCATTTAATTTAAGCTTAGGGGTTATATTAATGGGATGGTTGAGGTGCAGTACGGGAGAGGGGGGTGTTTGGGGTTTTGTACATAGTTTACCTGGTTATTTGGGTGTGGTGTCAGTGGGTGGCGAGGGAAGGAGGGTGAGATACCCTCAATTACGACTCAGGAGAGGAGTTTGATAAACAAAGGCTTTAATAACCAGAAAACCAGACAGCTGCCGAGAAGTATGCTCACTGCACGCTGCCTACTGAACGTAACCTTATATACAGCTTCCTGGGGGCGGTGCCGGAGGCGGAGTCCCCCAGGGTTACAAACCCGGTCTTAAAGGGGCCTACGCATTAAAGGTACATGTGTATACAGATATCATTCATCACAGAGGGTTTAGTTCTCTGGTGGTGACTGGAGACTTTTCTTTGTCGATTTGTGCTGGAGGATTCGGCAGCCATTTTGTGTGGGTCTGGTGTCGACCTTTTCTGGAGGGTTGCTGGACTGCCTCATGAGACGGGAATAACTGACTCCAGTGGGAGAGGGGGTGGACGTTCCCCCCCCCCCCCCCCCCTTCGGCTGGTCACGTGGAATGTGAGGGTGTTGAGTGGCCCGGTTAAGAGATCCACGCACCTTAAGACCTTGAGGGCTGATGTGGTGCTGTTGCAGGAGATCCATTTCTGAGTTCGAGACCAGATATGGTTACTGAGGGGCTGGGTGGGGCAAGTGTTTTATTCAGGGTTCAATGGTAGGTCCAGGGACTGTAATCCTGATCAACAGGAGCCCTTCCAGGGGGAGGATTTTGATGGACCCAAATGGGAGGTATGTTATGGACAGTGTGCTGTAAGCGGGTGCACTGGTTGTGCTGGTCAATGTACATGCCCCAAATTAGGATGGCGCAACTTTTATTAATAGGTCACGGATACCGGATATGGATTCACCATAACTGAGCTTAGGTCGGGATTTTAATTGCGTTTTGGACCCCCAACTGGATAAATCAAGACATAAGGTGTCAAGACCTTCTGCGATGGCAAAGGCTCTGTTGTCCTTCGTGGAGCAGATGGGCAGCTGACCCTTGGAGGTTTGTACACCCGTGTGACAGGGATTTCTCATTCTTTTCTCAGGTGCACCAGGTCTTTTCTTGGATTGAATTTTTTTTTTGTAGTCGGTAGGTCCTTGCTGCCGGGGGTGGTGGAGCCGGGATACACAGCAATGATGATCTCTGATCACACCACGCACTATGTAGGAGTCGGGATACTCAGCAATGATGATCTCTGATCACGCCCCGCACTATGTAGACATGGTAGCTGGCTCGGGTCCTGCTCAGCAGCCCCTTTGGAGGTTTGAGAATTCGCTGTTGCCGGATAAAGGTTTTTGCGAGAGGATCTCCTCTGTCATCAAGGAATATTTGAGTTTTATTAGGAGTGAGGAGATTTCCCCTTCAATGCTATGGTAGGCGCTGAAGGTGGTTGTAAAAGGGGAGATTATCTCCTTTAAAGCACACAAGCAAAAGAGTGAAAGGGGGGAGAGGCAGAGGTTGGCGGATGTCATCTTAGAGGTGGACCGTCAATACTCCATCAATCAGACACCAGAATTGCTGGCTAGCAGGAAGACTCTACAGGTGGAGTTTGGGCGGTGCGCTTGCTGCGATGTTTGTTGGGGGCTCTCTATGAACTCTGGGAGATAACTAGTCGCCTGCTGACACATCAGCTGAGATGGCAGGTGGCCTCTCGGGAAATTGTGCAAGTCAGGGATGGGGCTGGCAGACTGGTCTCCACCCCAACCAAGGTTAATGGATTGTTCAAAGTGCTCTATTGGAACCTGTATGAGTCGGAACACCCGGAGGACGAGTCCTTAATATCAAAGGTTTTAGACGGTCTGGCCTTCTTGGTAGTGGAGCAGGAGGAGAGGGAGGAATTGGAAAATCCTCTGACTCTAGAGGAGATTAAGGAGAATGTGGGATTGATGCAGTCGGGGAAGGGGCCGGGACCTGACAGGTTCCCCATTGAATTTTTAAAAACGTGTTCTGGGTTGCTGATCCCAGTGCTGCTTGAGATGTTCAAGGACTCTCTGATTCAAGAGACGTTATCGACCACTTTGGTGCAAGCGACGATCTCCTTGATATTAAAGAAGGATAACGGCCTGATGAAATATGAGTCGTAACGGCCTGATGAAATATGAGTCGTACCGCCCTATATCTTTGTTGAATGCAGATGCAAAGTTGCTAGCGAAGGTATTGGCGAAGCGCTTGGCATCCTGCCTCCCAGGGATAATTTCAGAAGACCAGACAGGATTTATTAAGGGGTGGCAACTGTTGGCTAATGACCGGAGGCTGCTCAACGTGGTTCTGCCCCCCTCTCCATCCCCTGAAACGTAAGGGGTTAATTCTCTGGATGCAGAGAAGGCATTCGATAGGATGGAATGGAGCTATTTATTTGAGATCTTGTGCAGGTTTGGCTTTGGACCTATCCTGGTCATCCACAAAGTGGAGGCGAATAGAGAGAGGAGGCTGGAAGCATAGAGTGTCCTTACATGCGGACAACCTGTTACTGTATGTGACGGGCCCTCTCTCCAGTGCAGAGGAGATAATGAAACTGCTCGAGAGCTTTGGCTCCTTTTTGGGGGACAGATCGAACCTGGGTAAAAGCAAATATTTTCCAGTGAATTCCCCAGGAAGGGGAGCCGATCTGGGGAAGTTGTCTTTTTGCCTGGCCAGGTCCAACTTTCGTTACCTGGGAGTCCAGGTGGCCCACGACTGGGCCTCATTACAGAAGCTATTGTTGGCCACTCCTTGTATGATTTTCCTGATGATGCAGAATAGACTGACAGAAGACAATTCTCAGAGATTCAGTGGCACTATATGAAGAAAGGCACAGAGTTTTGAAGTGTTCTGGCCACCCTGGCCAACATTCTTCCCTCAGCCAAAACATGTGAACTGGTCATTTCCCCTTTTTTTTTTGTGATTTGTGTTTTCCTACACGTCCATATTTCAAAATGTAATCACTGTTACTAAAGCACTCTGAGACATTCTAGGGGCTGGTTTAGCACAATGGGCTAAACAGCCGGCTTGTAATGCAGAACAAGATCAAAAGCGCAGGTTCAATTCCCGTACCGGCCTCCCCGAACAGGTGCCGGAATGTGGCGACTAGGGGCTTATCACAGTAACTTCATTGAAGCCTACTTGTGACAATAAGTGATTATTATATTATTATTATTACATGGCAGATGTTATGTAAATGCAAGTTCTACCTTTCTTCGTAAATATTGTAAGACTTAAATGATCTTGTTTTATGTACAGCTCACATTTAACTTTGGTTTTACAGAGCTGTAGTCCTGAACTTGTTTGGCTCAGGTCTGTTGTTCACGTTATCCTGCCTCTGTGGATTAGTTATGTACGCTGTTTATGAAACCTGTGATCCAATAAAGATGAATAGAGTTAGTACTTCTGACCAGGTAAGTCAAAATAAATTAAAAATTAAATTAGCTTGTCATAATATGCACTGTGCTTTGTTTCTTTGCACAAGCATCACCAACAATGTATCTTTGTAATTCACATTCCTGACTCCACCATGAAAATGTATCAATTCCAGTCAGCACACTGTGGGCTGGATTCTTCCACCCTGCCCGCCGCAAGATCGCCATGGGCGAGATGTGGAAATTGGGAAAGCCCATTGACCTCAGGTGGGATTCTCCCGTCGCCAGACGGGCATGGCCGGAGAATTCAACCCCCCCCCCCGAAGCACAATTCAAGAATATATTTTTCTCAGGGTTTTCTTATCGTCAGGGCTACCACACATTTCTCTAGGTGTCCTGGCATTGTTCACCATCTTATGTTGCAACGTGATATGTTACTTGGAAGGGAAAGGAGCTTGCGAATGTTGGAGTGTGGGATTGTTAGTTGGGGGAGTGGGCCAGGAGGAACTGGGTGGTTGTCGTTTTTAGTGGGGTATTGGAGGGAGACCCTGGGTGGGGGCCACTTTGCTAGCGGGAAGGAGAGGGGGTGGGTAGTGAATGGGAGTGGAGTGGGGGGAGAGACTGCAATTCATTGGGCCAGGTTGGGTGGGGTGCAATGGGTCTAGTTGTTTGTTTATTTGGTGGGGTTATGTGGGAGGTTGTGGTGCCAAGCAGTTTGCAAGCCTGGAACAGGGGTAGGCAGTGGGGGGGGGGGGGGGGGGGGGGTGCGGAGACAATAGGGGATTGGGGGGAGAACTAACAGTGACAAGAGGATTCCCTTTCTCTCACCTTAAAGGTGAGGCTGGAAGCCATCTTAGGTGGGCTTGGGTCCCATGGATTTGTGGAGGAGTATTGTATCATGGAGGGGATGACTGATTCAAAGAGGAGGGGGGGGGGGTGGTGAGAGACCCCCAACAAGGTTAGTCACCTGGAACATGTGGGGCCTGGGGCTGGGGTGCTATTGGTTAAAGTCTTGATGTTGAGGTTGGAGTCCTGTCTCCCGGAGGTGGTGGGGGAAGATCAGACAGGTTTTGTGAAGGGTAGAAAACTGTCGTCCAACGTGAGGTGATTTCTCAACGTAGTTCTTACACGGCAGTAGGGCCTGAGCCAGAGATAATTGTGGCTGTGGATGCAGGCAAAGCGTTTGGTAGGGTTGAGTGGAAGTATCTTGGAGACGCTTGGGCTGGGTGCTAGGTTTGCGATCATAGGTCATAGAATTTACAGTGCAGAAGGAGGCCACCCAGCCATGGGACCTGCATCGGCCCCTGGAAAGAGCACCCCACTTAAGCCCACCCTATCCCTGTAACCCAACCCAACCTTTTTGGACATTAAGGGCAATTTATCATGGCCAATCCACCTAACCTTCACATTTTTGGACTGTGGGAGGAAACCGGAGCACCCGGAGGAAGCACGGGGAGAACGTGCAGACTCCGCACAGACTGTGACCCAAGCCGGAATCGAACCTGGGATCCTGGAGCTGTGAAGCAACTGTGCTAACCACTGTACTACCGTGCTGTCCGTGATGTGGGTGCGGCTGTTGTACGAAGTTCCGTCTGCTAATGTGTGCACTAATACCATGGCTTCAGAGTAAATTCGGTTGCATAGGGGGACGTTGCAGGGATGTCCCAAGTCTCCTCTATTGTTTGTGTTTGGCTATTGCTTTGAGGGCTTCGTACAAGTAGAGCAGAATTGTGAAGGGTGGAGTAGAACACAGGGTGTTCCTGTCTGCGGATGAACTTTTGCCGTATGTAAGGGATCTGTGGCCAGTTATGGGGGCATCATGGGTAGTGTGAAGTGGTTCGGCTCCTTCTCTTGGAATAAATTAAACTTTGGGAAGAGCGTGCACTTTGTGGTTAGTCCCTCAGTGGGAGGAACTGGGTTGGGGCGGCTGCCGTTCCGTCTGGCTGGGACTAGTTTTTGGTAGCTGGGGGTCCAGTTGGCTTGGGATTGGGCACGGCTTTGCAAATGTAATTACACTAGCCTGGTGAGCAAGATCAGGGTGAATCTACATTCTCCCCGTGTCTGCGTGGGTTTCCTCCGGGTGCTCCGGTTTCCTCCCACAGTTCAAAGACGTGCAGGATAGGTGGATTGGCCATGATAAAATTGCCCTTAGTGACCAAAAAGGTTAGGAGGGGTTATTGGGTTATGGGGATAGGGTGGAAGTGAGGGTTTAAGTGGGTCGGTGCAGACTCGATGGGCTGAATGGCCTCCTTCTGCACTGTAAGTTCTATGTTCTATGTACATCGGTGGACAGCCTTCCATTGTCGCTGGCAGGTCAGGTTCAATCCATTAAGATGAATATCTTGCCGCAATACTTTTTTTTATTTCAACGCCTCCCAGTTTTTCTACCCAAGTCCTTTTTCTGGGGGATAGAATGGCTCATAATGGACTTCATATGGTCGAGGTGAACTCGTTGGATTCGGAAGGGGGTCTTACAGAGGGAAAGGCAGGCAGTGGGGCTGCCGCTGCTGAATTTGATTTTTTTTTTTAGGCGGCCAATGCGGAGAAGGTGTTTTTTGAAAATATTTTTATTGGTGTTTTGCACTAATAACAAACTTTGCAGAACAATACAGAAACAACAGTAATAATAATCAACATAACAATAACTCCGACCCATGGGATACATGCTGTGAAGAGGCTTGTGAATTTCTTCCCCGTGTCGTGGAATCTATCCTCTGACCCCTTATCATGAATTTGTTACTTCTAGCCGCAGGAACTCGGCCAGATCAGAGAGCCATTCCGAGGCTCTGTGTGGCGCTGCCGTCTTCCAACCTAGCAGAAGTCTCCGCCTGGCGATCATTAAGGCGAAGGCCGGGGTGTCCGCCCCCTTTGGTGTTCAGAGCTCTGGATGCTCTGACACCCCGAAGACCGCCACAGACAGGCACGGCTCCATCTCGATCCCCAGCAACCTGGACATGGCCTCAAAAAGGCCGTCCAGAACTCCGAGTCTGGGGTAGGACCAGAACATGTGGGTGTGGTTGGCTGGGGCCCCCTGACACTGCTCGCACTTATCCTCCACCTCTGGGAAGAACCTGCTCAAGCGTGTCTTGGTAAGGTGCAGTCTGTCCACCACCTTGAACTGCATCAGGTTTAGCCTGGTGCAGGAGGAGGTGGAGTTGATACAATGTAGTGCCTCAGTCCAGAGTCCTCCCCCTATCTTCATTCCCAGCTGCTCCTCCCATTTCCCTCTGGTCTTGTCCAGTGGAGTCCTGACCTTTTCTATGAGTCATCCAGAGGTGTCGCCGCACTTGTCGTCCCCTAACCTGTCCAGCCCTACCATTGCGTCCAGAAGTGTGTGTCCAGGTCTTTGGGGGAATGTTTTTGTTTCCTTGCAGAGAAATTTACAAAGCCGCAGGCACCTGAGCTCATTCCCCTTCGGGAGTTCATGCCTCTCTCAGAGTTCCCCAAAGGTCACCTGTCTATTGTCCGTGTACAAGTCCCTCACTCTGTGTCCTTCTGTCCTCCATTCCCATCCCAAATCTATTCTCGCTGCTGTGAACCTATGGTTGCTGCAGATGGAGGCCTCTATGAACATCTCGCCCAGCTTTAAATGGCGCCTGAACTGATTCCATGTCCATAGTGTGGCCACTACCACCAGGCTCCTAGAGCATGTATGTGGGGGGGGGGAGCATGTATGTGCGGGGGGGGATGCGGTGGCCAGTGTTCGGAGAAACGTCCCCCTGCAGGAGGCCTCCACCATTTGGACCCAGTCCGACTCCGGTTCCCTTAGCCACCCCCTCACCCTCTCCGCGTTTGCTGCCCAGTGGTAGAATAAGAGGTTCAGTAGGGCCAGGCCTCCCTCCCACGTGTTGTCCCCACTGTAGGATGGTCTTGCATGTCCTAGGGACTCTTCCCCTCCCCCCTATTAACTTGTCGGCCTTGGTGAAGAAGGATTTGTTGATGAAGATAGGGAGTGATCTAAATACGAAGAGGAAACTAGGCAGGATGTTCATTTTGACCGTCTGCATCCTTTCCGCTAACAAACGAGGGAGTGAGTCCCATCTTTGCAGGTCCCGCTTCATCTTCTCCACCACGTTGGAGAGGTTCCATTTGTGGAGCCTCTTCCAGGTGTGGGCCACTTGAATCCCCAGATACCTGAACTTGGTTTTTTTTTTAAATGGTTCCAGCTCCGCTCCTCCCACTCGGGGGTTTATTGGGAAGATTTTGCTCTGTGAGTTTGTAATCTGAGAAGGCACCAAACTCCCTAAGGAGTCCTGTTATCTTTCCCATGCTGGCTAGGAGGTTTGACACATAGAGGAGCAGGTCATCCGCACAGACCGAGACTGTATGCTCTCTGCCCCCTCTATCCGAATGCCCGTCCATCACTCTACCAATCTAAGAAGGACGATGGCCAGCGGTTTGATCGCCAGTGCAAACAGGAGTGGGGTAACGGGCACCCTTGTCTCGTTCCCCTGTGGAACCGAAAGGATTAGGAGCTGGTGGTGTTCATCCGTATTGTGATGAACGGTTACTGCCTTATCATCATGTAAGGTGATGTCCCCTTTAAGACCAGGCTTGGAACCCTGGGGACTCCGCCTCTGGCTCCGCCCATCTGGGAGCCATACATAAAGGCCTGCCTCATGGTCTGTATAGCAGTCAGCTCTCGTCCAAATCTGTAGCATAGTTATTAGCCTAATAAAGCCTTCTTTACAGTTTAATCTCGAAGCATCATTATTGAGGGTACCTCAATTTATTAGGCTAAACTAGATTCAGGATGGACGCAGGCCTAAAACCAGAGAAGCTCAATCTGGAAGCACGAACGCCGGAGGCAAAGGAAATTTTTCAATACTGGCTGCGGTGCTTCGAGGCATACCTGGACTCTGCAGAGACTCCCATCCTGGGGCCACGCAAGCTGCGTCTACTCCACGCCCGGGTGAGTCACAGAATCTCCGCCACGCTCGAAAAGGCGACGATTTATGAGGAAGCGATTGAGTTGCTCCGCAAGCGGTTTGTCAAACCCGTCAATGAGGTGCACGCCCGGCATCTGCTCTCTACCTGCCGGCAGCGCTCGGGGGAATCGCTCGACGAGTTTGTTGAGAAACTCACCGCGCTGGCCAGGGACTGTGACCATCAGGATGTGACAGGGGAAGTCCATATGAACCTGCACATCAGAGATTCTTTCGTGTCCGGCATCCGCTCGACCTACATCCGGCAGCGACTGCTCGAAAACGGGGCAAAAGACCTCCAGGAGATGCTAACGCTCGCCTCCTCGCTGGAGGTGGCCCGACATAACTTGGGTACGTACCCCGCGGACTCTGCCAGCCCCCCCCGGACTTCCTCAGACTCGCCCGTAGTTCAGGCCTGCGCCACGCGACGACCCGCTCACCATGGGGGCACACCTTGCTACTTCTGCGGGCTGGGCAGCGTGGGCGTGGGTGCTGGCCCTGCGATCTGCAGCGACTGCGGGAAGAAAGGGCACTTTGCGAGGGTCTGTCTGGCCAGACCCAGGGGCCAGAAAAACAAAGAACAGCCAGCCCGAAAATCAGGCTCTCAGGCCCGCAGGTCTCGCAATGCTGCTGCGCACCGACCCGACACGTCCTCTTCTGACGCGTCATCAGCCTCGTGCGAATCATGGGAGCGGCCATCTCGTCGGCGGCCATCTTCTCGACCCGACACGTGCGACCAACGGCAGCGGCCATTTTACGACTCCGACTACCCGCGACTGGGTGCGATCACCCTCGATCAAACTCGGCCAAAACACCTGCAGAACTCCATGATGCAGGTCCAGGTCAACGGGCACGACACTGCATGCCTCTTCGACTCCGGGAGCACGGAGAGCTTTATCCACCCTGAAACGGTAAGGCGCTGCTCCCTACGCACCCATCCCACATCCCAACCCATAGCCCTCGCATCTGGGTCCCACTCGGTACAACTCACGGGGTACTGTATTGCGGATCTCTCGATCCAGGGTGCCAAATACACCCGTTTCAAATTTTATATCCTCCCTCACCTCTGTGCCCCCCTGCTGCTCGGACTGGATTTCCAGTGCAGCCACCGAAGCCTGACACTGAAGTTCGGCGGACCCTTGCCCCCCCTCATGGTTTGCTGCCTTGCGACACTGAAAGTCGCACCCCCCTCGCTATTCGCTAACCTCACTCCCAACTGTAAGCCCGTCGCCACCAGGAGCCGGCGCTACAGTGCCCAAGATATGGCTTTTATCAAGTCAGAGGTCCAGCGTTTACTGGGAGAGGGGGTCATCGAGGCTAGCAACAGCCCTTGGAGAGCGCAAGTGGTGGTAGTCCGGTCCGGGGAGAAGAAACGGATGGTCGTGGATTATAGCCAGACCATAAACCGATTCACGCAGCTTGATGCGTACCCCCTTCCTCGCATCGCGGAAATGGTAAATCGGATCGCCCAATACCGAGTCTTTTCCACGGTCGACCTCAAATCTGCCTACCACCAGCTCCCCATCCGACCAAAAGACCGCCTCTATACTGCCTTCGAAGCAGCCGGCCGGCTCTTCCACTTTCTCAGGGTCCCCTTTGGTGTCACAAATGGGGTCTCCGTCTTTCAAAGGGCGATGGACCAAATGGTGGACCAGTACGGTTTGCGGGCTACATACCCGTACTTGGACAATGTCACCATCTGCGGCCATGATCAGCAGGACCATGACGCTAACCTCAAAAAGTACCTCCAGACCGCCCGAGCCCTTAACCTGACCGATAACGAGGGCAAATGCGTTTTCCACACCACCCGGCTGGCCATCCTCGGCTATGTCGTGGAAGACGGGGTCCTAGGTCCCGACCCCGACCGCATGCGCCCCTTTAAGGAACTCCCTCTCCCCCGCAGCCTCAAGGCCCTCAAACGGTGCTTGGGGCTTTTCTCCTATTACGCCCAGTGGGTCCCCAAGTATGCGGACAAAGCCCGCCCACTCCTAAAGACCACCACTTTTCCACTCTCGGCTGAGGCTCAATTGGCCTTCAACCGCATCAAGGCCGACATCATCAAGGCCGCCATGCACGCGGTGGACGAAACCATCCCTTTCCAGGTAGAGAGCGATGCATCAGACATCGCCCTGGCTGCTACCCTCAATCAAGGAGGCAGACCAGTAGCGTTCTTCTCCCGAACCCTCACCGCCTCCGAGATTCGACACTCTGCAGTCGAAAAGGAGGCACAAGCCATTGTGGAGGCTGTGCGGTGCTGGAGACACTACCTCGCCGGTAGGAGGTTTACCCTCGTCACAGACCAACGGTCGGTCGCCTATATGTTCGATAACACGCAACGGGGCAAAATAAAAAACAATAAAATTTTGAGGTGGAGGATCGAACTCTCCACCTACTTGTACGATATCAAGTATCGTCCAGGGGAGCTCAACGAGCCCCCAGATGCCCTGTCCCGCGGCACATGCGCCAACGCGCAGGAGGACCGCCTGCAAGTCATCCACAATGACCTCTGCCACCCGGGGGTTACCCGGCTCGTCCATTTCATCAAGTCCCGCAACCTACCTTACTCAACCAAGGAGGTCAAGGCCATGGTCAGGGCCTGCCAGGTCTGTGCGGAGTGCAAACCGCACTTCTATCGGCCAGACAAGGTTCGGCTCGTGAAGGCCTCGGGCCCCTTCGAGCGACTGAGCGTGGACTTCAAGGGGCCCCACCCGTCCACCAACCGTTATGCCTATTTCCTCACCGTGATCGATGAGTTCTCCCGTTTCCCATTCGCCATTCCCTGCACCGACATGACCTCAGCCACGGTGATTAAGGCACTGCACAGCACCTTCACCCTGTTCGGTTTCCCTGCTTATATCCACAGCGACCGGGGTACATCGTTCATGAGCGATGAACTGCGTCAGTATCTGCTCAGCAAAGGCATCGCCTCGAGCAGAACGACCAGCTATAACCCACGGGGAAACGGGCAGGTGGAGAGGGAGAACGCGACCGTGTGGAAGGCTGTCCTTCTGGCCCTGCGGTCGAGAATTCTCCCAACCACCCGTTGGCAGGAGGTCCTACCCGATGCCCTACACTCCATTAGGTCACTCCTCTGCACGGCCACAAATGAGACCCCTCATGAGCGATTGTTTCTCTTCCCCAGGAAGTCTACCTCCAGGGTCTCGCTTCCACCTTGGCTGATGGCTCCGGGACCTGTTCTTCTCCGGAGGCACGCGAGGAGCCATAAAACGGACCCCCTAGTTGAAAAGGTCCGACTGCTCCACGCCAACCCCAGTTACACCTACGTGGAGTACTCCGACGGTAGGCAAGGTACGGTTTCCCTCCGGGATCTGGCGCCCGCTGGATCCTCCACCACAGACGCCCCATCCCGCGCCGCTCCCCTGCAGGACCCGTCGCCCCCTACAACACACCCCCTTCCGGCCCTACCACCCATTGGTGAGCTCCTACCGTGCGCCCCCCCCCCCTTTACACACCCCGCCGGCGCCGGCTCCGCTACCTCCGGCCCTGCCTAGTTCCTCTGCCCCGACCCGGACTGAAGCTCCGACCGCTGTGCTCCCGGATGTGCCCTCAACCGGGACGTCCGTGCCCGCCGCACCACCGCCCGAACTGAGGAGATCGAGGAGGACGATCCGGCCGCCGAGACGGATGGACCTATGATGGCACTTCACCCCCGCCGGACTCCTTTTTAAACAGGGGGTGAATGTGATGAACGGTTACTGCCTTATCATCATGTAAGGTGATGTCCCCTTTAAGACCAGGCTTGGAACCCTGGGGACTCCGCCTCTGGCTCCGCCCATCTGGGAGCCATACATAAAGGCCTGCCTCATGGTCTGTATAGCAGTCAGCTCTCGTCCAAATCTGTAGCATAGTTATTAGCCTAATAAAGCCTTCTTTACAGTTTAATCTCGAAGCATCATTATTGAGGGTACCTGACGTATGTTTGCCCTAGGCGTGCTATACAGGAACTTCAGGAAAAATAGGGTGGTCACAAGGACTTTAAACTAGCAAGTGGGGGGGAAGGGAAAGGCAAAACTACGTGAAGTATAATGGTTAATGGCAAGCAAAGCAGCAGGTTAGCACATGTGGAGGTGGGTTCAACTACATGGAAAATTATGAAAAAATTTAAAGGGAAGAAGAACTCAGGAGATGTTATTAACGGAGGTGTTAGGATTCCAAAAGAAGATATAAAAACTAACATAAGGGCACTTTCCCTGAATGCTCATAACATTTAAAACAAGGTAAATGAGTTGACAGCATAAAACATCGCGAATGAGTATGATTTAGTGGCCATTACAGAGAAATGGATGGTCACGACTGGGAAGGAAAGACAGGAAGATAAGAGAGGTGGTGCAGCAATGACATTTAAGGATGACATCAGGGTGGTTGTCAGCACTGATATGGGTTCTATGGAGAAAACATTTGAATCCATTTGATGGAAATTAGAAATAGTAAAGCAAAAAGGGTCACTGGTAGGTGTCGCCTATAGGCCATCAAATAATATCACGGTGGGACGGGCAATAAACAAAGAAATAACTGATGCATGTAAAAATAGTATGGCAATTATCATGGGGGATTTTATTCAATATGGCGCAGCACGGGGCACAGTGGTTAGCACAATTGCTTCACATCTCCAGGGTCCCAGGTTCGATTCCCGGCATGGGTCACTGTCTGTGCGGAGTCAGCACGTTCTCCCTGTGTGTGCGTGGGTTTCCTCCGGGTGCTCCGGTTTCCTCCCACAGTCCAAAGATGTGCAGGTTAGGTGGATTGGCCGTGATAAATTGCCCTTAGTGTCCACAAAGGTTGGATGGGGTACTGGGTTAAGAGGATAGGGTGGAGATTTGGGTAGGGTGCTCTTTCCAAGGGCCGGTGCAGATTCGATGGGCCGAATGGTCTCCTGCTGCACTGTAAATTCTATGAATGGCGATTGTCATTCCAGGTCAGTCAAGGCAGCCTTGAGGAGGAGTTCATAGAACGTATCCGCAATAGTTTCCTCGAAGAGTATGTAATAATAAGAAGTCTTACAACACCAGGTTAAAGTCCAACAGGTTTATTTGGAATCACTAGCTTTCAGGGCGTAGCTCCTTCATCAGGCGAGTGAAGAGGTAGGTTACACAAACATATACATAGTCAAAGTCAATGATGCCAGACGATACTTTGAATGCGAGTCTTTGCAGGTAATTAAGTCTTTACAGGTCCAGATGGTGCAACTGGAGAGAGGGATAATCACAGGTTAAAGAGGTGTGCATTGTCTCAAGCCAGAACAGTTGGCAAGATTTCACAAGCCCAGGCCAGATAGGGGGGGGTGAATGTAATGCGACATGAATCCAAGGTCCCAGTTGAGGCCGTACTCGTGCTTGCGGAACTTGGCTTTCAGTTTTTGCTCGGCGATCCTGCATTGTCGTGCGTCCTGAAGGCCGCCTTAGAGAACGCTTACCCGAAGATCAGAGGCTGAATGCCCTTCACTGCTGATGTGTTCCCCGACTGGAAGGGAACATTCCTGCCTGGTGATTGTCGCGCGATCGGTGTGGTCTCGCCAATGTACCACGCCTCAAGATATCCTTTCCTGCAGCATATGAGGTAGACAATATTGGCTGAGTCGTACGAGTATGTACCACGTACCTGGTGGATGGTGTTCTCACATGTGTTATGGGCCAGGGTTTGAAATCTCCAAAGTGTATTATGGAGTTCACCTGACCTATATCTTTTTGTTGAATTTAGCTAGGATGAGCACAAGAGCCTTCCCTCCAGGTGTGATTCAACAGACTTCCCAGACACTTTAATCAAAATAAGCTTTATTCTGAGAACTTAGTTAACATTTATATAAACACACAGCAAGAATTTTTATCAATTACAAACATAAAGATACCCCACAGCTACAGTAATCTATCTATAACACAATGAATTCCCCCTTAACTGTTCCAATTCAAAACCAAAATCCCTTAAACCAAAACCCCTTTTCAAGGACGTGGCCCAGCACCCTGCATTCTCACTTGAATAAGACTGGCTTTCCCTGAGATTCTGACCCTGTCTCACCAGCAGGTTTAAGCCCTTCCGGAAAGCAAACTATATTTTTTAAGTTACTAAAGCAGGTAGCCACAATTAATGTTTTATTTTCCCTGGAACAACTCTTTAAAATGAAAATAGAGAGAGACAGGCCAAAACACTTATTATCTCTGTCTGTAGTCCACAGCAGTCAAATAAAATGAAAGTGAAACCAAAAAACTCAACAGCCACAGCCCAGCTCCACCCACACAATGACATCACTGCAGCAATGTGATAAGACAAAATCTTTCTTAAACCATTTTTTTTTTTTCAATTTAGATTACCCAATTATTTTTTCCAATTAAGGGGCAATTTAGTGTGGCCAATCCACCTACTCTGCACATTTTTGGGTTGTGGGGGCGAAACCCACACAGACACGGGGAGAATGTGCAAACTCCACACGGACAGTGACCCAGAGCCGGGATCGAACCTGGGACCTCAGTGCCGTGAGGCAACAGGGATAACCTACTGCTCCACCGTGCTGCCCTCAAAAATCTTTCTTAAAGGGACACTCACATGACACGTGTAATGGTGGTATCCATGTCAATGATCTTGCACGATTTGCAGAGGTTGCCATGGCAGGGTTGTGGTCACTGTTCTCCTGAAGGCTGGGTAGTTTGCTGCAAACAATGGTTTGTTCGAGGTTGCGCGGTTGTATGAATGTCATCGATTTTTTCCTTTGGACTCACGGCAAAGAATCACTGAAACAATTACACAATAACATCAATAAGTTCCATCCCATCATCAGACTCACCATGGACTACTCTTCAGAATCGGTTGCATTCTTGGACACACAAGGACGGTCACCTCAGCACTTTGCTTTATCACAAGCCCACGGATAACCTCACGATGCTCCACTTCTCCAGCTTCTACCCTAAACACATTAAAGAAGCCATCCCCGATGGACAAACCCTCCGTATACACAGGACCTGCTCAGATGAGGAGGAATGTAACAGACCTTTGCTGACGCTGAAAGATGCCCCCTTCACAACAGTATGTAATAGAACCTACAAGGGAGCAAGCTATCCTAGATCTGGTCCTCTGTAAGAAGACAGGAATAATTAACCATCTCATAGTTAGGGATCCTCTCAGAAGGAGCGATCACAGTATGATTGAATTTAAAATACAGATAGAGGGTGAGAAGGTAAAATCAAACACTTGTGTTTTGTGCTTAAACAAAGGAGACTACAATCGGATGAGGGAGGAGTTGGCTAAGGTAGACTGGGAGCAAAGACTTTTTGGTGGAACATTTGAGGAATAATGGAAGACTTTTAAAGCGATTTTTCACAGTGCTCAGCAAAAGTATATACCAGTGAAAAGGAAGGACTGTAGGAAAAGGGATAATCAGCTATGGATATCTAAGGAAATAAAGGAGGGTATCAAATTGAAAGAAAATGCACACAAAGTGGCAAAGATTAGTGGGAGACTAGAGGATTGGGAAATCTCTAAAAGTCAGATAGATTA
Source organism: Scyliorhinus torazame (assembly GCF_047496885.1). Lineage (NCBI taxonomy): Eukaryota > Metazoa > Chordata > Chondrichthyes > Carcharhiniformes > Scyliorhinidae > Scyliorhinus > Scyliorhinus torazame. The sequence continues at coordinate 160,715,463 of NC_092724.1, read as the reverse complement.
TGGGACTAAATTGGCTCAGAATATAAAAACAGATAGCAGAAGTTTCTTTAAATGTATAAAACAAAAAAAAGTGCCTAAAGTCAACATTGGTCCTTTAGAGGATAAGAGGGGGATTTAATAACAGGAAATGAAGAAATGGCCGAGGCATTAAACAGTTATTTTGTGTCTGTCTTCACAGTGGAAGACACAAATAACATGCCAATAATTGATGGCAAGGAAGTTATGGCAGATGAGAACCTAGAAACGATCATTATCACTAGGGCGGTAGTGTTAGGCAAGCTAATGGGGCTAAAGGTAGACAAGTCTCTTGGCCCTGCTGGAATGCATCCCAGGGTACTAAAAGAGATGGCAGGGGAAATAGCAAATGCGCCTGTGCTAATTTACAAAAATTTGCTGGACTCTGGGGCGGTTCTGACAGATTGGAAAACAGCAAATATGACGCCACTGTTTAAAAAAGGAGGTAGACAAAAGGCGGGTAAGTATAGGCCGGTTAGCTTAACATCTGCAGTGGGGAAAATGCTTGAATCTATCATCAAGGAAGAAATAACGAGACATCTGGATGGAAATTGTCCCATTGGGCAGACACAGCATGGGTTCATGAAAGGCAGGTCATGTTTAACTAATTTACTGGAATTCTTTGAGGATATTATGAGCATGATGGACCGAACGGGGAACCACTGGACATGGTGCCGCATAGTTTTGTATAAAATAAAGATGCACAGCATCACGGGTAATGTATTAGAATGGATAGAGGATTAGATAACTAACAGAAAACAAAGAGTGGGGATAAACGGGTGTTTTTCTGGTTGGCGATCAGTGGCCTCAGGGATCAGTGTTGGGACCGCAATTGTTTACAATTTACGTAGATGCCAAAGTTCGCAGATGACACTAAGATGACTGGTAGAGCAAAGTGTGCAAAGGACACTGAAAGTCTGCAGAGGGATATAGATAGATTAAGTGAGTGGGCAAGGGTCTGACGGATGAAATACAATGTTGATAAATCTGAGATCATCCATTTTAATAGGAATAACAACAAAATGGACTATTATTTAAATGGTTAAAAATTGTAGCATGCTGCTGTGCAGAGGGACCTGGGTGTCCTTGTCCATGAAATGCAAAAAGTTTGTTTGCAGATGCAGCAGGTAATTAAAAGGGCAAATGGAATGTTGTCCTTCGTTGCTAGAGGGATGGAGTTTAAAAACAGGAAGTTATGTTGCAGCTGCATAGGGTGCTGGTAAGGCCACACCTGGAGTACTGTGTACAGTTTTGGTCTCCTTATTGAGAAAGAATGTACTGGCACTGGAGGGGGTGCAGGTGTGATGCACAAGGTTGATTCCTGAGTTGAGAGGATTGGCTTGTGAGGAGAGACTGAGTAGACTGGGACCATTCTCATTGGAATTTAGAAGCATGAGGGAGAATCTTCTCGAAACATGTAAAATTATGAAGGGAATAGACATGATAGAAGCAGGGAGGTTGTTTCCACTGGAGGGTAAAACTAGAACTAGAGGGCATAGCCTCAAACTAAGGGGAGCATAGTTAGGACTGAGTTGAGGAGGAACATCTTCACCAAAAAGGTTATTAATCTGTGGAATTCCATGCCCAGTGAAGCAGTTGAGGCTACCTCGTTGAATGTATTTAAGGCAACGATAGATATATGTTTGAATGGTAAAGGAATTAAGGATTATGGTGAGCAGGCGGGTAAGTGGAGCTGAATCCACAAAAGATCAGCCATCATCTTATTGAATGGCGGAGCAGGCTCGAGGGGCCAGATGGTCTACTCCTGCTCCAAGTGCTTATTATATAATAACAATAATCTTCATTATCACAAGTTGGCTTACATTAACACTGCAATGAAGTTACTGTGAAAATCCCCTAGTCGCCACATTCTGGCACCTGTTCGGGTACACTGAGGGAGAATTCAGAATGTCCAAATATGTTCTTATGTTCTTCACCGATTTGGTGAACCGTGTTCCAGGCCCAAACTGTTCAAGTACCTCCATGAGGCTCCTGCATTCTACTCGATCAAAGGCTTTCTCAGCGTCCAGGGAGACGATTGTCTCTGGTGCGCTCTCCCTGGATGGGGTCATTATTACATTCAGCAGGTGTCTGATGATCGCTGTAAGTTGCCTGCCCTTGACAAACCTGGTCTGATCTTCCGCGATCACTTCTAGCAGGCAACCCTCCAGGCACCTTGCCAGTGTTTTCACTAGGACTTTTACATCAGTGTGTAACAGAGAGATGGATCAGTATGCTCTGCACTCTGTTGGGTCTTTGGCCTTTTTGAGGATCAATGAGATTGAGGCCTGAGCGAGTGTGGGAGCAGGGCCCGTTTTGACAGTGATCGTTGAACATCTCCCGCAAGTGAGGGGCCAGCGCTGTTGAGAAGTGTTTGTAAAAGTCTACTGGAAACCCATCCAGCCCCAGCGGTTTCCCTGACTGCATGGAATGAATGCATTCCATGATTTCGCCCAGTCCTCGCAGTATTTCCGGTCCTGCCCTACTACCGGTATATCCAGTCTGTCGAAGAACTGTTCCATCCCCGAGTCCCCCTCTGGGGGTTCAGAGGTTAATAGCCCTTGGTAAAAGCTTGTAAAGGCCTTGCTAACCTTGTTTGGGTCTGCTACCATCCTACCATTTCTGTCCCTAACGTGTGCTATCTCTTTAGCGGTAACCTGTTTTTTTTAACTGGTGTGCCAGCATGCGGCTGGCTTTGTCTCCATGTTCGTAGAAGGCCACCCGTGCCTCGCGGAGCTGGTGAACTGCCTTCCTTGTGGAAAGCAGGTCAAATTCTATCTGCAGATTTTTCCTTTCCGCCAGGAGCTCCACAGTTGGGGCCGTGGAGTACCGCCAATCTAACTCCAGTACGGAGTCGATCAGCCGCTGCTTGGCTGCCCTTTCTTTCCTGTCCCTAAGGGCTATGATTTCACTCCTAATTACCGCCTTCAGTGCCCCCCAGAATGTGGAAGGTGAGACCGCATCTTCTGGTTGCAGGTTACATAACCGTTGATGGCTTCGGATATCTTTGTGCAGAATTCCTTATAGGTGAGGAACGCCATATCCCCTCTCCATGGGGGGCATTGGATCCGTCCTTTCTCCAACCTGACGTCCAAGTAATGTGGCGCATGGATGGAGATTACAATGGCAGAGTATTCCGCCTTTGTTACCCTGGAAACGCCCTTTTCCCTATGACAAAGAAGTCTATACTTGAGTAGGCCTTGTGCACGTGCGAGAAGAAGAAGAATTCTTTTTCTGTAGGGTGAGTGAACCTCCATGGATCTACCCCCTTCAAAGGTGTCAATTCCTGTGCAATGTCCGAGTGTTGAATCAGTTCAATGTCGGGTCCTGTACGCAGTTAAAGTCCTCCGCATGATAACCGGTGGGTGTCTAGGTCCAGGATTTCGGCCATCATTTTATTGACAAATTCTGCATCGTCCCAGTTCGGGGCGTAAATATTTACCAAGACTACCAGGGCCCATTCCAATGTCCCGCCGACTATCACGTATCGCTCCCCCCCACCCCCCACCCCCCGGATCCATCACTGTGCTCGTTGCTGTGAATTAGACTATCCTGCTAATTAGTATGGCCACCCTCCCTTGTCCTGGTGTCGAAACATGAATGAAAGATGTGCATATTAAGTGGATTGACCATGATAGATTGCCCCAGAGATGTGTAGATTAAGTTATGGAGTAGAGTGCTCATTTGAAGGGTTGGTGTGGACTTAATGGGCTGAATGGCCTCCTTTGTACTGCAGGGATTCGATGATTCTATGAAATGTCTATCCTACCCAGCCCTTCCATACCTGTAGTCAGTCCCTCTCTCTTAGGTGTGTCTCCTGTAGGAAGGCTATGTCCACCCTCAGACGCTTGAGATGGGCGACTCTGGATATCTTCACCGGCCCGTTGAGGCCCCTCACATTCCATTTTACTATCCGGATGGGTGGGGGCTCATCCCCCTTCCTGTGGAGTCAATCATACTCACCCTGGGGCCGGGCCCATGTTAAGTAATGGGTTAAGAGACATTGCAATTAGTTGTCTCATTTATGTTAAGTATCCATTAATTGACACTTATATGTAAAGGGGCTTCAGGTGGCCTCTGGCAGGTGGTGTGTTAAGAGTTTTGTGCAGAAGCTGTGGAAGTGAAATAAATGGTGTCTGGTGAAAAGGAACAAGAACTTTAGACTCCTCATTTCACAGCAACTAAAACGTCTAACAATGGTAGCAGAGGATGGTTGCTGTGCAAATGTGAAGGTTTGAAAGATACAACTTTTCCTGATCAAACCAAGGAGTGAGTAAGAAGGAAAAAAAAAAGATTCATGGCTGAACCCAGGATAAAGATGGCTGGATATGACTATCCTCCCTTATTTTCTGAAAGGGAATCGTACGACCAATGAAGAAGTGCAGTAGTTATGTAGATGAGGGTAGAGCAGTTGATGTGGTGTATATGGATTTCAGTAAAGCGTTTGATCAGGTTCCCCACGGTAGGCTATTGCAGAAAATACGGAGGCTGGGGATTGAGGGTGATTTAGAGATGTGGATCAGAAATTGGCTAGCTGAAAGAAGACAGAGGGTGGTGGTTGATGGGAAATGTTCAGAATGGAGTTCAGTTACAAGTGGCGTACCACAAGGATCTGTTCTTGGGCCGTTGCTGTTTGTCATTTTTATCAATGACCTAGAGGAAGGCGCAGAAGGGTGGGTGAGTAAACTTGCAGACGACACTAAAGTCGGTGGTGTTGTCGACAGTGAGGAAGGATGTAGCAGGTTACAGAGGGACATAGATAAGCTGCAGAGCTGGGCTGAGAGGTGGCAAATGGAGTTTAATGTAGAGAAGTGTGAGGTGATTCACTTTGGAAGGAATAACAGGAATGCGGAATATTTGGCTAATGGAAGTTCTTGGAAGTGTGGATGAGCAGAGGGATCTAGGTGTCCATGTACATAGATCCCTGAAAGTTGCCACCCAGGTTGATAGGGTTGTGAAGAAGGCCTATGGAGTGTTGTCCTTTATTGGTAGAGGGATTGAGTTCCGGAGTCAGGAGGTCATGTTGCAGCTGTACAAAACTCTGGTACGGCCGCATTTGGAGTATTGCGTACAGTTCTGGTCACCGCATTATAGGAAGGACGTGGAGGCTTTGGAGCGGGTGCAGAGGAGATTTACCAGGGTGTTGCCTGGTATGGAGGGAAAATCTTATGAGGAAAGGCTGATGGCCTTGAGGTTGTTTTCGTTGGAGAGAAGAAGGTTAAGAGGAGACTTAATAGAGGCATACAAAATGATCAGGGGGTTAGATAGGGTGGACAGTGAGAGCCTTCTCCCGCGGATGGAAATGGCTGGCACGAGGGGACAAAGCTTTAAACTGAGGGGTAATAGATATAGGACAGAGGTCAGAGGTAGGTTCTTTACGCAAAGAATGGTGAGGCCGCGGAATGCCCTACCGGCAACAGTAATGAACTCGCCAACATTGAGGGCATTTAAAAGTTTATTGGATAAGCATATGGATGATAATAACAAAGAACAACAAAGAACAAAGAAATGTACAGCACAGGAACAGGCCCTTCGGCCCTCCAAGCCCGTGCCGACCATACTGCCCGACTAAACTACAATCTTCTACACTTCCTGGGTCCGTATCCTTCTATTCCCATCCTATTCATATATTTGTCAAGATGCCCCTTAAATGTCCCTATCGTCCCTGCCTCCACTACCTCCTCCGGTAGTGAGTTCCAGGCACCCACTACCCTCAATCTTATCCATATAATAAACATAATGGCATAGTGTAGGTTAGATGGCTTTTGTTTCGGTGCAACATCGTGGGCCGAAGGGCCTGTACTGCGCTGTATCGTTCTATGTTCTATGTTCTATGTGGACTAAAGTAACTGCTTTGGGAAAGCGAAAACAAGGTATGGCATTGGCTCTTTCTCTATCATATGGCAGTAAAATCAGAAACAAAGTGCTTTCTGAGCTGGAATTGGAAGAGTTAGACTCAGAAGAAGGTCTGGAGACTTTATTACATTATATGGATAAGATTTATAAGAAAGATGACTTGTTAAGTGCATATGAAGCATGGTCGGATTTTGATAAGTTCTGGAAAATGGAGGGTATCTCCATGGAAGACTAAATAATGGAATTTGGCAGACGATATAAAAGGCTGCAGAAACACAATCTGGAATTTCCACAGTCTGTGTTGGCCTTTAAATTACTTGACTGTGCTAGAGTGAGCAACATGGATCGGCTCCTGGTTTTGACAGGAGTTCAGTTTACTGGTAAGGATACCTTATTCGAACAGATGACAAAAGCTTTACAAAAGTTTCTGGGGAAACATTCGATTCTGATGGCTCTGATGACCCAAATAGATCAGCCTGCAATAAGGCAGAATATGGAAGATACACTAGTAACAGGATGGCGAAATCGTATGGCTACGAACAGGGCTCAAGACTATAGACGGAGACCGAGACAAGGAAATTATGAAGACAGAAACCCAGTTAGAACCTACAATAGGAAGATGAACCCCAGAAATGCACGGGGCATGATAAATCGATGTTTTCGATGTGACTCTCAATACCATTATGCTTTCAACTGTCCAACTCGTTATGATAGAGTGTTTGAAGTGACACATGACACGGAAGAGTCGGAAGAGGAAAAAGATAGTGACCAGAAAGAAGGCATTGTCCTATTGACAAGCAGTTTTACGCCGGCAATGAGGGTGTTGGTTGCAGAATCCTTCAACTGTGCTGTATTGGACAGTGGTTGCACATCTACTGTGTGTGGAATTGACTGGTTAAAATGTTACCTGGACTCTTTGAATGCTGAAAATCGTAACAAGGTTAAAGAATTTGAAGTTTCAGGTTTGGGGATGATAATACTCTGAAGTCGCTGAAAAGAGTGGTGATCCCTTGCAATATTGCTGGAGTGAATCATTTCATTAGCACGGATGTTGCATCAAGTGAGATACCTTTGCTTCTGAGCAGACCATCGATGAAGAAAGCACACATGAAACTGGATATGGAACAGGATAAGGCAACAGTTTTTGGCAAGACTGTGGACTTACAATTTACACAGTCGGGACTCTATGGTATTCCATTATTGACAAATAATTTTTCAAGTAGAGTGGTTAAGGATGTGTTAATGGCAGTTGAAAGTGGGACTTTAGCTGATAAAAAGCTTGTGGTATTAAAACTGCTTAGGCAATTTGCACACCCGTCTCCTCGGAGGCTGAAAAATTTATTAAAGGATGCAGGGGTAAGGGATGATGACTATACTAAACTGATAGAACAGGTTAGTGACCGCTGTGAAGTTTGTAGGAAGTACAGAAGGACACCAGCACGACCGATAGTAACCCTTCCTTTGGCCAGGGATTTTAATGACATTGTGGCCATGGACCTTAAGATCTGGGATAAAGCGTCCGGTTGCGGCAGGGATGAGCTAGCCGCACGTTTCGGCGGCTCCAGCTCCGACGGAACTTCGGGCTCTTTTAAGAGCCCCAACGGGGACTTGGACGGCCGTAAAACCCGGTGCGAGGCGCGAGGGAAGGGAGTCCCCCCCGAAAGACGGAGGGAAAAACCGGCGGCGGCGGCAGCTGCAGCCCGAAGAATCTGCAGCCAGAAGGTCAGAGGGAGTGGAACAAAATGGCGGCGGAGAAACCACAGGTGACATGGGGGCCTGAGCAGGACGAGGTGGTGAGACGGTACGTGGACCTGCTGAAGAAGGAGGTAATGACCCATGTTACAGGAAATTGAGGGGCTTAAGGAGACTTTAAAGACCCAGGAGACTGAACTTCGCGTGGTGGAGCAGAAGGTATCAGGTATTGAGGACGAGGTCCTGGGCCTGGCGGTCAAGACTCAGACGCACGAGGCACTTCATAAAAAGTGTGCTGATAGGATTGAGGCCCTTGAAAATGGAGCGCGAAGGAAGAACCTTAGGATACTAGGTCTCCCGGAGGGTGTGGAAGGAGTGGACTGTGGAGCGTACGCAAGTAAGATGCTGAGCTCACTGATGGGTGCTGAGGCCCCTGCGGGCCCCATGGAGGTGGAGTGGGCAAATCGGATCCCGGCGAGAAGACCAAAAGCGGGAGAACCACCGAGGGCGATAATCGTGCGATTCTACCGCCTTAAGGACAGAGAAGAGGTCCTGAGATGGGCTAAAAAGGTGCGGAGTAGCAGATGGGAGAATGCGGTGGTAAGGATCTACCAGGATTGGAGTGCGGAGGTGGCGAGAAGGAGGGCGAGCTTCAACCGAGCCAAAGAGGTTTTGCACAAAAGGAAGGTGAAGTTTGGGATGCTGCAGCCGGCAAGACTATGGGTCACGCATCAGGAGAGACACTATTATTTCGAGACGGCGGAGGAAGCATGGTCCTTCATCAATGAAGAGAAACTGGACCGGAACTGAGGGACTGATGCTGCAGGGAACTGTTATTGTTGTTATTATTGTTTTTGTTAATGGGATGGTGAAAGTTAATCGAGAAGTAAACAGGGAAGGGGGGGACACTGGGGAAATGTGGGCGCCGGTGAGGGGGGAGAGGCGGGACATAGTCAGAGAATGGGGAAGGAGAAGGGGAGGGGAAAGGGAGCTGCGCCATAAGAGGCGGGACAGGTAAAGGGATGTTCCCGCGCCAGAAAGAATAAGGCGGGAAAACAGGCGCAAGGCGGATGGGAGTTCCCTCACACCGGGGGGGCCGAGGAGCGAGCAGGAGTAGCCGGGGTCAGTTGAAGTCAGCTGACTTACGGAAGTGATATGGGGGGAGCAATCAAGCTAGATAGGGATCTAGCGGGGGGGTGGGACAACTGGGTTGCTGCTGCGGAAATCCAAAAGGAAATGGCTAAAGAGATGGTGATCGGGGGCGGAATGCGACGCTGGGGGAGCGAGCGGGAGCGCGGAGGCGGGATATGGGACTGGCCTAGAGAAGGTAATGGCTAGTCGACACGGGAGGGGGGCAGGTAGCCCCCCAGTGAGGCTGATCACGTGGAACGTGAGAGGCCTGAATGGACCTATAAAAAGGGCCCGAGCGCTCGCGCATTTGAAAGGACTAAGGGCAGACGTGGTTATGCTCCAAGAGACGCACCTAAAGGTGGCGGACCAAGTTAGGCTAAGGAAAGGATGGGTGGGACAGGTGTTCCACTCAGGACTGGACACAAAGAACAGAGGGGTGGCCATTTTGGTGGGGAAACGGGTAGCATTTGAAGCAAAGAACATCGTAGCAGATAGTGGAGGTAGATATGTAATGGTGAGTGGTAGGCTGGAGGGAATGGAGGTCGTGTTGGTTAATGTGTATGCCCCAAATTGGGACGATGCGGGATTCATGAGACGGATGCTGGGGCGTATTCCGGACCTGGAGGCAGGAAATTTGATTTTAGGAGGGGACTTCAATACGGTGCTGGACCCGGGGCTAGATAGATCCAGCTCAAGGACTGGAAGAAGGCCGGCAGCAACCAAGGTACTTAAGGGGTTTATGGACCAAATGGGGGGAGTAGATCCATGGCGATTTCTTAGACCCAGGGCTAGGGAGTATTCCTTCTTCTCCCACGTCCATAAAGTGTACTCCCGGATAGATTTTTTTGTTTTAGGAAGGTCGTTGATCTCTAGGGTGGAAGAAGCTGAATACTCAGCCATAGCGGTTTCGGATCATGCCCCACATTGGGTGGACCTGGAAGTAGGAGAGGACAGGGAGCAGAGAACACTCTGGCGATTAGATGTGGGACTGATGGCGGATGAGGGAGTGTGTGCAAGAGTGAGGGGGTGTATCGAGAGATACCTGGAGGTCAATGACGACGGCGAGGTCCCTGTGGGAGTGGTCTGGGAAGCACTAAAAGCGGTGGTCAGAGGAGAGCTGATTTCTATTGGGGCCCACAAAAGGAAAACAGAGGCCAAGGAAAGGGATAGATTACTGGGGGAGATTTTAAGGGTGGACAGGGAATTTGCAGAGACCCCGGAGGAGGAGCTGTACAGGGAGAGGAGACGACTCCAGACCAAGTTTGACCTTCTGACCACCAGAAAGGCGGAGGTACTGTGGAGGAAGGCACAGGGGAGGAGGTATGAATATGGGGAAAAGGCTAGTCGCCTGTAGGCGCACCAACTGCGAAAGAGGGCAGCAGCGAGGGAGATAGGAGGAATTAGGGATGAAAGGGGAGACACCGTGCGAAGGGCAGGAAAGATAAATGAGGTGTTTAAGACCTTTTATGAAGAACTGCATAGGTCTCAGCCCCCAGAGGGAGAGGAGGGGATGCGGCAGTTCCTGGACCAGTTGAGGTTCCCGAAAGTGGAGCAGCAGGCGGTGGCAGGCCTGCGGGCGCCGATTGAGGTGGACGAGGTTATTAAGGGATTGGGAAGCATGCAAGCAGGGAAGGCCCCGGGGCCAGACGGGTTCCTGGTGGAATTCTACAGAAAATATGTGGACTTGTTGGCCCCGTTGTTGGCGAGGACGTTCAATGAGGCCAGGGAAGGGGGGACACTACCCCCGACAGTGTCGGAGGCGACGATATCACTAATTTTGAAGAGGGACAAAGATCCGATGCAGCGTGGGTCCTATAGACCTATTTCACTATTGAACGTGGACGCCAAACTGCTAGCAAAGGTGCTGGCATCGAGGATAGAGGACTGTGTCCCAGGGGTGGTGCACGAAGACCAGTCATGGTTCGTAAAAGGGAGACAATTGAATCTTAACGTGCGACGGCTATTAGGGGTGATAATGATGCCCCCAGTGGAGGGGGAGGCAGAGATAGTGGCGGCAATGGACGCAGAGAAGGCATTTGATAGGGTGGAGTGGGAGTATTTATGGGAAGTGTTAAGGAGGTTTGGGTTTGGGAACGGATTTATTCGCTGGGTTAGACTACTTTATGGGGCACCGACGGCAAGCGTAGTTACAGGTCGACATAGATCGGAGTATTTCCGATTATATAGGGGAACAAGACAGGGATGCCCGCTGTCTCCATTGTTGTTTGCGCTGGCAATTGAACCTCTGGCCATGGCGCTGAGAGACTCCAGGAAATGGAGAGGGGTGACTAGAGGGGGAGAAGAACACCGAGTTTCGTTATACGCGGATGACCTATTGCTATACGTGTCGGACCCAGCGGTGGGGATGATAGAGGTTATGCGAATCTTGAGGAGGTTCGGGGAATTTTCGGGGTATAGGTTAAACATGGGGAAGAGTGAATTATATGTGATACATCCAGGGGACCAGAGTAGAGAGATAGAAGGCTTACCGCTAAAGAAAGTGGAAAGAAACTTCCGATACTTGGGGATTCAGATCGCTAGGAGCTGGGAACCTTGCACAGACTTAATCTGACACAGCTGGTAGAACAAATGGAGGAGGACTTTAAGAGGTGGGACATGCAGCCTTTATCGCTGGCCGGCAGGGTGCAAGCAATTAAGATGATGGTCCTCCCGAGGTTCTTATTTGTATTTCAATGTCTCCCTATTTTAATCACCAGGACCTTTTTTAATAAAATAGATAGGAGTATTACAAGCTTTGTGTGGGCAGGGAAAGTTCCGAGAGTAAGGAGGGGGTTCCTTCAGCGCAGTAGGGACAGAGGAGGACTGGCACTACCGAACTTGGGAGATTATTATTGGGCCGCCAATGTGGCAATGATACGTAGATGGATGATGGAGGGTGAGGGAGCGGCGTGGAAAAGGCTGGAGAGAAGGTCCTGTAAAGGGACGAGTCTAGAGGCGCTGGTGACGGCGCCGCTACCGTTCTCACCGAAAAAGTACACCACGAACCCGGTGGTGGCGGCAACACTGAACATATAGGGACAGTGGAGGCGACAGAGAGGGGTGCGGGGAGCCCTGGTGGGGTCCCCTATCAGGAACAACCATAGGTTCGCCCCAGGAAGAATGGATGGAGGATTTCAAAGCTGGTACCAGTTGGGAATTAGGAAGGTGGGAGATTTATTCATAGATGGGACTTTTGCGAGCTTGGGAGCACTGGAGGAAAAGTATAAGTTACCCCGGGGGAATTTCTTGAGATATATGCAGGTGAGGGCGTTTACTAGACAACAGGTGAGGGAATTTCCGCGGCTCCCGACACAGGGGATACAGGACAGGGTGCTTTCAGGGGTGTGGGTCGGAGAGGGCAAGGTGTTAGAGATTTATAGTGAGATGAGGGAAGAGGGGGAGTAGTCGGTGGGCGAACTAAAAAGAAAGTGGGAAGAAGAATTAGGGGAGGAGATAGAGGAGGGTATGTGGGCTGATGCCCTAAGCAGGGTAAATTCCTCTTCCTCATGCGCCAGGCTTAGCCTGATTCAATTTAAGGTGCGACATAGAGCACACATAACGGGGGCAAGATTGAGCAGGTTCTTTGGAGTGGAGGACAAATGTGGGATGTGTGGCGGGAGCCCGGCAAACCACGCACATATGTTTTGGGCATGCCCGGCACTGGAAGGGTATTGGAAGGGAGTGACTGGAGTGATTTCGCATGTGGTGAAGGCCCGGGTCAAACCAGGCTGGGGGTTAGCTCTATTTGGAGTTGCGGAAGAGCCGGGAGTGCAGGAGGCGAAAGAGGCCGATGTCGTGGCCTTTGCGTCCCTCGTAGCCCGGCGCAGGATCTGGAAGGAGGCGAAACCCCCCGGACTGGAGGCCTGGGTAAACGATATGGCGGGGATTATTAAACTGGAGCAGATAAAGTTTGCCCTGAGAGGATCGGCTCAAGTGTTCACCAGGCGGTGGCAGCCATTTCTCGACTACCTAGGGGAACGTTATAGGGAAGACGGATGACCAGCAGCAGATACCCAGGGGGGAGGGGGGGGGGGGAGGGGGGGAGGCAGTTGAGTATAGGTCAATAGAGTACGAGGTTTTGTTACTTGTATATTATTATTATTATTATTATTATTATTGTTAAAAAGTTAAAAAATGTCTGTTTTGTTACTGTTATCGTTTCGCTTGTTTTGCAAGCGGGAAAAATGTTGCTCAGGGAAAAAAATTTCATTAAAATATATATTTTTTTTAATTAAAAAATTTAAAAAAAGATCTGGGATAAAGCAAATATATATTTATTTTGCATTTTGTAGATTTAGCAACCAGATTTAGACAATCAATGATTGTATGAAGTAAAGAAAAGAGAGTAATTCTGGATCAAACCGTGGAAAAATGGATAGGGACAGGAATGAGTCCACCGGCAAAATTCCTTACGGACAATGGGGGAGAATTTGCTGATGATGAGTTTAGGGATATGTGTGAAAACATGAATATCAGAGTTATGAATACGGCTGCAGAAAGCCCATTTAGTAATGGTGTCTGTGAAAGAAATCATGCTGTCATCGATGACATGCTTCGGAAAATTTTGGCAGATCGATCAAATTGCAGGCTAAATTCAGCTTTAGCATGGGCAGTACATGCAAAGAATTCATTGCAGATGGTTGGGGGCTATAGTCCTTATCAATTAGTGTTTGGTAGAAATCCTAACATTCCGTTCATTTTGGATGACCAGCCTCCAGCTTGGGAGGAGACGACAATTAGCTCTGGTTTTGTTGAACATTTAAATGCATTACATAGCAGTAGAAAAGCTTTTTTGGAAGCAGAAGTCTCTGAAAGAATTCGCAGAGCTTTAAGACATAACGTACGGCCATCAGATGCCGTTTTTCAGCAAGGAGACATGGTATACTATAAGAGAGACAATTCTAATGAATCGAAAGGCTCAGGGAAGATCATAGGCATAGATGGCAAAACAATTATTTTGCAACATGGTAATCAAACTGTTAGGGTCCATTCATCAAGGATAATGGGTACAGATTACAAATTTTCAAATTTAGATTGAGCAGACAGACATGACGAAGAACCAGAGTCATCTGGTACGCATGTGTTACAGAACTATGAGGTCCAATTAACTGATATAGACAGGGTTTCTGTGGAGGAACACAACACTTCTGACGGATTAGAACAGGCCATTTTTCCAAAAGAGCAACTGCCAAAAGTTGGCACAAAAGTGACATACTTGCCTGAAGGTTCTAGTCAGTGGAAGGATGCAACTGTTATTAGTAGAGCAGGGAAGGCCACTGGAAAGTATAAACATTGGGTGAATGTACAGCATTCAGGGGAAGGAGTCAAGACAATGGATTGGTAAAACGAAGTTCAAAAATGGAGGGCACAGAAACGCAGTGCCAGTTCAGATAGTACATCGGATAGTGAACAGGTCCGCAGAGCAAGGTCGAGAACTATTGAAAGGACATCCCACAGCAGAAGGGAAAGATCAAGCAGTAGCAGTACAGAACGAGATACCAGGCGGGAGAGGGGACGTAGTTTGTCAAGATCTCGGAACATGAGTAAGACTACGAATACTAATAGGAGTAGAAGCCCACATGCACGTGAGATTTTGGTGGCTTCAAATAAATTAGATGAAAAAGTTATTAAAGAAGCTAAACAGCAAGAATTGCATAGTTGGAATGAATTTGGGGTATACACGGAAGTACCGGATAGGGGACAAAGAGCTCTATCCCACAGATGGATTTGCACGGTAAAGGTTCTTCCGGATGGAACTTATAAGGCAAAGGCCAGGCTCGTGGCAAGGGGATTTGAAGAAAACTTAGAAGATCAGGATTTAAGGGTAGATTCACCTACAGCAGGAAAGGTTATTTTAAAGATCTTCTTGTCTCTATTAGCCACAAAGGCATGGGAATGCAAATCTATAGATATAAAAGCTGCCTTTTTGCAGGGGCATCAGCTCCAGAGAGACATTTTTCTCTGTCCTCCTAAAGAAGCAGCTAACATAGAAGGGGTACTCTGGAAGTTGAACAAATGTGTTTATGGATTAAATGATGCATCTAGAGTCTGGTATTTTTCAGAAAGGTCACTTTTGTTAAAGTTAGGCTGTTGCCAGTTGAAAGCGGATCCTGCAATGTTTTACTGGCACTATAAAGGAAATCTTTCTGGCATTTTTATGATGCATGTCGATGATTTTTTGTGGGGTGGGACTAGTGATTTTGAAGCTATTGTAATCTCTGGTTTGAGGAAAGAATTCACGGTTGGAAGTCAGGCTTCCGGTGCATTTAAATATATTGGACTGGAAATTGGACAGACTAGGTTAGGGGCAACTTTATGTCAGAAATCTTATTTGGAAAGCATCACCCCAATAGCAATTAGTTGTGGCCGAGTTTCACAAAAAGACGCAATGGTTTCAAAGATAGAAAAAGAGCAACTGCGAAGTTTAATTGGGCAACTGAACTGGTTAGGTGGACAGACTAGACCGGACGTGAGTTTTGATGTCTTAGAGTTGAGTACAAAAATGAATGATCCAAAAGTGGAAGACATAATAAGAGCAAATAAAGCGTTGGCCAAACTAAAAATGCAGGAGTGTGTTTTGAAGTTCCCGGTTTTAGGTGACCTTAGGCACTTGAAACTCAGTTTATAGTGATGCGTCCTACGCAAATTTATGTGATGGGGTTTCAAGCGCAGGAGGTTTTATAATTTTCCTTTTGGGGAACAATGGTAAATGTTGCCCACTTGTGTGGGAAACAAAGAAAATAAGGAGAGTGGTAAAAAGCACTTGGCTGCTGAGACGTTAAGCCTTGTAGAGGCGATGGATATGGCTTTTTATATAAGTATGATATTGACAGAAATTTTGGGATTAGGGGATTTGTGTAATATACCTATTGACTGTATCATTGACAATAAATCCCTGTGAGAAAATGTGCACTCTACAAAAAGTGTCAATGAAAAGAGGTTACGGATAGGCATCGCAAGTTTGAAGCAGATGTTGGACAGAGGGGAAATTACAAAAATTAAATGGGTCGACAGGAGCTATCAACTGTCAGACTGTTTTACGAAAAGAGGGGCGAGTTCACAGAAACTTTTAGATATTGTTAATGAAGGGCGCTTGTTTCTGTGACTGTTTTATTTTTTCTTTCTTGTCCAAACAAAAAAAAAGTGGGGGACATCATTTGTGTGTTTTTGAGTTTCTTGAAATTTTGTTTTCACCTAATTATTTTTTTTCTCCAAGGAAGGGGAGACTGTTAAGTAATGGGTTAAGAGACATTGCAATTAGTTGTCTCATTTATGTTAAGTATCCATTAATTGACACTGATAGGTAAAGAGGCTTCAGGTGGCCTCTGTCAGGTGGTGTGTTGTTAAGAGTTTTGTGCAGAGGCTGCGGAAGTGAAATAAGTGGGTTTTGGTGAAAAGGAACAAGAACTTTAGACTCTTCATTTCACAGCAACTAAAACGTCTAACAGCCCTGTTGGTCTGGGCCTGACCTCGCTCACGAGCCATTCAAGATGGCCGTCGACTACTTCCTCATTTTCGCTGTCTCCACCTGTTGCAACCAGTGCTCCTCCCCCTGCTCCCTACATCCCTCTGTTTCACCCCCTGTACCCCCCTACCCTTGTGCTCCACCCTCCTGGTCCCCCCTCACTCCCTTGGTTTTACACCCCTCTCTACTTCCCCCGTACCCCCTCCTTTTGCTCTATGTTTCTTCTCAATTTCCTTTTTCCTTCCCTTCTGCCAGACGCTCCCTCCCTCCCGGGAGGCACACCGCGGCCTCCTCCGCTGTACTTCCGTACACCAGCCTGCTCACTAGTGTAGTGGCTCCCCTACTTGTCAGATTCCCCTATTTAAACTCCGTCTATTTTTCTCCCCGTACTCCCCATTCTCTCCACATTTTTGCCTGTGTTCGCCCTGCCCCCTCATCTTTTTGCAGCCTGCGTTCTGGCCATTACCCTCTATCGTTGTTTGCCCAGTTCATTTTTCTGGAGAAACCTATTGGCTTTCTCCGGGATGGCGAAGTAATGTTCTTTGCCCTGGTATGTGACCCATAGCTTGGCAGGTAGAGGTATGCCAAACAGCACCCCACGTTTGTAGAGCATGGATTTGGCACTGTTGAATTCTGCCCGGCGCTTGGCCAGGTCAGCACCAATGTCCTGGGACACATGGATGGATTGTCCTTCCCATTTGCACCCTCTCGCGCTTCTCACCCACCTCCGGATCTGTTCTTTATCTTGGTACTTGTGGAGTTTCACGATTATCGCCCGCGATAGTTCCCCTGCCCTGTGTCGCTGCCAAGACGACCTATGGGTACGGTCTACCTCTGGGGGCTTGGCAAAGCGCTCCTCACCAACCAGATTCCCGATCATCGCTGCTACGTACTCCATGGGGTTTTCCCCTCTGTACCATCCAGCAGACCCATGATTCTCAAATTCTGCCAACGGGATCTGTTCCCCTGGTCATCAACTTTGTTCTTTAGCACCTTCTGGGTTCAGAATAATCTTGGCTTTGGGTCAGTGATCCGATTCCCTTGGTCTGTGGAGGCCTTCTCATGTCTCTTGTCGACACCACCTGGGCTTCTAGCCTCCACTCCATTTTGTCCATTGTCTCCCTCAAGGGGCCGCCGTGGCTTCCACTGCCAAATTCGGTGGCTGCCAGGAGATCTCTTCTCATCTCCCTGTGTCTCTGGAGCTCGGTGTGGTGAAGTCCATCAATTTGTCCATCAGCGCCTGAGTCTGTGTTGGGAGCTCTGTGGGGTGCCTGGCTTTTTTCCATCCTGTTTGGCAGTACCTTTGATTGGGAGGGGGGGGGGGTTTGGCTGGGGGATTGTAGGTACATTTGGTGCCCGTTTGTTGGGGTGAAAAGGCCGTCGTCGAAGGTCCTGGACGAGAGCCACCTTTCATGCAACCGCTCAGCTCATGGCCGCACCAGAAGTTGCAGAGAAGGTGTTGGGGTAGTGTGGTAACCAGGAGTTACTTTGGTGCAGATGGAGTCGGGGTTGTAGAAAGGGTCTGACTGAGCGACGCTGGTGATGGCGTCTCTGCGTTCGGTCCGGCGAAATATCCTTCGAACCCGGTGATCACCTCCACTTTGAACATATTGGGCAACTCTGTCAGTATTTTCACCTGGGGGCAGTGTCAAGATGGGCTGCTATCTGTAGGAATCATTTATTTCATCTGGCGAAATTGGATGGCACATTTGGAGGCTGGAACAGTAAAGGGCTGGAGAGGGTGAGAGATTTGTTTCTGGAGGGGTGGTTTGCCAGCTTGGAGGAGTTGAAGGAGAAAGCAGGGGGGGGGGGGGGGAGGGGGGGGGGGGTAGAGCGGGGGGCGGGGGGGGGGGCGTTCAGGTATGGGACTTTGTGTGGCGGACATTTCCGACATTCGCAGTAGCTCCGCTGTCCGAGAGGATACTCTCCTGTGCGCGGTTGAAGAGGGCAGCATATCCAGGCTATATGGATGAATCTTGGGGGAAGAGCAGGTTGAGGAAGGTTGGTTCTTCTCAGGATACAAATTGAATGTGAGTAAGAAAGATCTTTCTGGTGAACCCTCTGGGGAGGGAAACAGATTTGGGGAGGCTGCCGTTTAGACTGGCCGAGACAAGGTTCAGGTATTTAGTGATACAGGAGGCTCATGACTGGACCTTGCTACATAAATTCAGCCTGGCAGAGGGGGGTGAAGGGGGACTAGAAGGGGTGGGATATGCCTCCGTTGTCCATGCCTGGAAGAGTAGATGGTCAAAATGAACATTCTGCCGAGGTTCTTATTTGTGTTCCACCATCTCCTGATCTTTCTTCCTAAATCTTTTTTTTTAGGGTTGATCTGGGTGGGTAAGACCCCCAGTATTCGAAAAGCCTTCCTGCAAAGGGAGAGGCAATCGGGAGGGCTAGCGCTACAGAACTCTGATGTTTTATTATTTGGTGGTGAACATCGAGAAAGTGGGGAGTTGGATGAAGGAGCTGAGGTGGAGGTGGAGGAGGTTTCCTGTGTAGGTTTGTGTCTAAGGGGGTTGGTTATGGCCCCTCTTCCGTTCTCTCCAGCCAGGTTCTCTAAAGCCCAGTGGTGGTGGCGTCACTAAGAATTTGGAGCCAATTCAGACAGCATTTTGAATTGCGAGTGATGTTACTACTGTCACCAATTTGTGAGAACCATAGGTTTGTGCCATCCGGGATGGATGCAATATCTGAAATTTGGAAGAGGGATGGGGTCAAGAGGTTCAAGGATTTGTTTGTGGAGGGTTGGTTTGTGGGGTTGGAGAAAATAGGGGAGAAATGTCATCTCCCGAGGGGGAGTTTGATTAGGTGTATGCAGGTGCGAAACTTTCTTTGTAACAAACTGTTTTTGTTCCCTCAGCTACCGGGGCCTACACTTATGGACAAGATGCTATATCGAGATGAGATAGAGGAGGAAAGATATCCGATATATATGGGTGGTTGTTGGAGATGGGGAAGCACAGTTAGAGGAAGTAAAGGGGAAATGAGAGGAAGAGCTGGGCCTGGAGCTGGAGGGAGGGGTGTGGAGCGAGATCTTGCACAGGGTGAATTCCACCTCTCGTGCCAAGCTGAGCCTGACACAGTTGAAAGTAGTTCATAGGACGCTCTTAACTACAGCACTCATGAGTAGGTTCTTCCCCGGAATAGGGGACAGGTGTGAGCGATGTGATGTCTGAGGGGGGCTGGCGAACATTTCACACATGTTCTGGTCCTGTCCTAACATGTTTGAGTTCTGGGTCTCCATTTTTGAGACTATGTCAGAGATTGTGGAGGTAAAGGTGTCATAGAACATAGAACATTACAGCGCAGTACAGGCCCTTCGGCCCTCGATGTTGTGCCGACCTGTGAAACCACTCTAAAGCCCATCTACACTATTCCCTTATTGTCCATATGTCTAGCCAATGACCATTTGAATGCCCTTAGTGTTGGCAAGTCCACTACTGTTGCAGGCAGGGCATTCCACGCTCTTACTACTCTCTGAGTAAAGAACCTACCTCTGACATCTGTCTTATATCTATCTCCCCTCAATTTAAAGCTATGTCCCCTCGTGCTAGACATCACCATCCGAGGAAAAAGGCTCTCACTGTCCACCCTATCTAATCCTCTGATCATCTTGTATGCCTCAATTAAGTCACCGGTTAACCTTCTCTCGAACGAAAACAGCCTCAAGTCCCTCAGCCTTTCCTCATAAGATCTTCCCTCCATACCAGGCAACATTCTGGTAAATCTCCTCTGCACCCTTTCCAATGCTTCCACATCCTTCCTATAATGCGGCGACCAGAATTGCACGCAATACTCCAAATGCGGCCGCACCAGAGTTTTGTACAGCTGCAACATGACCTCATCGCTCCGAAACTCAATCCCTCTACCAATGAAAGATAACACACCGTACGCCTTCTTAACAACCCTCTCAACCTGAGTGGCAACTTTTAGGGATCTATGCACATGGACACCGAGATCTCTCTGCTCATCCACACTGCCAGGAATCTTACCATTAGCCCAGTACTCTGCCTTCCTGTTATTCCTTCCAAAATGAATCACCTCACACTTTTCTGCATTAAACTCCATTTGCCACCTCTCAGCCCAGCACTGCAGTTTATCTATGTCCCTCTGTAACTTGTAACATCCTTCCGCACTGTCCACAACTCCACCGACTTTGGTGTCATCTGCAAATTTACTCACCCATCCTTCTACGCCCTCCTCCAGGTCATTTATAAAAATGACAAACAGCAGTGGCCCCAAAACAGATCCTTGTGGTACACCACTAGTAACTGGACTCCAGTCTGAACACTTCCCATCGACCACCACCCTTTGTCTTCTTCCAGCTAGCCAATTTCTTTTTTAAAAAAATATATATTTTATTCAAATTTTACGGCCAAACAAAACAGTACAAAGGTTTTTCCCTTTTTATAACAATAAAACAATATAAATAACAGTGACCGTTTTAAACAAATAAATAAATAATATAGAAACTAAATGGCAACAGCCATAACAAAAATAATAGCTCTCCCAAATAATAAAACCAAGCAATCTAATATACATAACTAAGTACAAATATCTATACAAAAACACCCCTGAGGACCTACCCGAGCCCTCCGCCCCCCCCCCTCCCCCCTGGGTTGCTGCTGTTACCTTCCCATTTCCTTTATCGTTCTGCGAGGTAGTTAATGAACGGTCGCCGCCGCCTGGTGAACCCTTGAGCCGAACCCCTTAGTGCAAACTTTATCCATTCTAGTTTTATGAACCCTGCCATGTTGTTTATCCAGGTCTCCACGCCCGGGGGTTTGGCTTCCTTCCACATAAGCAATATCCTTCGCCGGGCTACTAGAGACGCAAAGGCCAAAACATCAGCCTCTCTCGCCTCCTGCACTCCCGGCTCTTCTGCAACCCCAAATATAGCCAGCCCCCAGCCTGGCTCGACCCGGACCCCCACCACCTTCGAAAGCACATTCGCCACCCGCACCCAGAACCCCTGCAATGCCGGGCATGACCAAAACATGTGGGTGTGGTTTGCTGGGCTCCTCGAGCATCTCCCACACCTATCCTCTACCCCGAAAAATTTACTGAGCATTGCTCCGGTCATATGCGCCCTGTGCAAAACATTGAATTGTATCAGGCTAAGCCTGGCGCACGAGGACGATGAGTTTACCTTACGTAGGGCATCTGCCCACAGCCCCTCTTCGATCTCTTCCCCCAGCTCTTCTTCCCATTTTCCCTTCAGCTCACCCACCATGATCTCCCCCTCGTCTCTCATTTCCCTGTATATATCCGACACCCTACCACCCCCCACCCATGTCCCTGAGATCACTCTATCCTGAATCTCCTGCGTCGGGAGCTGCGGGAATTCCCTCCCCTGTTGCCTCGCAAAAGCCCTCAGTTGCATGTACCGAAATGCATTCCCTTGGGGCAACCCATATTTTTCCGTCAGCGCTCCCAGACTCGCAAACGTCCCGTCTACGAACAGATCTCTCAGTTGCACTACCCCAGCTCTCTGCCATGCTCTAAATCCCCTATCTATTCTCCCCGGGACAAACCTATGATTATTTCTTATCGGGGACCGCACCGAGGCTCCCGTCATTCCCCTATGCCGTCTCCACTTCCCCCAAATTTTCAGTGTTGCCACCACCACTGGACTTGTGGTGTATTTCTTCGGGGAGAACGGCAACGGCGCCGTCGCCAGTGCTTTTAGGCTGGTTCCTTTACAGGACGCCATCTCCAATCTCTTCCACGCCGCTCCCTCCCCTTCTCCCATCCACTTACACACCATTGAGATATTGGCGGCCCAATAGTACTCACTTAAGCTCGGTAGTGCCAGTCCCCCCCTATCCCTGCTACGCTGCAAAAACCCCCTCCTCACTCTCGGGGTCTTCCCAGCCCACACAAAACTCATGACACTTTTCTCGATTTTCTTGAAAAAAGCCTTCGTGACCATCACCGGGAGGCACTGAAACACAAAAAGGAATCTCGGGAGGACTACCATTTTGACCGCCTGCACCCTACCCACCAGTGACAGGGGCACCATGTCCCATCTCTTAAAATCCTCTACCATCTGTTCCACCAATCGTGTTAGATTTAGCCTATGTAAGGTTCCCCAACTCCTGGCTATCTGAATCCCTAAGTACCGGAAATCTCTTGTTACCTTCCTCAGCGGTAAATCATCTATTCCCCTACTCTGCTCCCCCGGATGCACCAAAAACAACTCACTCTTCCCCATATTCAATTTGTACCCCAAGAATTCCCCAAACTCCCTGAGTGTCTGCATTATCTCAGGCATCCCCTCCACTGGGTCCGCAACATACAGCAATAAATCATCTGCATACAATGATACCCGATGTTCTTCTCCTCCCCTGAGTACTCCCCTCCACTTCCTGGAGCCCCTCAATGCTATGGCCAGGGGCTCAATTGCCAATGCAAACAGTAACGGAGACAGGGGGCACCCCTGCCTCGTCCCTCTATAAAGACGGAAGTAGTCAGACCTCTGCCTGTTCGTGATCACACTCGCCACCGGGACCCTATACAGCAGCTGTACCCATCCAATAAACCCTTCTCCAAAACCAAATCTCCTCAACACTTCCCACAGGTAGTCCCACTCCACTCTGTCGACTGCTTTCTCGGCGTCCATCGCCACCACTATCTCCACCTCCCCCTCTGGTGGGGGCATCATCATCACCCCTAGCAGCCTCCGTATGTTCGTGTTCAGCTGTCTCCCCTTAACGAACCCAGTCTGATCCTCGTGGACCACCCCCGGGACACCATCCTCTATCCTCGTCGCCATCACCTTGGCCAGGAGCTTAGCATCTACGTTCAAAAGGGAAATGGGCCTGTAGGACCCACACTGCAGCGGGTCTTTTTCCTTCTTCAAAAGTAACGATATCGTCGCCTCCGACATAGTCAGGGGCAGCTTCCCCCTTTCCCTGGCCTCATTAAAGGTTCTCGTCAAAAGCGGGGCCAGTAGGTCCATATATTTCCTATAAAAGTCCACCGGGAACCCATCCGGTCCCGGGGCCTTCCCCGCCTGCATGCTCCCAATCCTCTTTATCACCTCCTCCACCTCAATCTGTGCTCCCAGTCCCGCTCTCTCCTGCTCCTCCACCTTTGGGAATTCCAGCTGATCCAGGAAATGCATCATTCCCTCCTTCCCTTCCGGGGGCTGAGCCTTATACAACCTCTCATAGAATGCCTTGAACACCCCATTCACTCTCTCTGCTTCCCGTTCCATCTCTCCCTCCTCATCTCTCACCCCACCTATCTCCCTCGCAGCTCCCCTCTTCCTCAATTGTTGGGCCAGTAGCTGGCTCGCCTTCTCTCCATACTCATACTGTACACCCTGTGCCCTCCTCCACTGTGCCTCTGCCTTACCCGTGGTCAGCAGGTCAAATTCCACATGGAACCTTTGTCTTTCCCTGTACAGTCCCTCCTCCGGTGCCTCTGCATATCGCCTTTCCACCCTCAGAAGTTCTCTCAACAATCGCTCCCTTTCTTTACTCTCTTGCTTCCCTTTATGTGCCCTTATGGATATCAGTTCCCCTCTGACCACTGCCTTCAACGCCTCCCAGACCACTCCCACCTGAACCTCTCCATTGTCATTAAGCTCCAAGTACCTTTCGATACACCCCCTCACCCTTAGACATACCCCCTCATCCGCCAATAAGCCCATATCCATTCTCCAGAGTGGGTGCTGTTCTTTCTCCTCTCCTACCTCCAGATCTACCCAATGTGGAGCATGGTCCGAGATGGCTATGGCCGTATACTCCGTCCCTGTCACCTTCGGGATCAGTGCCCTTCCCTGGACAAAAAAGTCTATCCATGAATATACCTTGTGAACATGGGAGAAAAATGAGAACTCCTTACTCCTAGGCCTAATAAATCTCCAGGGGTCTACTCCTCCCATCTCCTCCATGAAGTCTTTAAGCACCTTGGCCGCTGCCGGCCTCCTCCCGGTCCTGGACCTCGACCGGTCCAGCCCTGGATCAAGCACCATATTCAGCTAGCCAATTTCTGATCCAAACTGCTAAATCTCCCTGAATCCCATGCTTCCGTATTTTCTGCAGTAGCCTACCAGGGGGAACCTTATCAAATGCTTTACTGAAATCCATATACACCACATCAACTGCTTTACCCTCATCCACCTGTTTGGTCACCTTCTCAAAGAACTCAATAAGGTTTGTGAGGCATGACCTACCCTTCACAAAATCGTGTTGACTATGTCAAATCAAATTATTCCTTTCCAGATGATTATACACCCTATCTCTTATAAACCTTTCCAAGATTTTACCCACAACAGAAGTAAGGCTCACTGGTCTATAGTTACCGGGGTTGTCTCTACTCCCCTTCTTGAACAAGGGGACAACATTTGCTATCCTCCAGTCTTCTGGCACAATTGCTGTAGACAAAGATGACTTAAAGATCAAAGCCAAAGGCTCAGCAATCTCCTCCCTAGCTTCCCAGAGAATCCTAGGATAAATCCCATCCGGCCCAGGGGACTTATCTATTTTCACACTTTCCAGAATTGTTAACACCTCCTCCTTATGAACCTCAAGCCCTTCTAGTCTAGTAGCCTGAATTTCAGTATTCTCCTTGACAACATTGTCTTTTTCCTGTGTGAATACTGATGAAAAATATTAATTTAGCACCTCTCCTATCTCCTTGGACTCCAAGCACAACTTCCCGCTACTGTCCTTGACTGGCCCTACTCTTAGCCTAGTCATTCGTTTATTCCTGACATATCTATAGAAAGCTTTAGGGTTATCCTTGATCCTACCTGCCAAAGACATCTCATGTCCCCTCCTGGCTCTTCTTAGCTCTCTCTTTAGGTCCTTCCTAGCTAACTTGTAACTCTCGAGCGCACTAACTGAACCTTCATGTCTCATCTTTACATAAGCCTCCTTCTTCTTCTTGACAAGTGTTTCGACTGCCTTAGTAAACCACGGTTCCCTTGCTCGACCATTTCCTCCCTGCCTGACAGGTACATACTTATCAAGGACACGCAGTAGCTGTTCCTTAAACAAGCTCCACATTTCCATTGTGCCCATCCCCTGCAGTTTTCCTCTCCATCCGATGCATCTTGCCTCATCGCATCATAATTGCCTTTCCCCCAGATATAACTCTTGCCCTGCGGTATATACCTATCCCTTTCCATCACTAAAGTAAACGTAATCGGCTTGTGGTCACTATCACCAAAGTTCTCACCTACCTCCAAATCTAACACCTGTCCTGGTTCATTTCCCAGTACCAAATCCAATACGGCCTCGCCTCTCGTTGGCCTATCTACATACTGTGTCAGGAAACCCTCCTGCACACATTGGACAAAAACGGACCCATCTAAAGTACCCGAACTATAGCGTTTCCAGTCAATATTTGGAAAGTTAAAGTCACCCATAAGAACTACCCTGTTGCTTTCGCTCCTATCTAGAATCATCTTTGCAATCCTTTCCTCTACATCTCTGGAACTTTTCGGAGGCCTATAGAAAACCCCTAACAGGATGACCTCTCCTTTCCTGTTTCTAACCTCAGCCCATACTACCTCAGTCGACGAGTCCTCATCAAACGTCCTTTCTGCCACCGTAATACTGTCCTTGACTAACAATGCCACCCCTCCCCCTCTTTTACCACCTTCCCTGAGCTTACTGAAATATCGAAACCCCGGCACCTGCAACAACCATTCCTGTCTCTGCTCTATCCATGTCTCCGAAATGGCCACAACATCGAAGTCCCAGGTACCAACCCATGCCGCAAGTTCACCCACCTTATTCCGGATGCTCCTGGCATTGAAGAAGACACACTTTAAACCACCTTCCTGCCTGCCGGTACACTCCTGCAACTTTAAAACCTTACTCATGACCTCACTACTCTCAACCTGCTGTATACTGGAGCTACAATTCAGGTTCCTACGCCCCTGCTGAATTAGTTTAAACCCTCCCGAAGAGCATTAACAAATTTCCCCCCCAGGATATTGGTACCCCTTTGGTCCAGGTGTAGACTGTCCCGTTTGTAGAGGTCCCACCGACCCCAGAATGAGCTCCAATTATCCAGAAATTTGAAACCCTCTCTCCTGCACCATCCCTGTAGCCACAACTCCTCTCTTTCCCTATTCCTCGTCTCGCTATCACGTGGCACGGGTAACAACCCAGAGATAATAACTCTGTTTGTCCTTGATCTAAGTTTCCACCCTAGCTCCCTGAATTCCTGCCTTACATCCCTGTCCCTTTTCCTACCTATGTCGTTGGTACCTATGTGGACCATGACTTGGGGCTGCTCCCCCTCCCCCTTAAGGATCCCGAAAACACGATCTGAGAGATCACGCACCCTGGCACCTGTCGGGCTCATAGACGCTTCTAAGATGGGAAGAAAGGTGATGTCCGGGCTTTCACCTGCTTAGATGGAGGTCGGCGGTGCTACCAAAGGCCTCGGTGTGGTTGGGGGGACTTGTCAGATTTTCTGAAACTGGAGAAGATCAAATATGCCATTAGGGGGTCGGAGGAAGGGTTCTACTCCAGGTGGAAACCATTCACCACCTTCTTTAAGGACTTGGTCATGGCTAGCAACTGGGGGGGTTGGTTAGGAGTGTGTGGGGTGAGGGGGTATTGGACGGGTTGGGTCTTGAGTAGGGGGGAGGGGTTTAGGGTA
The DNA here is from genome assembly GCF_047496885.1 of Scyliorhinus torazame. NCBI lineage: Eukaryota > Metazoa > Chordata > Chondrichthyes > Carcharhiniformes > Scyliorhinidae > Scyliorhinus > Scyliorhinus torazame. The sequence goes on along the minus strand of NC_092724.1, from coordinate 160,688,675 downwards.
TTTTTTTTTTTTTAACAACAATTTGTATGTATTTTATTTTCTCCAGTTTGAGAAACTCTGCAAAATCGGACAGCTGGTCTGCGGCCTTGGGTGCTGATGCCAATTGCCAGCCGAGCAAAAGTCTTCGGTGGGTGATAAGGGAGGTGAAGACTAGGGCAACTGCCCCTCTCCCTATAAAGAGCTGCTCTGATACCCCAAAGACCACTACTAACGGGCAAGGCCCTCACCCCACAATTTTGGACATATCCTCGAAAAGGCTGTCCAGAACCCAACAAGTCTGGGACTGGACCAGAACACGTGGATGAGGTTGGCCAGGCCAACCCTGGTACCGTTCACATTTGTCCTCCACCTCCGGGAAGAGCCGGTGTTCTGGTTAGGTGCACCCTTTGCACTACCTTTAGCTGTGTTAGGCTCAGCTCTGCGCATGAAGAGGTGGTGTTGCCCTATGCAATGCTTCGATTTAGAGTCCTCTGGCTATCTCTATGCCTAACTCTTCCTCCCGCTTCTCCAGTGTATCGTCAACAGATGAACGTACCTCCTCTAGCAGCCGACCGTACATGTCAGCGCAGTTCGCCCACGGGCAGGAGTCTTTCCAGTAGTAGCTGTGGGAACATCGCTGTCTCCTTTCGGAGGAAGTTACTAACTTGCATGTGTCATAGCTCGTTCCCTTTCGGGAGTTGGAGCTTGTCCGTGAATTCCCCCAGGGTCGCCACTCTGCCATCCATGTATATGTCCCCTATCCATAGTCGCGGGGTGCATTGTGGTTCTTGCAGATGGGGTCCATGATGGACATTGCGATCAGACCAAAGTGGTGTCGCAGTTGGTTCTATGTTCTCAATGTGGCCACTACCACTGGGCTTCTTGAGTATCTGGATGGGGGAATGGGATTGGGACCATGGCCAGTGCTCGGGGGGATGTCCCCATGCAGAATTCTCTTCCATTTTGACCCACTCCGCTCCTGGCTTCTTTACCCATCCTCATACTCTTTCTGCGGTAGCTGCCTAGTGGTAGAATAGGAGGTTTGGGATAGCCAGACCCCCCCATATTCCTCCTTTTCTGTAGTACATTTTTCCTGATCCTCGGATTTTCCGCTGCCCTTCTCCCCCCCCCCCCCCCCCCCCCCCCCCTCCCTCCCTCCCCATCACCATCCCACACAAATTCCAATATTAATTTGTCAACTTTGGTAAAGAAGGTCTTGAGGATGAAGATCAGGAAGGATCTGAACAGGAAAACGAACCTGGGCAGTACGTTTATCTTGATCGTCTGCACTCTCTCCGCCAGGGAGAGCAGGAGTGAGCACCTCTCTAGATTCCTTTTTTACCTCCTCCACCAGACTCGTCAGGTTCCATTTGTGGATCTATGTCCAATCGCAGGCTATTTGGATCCCCAGGTATTGGAATTTGGTTTGGGCCAGCCTAATGGCAACCCACCCCCCCATGCTTCAAGGTGGGAGTCTAGGTCGGGGATTTCTGCCATTTTCTTATAAAGTCTGTCATCCCAGTTCGGGGCGTACACATTTACCAGTACTACTGGTGCCCCTTCCAGGACACTGCTAACCATGACATACTGTTCCCCCGGGTCCGTCACCGTTTTTGTCACTGTGAATGTCGTCCTTTTGTTAAATTATCTGGTCATTCCCCTAGCCCTCGTCCCGTAGCATGCTTGGTATGTCTGTCCTGTCCAACTGTTTCTTACCCTCAGTCGGTCCTTCTCCCTCAGGTGTGTCTAAGTTAGCCCTCAGGCTTTTCAGATAGGCAAAAACTCTGGATCTTTCCAATGGGCAGTTGAATCCCCTGATGTTCCAGGTGACTAGCCTGATGGGGGGTATCTGTCCACTCCCTCCTGTGGGGTCAGCCATACTTAGCTTGTGGATGTGCCCCTGGACCCCAGGTTTCCCTTTGTTTCGGGTCCATCTAAGATGGCCACTGTTGATTCCTTTGTTCCAGCCCTCGCCATATGCAATCTGTTCTAACCAGCATTCTATCCTCCCACATCTTCCATCACCCTCCAAATCCCCGATCCCCCCGGGCCCATACACCCCTCCCTTCCCCCATACCCCTGTGGCTTTCCCCCTTTATCTACCCTCCCCCGTTCTCCCCCTTCTGCCCAATCTAGTGTTGTGTCCCCTCCATTTGTCAGGCGCTCCCTCCCTGTTGGGAGCTGGGCCATGGGCCCCCTCTCCACTTACTTCCCTGTACCAGCATGGGAGCGACTCCTCCATTCCCCCACCTGTTTTTTTCCTTTCCCCCCACCCTCCCTTTCCAGTTTGGTGCCCCTTGCCATGGAACGTGCATTTGTGAGAAAGCGAAGAAACGTTGTCATTAACAATGGTCCATAAGTGTCCATTACTCTTGCTGCTTTCCCAGTGCGTTCCTGTGGATAAATTCCTCTGCTTCTCCTGGCATGGTGAAGTAGTGTTCTTTATTCTATTTGGCCAGATATAGCATCCTGAACCACAACTTTCTCTTAAATAGAGCCGCTTAAGCCTCATTAAACTCGACCCAGTGCTTGGCCAGGTCGGCCCCGATGTTGGTACATGCAGATCGTATGCCCTTCCCACTTGCAGGGAGGACTGTACATTTTGCCCAAGATTAAGATCCTCTCCTTGTCCTGGAACCAGTGGAGCTTGGCGATGATGCCCACAGTGATTCCCCTGCCGTAGGCCTCTGCCAGAGCGACCTGTGGACCCTGTCCCCCTCTGGGGGCTTGGGGACGCTTCCGCCCCTGACCAGCTTACCCCAGCATCTACGCTACATGATCTGTCAGGTTCCTGCCCTCAGTGCCCTCCAGCAGCCCCACAATCCTCAGGTTCTGGTGGCGGGACCTGTTTTCGTGATCCACCACCTTCTCCTTGGGCGCCACCTGGGCTGCCACTAACCTTGCCACAGCCACTGCCAGTGAGGTGATCCGGTCACTCTGATTGGTGACAGCCTTCTCCAGATTTAGCACTGTTGACTCCTGCGCCTCCAGCCGACTTTCCGCCTTCTCCAGTGCTTCCTTGAAGGGGACCAGGGCGTCTGCCACCGCCGGCTTCACTGTCATCATCAGGTCCTCCTTGATGGTGCCCCTGTGTTTCAAGGAACAAAGAACAAAGAAAGTTACAGCACAGGAACAGGCCCTTCGGCCCTCCCAGCCTGCGCCGATCCAGATCCTTTATCTAAACCTGTCACCTATTTTCCAAGGATCTACTTCCCTCTGTTCCCCGCCCGTTCATATTTCTGTCTAGATGCATCTTAAATGATGCTATTGTGCCCGCCTCTACCACCTCCGCTGGCAAAGCGTTCCAGGCACCCACCACCCTCTGCGTAATAAACTTTCCACGCACATCTCCCTTAAACTTTCCCCCTCTCACCTTGAAATCGTGACCCCTTCTAATTGACACCCCCACTCTTGGAAAAAGCTTGTTGCTATCCACCCTGTCCATACCTCTCATAATTTTGTAGACCTCAATCAGGTCCCCCCTCAACCTCCGTCTTTCCAACGAAAACAATCCTAATCTACTCAATCTTTCTTCATAGCTAGCACCCTCCATACCAGGCAACATCCTGGTGAACCTCCTCTGCACCCTCTCTAAAGCATCCACATCCTTCTGGTAATGTGGCGACCAGAACTGCACGCAGTATTCCAAATGTGGCCTAACCAAAGTCCTATACAACTGTAACATGACCTGCCGACTCTTGTACTCAATACCCCGTCCGATGAAGGCAAGCATGCTGTATGCCTTCTTGACCACTCTATCGACCTGCGTTGCCACCTTCAGGGTACAATGGACCTGAACTCCCAGATCTCTCTGTACATCAATTTTCCCCAGGACTCTTCCATTGACCGTATTGTCCGCTCTTGAATTAGATCTTCCAAAATGCATCACCTCGCATTTGCCTGGATTGAACTCCATCTGCCATTTCTCTGCCCAACTCTCCAATCTATTTATATTTTGCTGTATTCTCTGACAGTCCTCCTCGCTATCTGCAACTCCACCAAACTTAGTATCATCTGCAAACTTGCTAATCAGGCCACCTATACCTTCGTCCAGATCATTTATATATATCACAAACAACAGTGGTCGAGCACGGATCCCTGTGGAACACCACTAGTCACCTTTCTCCATTTTGAGACACTCCCTTCCACCACTACTCTCTGTCTCCTGTTGCCCAGCCAGTTCTTTATCCATCTAGCTAGTACACCCTGAACCCCATACGACTTCACTTTTTCCATCAACGTGCCATGGGAAACTTTATCAAACGCCTTACTGAAGTCCATGTATATGACATCTACAGCCCTTCCCTCATCAATTAACGTTGTCACATCCTCAAATAATTCTATTAGGTTTGTAAGACATAACCTTCCCTGCACAAAACAATGCTGCCTATCACTGATAAGTCTATTTTCTTCCAAATGTAAATAGATCCTATCCCTCAGTATATTCTCCAACAGTTTGCCTACCACTGACGTCAAGCTCACAGGTCTATAATTCCCTGGATTATCCCTGCTACCCTCCTTAAACAAAGAGACAACATTAGCAATTCTCCAGTCCTCCGGGACCTCACCCGTGCTCAAGGATGCTGCAAAGATATCTGTTAAGGCCCCAGCTATTTCTTCCCTCGCTTCCCTCAGTAACCTGGGATAGATCCCATCCGGACCTGGGGACTTGTCCATCTTAATGCCTTTTAGAATACCCAAAACTTCCCCCTTCCTTATGCCGACTTGACCTAGAGTATTTAAACATCCATCCTTAGCCTCAACATCCGTCATGTCCCTCTCCTTGGTGAATACCGATGCAAAATACTCATTAAGAATCTCACCTACTTCCTCTGACTCCATGCATAAATTCCCTCTTTTGTCTTTGAGTGGGCCAATCCTTTCTCTAGTTACCCGCTTGCTCCTTATATACGAATAAAAGGCTTTGGGATTTTCCTTAACCCTGTTAGCCAAAGATATTTCATGACCCCTTTTAGCCCTCTTTATTGCGCGTTTGAGATTCGTCCTACTTTCCCGATATTCCTCCAAAGCTTCATCAGATTTAAGTCGCCTAGATCTTATGTATGCTTCCTTTTTCATTTTAGCTAGTCTCACAATTCCACCTGTCATCCATGGTCCCCTAATCTTGCCATTTCTATCCCTCATTTTCACAGGGACATGTCTGTCCTGCACTCCAATCAATCTTTCCTGAAAAGACTCCCACATTTCAAATGTGGATTTACCCTTAGAGAGCTGCTCCCAGGAGCTCTTTGGTAGGAGCTCCTTCATCCATTGCCCTATCAGCGGGTGGGCTGGCGTTTGTGTTGGTGACACTCTTCTAAACTTCAATGAACATAATCCTAACTGACTTAGTCTTTTCTCCTATGACAGTCCCGCCATCCCAGGAATCAGCCTGGTAAACCTTCGCTGCACTCCCTCCATAGCAAGAACATCCTTTTACATTGTTAACATACAGCCTAAAATGGAAAAAATGTAATTAATAAATAAGAAATTCCACAGAAAAACCCGACCCCTCCAAGACCCCCACCCCTCCAATCATTCCTGTGAAAATGCAGCAACACTTCCTGCTAACCCAGGAACTCGGCACCCTACCTCCAAAAAAATGTCCAGAGTCATTGAAATAGCAGATAATAATCTGAGATATGTGGCTTGCAAGTTGCTTGGTCCTTTTTAGTGTCAGACCCCTCAATTGGAGATAGGTAATGGTAAGTAAAGTCACCATAGTTCCAGATAACCATAGGCTCCTTTCCCCTATGAGGGGGAGAGCTGACTGGCGGTGGTTTAACCTGAGGATCACCACACCTCAGAGGCTTCTGGTGAAATAAAGGAGTGACCCACATGAGCATCCATTCTAATATAGAATACTGCGCAAGCCATGTTAGAAATAGCCGGAGGCACCTGTACCCCCCTTCAGGGGCCTCCAGCTTGCATGACACTGTCTTCAGCAATGCGACAGATTAAAATGTCATGTCCAATCTATTTTTATGATGTTGGCTAAGAGTGAGATATTGGCTTGACTCTTGGGCCAACTTTCTACTCTTCGCATACCTCCATGGGGTCCTTGAAGTCCACCTGAGTGCGTAGACAGGGCCTCAGTTTAATACCTCGTCCAAAGGTGGCACCTAAGATTCCCTCAGCCCTGCGGTGATCTACCAGACTATTATTGATCTCAAATCTCTGGAAGAGAGCTTGAACCCAGAATCCTCAGGCCCTGAGCAAACATTGCTGCCACTTAGCCAAGGCTGGTACCTTGGTTCATTCTAATATAAATATTATGAGTCATTTAAAAATATTTCATTTTTGTTTCTACTTTTTTGGAAGCTGACTCCATTACTGGTTGTGGACTTATTTGATCAGATGCCTGGATTTCCTGGACTCTTCGTTGCCAGTGCATACAGTGGCACATTGAGGTTTGTAATTTCACATATAGCAGTCGACTAATATTAATTTCAATCTTTGACAGAACATTTATACTGAATATAGTATGACGATGTTTGAATTGGGAATAAACAATGCAAGAGATATTGATGCTTCTGGCTTTTAATGGTCTTTATGAGCAAGCCTGTTGTGGTATTTGAAGCATTCATCAATGTGCCATTAGGTTTCCAACTCTAGGTGGCAGCATTCCTGGAGGTTTGATCATTGGGCACTCTGATCATGGACATCTGTAACTGTTATTGCCTCTATTGGGTGGAATGCTCCAGACTCTCCACGGTTAGTATTCCTGTGGCAGAGGTAGCTTGCCTTTGGCCACCGGCAGGATCTTCAGTTGGTGGTGATTTACACTCTTCAGCCTTGCTGCCGTCGGGAAACCTGTGGCAGGGTCAAGTTTGGTGGGACCTGGAGATGCCACCAGCGGGAAGGGCTTGAGAATTCCACCCATCATCTTTGGATTCCGATTCTGTGAGGAAACAAAATCCAACGGAAAAGCCGAGCATTCTGTGTTTTAAACTTTTCCACAAAGTTAAAGGATTGTGATCAGTATGGACTGTGGTCTCTCTGAACCATTTCAGATGTACCCATCCGGGATGTCCGAAGCGCATTTCCCGATGGGACAGAGAATCGGACAGCTGCCGGATATCAGAATGGTTTCCGATGCTCCCACTCAAGGATGTGATTGCAGTGCGCTGACCTCTCTTTGATGAGGTTGATGTTTGTCAACATTGGGGTTTATGAATGGCTTGCTGCTACCAGGTCTGAGGAGTTTAAACACAGGTCCTAGCAGTTCTCTTTCCAGAAATGGACAGGTGGTGCCTCCAGGTAAGTGTTACAACTGTAATTTCTGCCATGCCCCTGTCTGGACTGCTCTCTAGCTTCCAGACAGGGGACTTTTTTCTGGGGTTCTGTGGGGGTGGGGGGGGGGTCTCTCTTGTTAGGGAGTCCCTGTGGGGGTCCCTTTCATTTGGGTGTCTGTGGGGATATCCCTGTGGGGGGGTCTCTCTAGTTTGGGCTCACTGTGGGGGTGGGTCCCTCTTGTTAGGGGGTCCCGGGGAGGGGGATTCTCCTTATTAAGTGGGTCCCTGAATGTGATCTCCCTGTTAAGTGGTCCCTGGGGGGAGCGGCTCTCCCTATTAAGTGGGTCCCTGGATGTGGTCTCCCTATTAATGGGTCCCTGGGGGAGGGCTCTCCCTATTATGGGGCTCCCTGAGGGGTGGGAGTCTCCCGAGTTAGTCCCTGGGGTGAGGCAGGTCGGATCACCCACAGAAGAGGGGCACCCAGAAAATCTGGTGGTGGAGGGGCTGCTTTGTGAGCAGGGAGGCATCCTTGGGACTTTGCTATTGGGCCATCCGCTCAAAATGGCAGTCCGATAGCGGGATTCCCTCGAGAATCCCTCCTATTCCTCGCAATACATAAATTTGCATGATGAGGGATACTGAATTGCTTCCTGATTTGCACTCCCAGGGGAACATAAATTGGTAGCAATTCTCCTTCAGCGGGAGAACATAGGGTCTGGATTCTCCGATTTTGAGACAAGTTTTACGACAGAAAAATATGGAGCAGCAGCTGCACCGATTCAGCTACTTTAAATGGGGTAGCAGCATCGGCATGTGAAACGCAATCAATTCCATGGAAAATGGTGCCGGGTCTATGATTGACGTACGTGAGGCTCACACACCGCAGCCGCATTTAAACAGTCCTTCCCCACACACACCGTCCCAATCAAGAAGATAAGAAGAGCAGCGTCACGGTTCAGGGGCGCTGAGCTGGACACCCGCTGGACGCCGTGGAAGAGAGAAGGATGACCTTGTACCCTGGGTGTTCAGATATTGGCTGCTGCATGTTTGGTGTTGCCTCCCATAGTGTTCAGGCTCAGTGTCATAGAATCATAGAATTTACAGTGTAGAAGGAGGCCATTCGGCCCATCGAGTCTGCACCGGCCCTTACAAAGAGCACTCTACTGAAGCCCACATATCTACCCTATCTCGTAACCCAGTAACCCCCCACTTAACATTTTTTGGACACTAAGGGCAATTTAGCGTGGCCAATCCGCCTTTGGACTGTGGGAGGAAACCGGAGCACCCGGAGGAAACCGACGCAGACATGGGGAGAACGTGCAGACTCCGCACAGACAATGACCCAAGCCGGGAATCGAACCTGGGACCCTGGCGCTGTGAAGCAACTGTGCTAACCACTATGCTACCGTGCTGCCCCAAGTGTCCAGGTATCAAGGTATGATTGGCATGCTGGGCAATGTCTCCCACATGCTACATGGCCCAGCCACCCACGGGGATCCACTTGGGTTGTGTGAAGTTCTCATTTAACCACGATTGTCAATTTCCTTTACGCAATAGCCTTCAACCGCATGGCCAGAGACCTCAGCAGTTGGTGGTGGTTATGGTTTCCATGGTGGGCAGGGACAAGGGTTGCCCCGGAACGGGTACACTATATCCAGGGGTTGGCATGGTGGCGCCGTTCGTGGTTGCCCCCAATTGCCCTCCTCTGGTGGCCCACCCCTGTGGAGGGTACCCCATCCCCAGCCAAGCACTGGGGTGGCATGTTCAGCACCCCCGGGCTCTTTGCCTGTAAACAAAGATGGCTACTCACCTCCTCGGCTCCCCACAGAAGCCCTTCCGCCAGGTTCATGTTTTTCAAAAGGAGTACTAATCGGCGCCAGCGTGACCACTTGCTGAGGAGGCTGCTGAATGACGGGAGGCCGTTGGATATGGGGTGGCTCTTAATAATTGTATGGAAATAGGGCTTATGTGGTGATAATTAGTTTCTTGCCTCGCTACGGCGAGATACTAATTTCGCCTAGGGGAGTAGGCTGGTTGCATCGCAAACTGTTTGGTGCCTGGTGCGGTTCTCATTTTTGGCCTCTTCCACTATTCACCGGCCTCGTTTCACTTGTACGAGAGCCAGAGAATCGCGCCCGAAGTGTTGATGCCGGGATTGAATTGCGTGCGGTTGCCGTTCCTGCTGAGGGTGCTATTTGTGGAGCAGTTCAGGATATGCTAATGAGGCAGCACTCTCCCACGTGAATCTAGTGCAATTCCTATTCCCACTAGCGTGGATTCGCTGGGGCCAGAATTGGCACTGGAGAGCTTGACAAGCAGGCACTCCCCTCCCCACACACCCTCATTCCAGCTTAGACGGTGGCTCCAAGAAGACCAGCACCACACTTCACCCAGTCGGAGCTCGATAGAATGTTGGGTGCAGTGGAGGAGAGACGGGACACCCTCTTCTTCAGGGTGGGCAGGAGGATCCCACCCATGATCATCAACCGGACATGGGAGGAGATGGTCGAGGCGGTAGGTGCTGTGAGCCTCACCAGGCTGACTGGCATACAGTGTCGGAAGAAGATGAATGACCTCCTTGGGGCAGCCCCCGTGTGCCACCACCTGTGTTCCTTGCATCACTCCTGTTCCTTACACCTCACATCACACCCCCACTCCCATAAAGGCCAATTAAAACCCACCTGCCTACATCTCCCTCACATCCCCAATACCTATATTGTTGCCTTCGGCCAAGTGCTTTGCGCACACGCACCACCAGCTGCAGACTCCCTGTGTAACTTGCCTCCATGGATCTCACCATGAACATTATGTGTCCCCTAGGAAAAGGCGGCCCATAACAGAAGAGAGCAGGAGAAGACGGAGGGGTCGTCCCGGACCTCAGGGCTCTCACCCGTGCTGAGCAGAGGGCGAGGGAATTAGCCAAGAAGGTGCAGAAGAGAGTTATCTCCGAGGTGGAGGTCGACACGCAACTATCAAGTGAGCCCCTAATGCAAAATGATGTCCCTATAGCAAGTGAGTCACCCCTCTCCCTCAGACCACTCCTTCCCAAGATCTCACCAGGCGTCTTGTCTTTTGTCTTGCAGGATGACCATCAGACCATGCCGGTCTGTTGGGTACCTCGCCCTCAGCCACAGCCCCAGCACACCCCAGAGGACGAGTCCGGGAACGACACCGACTTCTTGGCACTGCATTCACCTGGACCCTCCACCATCGCAGAGCCTATCACCTCGGTGAGGCATTTTAGAGAGGAGGCTCCTGAGACACTTTCTGGTGCCCAAATCACACATGCTGCCTCACATCAGGTGGAGGTAGGGACTCCCAAGGGAGCGAACAGTTGGAGGGCTGTCCAATCCCAGGAAACAGCTATTGTTCGGACAGATATCATTCTTCTTGAAAGCATGATCACATTACTGATGGAGATGCAGACGCAGAGCCAGAGGCTTCAGGAGGAGGTGTCAGCAACTTTCCAGCGCCTGCAAATGCAGCTGGAGGAGTTCAACCATCTTCAGGTACAGGAGACAGTGCCGACAATACATTGTACCCAGGCCAACACTGAACAGGTGACCTCGGTGGTGAAAACCTTGGCTCAAAATGTTACAGTATTGGGTCAAGCTGTCCACAGCTTGGGGCACACTGTTGCAGTTGATTGGCGTGGCTCAGGAGTGGGGAGCCCAGTCACAGGCAGCCATTTACCAGGCCCACATGGACTTTGCTGCAGCGCTCCAGAGCTTGGTCCAGTCACAAAGGGTCATGCTGAAGGGATCAAGAGCATTGACCGGGCACTGACTTACCTGGGCTAGTCACAGAGGGACATGACCGAGGCGGTGAGGGACATGACTCACACACTGAGAGAAGCGGCCCAGTCTCAGTGCTCCATGGCTGAGGGCATCAAGATTCTGGTTGAGATAAGAGCGGGCATCCAGGACTGGAAGCACCAGGTACCAGGCAGCATGACAGCACAGTAGTTAACACTGTTGCTTCACAGCGCCAGGGACCCAGGTTTGATTCCCGGCTTGAGTAACGGTCTGTGCAGAGTCTGAACGTTCTCCCCATGTCTGCGTGGGTTTCCTCCGGGTGCCCCGGTTTCCTCCCACAAATCCCGAAAGACGCGCTTGTTAGGTGAATTGGACATTCTGAATTCTCTCCCTGTTGCTGGAGTGTGGCGACTAGGGGCTTTTCACAGTAACTTCATTGCAATGTTAATGTAAGCCTACTTGTGACAATAATAAAGATGATGATTATTATTATTAATAGAACATATAATGACAGCGGGCCTGTCGGAGCTGGCAGAACTGTGCCAACTCTTAGGATGTCAGGCGTCAAGTGCTCGCCATCCTGAAAATTCAAGCCTTGATTCCCCACAATTTAAAATGTTTTTGTTTGTGATTTCTCAACAGACTCAAAATATCTCCCATTTCCTTCCTCTCCATTTTAATTACTCTTGTCTCTACCTCTAAGGGACCTGCGACCAGCAGCAAGTCACAAATCGGCCGCTGAATTACACTGAGTTCAATCTGCCTCTTATATATTCTGTCTCTTCACCACAGGACACTTGGGCCCTGATAATTACCTCCATTAAGAATTAGACAGTAACCATATATGCTGCACGTTGAGTATGTGTTCCCCAACATGCTCCAACCTTCCTCAGCATTTACTTTGGACCTATGAAATTGCTCAGATGTGTCAGTTAAAGCTGTGAAAAATCTCAGGATGTTTAATTGCAAATCTGAAGTTCTCTAATGACTGGAGTAGGAACGATACTAAGTAATGTCTCTATTGGCAAAGTGTAAAACAGGCTGTTTAAATTCCGTGTGAATTGTGTAAAATTGAGACAGGAGGAAATTCCGCTTTTTTGCTTGCCCACAGCACTATTTCTTCTGGCATCAGTGCTATGGCTGCAGTCACCGTGGAAGATTTTCTGAAGCCGATCTGGAAACCTTGGACACAGCTTTCGAGCAGGAAGAAGACTCTGGTCTCAAAGCTCCTAGGTAGTCTTACATCGAATTGTTTCTATATTTGTAGCACTTTTTCAGGCAGTTCTGGTCGGTAACTTCCTGTGGTGGGGAAACCAAGACAGATTGCCACTCTGTTCACAGTTACTTAGCTTGAAATCCAGCCACTCCTATCTTGCCCAACCCTCCAGCTCAGGCCACGCAATCTGCAGTGCAGCAGATTCCGGAGGTCACCAGTTGGACAGTAGAAGTAAGTGACCCTCCGTGCCAGATCAGGCCACATTGGGCCAGGTGTGGCGAGGGTGATGGGGTGCCACGTCAGTCTGGGCTCTGGTGAGGTGTTGGGGGGAGGGAATGGTAATGACACACCTGGCCTGGGTGGAGACGCGGAGGGGGTGTTGTGTTGGTTTGGGTGGAGTCTGTGGGGAACTGTTGGGTCAGGTTGGGGGTAAGGCAGTTGAGTGGAGAGTCCGAGGGTGGGGGGGGGGGGGGGCGAAGGATTGGTGGGTGGAAGGAGCTCTGTGGGGATGACTGGAGGGGCTCGTGAGGGTGAGTGGGGTTTTGGGGAAGGTCAGTACAAATGTTACCCAGAAGCTAGAAGTGGTTTTAATTCTTCTAAATGTTTGTGGGTAACAATTGCTGTCTGACAGTCGGAACCAGCCATAGAAATCACATTGTCAGATGGTTCCTGGTTCAGGGCAATTGCCCATTGGATGTTTGAACTTGCTGGGTAATTGACCACTGGATGTTTGAACTTGCTGGGTGTGGTAGTATGTATTCGGGGTCATGTGGGACTGTGAAGCCGTGATGCTATTGGCTGACAGATCCCGGGTCCTGGTTGGCTGTTGACCCCTAGCTCCGCCCTGAAGGCGGAGTATAAGAACCCGGGCTTCTCCCCGCCGCTCCAGTCTGTTGCTGAACTGCGGGGAACAAGTCACGCTTAATAAAGCCTCATCGACTTCATCTCTACTCGTCTCTCTCGTAAGTCATTGTGCGCTACAATTTATTAAGCGTGACTTAAAGGACTATGGAGCTCAGGATCGCCCCGGAATGCCTGCGGATCAGCCCCCACGCAGTGAACTCAGCAGCAGTTTTTAAACACTGGCAAGCTTGTTTCGAAGGCTACCTCCGAACGGCCCCCGGCCGGATCACAGAAGACCAGAAACTGCAGGTCCTGCACTCAAGGGTAAGCCCGGAAATTTACCCTCTCATAGAAGACGCAGAGGATTTCCCGACGGCGCTCGCAGCACTGAAGAGCATCTACGTTCGCCCCGTGAACCAGGTCTACGCACGCTACCAACTCGCAACGAGACGGCAAAGTCCCGGAGAATCGTTAGAGGAGTTCTACGCCGCGTTGCTAATTTTGGGACGGGGCTGCAGCTGCCCGCCCGCCGGTAAACGCGACTGAACACACGGACATGTTAATTCGCGATGCGTTTGTGGCAGGTATGAACTCTCCCCAAATCCGCCAAAGACTTTTAGAAAAAGAGTCGCTAGGACTCTCAGAGGCACGGGCCATCGCAGCTTCCCTAGATGTGGCCTCACAAAACGCCCACGCCTACGGCCCCGACCGCGCGGCAGCCCCTTGGGCTCCGTGGACCCCCGTCGTGACAAACCCCCCCCCCCTCCCTCACAGGCTTGCGCGGTTAAGATGCCAGATCATCCCGGGGGGGCCCGCTGCTATTTCTGCGGGCAAGCGAGACACCCCCGGCAGCGCTGCCCGGCCCGCGCAGCGATCTGCAAGAGCTGCGGCAAAAAGTGCCATTTTGCGGCTGTGTGCCGGTCCCGGGGGGTCGCCGCGGAGAAGAAAGAGCCCAGCGCATCCCAAACGCTCCCCAACCCCCAGCGCCCCATGTGCGACCCGCGGGCGCCGCCATTTTGGGTCCCAGCCACCACGAGGGGAGGATGGGCGCCGCCATCTTGTGACCCCCAGCCATGTGCGATGCATGGGGGTGGCCATTTTGTCCACCCCCGACCACGTGCGATCCGTGGGGGCGGCCATTTTGTCCACCCCCGGCCGTGTGCGATTCATGGACGCCGCCATCTTGGATGACAACAAAGGACCCCAGCATCGACGGCTCCACGGGGTGCGAAGAAGACGCTGAGACACTACGACCACGACTGGCCTCGGTGACGCTGGATCAAGCACGGCCCCGGACGCTCCAGACGACGACAACAACGGTGCTGATCAACGGACACGAGACACCATGCCTGATCGACTCCGGGAGCACCGAAAGCTTCATCCACCCCGACACAGTAAGACGCTGTTTTTTGACCATCCGTCCCAGTACGCAAAAGATTTCCCTAGCTGCAGGATCCCACTCCGTAGAGATCAAAGGGTTCTGCATAGTGACCCTAACGGTGCAAGGGAGGGAGTTTAAAAACTACAGGCTCTACGTCCTTCCCCAACTCTGCGCACCCACATTACTGGGATTAGATTTCCAGTGCAACCTGCAGAGCCTAACGTTTCAATTCGGCGGCCCAATACCCCCACTCACTATCTGCGGCCTCGCAACCCTCAAAGTTGAACCGCCATCCTTGTTTGCAAACCTCACCCCGGATTGCAAGCCCGTCGCTACTAGGAGCAGACGGTACAGCGCCCAGGACCGGATATTTATTCGGTCCGAAGTCCAGCGGTTGCTGAAGGAAGGCATAATCCAAGCCAGCAATAGTCCCTGGAGAGCACAGGTGGTAGTAGTAAAGACCGGGGAGGAGCAAAGGATGGTCATAGACTATAGCCAGACCATCAACAGGTACACACAGCTAGATGCGTACCCTCTCCCCCGCATATCCAACATGGTAAATCGGATTGCCCAATATAAGGTTTTCTCCACCGTGGACCTCAAGTCCGCCTACCACCAGCTCCCCATCCGCCCAGGTGACCGCAAGTACACAGCCTTCGAGGCAGACGGGCGTCTATACCACTTCCTAAGGGTCCCATTTGGCGTCACAAACGGGGTCTCGGTCTTCCAATGGGAGATGGACCGAATGGTTGATCAACACGGGTTGCAGGCCACGTTCCCGTATCTCGACAACGTAACCATTTGCGGCCACGATCAGCAGGACCACGACGCCAACCTCCAAAAATTCCTCCAGACCGCTAACGCCTTGAACCTCACATACAACGAGGAAAAGTGCGTCTTTAGCACAAACCGGCTGGCCATCCTGGGATACGTAGTGCGCAATGGGATAATAGGCCCCGACCCCGAACGCATGGGCCCCCTCAAGGAATTTCCCCTCCCCCACTGCTCCAAAGCCCTGAAACGCTGTCTGGGGTTCTTTTCATATTACGCCCAGTGGGTCCCCCAGTATGCAGACAAGGCCCGCCCGCTAATACAGACCACTACCTTCCCCCTGTCGACAGAGGCTCGCCAGGCCTTCAGCCACATCAAAGCGGATATTGCAAAGGCCACGATGCGCGCCATCGACGAGTCCCTCCCCTTCCAGGTCGAGAGCGACGCCTCCGACGTAGCTCTAGCGGCCACCCTTAACCAAGCGGGCAGACCCGTGGCCTTCTTCTCCCGAACCCTCCACGCCTCAGAAATCCGCCACTCCTCAGTGGAAAAGGAAGCCCAAGCCGTAGTGGAAGCTGTGCGACATTGGAGGCATTACCTGGCCGGCAGGAGATTCACTCTCCTCACTGACCAACGGTCGGTAGCCTTCATGTTCGATAATGCACTGCGGGGCAAAATCAAAAACGACAAGATCTTAAGGTGGAGGATCGAGCTCTCCACCTTCAACTACGAGATCTTGTACCGTCCCGGAAAGCTGAACGAGCCGTCCGATGCCCTATCCCGCGGCACATGTGCCAACGCACAAATAGACTGTCTCCAAGCCCTCCACGAGGACCTCTGCCACCCCGGGGTCACTCGGTTCTACCATTTTATAAAGTCCCGCAACCTCCCCTACTCTGTGGAGGAGGTCCGTACAGTCACCAGGAACTGCCACATCTGCGCAGAGTGCAAACCGCACTTTTTCAGGCCGGATAGAGCGCACCTGATCAAGGCTTCCCGCCCCTTTGAACGCCTCAGTCTGGATTTCAAAGGGCCCCTCCCCTCCACCGACCGCAACACATACTTCCTGAACGTGGTGGACGAGTACTCCCGTTTCCCTTTCGCCATCCCCTGCCCTGACATGACAGCGGCCACAGTCATTAAAGCCCTTAGCACCATATTCACACTGTTCGGTTGCCCCGCAAATATCCATAGCGACAGGGGGTCCTCCTTCATGAGTGACGAGCTGCGCCAGTTCCTGCTCAGCAAGGGTATGGCCTCGAGCAGGACGACCAGCTACAACCCCCGGGGGAACGGGCAAGTAGAGAGGGAGAACGGCACGGTCTGGAAGACCGTCCTACTGGCCCTACGGTCCAGGGATCTCCCAGTTTCACGGTGGCAGGAGGTCCTCCCGGACGCTCTCCACTCCATCCGGTCGCTGCTGTGTACCACCACTAACCAAACGCCTCACGAGCGCCTCCTTGTCTTCCCCAGGAAGTCCTCCTCCGGACCGTCGCTGCCGACCTGGCTGGCGGCCCCAGGACCCATCTTGCTCCAGAAACATGTGCGGGCGCACAAGTCGGACCCGTTGGTCGAGAGGGTTCACCTCCTCCACGCGAACCCGCAGTACGCCTACTGCCAGAGACCTGGCGCCCGCCGGCAACACGCACACCCCCCCCGACACCGATCACCCCCTCGCTGCCACCGGCGCACCCCGCGACCGCCCCCTTCCCGGGAGGATCGGTCCTCCTCCCGTGTCCGACCAGGAGTGAAACAGAAACAGACACCGAACCGCTCCCGGAGACGACAACGCTGGAACAAGCACCTGCACCACCACCGGGGCTGAGGCGATCGACAAGGAAGACCAGACCGCCCGCTCGACTCGTGGCATCGGTGTAACACAAGAATGTTGTTGGACTGTAACGAAAATGTTCTTTTCCTCTTACGAATATTGTAAATAGTTAACAAACCTTGTACATAGCCCAGTGTAGGGCTAAGATTGTAATGACATGCCAAAAATTTTTTCCTCCCAGGACCAGCCTTGTAAACCCCTACCACCATGCGAACCACCACCCCGCTGGGTTCATTTTTAACAAGGGGTGAATGTGGTAGTACGTATTAGGGGTCATGTGGGACTGTGAAGCCATGATGCTTTTGGCTGACAGATCCCGGGTCCTGGTTGGCTGTTGACCCCTAGCTCTGCCCTGAAGGCGGAGTATAAGAACCCGGGCTTCTCCTCGCCGCTCCAGTCTGTTGCTGAATTGCGGGGAAAAAGTCACGCTTAATAAAGCCTCATCGACTTCATCTCTATTCGTCTCTCTCGTAAGTCATTGTGCGCTACACTGGGTAATTGCTCATTGGACGTTTGAACCAGCTGGGTAATTGCCCATTGGATGTTTGAACTTGCTGGGTAATTGCCCACTGGATGTTTGAACTTGCTGGGTAATTGCCCACTGGATGTTTGAACTTGCTGGGTAATTCCCCATTGGATGTTTGAACTTGCTGGGTAATTGCCCATTGGATGTTTGAACTTGCTGGGCAATTGCCCATTGGATGTTTTAACTTGCTGGGTAATTGCCCATTGGATGTTTGAACTTGCTGGGTAATTGACCATTGGTTGTTTGAGCTTGCTGGGTAATTGACCATTGGATGTTTGAACTTGCTGGGTAATTGCCCACTGGATGTTTGAACTTGCTGGGTAATTGACCACTGGATGTTTGAACTTGCTGGGTAATTGACCATTGGATGTTTGAAATTGCTGGGTAATTGACCACTGGATGTTTGAACTTGCTGGGTAATTGCCCACTGGTTGTTTGAACTTGCTGGGTAATTGCCCACTGGATGTTTGAACTTGTTGGGTAATTGCCCACTGGTTGTTTGAACTTGCTGGGTAATTGCCCATTGGATGTTTGAACTTGCTGGGTAATTGCCCATTGGATGTTTGAACTTGCTGGGTAATTGCCCACTGGTTGTTTGAACTTGCTGGGTAATTGCCCACTGGATGTTTGAACTTGCTGGGTAATTGCCCAATGGTTGTTTGAACTTGCTGGGTAATTGCCCATTGGATGTTTGAAATTGCTGGGTAATTGCCCACTGGATGTTTGAACTTGCTGGGTAATTGACCACTGGATGTTTCAACTTGCTGGGTAATTGACCATTGGATGTTTGAAATTGCTGGGTAATTGACCACTGGATGTTTGAACTTGCTGGGTAATTGACCACTGGATGTTTGAACTTGCTGGGTAATTGAACATTGGATGTTTGAACTTGCTGGGTAATTGCCCACTGGATGTTTGAACTTGCTGGGTAATTGCCCACTGGATGTTTGAACTTGCTGGGTAATTGACCACTGGATGTTTGAACTTGCTGGGTAATTGACCACTGGATGTTTGAACTTGCTGGGTAATTGACCATTGGATGTTTGAACTTGCTGGGTAATTGCCCACTGGATGTTTGAACTTGCTGGGTAATTGACCACTGGATGTTTGAACTTGCTGGGTAATTGCCCACTGGATGTTTGAACTTGCTGGGTAATTGCCCATTGGATGTTTGAACTTGCTGGGTAATTGACCATTGGATGTTTGAAATTGCTGGGTAATTGACCACTGGATGTTTGAACTTGCTGGGTAATTGCCCACTGGATGTTTGAACTTGCTGGGTAATTGCCCACTGGATGTTTGAACTTGCTGGGTAATTGCCCACTGGATGTTTGAACTTGCTGGGTAATTGCCCACTGGATGTTTGAACTTGCTGGGTAATTGTCCACTGGATGTTTGAACTTGCTGGGTAATTGCCCACTGGATGTTTGAACTTGCTGGGTAATTGCCCATTGGATGTTTGAAATTGCTGGGTAATTGCCCATTGGATGTTTGAACTTGCTGGGTAATTGCCCATTGGATGTTTGAAATTGCTGGGTAATTGCCCACTGGATGTTTGAACTTGCTGGGTAATTGCCCATTGGATGTTTGAAATTGCTGGGTAATTGCCCATTGGATGTTTGAACTTGCTGGGTAATTGACCATTGGATGTTTGAACTTGCTGGGTAATTGACCATTGGATGTTTGAACTTGCTGGGTAATTGACCACTGGATGTTTGAACTTGCTGGGTAATTGCCCATTGGATGTTTGAACTTGCTGGGTAATTGACCATTGGATGTTTGAACTTGCTGGGTAATTGACCATTGGATGTTTGAACTTGCTGGGTAATTGCCCATTGGATGTTTGAACTTGCTGGGTAATTGACCACTGGATGTTTGAACTTGCTGGGTAATTGACCACTGGATGTTTGAACTTGCTGGGTAATTGACCACTGGATGTTTGAACTTGCTGGGTAATTGACCACTGGATGTTTGAACTTGCTGGGTAATTGACCACTGGATGTTTGAACTTGCTGGGTAATTGACCACTGGATGTTTGAACTTGCTGGGTAATTGACCACTGGATGTTTGAACTTGCTGGGTAATTGACCACTGGATGTTTGAACTTGCTGGGTAATTGACCACTGGATGTTTGAACTTGCTGGTTAATTGCCCATTGGATGTTTGAAATTGCTGGGTAATTGCCCATTGGATGTTTGAACTTGCTGGGTAATTGACCACTGGATGTTTGAACTTGCTGGGTAATTGCCCACTGGATGTTTGAACTTGCTGGGTAATTGCCCATTGGATGTTTGAAATTGCTGGGTAATTGCCCATTGGATGTTTGAACTTGCTGGGTAATTGCCCATTGGATGTTTGAAATTGCTGGGTAATTGCCCACTGGATGTTTGAACTTGCTGGGTAATTGCCCATTGGATGTTTGAAATTGCTGGGTAATTGCCCATTGGATGTTTGAACTTGCTGGGTAATTGACCATTGGATGTTTGAACTTGCTGGGTAATTGACCATTGGATGTTTGAACTTGCTGGGTAATTGACCACTGGATGTTTGAACTTGCTGGGTAATTGCCCATTGGATGTTTGAACTTGCTGGGTAATTGACCATTGGATGTTTGAACTTGCTGGGTAATTGACCATTGGATGTTTGAACTTGCTGGGTAATTGCCCATTGGATGTTTGAACTTGCTGGGTAATTGACCACTGGATGTTTGAACTTGCTGGGTAATTGACCACTGGATGTTTGAACTTGCTGGGTAATTGACCACTGGATGTTTGAACTTGCTGGGTAATTGACCACTGGATGTTTGAACTTGCTGGGTAATTGACCACTGGATGTTTGAACTTGCTGGGTAATTGACCACTGGATGTTTGAACTTGCTGGGTAATTGACCACTGGATGTTTGAACTTGCTGGGTAATTGACCACTGGATGTTTGAACTTGCTGGGTAATTGACCACTGGATGTTTGAACTTGCTGGTTAATTGCCCATTGGATGTTTGAAATTGCTGGGTAATTGCCCATTGGATGTTTGAACTTGCTGGGTAATTGACCACTGGATGTTTGAACTTGCTGGGTAATTGCCCATGGGATGTTTGAAATTGCTGGGTAATTGACCACTGGATGTTTGAACTTGCTGGGTAATTGCCCACTGGATGTTTGAACTTGCTGGGTAATTGCCCACTGGATGTTTGAAATTGCTGGGTAATTGACCACTGGATGTTTGAACTTGCTGGGTAATTGCCCATTAGATGTTTGAACTTGCTGGGTAATTGCCCACTGCATGTTTGAAATTGCTGGGTAATTGACCACTGGATGTTTGAACTTGCTGGGTAATTGCCCACTGCATGTTTGAAATTGCTGGGTAATTGACCACTGGATGTTTGAACTTGTTGGGTAATTGCCCACTGGATGTTTGAACTTGCTGGGTAATTGCCCACTGGATGTTTGAACTTGCTGGGTAATTGCCCACTGGATGTTTGAAATTGCTGGGTAATTGACCACTGGATGTTTGAACTTGTTGGGTAATTGCCCACTGGATGTTTGAAATTGCTGGGTAATTGACCACTGGATGTTTGAAATTGCTGGGTAATTGACCACTGGATGTTTGAACTTGTTGGGTAATTGCCCACTGGATGTTTGAACTTGCTGGGTAATTGCCCACTGGATGTTTGAACTTGCTGGGTAATTGCCCACTGGATGTTTGAAATTGCTGGGTAATTGACCACTGGATGTTTGAACTTGTTGGGTAATTGCCCACTGGATGTTTGAAATTGCTGGGTAATTGACCACTGGATGTTTGAAATTGCTGGGTAATTGACCACTGGATGTTTGAACTTGCTGGGTAATTGCCCACTGGATGTTTGAACTTGCTGGGTAATTGCCCACTGCATGTTTGAAATTGCTGGGTAATTGACCACTGGATGTTTGAACTTGTTGGGTAATTGCCCACTGGATGTTTGAACTTGCTGGGTAATTGCCCACTGGATGTTTGAACTTGCTGGGTAATTGCCCATTGGATGTTTTAACTTGCTGGGTAATTGCCCACTGGATGTTTGAACTTGCTGGGTAATTGACCACTGGATGTTTGAACTTGCTGGGTAATTGCCCACTGGATGTTTGAACTTGCTGGGTAATTGCCCACTGGATGTTTGAACGTGCTGGGTAATTGACCACTGGATGTTTGAACTTGCTGGGTAATTGACCACTGGATGTTTGAACTTGCTGGGTAATTGCCCATTGGATGTTTGAACTTGCTGGGTAATTGACCACTGGATGTTTGAACTTGCTGGGTAATTGCCCACTGGATGTTTGAACTTGCTGGGTAATTGCCCACTGGATGTTTGAACTTGCTGGGTAATTGCCCACTGGATGTTTGAACTTGCTGGGTAATTGCCCACTGGATGTTTGAAATTGCTGGGTAATTGACTACTGGATGTTTGAACTTGCTGGGTAATTGCCCATTGGATGTTTGAACTTGCTGGGTAATTGCCCATTGGATGTTTTAACTTGCTGGGTAATTGCCCACTGGATGTTTGAACTTGCTGGGTAATTGCCCACTGGTTGTTTGAACTTGCTGGGTAATTGCCCATTGGATGTTTGAACTTGCTGGGTAATTGCCCATTGGATGTTTGAACTTGCTGGGTAATTGCCCACTGGTTGTTTGAACTTGCTGGGTAATTGCCCACTGGATGTTTGAACTTGCTGGGTAATTGCCCACTGGTTGTTTGAACTTGCTGGGTAATTGCCCATTGGATGTTTGAAATTGCTGGGTAATTGCCCACTGGATGTTTGAACTTGCTGGGTAATTGACCACTGGATGTTTCAACTTGCTGGGTAATTGACCATTGGATGTTTGAAATTGCTGGGTAATTGACCACTGGATGTTTGAACTTGCTGGGTAATTGACCACTGGATGTTTGAACTTGCTGCGTAATTGAACATTGGATGTTTGAACTTGCTGGGTAATTGCCCACTGGATGTTTGAACTTGCTGGGTAATTGACCACTGGATGTTTGAACTTGCTGGGTAATTGACCACTGGATGTTAGAACTTGCTGGGTCATTGACCATTGGATGTTTGAACTTGCTGGGTAATTGCCCACTGTATGTTTGAACTTGCTGGGTAATTGACCACTGGATGTTTGAACTTGCTGGGTAATTGACCACTGGATGTTTGAACTTGCTGGGTAATTGCCCATTGGATGTTTGAACTTGCTGGGTAATTGACCATTGGATGTTTGAAATTGCTGGGTAATTGACCACTGGATGTTTGAACTTGCTGGGTAATTGCCCACTGGATGTTTGAACTTGCTGGGTAATTGCCCACTGGATGTTTGAACTTGCTGGGTAATTGCCCACTGGATGTTTGAACTTGCTGGGTAATTGCCCACTGGATGTTTGAACTTGCTGGGTAATTGCCCACTGGATGTTTGAACTTGCTGGGTAATTGCCCACTGGATGTTTGAACTTGCTGGGTAATTGCCCATTGGATGTTTGAAATTGCTGGGTAATTGCCCATTGGATGTTTGAACTTGCTGGGTAATTGCCCATTGGATGTTTGAAATTGCTGGCTAATTGCCCACTGGATGTTTGAACTTGCTGGGTAATTGCCCATTGGATGTTTTAAATTGCTGGGTAATTGCCCATTGGATGTTTGAACTTGCTGGGTAATTGACCATTGGATGTTTGAACTTGCTGGGTAATTGACCATTGGATGTTTGAACTTGCTGGGTAATTGACCACTGGATGTTTGAACTTGCTGGGTAATTGCCCATTGGATGTTTGAACTTGCTGGGTAATTGACCATTGGATGTTTGAACTTGCTGGGTAATTGACCATTGGATGTTTGAACTTGCTGGGTAATTGCCCATTGGATGTTTGAACTTGCTGGGTAATTGACCACTGGATGTTTGAACTTGCTGGGTAATTGACCACTGGATGTTTGAACTTGCTGGGTAATTGCCCATTGGATGTTTGAACTTGCTGGGTAATTGACCACTGGATGTTTGAACTTGCTGGGTAATTGACCACTGGATGTTTGAACTTGCTGGGTAATTGACCACTGGATGTTTGAACTTGCTGGGTAATTGACCACTGGATGTTTGAACTTGCTGGGTAATTGACCACTGGATGTTTGAACTTGCTGGGTAATTGACCACTGGATGTTTGAACTTGCTGGGTAATTGACCACTGGATGTTTGAACTTGCTGGGTAATTGACCACTGGATGTTTGAACTTGCTGGGTAATTGACCACTGGATGTTTGAACTTGCTGGTTAATTGCCCATTGGATGTTTGAAATTGCTGGGTAATTGCCCATTGGATGTTTGAACTTGCTGGGTAATTGACCACTGGATGTTTGAACTTGCTGGGTAATTGCCCATTGGATGTTTGAAATTGCTGGGTAATTGACCACTGGATGTTTGAACTTGCTGGGTAATTGCCCACTGGATGTTTGAACTTGCTGGGTAATTGCCCACTGGATGTTTGAAATTGCTGGGTAATTGACCACTGGATGTTTGAACTTGCTGGGTAATTGCCCATTAGATGTTTGAACTTGCTGGGTAATTGCCCACTGCATGTTTGAAATTGCTGGGTAATTGACCACTGGATGTTTGAACTTGCTGGGTAATTGCCCACTGCAAGTTTGAAATTGCTGGGTAATTGACCACTGGATGTTTGAAATTGCTGGGTAATTGACCACTGGATGTTTGAACTTGTTGGGTAATTGCCCACTGGATGTTTGAACTTGCTGGGTAATTGCCCACTGGATGTTTGAACTTGCTGGGTAATTGCCCACTGGATGTTTGAAATTGCTGGGTAATTGACCACTGGATGTTTGAACTTGTTGGGTAATTGCCCACTGGATGTTTGAAATTGCTGGGTAATTGACCACTGGATGTTTGAAATTGCTGGGTAATTGACCACTGGATGTTTGAACTTGCTGGGTAATTGCCCACTGGATGTTTGAACTTGCTGGGTAATTGCCCACTGCATGTTTGAAATTGCTGGGTAATTGACCACTGCATGTTTGAAATTGCTGGGTAATTGACCACTGGATGTTTGAACTTGTTGGGTAATTGCCCACTGGATGTTTGAACTTGCTGGGTAATTGCCCACTGGATGTTTGAACTTGCTGGGTAATTGCCCATTGGATGTTTTAACTTGCTGGGTAATTGCCCACTGGATGTTTGAACTTGCTGGGTAATTGCCCACTGGATGTTTGAACTTGCTGGGTAATTGCCCACTGGATGTTTGAACTTGCTGGGTAATTGCCCACTGGATGTTTGAACGTGCTGGGTAATTGACCACTGGATGTTTGAACTTGCTGGGTAATTGACCACTGGATGTTTGAACTTGCTGGGTAATTGCCCATTGGATGTTTGAACTTGCTGGGTAATTGACCACTGGATGTTTGAACTTGCTGGGTAATTGCCCACTGGATGTTTGAACATGCTGGGTAATTGACCACTGGATGTTTGAACTTGCTGGGTAATTGCCCATTGGATGTTTGAAATTGCTGGGTAATTGACTACTGGATGTTTGAACTTGCTGGGTAATTGCCCATTGGATGTTTGAACTTGCTGGGTAATTGCCCATTGGATGTTTTAACTTGCTGGGTAATTGCCCACTGGATGTTTGAACTTGCTGGGTAATTGCCCATTGGATGTTTGAACTTGCTGGGTAATTGCCCACTGGATGTTTGAACTTGCTGGGTAATTGCCCATTGGATGTTTGAAATTGCTGGGTAATTGACCATTGGATGTTTGAACTTGCTGGGTAATTGCCCACTGGATGTTTTAACTTGCTGGGCAATTGCCCATTGGATGTTTGACCTTGCTGGGCAATTGCCCATTGGATGTTTGAACTTGCTGGGTAATTGCCCATTGGATGTTTGAACTTGCTGGGCAAGTGCCCACTGGATGTTTGAACTTGCTGGGTAATTGACCACTGGATGTTTGAACTTGCTGGGTAATTGCCCACTGGATGTTTGAACTTGCTGGGCAATTGCCCACTGGATGTTTGAACTTGCTGGGTAATTGACCACTGGATGTTTGAACTTGCTGGGTAATTGCCCACTGGATGTTTGAACTTGCTGGGTAATTGCCCACTGGATGTTTGAACTTGCTGGGTAATTGCCCATTGGATGTTTGAACTTGCTGGGTAATTGACCACTGGATGTTTGAACTTGCTGGGTAATTGCCCAATGGATGTTTGAACTTGCAGGGTAATTGACCACTGGATGTTTGAACTTGCTGGGTAATTGACCACTGGATGTTTGAACTTGCTGGGTAATTGCCCACTGGATGTTTGAACTTGCTGGGTAATTGCCCACTGGATGTTTGAACTTGCTGGGTAATTGCCCACTGGATGTTTGAACTTGCTGGGTAATTGACCACTGGATGTTTGAACTTGCTGGGTAATTGACCACTGGATGTTTGAACTTGCTGGGTAATTGCCCATTGGATGTTTGAACTTGCTGGGTAATTGCCCATTGGATGTTTTAACTTGCTGGGTAATTGACCACTGGATGTTTGAACTTGCTGGGTAATTGCCCACTGGATGTTTGAACTTGCTGGGTAATTGCCCATTGGATGTTTGAACTTGCTGGGTAATTGCCCACTGGATGTTTGAACTTGCTGGGTAATTGCCCATTGGATGTTTGAACTTGCTGGGTAATTGCCCACTGGATGTTTGAACTTGCTGGGTAATTGCCCACTGGATGTTTGAACTTGCTGGGTAATTGCCCATTGGATGTTTGAACTTGCTGGGTAATTGCCCACTGGATGTTTGAACTTGCTGGGTAATTGCCCACTGCATGTTTGAAATTGCTGGGTAATTGACCACTGCATGTTTGAAATTGCTGGGTAATTGACCACTGGATGTTTGAACTTGTTGGGTAATTGCCCACTGGATGTTTGAACTTGCTGGGTAATTGCCCACTGGATGTTTGAACTTGCTGGGTAATTGCCCATTGGATGTTTTAACTTGCTGGGTAATTGCCCACTGGATGTTTGAACTTGCTGGGTAATTGACCACTGGATGTTTGAACTTGCTGGGTAATTGCCCACTGGATGTTTGAACTTGCTGGGTAATTGCCCACTGGATGTTTGAACGTGCTGGGTAATTGACCACTGGATGTTTGAACTTGCTGGGTAATTGACCACTGGATGTTTGAACTTGCTGGGTAATTGCCCATTGGATGTTTGAACTTGCTGGGTAATTGACCACTGGATGTTTGAACTTGCTGGGTAATTGCCCACTGGATGTTTGAACATGCTGGGTAATTGACCACTGGATGTTTGAACTTGCTGGGTAATTGCCCATTGGATGTTTGAAATTGCTGGGTAATTGACTACTGGATGTTTGAACTTGCTGGGTAATTGCCCATTGGATGTTTGAACTTGCTGGGTAATTGCCCATTGGATGTTTTAACTTGCTGGGTAATTGCCCACTGGATGTTTGAACTTGCTGGGTAATTGCCCATTGGATGT
Source organism: Scyliorhinus torazame (assembly GCF_047496885.1). Lineage (NCBI taxonomy): Eukaryota > Metazoa > Chordata > Chondrichthyes > Carcharhiniformes > Scyliorhinidae > Scyliorhinus > Scyliorhinus torazame. The sequence goes on along the minus strand of NC_092724.1, from coordinate 160,661,647 downwards.
TTGAACTTGCTGGGTAATTGCCCACTGGATGTTTGAACTTGCTGGGTAATTGCCCATTGGATGTTTGAAATTGCTGGGTAATTGACCATTGGATGTTTGAACTTGCTGGGTAATTGCCCACTGGATGTTTTAACTTGCTGGGCAATTGCCCATTGGATGTTTGACCTTGCTGGGCAATTGCCCATTGGATGTTTGAACTTGCTGGGTAATTGCCCATTGGATGTTTGAACTTGCTGGGCAATTGCCCACTGGATGTTTGAACTTGCTGGGCAATTGACCACTGGATGTTTGAACTTGCTGGGTAATTGCCCACTGGATGTTTGAACTTGCTGGGCAATTGCCCACTGGATGTTTGAACTTGCTGGGTAATTGACCACTGGATGTTTGAACTTGCTGGGTAATTGCCCACTGGATGTTTGAACTTGCTGGGTAATTGCCCACTGGATGTTTGAACTTGCTGGGTAATTGCCCATTGGATGTTTGAACTTGCTGGGTAATTGACCACTGGATGTTTGAACTTGCTGGGTAATTGCCCAATGGATGTTTGAACTTGCAGGGTAATTGACCACTGGATGTTTGAACTTGCTGGGTAATTGACCACTGGATGTTTGAACTTGCTGGGTAATTGCCCACTGGATGTTTGAACTTGCTGGGTAATTGCCCACTGGATGTTTGAACTTGCTGGGTAATTGCCCACTGGATGTTTGAACTTGCTGGGTAATTGACCACTGGATGTTTGAACTTGCTGGGTAATTGACCACTGGATGTTTGAACTTGCTGGGTAATTGCCCATTGGATGTTTGAACTTGCTGGGTAATTGGCCATTGGATGTTTTAACTTGCTGGGTAATTGACCACTGGATGTTTGAACTTGCTGGGTAATTGCCCACTGGATGTTTGAACTTGCTGGGTAATTGCCCATTGGATGTTTGAACTTGCTGGGTAATTGCCCACTGGATGTTTGAACTTGCTGGGTAATTGCCCATTGGATGTTTGAACTTGCTGGGTAATTGCCCACTGGATGTTTGAACTTGTTGGGTAATTGACCACTGGATGTTTGAACTTGCTGGGTAATTGCCCATTGGATGTTTGAACTTGCTGGGTAATTGCCCACTGGATGTTTGAACTTGCTGGGTAATTGACCACTGGATGTTTGAACTTGCTGGGTAATTGCCCACTGGATGTTTGAACTTGCTGGGTAATTGACCACTGGATGTTTGAACTTGCTGGGTAATTGCCCACTGGATGTTTGAACTTGCTGGGTAATTGCCCATTGGATGTTTGAACTTGCTGGGTAATTGCCCATTGGATGTTTGAACTTGCTGGGTAATTGCCCACTGGATGTTTGAACTTGCTGGGTAATTGACCACTGGATGATTGAACTTGCTGGGTAATTGCCCACTGGATGTTTGAACTTGCTGGGTAATTGCCCACTGGATGTTTGAACTTGCTGGGTAATTGCCCACTGGATGTTTGAACTTGCTGGGTAATTGCCCATTGGATGTTTGAACTTGGTGGGTAATTGCCCATTGGATGTTTGAACTTGCTGGGTAATTGCCCATTGGATGTTTGAACTTGCTGGGTAATTGCCCACTGGATGTTTTAACTTGCTGGGTAATTGCCCACTGGATGTTTGAACTTGCTGGGTAATTGCCCATTGGATGTTTTAACTTGCTGGGTAATTGCCCACTGGATGTTTGAACTTGCTGGGTAATTGACCACTGGATGTTTGAACTTGCTGGGTAATTGCCCACTGGATGTTTGAACTTGCTGGGTAATTGCCCACTGGAAGTTTGAACGTGCTGGGTAATTGACCACTGGATGTTTGAACTTGCTGGGTAATTGACCACTGGATGTTTGAACTTGCTGGGTAATTGCCCATTGGATGTTTGAACTTGCTGGGTAATTGACCACTGGATGTTTGAACTTGCTGTGTAATTGCCCACTGGATGTTTGAACATGCTGGGTAATTGACCACTGGATGTTTGAACTTGCTGGGTAATTGCCCATTGGATGTTTGAAATTGCTGGGTAATTGACTACTGGATGTTTGAACTTGCTGGGTAATTGCCCATTGGATGTTTGAACTTGCTGGGTAATTGCCCATTGGATGTTTTAACCTGCTGGGTAATTGCCCACTGGATGTTTGAACTTGCTGGGTAATTGCCCATTGGATGTTTGAACTTGCTGGGTAATTGCCCACTGGATGTTTGAACTTGCTGGGTAATTGCCCATTGGATGTTTGAAATTGCTGGGTAATTGACCATTGGATGTTTGAACTTGCTGGGTAATTGCCCACTGGATGTTTTAACTTGCTGGGCAATTGCCCATTGGATGTTTGACCTTGCTGGGCAATTGCCCATTGGATGTTTGAACTTGCTGGGTAATTGCCCATTGGATGTTTGAACTTGCTGGGCAATTGCCCACTGGATGTTTGAACTTGCTGGGTAATTGACCACTGGATGTTTGAACTTGCTGGGTAATTGCCCACTGGATGTTTGAACTTGCTGGGCAATTGCCCACTGGATGTTTGAACTTGCTGGGTAATTGACCACTGGATGTTTGAACTTGCTGGGTAATTGCCCACTGGATGTTTGAACTTGCTGGGTAATTGCCCACTGGATGTTTGAACTTGCTGGGTAATTGCCCATTGGATGTTTGAACTTGCTGGGTAATTGACCACTGGATGTTTGAACTTGCTGGGTAATTGCCCAATGGATGTTTGAACTTGCAGGGTAATTGACCACTGGATGTTTGAACTTGCTGGGTAATTGACCACTGGATGTTTGAACTTGCTGGGTAATTGCCCACTGGATGTTTGAACTTGCTGGGTAATTGCCCACTGGATGTTTGAACTTGCTGGGTAATTGCCCACTGGATGTTTGAACTTGCTGGGTAATTGACCACTGGATGTTTGAACTTGCTGGGTAATTGACCACTGGATGTTTGAACTTGCTGGGTAATTGCCCATTGGATGTTTGAACTTGCTGGGTAATTGCCCATTGGATGTTTTAACTTGCTGGGTAATTGACCACTGGATGTTTGAACTTGCTGGGTAATTGCCCACTGGATGTTTGAACTTGCTGGGTAATTGCCCATTGGATGTTTGAACTTGCTGGGTAATTGCCCACTGGATGTTTGAACTTGCTGGGTAATTGCCCATTGGATGTTTGAACTTGCTGGGTAATTGCCCACTGGATGTTTGAACTTGCTGGGTAATTGACCACTGGATGTTTGAACTTGCTGGGTAATTGCCCATTGGATGTTTGAACTTGCTGGGTAATTGCCCACTGGATGTTTGAACTTGCTGGGTAATTGACCACTGGATGTTTGAACTTGCTGGGTAATTGCCCACTGGATGTTTGAACTTGCTGGGTAATTGACCACTGGATGTTTGAACTTGCTGGGTAATTGCCCACTGGATGTTTGAACTTGCTGGGTAATTGCCCATTGGATGTTTGAACTTGCTGGGTAATTGCCCATTGGATGTTTGAACTTGCTGGGTAATTGCCCACTGGATGTTTGAACTTGCTGGGTAATTGACCACTGGATGTTTGAACTTGCTGGGTAATTGCCCACTGGATGTTTGAACTTGCTGGGTAATTGCCCACTGGATGTTTGAACTTGCTGGGTAATTGCCCACTGGATGTTTGAACTTGCTGGGTAATTGCCCATTGGATGTTTGAACTTGGTGGGTAATTGCCCATTGGATGTTTGAACTTGCTGGGTAATTGCCCATTGGATGTTTGAACTTGCTGGGTAATTGCCCATTGGATGTTTGAACTTGCTGGGTAATTGCCCACTGGATGTTTGAACTTGCTGGGTAATTGCCCATTGGATGTTTGAACTTGCTGGGTAATTGCTCCTTGGATGTTTGAACTTGCTGGGTAATTGCTCATTGGATGTTTGAACTTGCTGGGTAATTGCCCACTGGATGTTTGAACTTGCTAGGTAATTGCCCACTGGATGTTTGAACTTGCTGGGTAATTGCCCACTGGATGTTTGAACTTGCTGGGTAATTGCCCATTGGATGTTTGAACTTGCTGGGTAATTGCCCATTGGATGTTTGAACTTGCTGGGTAATTGCCCATTGGATGTTTGAACTTGCTGGGTAATTGCCCATTGGATGTTTGAACTACCTGGGTAATTGCCCATTGGATGTTTGAACTTGCTGGGTAATTGCCCATTGGATGTTTGAACTTGCTGGGTAATTGCCCACTGGATGTTTGAACTTGCTGGGTAATTGCCCATTGGATGTTTGAACTTGCTGGGTAATTGCTCCTTGGATGTTTGAACTTGCTGGGTAATTGCTCATTGGATGTTTGAACTTGCTGGGTAATTGCCCACTGGATGTTTGAACTAGCTGGGTAATTGCCCATTGGATGTTTGAACTTGCTGGGTAATTGCCCACTGGATGTTTGAACTTGCTGGGTAATTGCCCACTGGATGTTTGAACTAGCTGGGTAATTGCCCACTGGATGTTTGAACTAGCTGGGTAATTGCCCATTGGATGTTTGAACTTGCTGGGTAATTGCCCACTGGTTGTTTGAACTTGCTGGGTAATTGCCCATTGGATGTTTGAACTTGCTGGGTAATTGCCCACTGGATGTTTGAACTTGCTGGGTAATTGCCCATTGGATGTTTGAACTTGCTGGGTAATTGCCCATTGGATGTTTGAACTTGCTGGGTAATTGCCCATTGGATGTTTGAACTTGCTGGGTAATTGCCCATTGGATGTTTGAACTTGCTGGGTAATTGCCCATTGAATGTTTGAACTTGCTGGGTAATTGCCCATTGGATGTTTGAACTAGCTGGGTAATTGCCCATTGGATGTTTGAACTTGCTGGGTAATTGCCCATTGGATGTTTGAACTTGCTGGGTAATTGCTCCTTGGATGTTTGAACTTGCTGGGTAATTGCTCATTGGATGTTTGAACTTGCTGGGTAATTGCCCACTGGATGTTTGAACTAGCTGGGTAATTGCCCATTGGATGTTTGAACTTGCTGGGTAATTGCCCACTGGATGTTTGAACTTGCTGGGTAATTGCCCACTGGATGTTTGAACTAGCTGGGTAATTGCCCACTGGATGTTTGAACTAGCTGGGTAATTGCCCATTGGATGTTTGAACTTGCTGGGTAATTGCCCACTGGTTGTTTGAACTTGCTGGGTAATTGCCCATTGGATGTTTGAACTTGCTGGGTAATTGCCCACTGGATGTTTGAACTTGCTGGGTAATTGCCCATTGGATGTTTGAACTTGCTGGGTAATTGCCCATTGGATGTTTGAACTTGCTGGGTAATTGCCCATTGGATGTTTGAACTTGCTGGGTAATTGCCCATTGCATGTTTGAACTTGCTGGGTAATTGCCCACTGGATGTTTGAACTAGCTGGGTAATTGCCCATTGGATGTTTGAACTTGCTGGGTAATTGCCCACTGGATGTTTGAACTTGCTGGGTAATTGCCCACTGGATGTTTGAACTAGCTGGGTAATTGCCCACTGGATGTTTGAACTAGCTGGGTAATTGCCCATTGGATGTTTGAACTTGCTGGGTAATTGCCCACTGGTTGTTTGAACTTGCTGGGTAATTGCCCATTGGATGTTTGAACTTGCTGGGTAATTGCCCACTGGATGTTTGAACTTGCTGGGTAATTGCCCATTGGATGTTTGAACTTGCTGGGTAATTGCCCATTGGATGTTTGAACTTGCTGGGTAATTGCCCATTGGATGTTTGAACTTGCTGGGTAATTGCCCATTGGATGTTTGAACTTGCTGGGTAATTGCCCATTGGATGTTTGAACTTGCTGGGTAATTGCCCATTGGATGTTTGAACTAGCTGGGTAATTGCCCATTGGATGTTTGAACTTGCTGGGTAATTGCCCATTGGATGTTTGAACTTGCTGGGTAATTGCCCACTGGATGTTTGAACTTGCTGGGTAATTGCCCATTGGATGTTTGAACTTGCTGGGTAATTGCTCCTTGGATGTTTGAACTTGCTGGGTAATTGCTCATTGGATGTTTGAACTTGCTGGGTAATTGCCCACTGGATGTTTGAACTAGCTGGTAATTGCCCATTGGATGTTTGAACTTGCTGGGTAATTGCCCACTGGATGTTTGAACTTGCTGGGTAATTGCCCACTGGATGTTTGAACTAGCTGGGTAATTGCCCACTGGATGTTTGAACTAGCTGGGTAATTGCCCATTGGATGTTTGAACTTGCTGGGTAATTGCCCACTGGTTGTTTGAACTTGCTGGGTAATTGCCCATTGGATGTTTGAACTTGCTGGGTAATTGCCCACTGGATGTTTGAACTTGCTGGGTAATTGCCCATTGGATGTTTGAACTTGCTGGGTAATTGCCCATTGGATGTTTGAACTTGCTGGGTAATTGCCCATTGGATGTTTGAACTTGCTGGGTAATTGCCCATTGCATGTTTGAACTTGCTGGGTAATTGCCCACTGGATGTTTGAACTTGCTGGGTAATTGCCCACTGGATGTTTGAACTTGCTGGGTAATTGCCCACTGGATGTTTGAACTTGCTGGGTAATTGCCCATTGGATGTTTGAACTTGCTGGGTAATTGCCCATTGGATGTTTGAACTTGCTGGGTAATTGCCCATTGGATGTTTGAACTTGCTGGGTAATTGCCCACTGGATGTTTGAACTTGCTGGATAATTGCCCATTGGATGTTTGAACTTGCTGGGTAATTGCCCATTGCATGTTTGAACTTGCTGGGTAATTGCCCACTGGATGTTTGAACTTGCTGGGCAATTGCCCACTGGATGTTTGAACTAGCTGGGTAATTGCCCATTGCATGTTTGAACTTGCTGGGTAATTGCCCATTGGATGTTTGAACTTGCTGGGTAATTGCCCACTGGATGTTTGAACTTGCTGGATAATTGCCCATTAGATGTTTGAACTTGCTGGGTAATTGCCATGTAATGTTTACCTGGGAACCTTTGAGGATTACAGGTGGCTTTGATCATGGCTGGTGGGAATTTGTGGTTGCTACAGATGGGGGCCATGGAGGACATCTCGGTTAGACCAAAATACTGCCTCGAAGATCGATATAGATCAAAACTGAAAGAGGAACCTCGCCAGTATGTTCATCTTGATTGTCTGCAATCTCCCCGCCAAGGAAAGTGGGACAGCATCCCACCTCTGTCGGTCCTTTTTCACTTACTCCGCCTGACTAGTCAGTTTCCACTTGTGTGGATTTGTGTGGATTTATGTCCAGTCATGGGCTATCTGGATCGAGGTAGCGGAATTTGTTTTGGGCTAGTTTGAATGGTAGTCCCTCCAGCTCTTCCCTCCCCTGTTCAGGTTCACGGGGAATGCCTTGCTGTTGCCCAGGTTGAGTTTGTAGCTCGAGAAGGCTCCAAACTCTTCCAAGCCCTGCATGATTACTGTCAGGCTATTCTGTGGGTTGGTGATGCACAGGAGCAGGTCATCCACATAGAGTGAAACTCTGTGCTCTCTGCATCCTCCTTGAATTCCCTTCAAGCTTTTCGCATCTCGTAGAGCGATCACGAGTGGGTTAGACATGTGGGATCATGTCTAACCCACGCCCGCAGGACTGGCCAGAAACCGACAGCCGCTCGGCCCATTGGGGCCCGGAGAATTGCCTTGGGGGCCGCTGCCAACGGCCCCCGACCGGCGCGGCGTGATCCCCGCCACCGCCCGAAAACCGGTGGCGGGGAATACGGCAGCCGGCATCGGAGCGGCGGGGCGGGATACACATCGCCCCCCCACCCCGGCGATTCTCCGAACCGGAGGGGAAACGGAAAATCCCGTCCAGTATGATGACATGCAAATGAGGGAAGTGAATTATTTAATGTGTTGCCTGCATTTGTGCCCTTGGCAACATTGGGCATAATGGACACATTTCTGTACCTATTGTCGAGCATTATATTCCACTCCCTTTTTCCCAAAGTACCTAAGGGCTTAATTGGCAGAACTAAAATTTAAAATGGTGGTTTCCCTACTGGCGTTAATCATCAAATGATTGATTTCTATCCTGCAGTAGCTGTATACACACGAGGTGCATTTTGAAAGCTCATTTAATCGCTTTGATAATACTGTTAGTCTACTAATGCCAGCTACACATGATATTGATACCCAAGCACCACCAAATCATTTCAATGTCCTGTCCCAGAAAGTGCAACAGAGTTAGTGGCACAAAGAGCAATGGTGAAAAATCTTGTCTACCTAATTTATAGCAGTTGAGCAGGTGAAAAGGAAATTTGTGGTTTATTGGTCAGCTACCTTCCTCCTGGTAGGCAGGACCTCTGCCCCTGTGGTTCAGATTCCAGTACAAGGCCTGCCGCTCGTCTTGCCACTGCCTGATTGATTTGTGGTTTGGTTGCCCTTCCAAAAAGAGGTAATGCGGATCTTTTGCAGCTTTGCAGCTGGCAGGCGAGACCCCCAATGCCCCAACAAGATTTCACTCTCTCGCCATCAGTATTATTACCCTGCAGTACTGTCCCTTTCACCAAGGCAAATGCAACCGCTAGACAAATTTGGTTGTCACCTGGGGCAGGAAATTTCTTTGGGGGGGAAAGTAACAAACGTTCCCGGCTTTTTCTAAAAATCGGAACAATCTTTCCCGCTCTCAGCAACTGTCAATTATTTTTTAATGTTAATTGTCAGTTGCACTGACAGTTGCTGAGAGCAGGATTTGAATGCAGAGTTGTGATTGGAGGGGCAACGAGCACAGGAGAGACAGAGCTGCTCTTCTAATTATAGATTCTGTCTCTCCCACGCTTTCTGTTCCAGGTCCTCCAATCGCAGATTCCCTGTCTGACGTTTTTGATGGTGTTCCCTGTGGTGATACACCACTGTACTACCCTACCATTGTACATAGTATATAATAGTTGTGTGTAACGTGGCCCTGTAATACTGTGTATTGTACTGTAGCTCTGCAGAGGTTCGGTCACTGGTAGGTAACCTGACCTGGCCACGGAGAGCTCCGCCTTAGCCACTCCCCCGGGAGTTAGTATAAGAACCCTCTTCTGGGACCGGCCCCATTCTGTCTGGGGTCGTCTGTGTCGGGTAAGCCTCCCATGTAGTATATTAAAGCCTGAGTTAAAGACTCACATGTCTTTGTGGTTCTTGACGCTTAGTGCATCATTCCCCCCAATCAAACCTTCTGTATCTTGAAGGAACAATGAGGACAGCAGTGGGTGATCCATGATTTGAGGAGGTGTAACAGCAAGCATGGGAGAGACAGAATCTGTGTTTGGAAGAGTAGGCCCACCTCCACTGCATTCGCTGATCCTCTTAGCATAACTCAGGCCATTCCCAGGAGACCTTTAGCTTGTCCTCTCCCATTGCCAGGCCATGATGGCTGTGGCTGTAGTAAGGGCTTTGCTGCCCCACTGTTCACCCCCCTAATTCTGGGGAACCTTGCCCTTGTGTAGCAGTCCCTTTGCCAGTGGTGATAGCCAAGTCTTTGCCCTGGTGTAGAAGGTCAGCAGGTCCTCTCAGCAGCTGTCAGTGCAATTGACAGTAAGAGTTCCAATGAGGCTTGGGACTTTTGTCATGGAATAAACAACTTACAGTTTTGAAATAAGATCTTTTAGAGCTATAACTTTTTTAAAAACAACATCTTATTTGGATTAATCTCTTAACTGTTGTTCTATGATGCAGCTATGACTTTTGGACTAACTACAATAGGCCTTGCTGGAGTCAGTTCTCTCTTCGGAAGAAATGTAGTTCAGGTAAATACATTTCAAAAGGCAAAGTACTGTGGATGCTGAAAATCTGAAACAGAGAATGATGGAAATACTCACAGAAGAAAGCTGCCCAAACTGTGGAGTATTTACTGCACTTCCTGTTTATAGACAGAATTCAATTTTTTGGAATTATTACATTTATAGAGATATAAAAGTGCATTTTAACTTTCAAAATGAGTACTTGTCAATTTAAAATGTATTGTTCTGAAAGTAAAGTGCTATTTATTTTTCATTCTGCCCAGACATCACTAATATTTGACGGAATAATTCTAGGACCCATACTTGGTGTATTTACTCTGGCAGCTTTATTTCCAAAAAGCAATGGCAAGGTAAGACCATAGACTGATAGTCAAACTATCTTCAAGACTAATTTTAAATGCCTGGGAGTCAAACCTTTGTGGAGCTTCATACACTGGCACTAAGCATGGTGGAATAGAATCCTGACCTGCCTGGTGACTTTGTTCCAAACCTTAGGATTGGAGTTATTTGCGTGGTGGTGAAGTTTGAATGGGTGAATTCGATATTTTTTTAAAGAAAGAGCAGCTCAAAGCCACTCTACCTGAGATACCTCCAGGACTTCCTGTATCATTTTCAGAAGGGATTTGGGTAAATTGTCACAGGGCACCTTTGTAAGACTATGGGAAAACGATGAGGGAATGAAGCAATTGGATAGCTCTTTCAAAGAGCTGGTACAGGAGGGATGGGCTGAGCGGCTTCCTGTGCATCTTTGTTCTATCAATCAATTGACAGAAATTTCCACTGCCAAGAACCGATAATGACATGCAATGCATCATAAAGATGCCAGAAAGATTTCCTTTATAGTGCCAGTAAACCATTACCGGATCTGCTTTCAACTGGCAACAGCTTAACTTTAACAAAACTGACCTTACCGAAAAATACCAGACTCTAGACGCATAATTTAATCCATATACACATTTGCTCAACTTCCAGAGTACCCTTCCTGTGTTAGCTGCCTCTTTAGGAGGACGGAGAAAAAATGTCTCACTGGAGCTGATGCCCCTACAAAAAGGCAGCTTTTATATCTACAGATTTGCATTCCCATGCCTTTGTGGCTAATAGAACCAAGAAGATATTTAAAATAACCTTTCCTGCCGTAGGTGAATCTACCCTTAAATCTTGACCTTCTAAGTTTTCTTCAAATCCCCTTGCCACAAGCCTGGCCTTTGCCTTATAGGTTCCATCTGGAAGAACCTTTTCTGTGCAAATCCATCTGTGAGATAGAGCTCTTTGTCCCCTATCCGGTATTTCTGTGTATACCCCAAATTCACTCCAACTATGCAATTCTTGCTGTTTGGCATCTTTGATAACTTTTTCATCTAATTTATTAGAAGCCACCAAACTCTCACGTGCATGTGGGCTTCTACTCCTATTAGTATTTGTAGTCTTACTCATGTTCCGAGACCTTGATAAACTACATCCCCTCTCCTGCCTGGTATCTCGTTCTGTACTGCTACTGCTTGATCTTTCCCTTCTGCTGTGGTATGTCCTTTCAATAGTTCTAGGCCTTTTCCTGAGGACCTGTTCACTATCCAATGTACTATCTGAATTGGCACTGCGTTTCTGAACTCCATTTTTGAACTTCGTGTTCCCAATCCATTGTCTTGACTCCCTCCTCTGAATGCTGTACATTCAACCAATGTTTATACTTTCCAGTGGCCTTCCCTGCTCTACTAATAACAGTTGCATCCTTCCATTGACTAGACCCTTCAGGCAAGTATGTCGCTTTTGTACCAACTTTTGGCAGTTGTCCTTTCGGAAAAATGGGCTGTTCTAATTCATCAGAAGTGTTGTGTTCCTCTACAGAAACCTTGTCTATATCAGTTAACTGGTCCTCATAGTTCTGAAACACGTGCGTACCAGATGACCCTGGTTCCCCGTCATGTCTGCTCTGTCTAAATTTGAAAATTTGTAATCTGTACCCATTATCCTTGATGAATAGACCTGAACAGTTTGATCGCCATGTTGCAAAATAATTGTTTTGCCATCTATGCCTATGGTCTTCCCTGGGCCTTTCCATTCATTAAAATTGTCTCTCTTATAGTATACTAGTCTCCTTGCTGAAAAACGGTATTTGATGGCCGTACATTATGCCTTAAAGCTCTGCAAATTCTTTCAGAGACTTCTGCTCCCAAAAAAGCTTTTCTACTGCTATGTAATGCATTTAAATGCCCAGCAAAGGCAGAGCTAATTGTAGTCCCTTCCCACGCTGGAGGCTGGTCATCCAAAATGGACGGAATTTTAGGATTTCTACCAAACACTGATTGATAGTGACTATAGCCCCCAACCATCTGCAATGAATTCTTTGCACGTACCGTCCATGCTAAAGCTGAATTTAACTTGCAGTTTGGTCTATCTGCCAAAATTTTCCAGAGCATGTCATCTATTACCGCATGGTTTCTTTCACACACAGCATTACTAAATGGGCTTTCTGCATCTGTATTCATAACTGTGATATTCACGTTTTCACACATATCCCTAAACTCATCATTAGCAAATTCTTCCCCATTATCCGTAAGGAATTTTGCCAGTGGGCCCATTCTTGTCCCTATCCATTTTTCCACTATTTGATCCAGAATTGCTCTCTTTTCTTTACTTTGTACAATTGTTGATTGACTAAATCTGGCTGCTAAATCTACAAAATGCAAAATAATATATTATTTGCTTTATCCCAGATATTAAGGTCCATGGCCACAATGTCGTTAAAATCCCTGGCCAAAGGTAGGGTTACTATCGGTCGTGCTGGTGTCCTTCTGTACTTCCTACAAACTTCACAGCGATCACTAACCTGTTCTATCAGCTTAGTATAGTCTTCATCCCTGACCACTGCATCCTTTAATAAATTTTTCAGCCTCCGAGGAGACGGATGCGCAAATTGCCTATGCAGTTTTAATTACTACAAGCTTTTTATCAGCTAAAGTCCCATTTTCAACTGCCATTAACACATCCTTAACAACTGTACTTGAAATATTATTTGTCAGTAATGAAATACAATAGTATCCCGACTGTGTAAATTGTAAGTCCACCGTTTTTCCAAAAACTGTTGCCTTATCCTGTTCCATATCCAGTTTCATGTGTGCTTTCTTCATCGACGGTCTGCTCAGAAGCAAAGGTATCTCACTTGATACAACATCAATGAAATGAAATGATTCACTCCGGCAATATTGCAAGGGATCACCACTCTTTTCAGCGACTTCAGAGTATTATCATCCCCAAACCTGAAACTTGTGGAACTTTCAAAGGAGCATTCAAAGAGTCCAAGTAACATTTTAACCAGTCAATTCTGTCATCCTGGAAAAGTGCTCTATTCCGGAATGTGAGAACTGGAGCCAATTTTTTTAATTTTTAAAAATATATATTTTATTCAAACTTTTTGGCCAACCATAACAGTACATTGTGTATCTTTTACACAGTAATATAACAATGGCCAGTTTTTTTAAACAAGAAATAAATAATATATAAACAACATCAAAATTAAAAAACAAAACTAAATGGCAACTGCCTTGTCCCAAATAAATACTCTCCAAAAATACAATTCAGCAGTACAGTATACAATTACCTATAACAACAACCTATACATATTATACTTATACACTAACATCCCTGAGAGTCCTTCTGGTTCCTCCCCCCCCCCCCACCCCCCCCCCCTCCCCTGGGTTGCTGCTGCTGTCTTCTTCTTTTCCATTCCCTCTATCTTTCTGTGAGGTATTCGACGAACGGTTGCCACCGCCTGGTGAACCCTTGAGCCGATCCCCTTAGGACGAACTTAATCCGTTCCAGCTTTATAAACCCTGCCATGTCATTTATCCAGGTTTCCACACCCGGGGGCTTGGCTTCCTTCCACATCAATAGTATCCTGTGCCGGGCTACTAGGGACGCAAAGGCCAAAACATCAGCCTCTTTCGCCTCCTGCACTCCCGGCTCTTCTGCAACCCCGAATATAGCCAACCCCCAGCTTGGTTCGACCTGGACCCCCACCACCTTCGAAAGCACCTTTGTCACCCCCACCCAAAACCCCTGTAGTGCCGGACATGACCAGAACATGTGGGTGTGATTCGCTGGGCTTCTCAAGCATCTCGCACACCTATCCTCTACTCCAAAAAATTTACTGAGCCGTGCTCCAGTCATATGCGCCCTGTGTAACACCTTAAATTGTATCAGGCTTAGCCTGGCACACGAGGACGGTGAGTTTACCCTACTTAGGGCATCAGCCCACAGCCCCTCCTCAATCTCCTCCCCCAGCTCTTCTTCCCACTTCCCTTTCAGCTCATCTACCATAATCTCCCCCTCGTCCCTCATTTCCCTATATATGTCTGATACCTTACCGTCCCCCACCCATGTCTTTGAGATCGCTCTGTCCTGCACCTCCTGCGTCGGGAGCTGCGGGAATTCCCTCACCTGTTGCCTCGCAAAAGCCCTCAGTTGCATATACCGGAATGCATTCCCTTGGGGCAACCCATATTTTTCGGTCAGCGCTCCCAGACTTGCAAACGTCCCATCTACAAACAGATCTCTCAATTGTGTTACTCCTGCTCTTTGCCATGTTCCAAATCCCCCATCCATTCTCCCTGGAGCAAACCTATGGTTATTTCTTATCGGGGACCACACCAAGGCTCCCGTCTTTCCCCTATGCCGTCTCCACTGCCCCCAAATTTTCAGAGTAGCCACCACCACCGGGCTTGTGGTGTATTTCTTCGGTGAGAACGGCAACGGCGCCGTCACCATAGCTTGTAGGCTAGTCCCCCTGCAGGACGCCCTCTCCAATCTCTTCCACGCCGCTCCCTCCTCTTCTCCCATCCACTTACATACCATTGAGATATTGGCAGCCCAGTAGTACTCACTTAGGCTCGGTAGTGCCAGCCCCCCCCCTATCCCTACTACGCTGCAAAAATCCCATCCTCACTCTCGGGGTCTTCCCGGCCCACACAAAACTCATGATACTCTTCTCAATCCTTTTGAAAAAAGCCTTCGTGATCACCACCGGGAGGCACTGAAACACAAAGAGGAATCTCGGGAGCACCACCATTTTAACCGCCTGCACCCTCCCTGCCAGTGACAGGGATACCATGTCCCATCTCTTGAAGTCCTCCTCCATCTGTTCCACCAACCGCGTTAAATTTAACCTATGCAATGTACCCCAATTCTTGGCTATCTGGATCCCCAAGTAGCGAAAGTCCCTTGTTACCTTCCTCAGCGGTAAGTCCTCTATTTCTCTGCTCTGCTCCCCTGGATGCACCACAAACAACTCACTTTTCCCCATGTTCAGTTTATATCCTGAAAATTCTCCAAACTCCCCAAGTATCCACATTATCTCTGGCATCCCCTCCGCCGGGTCCGACACATACAACAACAAATCGTCCGCTTACAGAGATACCCGGTGTTCTTCTCCTCCCCTGAGTACTCCCCTCCACTTCCTGGAACCCCTCAATGCTATTGCCAGGGGCTCAATCGCCAGTGCAAACAATAATGGGGACAGAGGACATCCCTGCCTCGTCCCTCTGGAGCCGAAAATACGCAGACCCCCGTCCATTCGTGACCACGCTCGCCATCGGGGCCCTATACAGCAGCTGTACCCATCTAATATACTCATCTCCAAAGCCAAATCTCCTCACCACCTCCCACAAATAATCCCACTCCACTCTATCAAATGCTTTCTCGGCATCCATCGCCACCACTATCTTCGCTTCCCCCTCTGGTGGGGGCATCATCATTACCCCTAGCAGCCTCCGTATATTCGTATTCAGCTGTCTCCCCTTCACAAACCCAGTTTGGTCCTCATGGACCACCCCCGGGACACAATCCTCTATCCTCATTGCCATTACCTTGGCCAGAATCTTAGCGTCTACGTTCAGGAGGGAAATAGGCCTATAGGACCCGCATTGCAGCAGGTCTTTTTCCTTCTTTAGGAGAAGCGATATCGTTGCCCTTGACATAGTCGGGGGCAGCTGTCCCCTTTCCCTCGCCTCATTAAAGGTTCTCATCAGTAGCGGGGCGAGCAAGTCCACATATTTCCTGTAAAATTCAACTGGGAATCCATCCGGTCCCGGGGCCTTCCCCGCCTGCATGCTCCTAATTCCTTTCACTACTTCCTCCATTTCGATCTGTGCTCCCAGTCCCACCCTCTCCTGCTCCTCCACCTTAGGAAATTCCAGCTGGTCCAGAAAACACATCATTCTCTCCTTCCCATCCGGGGGCTGAGCTTCATATAATCTTTCATAGAATGCCTTGAACACTCCATTCACTCTCTCCGCTCCCCGCTCCATCTCGCCCTCCTCATCCCTCACTCCCCCTATTTCCCTCGCTGCTCCTCTTTTCCTCAATTGGTGGGCCAGCAACCTGCTCGCCTTCTCCCCATATTCGTACTGTACACCCTGTGCCTTCCTCCACTGTGCCTCTGCAGTACCCGTTGTCAGCAAATCAAATTCTACGTGTAGCCTTTGCCTTTCCCTGTACAGTCCCTCCTCCGGTGCCTCCGCATATTGCCTGTCCACCCTCAGAAGTTCTTGCAGCAACCGCTCCCGTTCCCTACTCTCCTGCTTTCCTTTATGTGCCCTGATTGATATCAGCTCCCCTCTAACCACTGCCTTCAGCGCCTCCCAGACCACTCCCACCTGGACCTCCCCATTATCATTGAGTTCCAAGTACTTTTCAATACACCCCCTCACCCTTAGACACACCCCCTCATCCGCCATTAGTCCCATGTCCATTCTCCAGGGTGGACGCCGTTCTTTTTCCTCCCCTATCTCCAAGTCCACCCAGTGTGGAGCGTGATCCGAAATAGCTATAGCCGTATACTCCGTCCCCCTCACCTTCGGGATCAACGCCCTTCCCAAAACAGGAAAGTCTATTCGCGAATAAACTTTGTGGACATTGTCTCCATGGGTCTACTCCTCCCATCTGCTCCATAAAGTCTTTAAGCACCTTGGCTGCTGCCGGCCTCCTTCCAGTCCTGGACCTCGATCTGTCCAGCCCTGGTTCCAGCACCGTGTTAAAATCTCCACCCATTACCAACTTCCCCACCTCTAGGTCCGGGATACGTCCTAACATGCGCCTCATAAAGTTGGCATCATCCCAGTTCAGGGCATATACGTTCACTAAGACTACCGCCTCCCCCTGTAATTTGCCACTCACCATCACGTATCTGCCCCCACTGTCCGCCACTATGGTCTTTGCCTCAAACATTACCCGCTTCCCCACTAGTATAGCCACCCCCCTGTTTTTCGCATCTAGCCCCGAATGAAACACCTGCCCCACCCATCCTTTGCGTAGTCTAACCTGGTCTATCAGTTTCAAATGCGTCTCCTGTAACATAACCACATCTGCCTTAAGTGTCTTAAGGTGTGCGAGTACCCGTGCCCTCTTTATCGGCCCGTTCAGCCCTCTCACATTCCACGTGATCAGCCGGGTTGGGGGGCTCTTTTTCCCCCCCCCCCCCCCTTGTCGATTAGCCATCCCCTTTTATCCAGCTCCTCACCCGGTTCCCATGCAGCTGTGTCCCCCCCAGGCGGTGCCCTCCCGCCCCGCCCACCCCACCCCATACCAGCTCCCCCTTCTCCCCAGCAGCAGCAACCCAGTAAATCCCCCCTCCCACCCCCCCCCCCCCCCCGCTAGATCCCCCACTAGCGTAGTTACACCCCCCATGTTGCTCCCAGAAGTCAGCAAACTCTGGCCGACCTCGGCTTCCCCCCGTGACCTCGGCTCGCACCGTGCGACGCCCCCTCCTTCCTGCTTCCCTATTCCCGTCATAATTATCATAGCGCGGGAACAAAGCCCGCACTTCCCTTTTGGCCCCGCCCCCAATGGCCAACGCCCCCAGCTCCTCCACCTCCCTTCCTCCCTCCCCCACAACCTGTGGAAGAGAGAAAAGTTACCGGGTCGCAGGATTAACAACATAAAAATCATCTCTCCCCCCTTTTTCCCCCCTCTTCGCCCCCCATATTCGCCCCACCACTTTGTCTCAAACGTTCTTTTTTAATAACCCGCTTATTCCAATTTCTCTTCAACAATAAATGTCCACGCCTCATCCGCCGTTTCAAAGTAGTGGTGCTTCCCTTGATATGTGACCCACAGTCTTGCCGGCTGCAGCATTCCAAATTTAATCTTCTTTTTATGAAGCACCGCCTTGGCCCGATTAAAGCTCGCCCTCCTTCTCGCCACCTCCGCACTCCAGTCTTGATATACGCGGATCACCGCGTTCTCCCACCTCCTGCTCCGAGTTTTCTTTGCCCATCTGAGGACCATCTCTCTGTCCTTAAAACGGAGGAATCTCACCACTATGGCTCTGGGAGTTTCTCCTGCTCTCGATCCTCGCACCATAACTCGGTATGCTCCCTCCACCTCCAACGGACCCGCCGGGGCCTCCGCTCCCATTAACGAGTGCAGCATCGTGCTCACATATGCCCCGACGTCCGCCCCCTCTGCACCTTCAGGAAGACCAAGAATCCTTAAATTCTTCCTCCTCGCATTATTCTCCAGCACCTCCAGTCTTTCCACAGATCGTTTATGGTGTGCCTCGTGCATCTCCGTCTTCACCACCAGGCCCTGTATATCGTCCTCGTTTTCGGCAGCCTTTGCCTTCACGACCCGAAGCTCCCGCTCCTGGGTCTTTTGCTCATCTTTTAGCCCTTCAATCGCCTGTACTATCGGGGCCAACAGCTCCTTCTTCGTCTCCTTTTTAAGCTCTTCCACGCAGCGTTTCAAAAACTCGTGTTGTTCAGGGCCCCATATTAAACTGCCACCTTCCGACGCCATCTTGGTTTTTGCTTGCCTTCCTTGCCGCTGCTCTAAAGGATCCACCGCAATCCGGCCACTTTCCTCTCCTTTTTACATCCGTATCCAGGGGAGATTCCCTTCTGGTTTACCGCACAGTGCTTTTAGCCGTTAAAATTGCCGTTGGGGCTCCTATTAAGAGCCCAAAGGTCCGTTCCACCGGGAGCTGCCGAAACGTGCGACCTAGCTGGTCATCGCCACACCCGGAAGTCACTGGAGCCAATTTTTACACAATTTTATGATTATTTACATGGTTACATGTTACAAACATGCACCTCCTAACTCAATCATTGAGTCCTCTATTCTTTGTGTTACTGAAGGAAATGAGTGTTTCCCCAGAATCTCTAATCGCTCTCTAAGAACTGATCACCAGTTAGGACGAGAAGCCTCTGTGTGAGACACCTTACCACATGCTAGCAGCTTCAATACAAGTACTGATCCAGGGGTTATCAAATTGAATTTTGTCAATCGTTTATACTAACTGTTAAAGCCCATTATGGAAAACAGCACAGTTGGAGGTAGGACGCCAGGGAATGAGCATCCCTCAGCGCTGCCAGAAAACAAGCTGGACAGGATTTGGACGGCATGGTAGCACAGTGGTTAACACTGTTGCTTCACAGCGCCATGGTTTCAGGTTCGATTCCCGGCTCAGGTCACTGACTGTGCGGATCCGCACTTTCTCCCTGTGTCTGCATGGGTTCCCACTGGGTGCTCTGGTTTCCTCCAACAAGTCCTGAAAAAGACGTGCTTATTTGGTGAATTGGACATTCTGAATTCTCCCTCAGTGTACCTGTCATGTGAGAGTACCTTTTAAGAAATGGGGGTTTATTGATTAGCGGTACTGGGTGTACCTTTAAGAAATGTGTGTTTATTAGAGAGTTGCAGTGATGTCAGAGAGTGGGTGGAGCTGGGCTGTCTGACTGCTTTGAGCAGGCTGCTATAGAGTGAGTTTTTAGTTTTGTTTTCAGAGAGAAGAGCTGCAGTGAAAGCCAGCAGATGTGCATGGATCTCTCTGCAAACTAAAGACTGTCTCCAAATCAATTGGGTGATTTCTAGGTGCTGACTGCTCTCAATAGTGAATTTAAACCTGTCTTTGTGTTAAAAAGGGTCTTTTGTCTTTCAGATGTTGTTTGGGAATTTATTAAGGGTTATCTATCGCATACTATATTCTTTGGGGATTTATTGGTGTTGATAGTTGTTAAGATGTTTACTGTGGGTTTATAAAGTGTTAACTGGTTTCATAAATAAACATTGTTTTAATTTAAAAGTACTGTAGATTTCTGTTTGCATCACATCTGCAGAGTAAGCCCATGTGCTCCCCATAACCACAAGCTATTCAAAGTTGTGGGTCAGGTGAACTCCATGATACACTTGAGGGTTCTCTAAACTCTGGCCCATAACAGTACCCGAACAGGCGCCGGAGTGTGGCGACTAGGGGATTTTCACAGTAACTTCATTGCAGTGTTAATGTAAGCCTACTTGTGAAAAATATAAAGATTATTATTCCAACGGGACTGCAGACAAAAAGGGTAGACTTCGCAAAGAAATAGATGAAGTCCAGACAACCAGAGTGAAGGGTCAGAGGATTGTCTTTGGAAGACTGAAGTTAAGGGAACAGAAACCAGGAAGTTGTACAAGGTACTGTTCAGGAGAATTCAAAGTGAAAGCAGATCAAGTGTTCTGAATTGAAGAGACAGCTGCAGTAACCAGGTTTAAAGTGGGAAAGCAGAGCAGAAAAATCAGAAGTTTGGTGCCATTTTAATACAGTCTGGGAATCGATAATTGGAGCAATTGTGAAAAGTTTGTGTAGCAGTCAAGACAAAGGAATCCTCAAGGGGGTTGTGTAAAACCTGAAAGTGAAACCTTGATGGAAGCAGGTGAGGGAAAGCCTTGTCTGAAGGAAGATTTGATAGTGTGTCTTTTGGAAAGTGGAATTTGAAATCATTCTCGTGGAAGTCATAGTTCAATGAGACAAGGTGATTCATGGTTTTAGAATCACCTGGGATATTTTGAGGAGAAATCCACAGAAATTGACTTCAGTTCAGAGTGAAGTGCGTGTCTGACCACAGCCAGCCTGTGTGTTTAAAAGGGACTGTGTGTTACTGAGACCATTATAACCCGAGAAACATACATAGAAAATAGAAGCCAATTTACCCTGCTCCACCATTCATTATGATCATGGCTGATCATCAAGTTCAATACCCTGACCCCGCCTTCCCCATATCCCTTGATCCCTTTAGCCCCAAAGTGCTTTATCTAATTCCTTCTCGAAATTACACAACAATTTGGCCTCAACCACATTCTGTGGATTCACCACTCTCTGGGTGAAGAAGTTTCTCCTCACCTCAGTCTTAAAAGGTTTCCCCCTTATCCTAAAACTATGACCCCTAGTTCTGGGCTCCCCCACCATTGGGAATATTCTTTCTGAATCTACTCTGTCTAATCCGATTCAAATGTTATACATTTCTATGAGATTCCTTCTCGCTCTTCTAATCTCCAATGAATATAATCCTAACCGATTTAGTCTCTCCTCATATGACAGTCCCGCCATCCCAGGAATCAGCCTGGTAAACCTTCGCTGCACTCCCTCCATAGCAAGAACATCCTCCCTCAGATAAGGACCAAAATTTCACACAATACTCCAGGTGTGGCCTCACCAATGTCCTATACAATTGCAATAAAACATCTCTACTCCTACACTCAAATCCTCTAGTCATGAAGGCCAACATACTATTCGCACTTACTTTCAGAGACTGATGCACGAGGACACCAAGATCTCGCTGAGTACCCGCCTCTCTCAATTTACACCCATTCAAATAATAATCTGCCTTCCTATTTTTGCGGCTGAAGCAGATAACCTCACATTTATCAGCATTATACTGCATCTGCCATGCATATGCCCACCCACTCAGCCTGTCCAAATCCCGCTGAAGCATCTCTGCATCCTTCTGAATACATTTAGTTCCCTCGTCCAAATCATTAATATATAATGGAAACAGTTGGGGTCCTAGTCGCTGCTGCCAATTGGAAAAAGACCCATTTATTCAATCTTTTTGCTTCCTGTCTGCTAACCAGCTTTCTATCCATCTCAAGACACTACCCGCAATCCCATGCTTTAACTTTACATAGTAATGTGCTATTTGAGACCTTGTCAAAAGACTTCTGAAAGTTTAAATAAACCATATTCATCGGTTCTCCTTGGTCAACTCTACTAGTTACATCTTCAAAGAATTCCAGTAGATTTATCAAGCATGATTTCCCTTTTGTAAATCCATGCTGACTTTGTCTGATTATACCACAGCTTTTGCAAATGATTTGTAACCCATGTTAATCTTACAATCTGTGCATATTTGTGAAACTAAGGGGGAGTAAAGGACAAGTTTGCACTGAGTGCTGAATTTGGTGCATTTGAGTGCTGCTATAGTGAGAGTTTGGTGACTGAGGGAGTATAAGGCTTAATTTTTATCTAAAGTCTAGTCTTTCTTTTATTTAGTTAATTAACTTAAAAGTTGCTGTTTGGTTTAGAAGAAGGTGAATTTTCAATCAGCTTTAAACAAAGGTTCTACTTGTAGGTACTTGCAGCTGGAGCTTGTTAATTAGTTAATTGGATTAGGCCAGTTTTTAGAGGCTAGATTCACAGTTTAAAAGTGATCCCCGACAGTGCAGACTTTGTTTGCACTGAGTGCTGAATTTGGTGCATTTGAGTGCTATAGTGAGAGTTTGGTGACTGAGGGAGTGCTGAATTTGGGTGCATTTGAGTGCTATAGTGAGAGTTTGGTGATTGAGGGAGTAAGGTGCTCCTTTCATTTCGTTTCCTACATTTCCGCAAAGAGTGAGAAGGGAGCCAGGAGTTTACAGAGAGTGAGGCTGACTGGGAGCAGAGTCGGAGGGCGGAGGTCCAGTTGGTCCACAGGGCAGCTATATTCTGTAAGGTAAGAGGGGATGGAGGCTAGGCCAGTTGCATGCTCCTCCTGTAGGATGTGGGTGGTGAGGGATACCACCGGTGTCCCCACTGACTATACCTGCGGGAAGTGCACCCAACTCCAGCTCCTCAAAGACCGTGATAGGGAGCTGGAGCTGAAGCTGGATGAACTTCGGATCATCCGGGAGGCAGAGGGGGTTATAGAGAAGAGTTACAGGGAGGTAACCACACCCAAGGTACAGGACAAGAGTAGCTGGGTTACAGTCAGGGGAAAGAAAACAAACAGGCAGACAGTGCAGGGAGCCCTCGTGGCCGCTCCCCTTCAAATCAAGTATACCGTTTTGGATGCTGTTGGGGGGGGGATGACCTACCGGGGGAAGGCCCTAGCGGCCAGGTCTCTGGCATTGAGTCTGGCTCTGGGGCTCAGAAGGGAAGGGGGGGAGAATAGAAAAGCAATAGTAGTAGGAGATTCAATGGTTAGGGGAATAGATTGGAGATTCTGTGGTCACGAGCGAGACTCCCGGAAGGTATGTTGCCTCCCGGGTGCCAGAGAGTGGTGGTGGATGGCAAATATTCAGCCTGGATCCCAGTTACCAGTGGCGTACCGCAGGGATCAGTTCTGGGTCCTCTGCTGTTTGTGATTTTCATTAATGACTTGGATGAGGGAGTTGAAGGGTGGGTCAGTAAATTTGCAGACGATACGAAGATTGGTGGAGTTGTGGATAGTGAGGAGGGCTGTTGTCGGCTGCAAAGAGACATAGATAGGATGCAGAGCTGGGCTGAGAAGTGGCAGATGGAGTTTAACCCTGAAAAGTGTGAGGTTGTCCATTTTGGAAGGACAAATATGAATGCGGAATACAGGGTTAACGGTAGAGTTCTTGGCAATGTGGAGGAGCAGACAGATCTTGTGGTCTATGTTCATACATCTTTGAAAGTTGCCCCTCAAGTGGATAGAGCTGTGAAGAAGGCCTATGGTGTGCTCGCGTTCATTAACAGAGGGATTGAATTTAAGAGCCGTGAGGTGATGATGCAGCTGTACAAAACTTTGGTAAGGCCACATTTGGAGTACTGTGTACAGTTCTGGTCGCCTCATTTTAGTAAGGATGTGGAAGCTTTGGAAAAGGTGCAAAGGAGATTTACCAGGATGTTGCCTGGAATGGAGAGCAGGTCTTACGAGGAAAGGTTGAGGGTGTTAGGCCTTTTCTCATTAGAACGGAGAAGGATGAGGGGCGACATGATAGAGGTTTATAAGATGATCAGGGGAATAGATAGAGTAGACAGTCAGAGACTTTTTCCCCGGGTGGAACAAACCATTACAAGGGGACATAAATTTAAAGTGAATGGTGGAAGATATAGGGGGGATGTCAGAGGTAGGTTCTTTACCCAGAGAATAGTGGGGGCATGGAATGCACTGCCTGTGGAAGTAGTTGAGTCGGAAACATTAGGGACCTACAAGCGGCTATTGGATAGGTACATGGATTACGGTAGAATGCTATAGTGTAGATTAATTTGTTCTTAAGGACAGCATGGTAGCATTGTGGATAGCACAATTGCTTCACAGCTCCAGGGTCCCAGGTTCGATTCCGGCTTGGGTCACTGTCTGTGCGGAGTCTGCACATCCTCCCCGTGTCTGCGTGGGTTTCCTCCGGGTGCTCCGGTTTCCTTGCACAGTCCAAAGATGTGCAGGTTCGGTGGATTGGCCATGCTAAATTGCCCTTAGTGTCCAAAATTGCCCTTAGTGTTGGGTAGGGTTACTGGGTTATGGGGATAGGGTGGAGGTGTTGACCTTGGTTTGGGTGCTCTTTCCAAGAGCCGGTGCAGACTTGATGGGCCGAATGGCCTCTTTCTGCACTGTAAATTCTATGATAATCTATGATTAATCTAGGACAAACGTTCGGCACAACATCGTGGGCCGAAGGGCCTGTTCTGTGCTGTATTTTTCTATGTTCTATTAAGTGTATCATAATCAAACTTTTCATTTTTAAATAAATGCTTTTCTCTTGTTGTTAAAACGAATTAGCAGTCCTGTGACTCTGTTCCTCCATGTTTTCGGAAATAAAAGGTAAAGGTTAAGAGCCTGGATTCTCCATTGTCGGGATGGTCCATTGTGCCGGCAGCCCCGGGGTTTCCCGACGGCGTGGGGCTGCCCGCAATGGGAAACCCCAATGGCTAGCTGGCGGGACGGAGAATCCCACCCCCGGTCTTTTTAGCCAGGGTTAAAACTGGGATCAATATAAGAGAGAAGAGAGAATGGCGTCTCAGTGAGTATTGTGCACTGGGTGGTTGGGCAATTTGTATTTGACACACAGCCACTGGGAGATGTAGGTGTAAGGCTTGCAGGAATGCAAAGTGTGTGAGGGTGAAGCAAGGAATTAGGATGTTTGGTATGGGTCATGATCAATAGAAATTGTCACTAGGTGGGTGAAAGGGATGTGATGCATTGAACAGTGTGTGAGACTACTGAAGCAATGGTAGGCATTTCAGTTGATGATGCATTTACTAACCTTGACCACTTGTGTGAGGTCTCTGAAGTTGTTATGACACTGCATCCAAGTCCTCGGGGCTATACCAGGCCTTGACTGTCAATTACCTGCTGCACTGCTGTCTGCAAGTTTTGTTAGTTGACCTCCCAGCCCTTTGCAAAGACTATCTCTCCCCCTCCATGTCATGATATTCAGATGAACATCACAGCACATACATACACACATAATGATGGACAGATCAACAGACCAATCAACACACAAAACACGACAGCCAATCACGGACAAGAGCATACACAGTACAAAGCAGGGAACACAACACTTCCTGAGCACTCGAGCAGGAGAGGGCTCAGGGCACAGACCTCATTGCCAGCCACTCAGAGTTTCACCATGTGCTGAATACCAGAGTATAATATGTTAATAGTTCATTGAAATAAAACTGCGTTGTACCATTCGCAACCGTGTTGATTCGTCTGTGTCTCAGAATACCCAACACATCACTCCACTCCTCAGTAAAACCCCAAGTGCAATGTTGAAATATTTTGAAGCTCACCTATTCAATTTTGTGCATTTATTCAGTGTTGTTTTCCCTCTCATTCTCTTCCATAATCACTTTCAGCACCTGTT
Organism: Scyliorhinus torazame; assembly: GCF_047496885.1. Taxonomy (NCBI): domain Eukaryota; kingdom Metazoa; phylum Chordata; class Chondrichthyes; order Carcharhiniformes; family Scyliorhinidae; genus Scyliorhinus; species Scyliorhinus torazame. The sequence continues at coordinate 160,636,100 of NC_092724.1, read as the reverse complement.
CCATTCGGAACATGTTCCCTCTGAGAGATGGGCTGTCTTTAAGTACCACATGCTGGTTCGAAGTGCTACTGGCCTCTCTTCATTTTGCACCCACTGCTCAGGGTGCAGCCACTCAGCACCGAGGTTAGCTTTGGCTTTATGCAGAAAATGCTCAAATAGACCAGCACCATGGAGTTTACATGGTTTCCTGCATTAGACGTCATGGACACTGGTTATTCCCAGTGCCTGTTTTCCAGCCTCAGTGAATTTTATGGACAGTGTGTCTTGCAGTGCATGTACACATAAGCTGACCATTGAACCATGGGTGCGTGTGCTCTTTAGGCCATCGTGGACTTAGGTTGCATTAGCACAAATGCAGCAAAAACACAGCACAATGCCTTGGAAGTGTAGGAAAAAAGACTTGGGTTTCTATTGCACATTTTCATAGCCACCAACTATCTCAAAGCACCTTAAAGCCAATGAAGTGATTTTGAAATGAATTCACTTCAGAAATGCAGGAGCTAATATATGCTGACCCTGGGCGGCATTCTCTGATCCTGAGGCTAAGTGTTCACGCTGTCATAAACGGCGTCGCATTTCTCGACGGCGTCAACATGACCACAGGAGCAGCAATTCTGACCCCTACAGGGGGCCAGCACGGCACTGGAGCGACCCACACCGCTCCAGCTGCCGATCCCCGGCGTCAGATGGGGGCCGCGGGCCTGCGCATGCGCAGTGGAGCCGGCGCCAACGCGCGCATGCGCAGTGGGACCGGCGTGATTGCCGCACATGTGCAGTGGCTCCCTTCTCCGCGTCGGCCCCGACGCAACATGGCATAGGGCTACGGGGGCCGGTGAGGAACAAAAGAGGCCCCCAGCCCGAGAGGCCAGCCCACCTATCGGTAGGCCCCGATCACGGGCCAGGCCACAGCGGAGGCCCCCACCCCCGGAGTCGGACCCCCCCCCCCCCCACCAGGCCGCCCCGGATGCATCCATGCCGAAAGTCCCGCCGGCTAAGAGCAGGTGTGGACTGTGCCGGCGGTACTCGGCTTTTTTAGCATGGCCGCTCGGCCCATCCCGGATCGAGAATCGCCGGGGGGGGCCCCGCAGAGCGGCCCCCGACCGACGCCGCGCCAACCACGCCAGCACCAATGGCGCTGGTTTTCCACTCTCCGGAGAATCGGCGGACCGGCGTCGGGGCAGCGTGCCGCAATTCGCGCCCGACCCGCCGATTCTCCGGCCCAGCCCCGGGCTGAGAGAATCCCGCCCAATGTTCTCATAAACAGGAACATGATCGTGATCAGATAATCTGATTGTAACATAAATGTTGGCCCAGATGCTGGGCCATGAGATTTTTGCATCCATCTGTGAGGGCAGATAGGGCCTTGGTTTAACCGCTCATCCAAAATACTCTCCCTCAATAATGCACTAGAGTGTCAGTCCTGATTTCTCAGTTGAAATCCTGAAGCAGGATTTGAACCCAGAACCTGTGTCTCAGAGGCAGGAACGTTACCCAGTGTACCAGGGTTGACACAGAACAGAAAGTCCAAGCAAAAGGAATATTGAGAATAATTTTCTAATTGACTCTGAAATGTAGATTGCCTACCACCAAATGTTACTGGGCAGCAATCTCATAGCAAACGGTGACCAGTTCTAGCTGTCACCTTGGTAAGAGAAGTCTGCCTTTTCTGGAGTGGGGCTTGATATGTGTCCTGAAAAAGTTCTGTTTGGCTGACAAGCTTGGCTAATGATTTCACGTCACCCTTCACGTTTTAAATAAAGAGTTCTCTGGCAGGCAACTTTATTAGATAGAACTTTCCAGGTCTGAGATATGATTCAAGTGTTTTGTATGGTATAGTTACAGTAATTCTTACTCTGGCTGATTATTGAATTCAACACAGACTATTCGAAATGTAGACCTAGATGTGTTTGTAATTCATGCACTATTCTTTAAAGTATGTTTATTTTCTCTCTCACAGGGTGCGTGTGTGGGGTGGTTTGCAGGAGTAGCCTTTTCCATGTGGATAGGAATCGGTGGTCTGATTTATCCACCATCTCGAGAATTTTCAGAGTTGCTCGAGACATCGACAGCAGGCTGCCCGGAAGCTAATGCCACCACCTCTACCCCTGTGAATGTAACATCAATGCTAACCACCCTAATACCAACCAAACCGGAAGAAAGGTTAGCAAATCAGTATTGAATTGAGTTGAAGTTTTGGTTTTACTTTACTGTTTGTAACTCCTCCTCACGTACGATAATCTTCGAGTCTCAGGATCAATCCACCTAAAGACAGTTAGGGGGCTTGAAATGAAATTAAATGAAATGAAAATCGCTTATTGTCACGAGTAGGCTTCAAATGAAGTTACCGTGAAAAGCCCCTAGTCGCCACATTCCGGCACCTGTTCAGGGAGGCTGGTACGGGAATTGAACTGTGCTGCTGGCCTACCTTGGTCTGCTTTCAAAGCCAGCAATTTAGCCCTGTGCTAAACCAGCCCTGAATCAAGCATTTATATTGGTTATAAAATAAGAAACCGATGGAAACACTCAGCATATCCGGCAGCATCAGTGGAGAGAGAAAGAGTTGGTATTTCCCTGAGACCTTTGATCAGAACCCAAATATTCAAGACTTGTGTTTTTACAGGATTACTTTGTTAGATTTCAGGGTCAAAATAGCATTTTAACCTATTGTTAAAGGTCAGCTAGGGTTAGAATTTAGCCATTTGCTGGCCTGGTTTAAGAAGCACAGGGCCTTCAAGAAACAAAACCTATGTTTTTCTTTGAGGTATTACATCCTTGGCCTTGCAACCATTTTAGCCCCTCTACACATTGTGCTTAAAAAAAAATCAGGAGTGGGCGTGGAGAGTGCCACAGGAAGAAGTGTTCACTAACATGAAAAGGCAGCTGAGTTCATCCGGCGATGATGCACTACAATCCCACCAAACCTTTCCTGGCACGGAAGCACAGTGGTTAGCACAGTTGCTTCACAGCTCCAGGGTCCGAGATTCGATTCTCAGCTTAGGTGGATTGGCCGTGCAAAAACTGCCCTTAGGTTCGGTAGTGTTACGGGGAAAGGGTGAAAGTGTCGGCTTAAGTAGGGTGCACTTTCCAAGAGCCGGTGCAGACTTGATGGGCCAAATGGCCTCCTTCTGCACTGTAAATTCTATGAAAATCTCTTTTATGGTCACGTGTGACGCCTTGCCATACAGCAGCGGTGCCGTCTTATCACATCAGATGGACGATGGTAGGAAGTGGCCGATTGAATTCGCCTCCAGAAAGCTGGCCATGGCCAAATGTAATAATGTGCAAATCTAGAAAGAGGGTTTAGCCAAGGTCTTTGCTGTCACGATGTTACATCAGTATGCGTATGGCCGTCGTTTCGCTGTTTTAACGGACAACAAACCGCTGTTGGGACGAGAGACGATAACGCCATTCCGCTCACAGCATCAGCATGAATCCAGGGTGGGCCCTCCTACTGGCGGCATACGAGTATACGTTGGACCATCAGCTGGGCACACAGATCACAGACACAGATGCATTGAGTCAACTCCCACTGCCAATGAGACCACCAACGCTTTCTAGAGCTGATGAAGTTATTGCCGCACAGCACTTCATGGATACGTTACCAGTGACAGCGGCCCAGATACGTGAGTGGACACAAATGGGCCCCCTATTGTCAAAAGTTCGACATATAATTCCATATGGGGGACAGTATTGAAAATTACCCAGTAAGTCAAAGACCATAGAAAGCATGCTATCTGGCTGCATCACAGCCTGGTATCACAGCCTGGTATCACAGCCTGGTATCACAGCCTGGTATCACAGCCTGGTATCACAGCCTGGTATCACAGCCTGGTATCACAGCCCAAGGCTGCAAGAAACTTCAGCGAGTCGTGAACACCGCCCAGTCCATCACACGAACCTGCCTCCCATCCATTGACTCCTGCACTCCCGCTGCCTGGGGAAAGCGGGCAGCATAATCAAAGACCCCTCCCACCCGGCTTACTCACTCTTCCAACTTCTTCCATCGGGCAGGAGATACAGAAGTCTGAGAACACGCACGAACAGATTCAAAAACAGCTTCTTCCCCGCTGTCACCAGACTCCTGGTGTTATCCAGTTACATTGTATACCTTGTGTTGCCCTATTATCAATTTTCTTTTCTTTTCTTTTCTTCTCATGTACTTAATGATCTGTTGAGCTGTTCGCAGAAAAATACTTTTCACTGTACCTCGGTACACGGGACAATAAACAAATTCAATCCAAAGGCTTTTACCACCAAAATAGCAGAGTTCAGTGTGGAAGACGGCATCCTCCTCTGGGGAACTCGCGTTGTAATTCCACACAAAGGTCAGGACCACATACTGAGGGACCTACAGAACAGACACCCAGGAGTGTCCGAAATGAAAATGCTCGTCCGCAGCTATGTCTGGTGGTCAGGCCTGGACGCAGAGATGGAGTGATTGGCCCAACAATGTAATTTATGCCAAGAACTGCTCCCACCCACTGCACCTCTTCATCCCTGGGAGTGGCCGGAATGGCCATTGGAATGGCTTCAGGCCGACTTTGCCGGCCCTTTCCAAGGTTCCATGTTCCTGATCATAATCGATGTGCATTCAAATTGGCTAGAGGTCCACAGGATGCCGTCCACAACTTTGAAAGCAACAATCGAGAAACTGACTCTCTCGTTTAGCACGCACTGTATTCCAGAAGCTTTAGTCACCGACGATGGCACGCCATTTACAAGCAAGGAGCTTGGGGGTTTCATGAAGACCCAAAAAGCAGCATGCAAATCAACAAACTCCGTACGCTAGTTCAAAAAAACATTTTTTCAAGGAGGTGGCTCAGCCGATCGGCTTGCATATCAGCAGCACTATGGTAGCTCAGTGGTTAGCACTGTTGCTTCACAGCACCAGGGTCCTAGGTTCGATTCCCGGCTTGGGTCACTGTCTGTGCGGATTCTGCACGTTCTCCCCGTGTCTGCGTGGGTTTCCTCCGTGTGCTCCGGTTTCCTCCCACCAGTCCCTAAAGACGTGGGGCTGGATTCTCCGCCAGTGGGATGCTTCATTTTGCCAGCAGCCCCGGGGGTTCTCGACGGCGTGAGGCTGCCCCACATTGGGATGCCACATTGAGCAGCCAGTGTAACGGAGCATACCGCCAGCGTGCTGAAACAGAAATGTGGCGCAGCGGGTCGGAGAATCCAGCCCGTGCTGGTTAGGTGAATTGGACATTCTGAATTCTCCTTCTGTGTACCTGAACAGGCGGCAGAATGTGGCGAAGAGGGTTTTTTCACAGTAACTTCATTGCGGTGTTTATGTAAGGCTACTTGGGACAATAATAAAGATTATTATTATTCCAATTTTACCCTCGTCACCAGTTTAATGGGGAGTCCACAGTGAATTGTAATAAAGATATTTATTTAACAACAACATTATCTACACGAGGCCCAGTTACCCCTTACTGGATTCTCCCTCCTTTCTGGCCAGCTCTACACTGGCCGACCTTTTGCCCCAGCGGTTAATATGCCTGCTGGGCCGGGAAATGTTCTGAATTTGCGGCAGCAGAGAGCTGGTACATTTGCATGTCCTGACTCGTTTTCTGAACAGCGCCCTCAATGGGAACGCGAACCTCACACAATTCAGTCCCGGCGTCTACCAAACAGAATCCTGCCCAATATATCTTGGGCTGGATTCTCTGAATCTACCCCACCCATAATGGGAGAGGTAGCAGTCCTGATGAGCTCGGGGAAACAATCACCCCCAGCTGGATGTGTCCCATGCAGGTTATTCCACTTTCCTATTATTAATTCCCCAGTATCATCCTATAAGGGACTAGTGTTTCCCTGGCATGGAACTGTGAGTCCACCTCGGACTTCCAACCTCGAGGGCAGGTCTTCTGTGAGTCATCATGGTGGCTGCAGTGAGAGTGTGGTAAGTGGAACGCTTAAAAACAGCTCCAGCTGCCAAGCTCCTTCGCGCTGACGCTGGCCCCAGCGATGAATATGCCTGCTGGGCCGGGAAATGTTCTGAATTTGCGCTGGCAGAGAGCTGGTACATCTGCATGTCCTAATTCGTTTTCTGAATAGTTTAGCACAGTGGGCTAAATAGCTGGCTTGTAAAGCAGACCAAGGCAGGCCAGCAGCGCGGGTTCAATTCCCGTACCAGCCTCCCCGAATAGGTGCCGGAATGTGGCGACAAGGAGCTTTTCACAGTAACTTCATTTGTAGCCTACTTGTGACACTAAGCGATTTTCATTTCATTTAATTTCATTCAATGGAAACGCGAATCTCACACAATTCAGTCCCGGGATCTACCAAACAGAATCCTGCCCAATATACCTTGGGCTGGATTCTCTGAATCTGGGGCTATGTCCCCATGCCAGCGTGGGAACGGTGGCATTTTACGTCAGAGAAAATGGCGCAAAATGGCACAAAACCGATTCCTCATTTTGCTGGGGGTTAGCATGCTGGCAGCGTAGAGCACCCGGTGCTAGCTGCCAATACGCCCCAGAGAATTGCCGGGTCCATGCCCGCGCACGCGCACGGCGGCGGCCTGCAGCGGCCATGCCGTGCTCCATGGCAGAGGCCGCTCGCGGACCCAGCCCGTGAAATAGTGCCCCCTCCCCGTGGCCGACTACCCCCTCACCCCCCCACAATGCCCCCAGCCCCGAATAATGTCCCCCCCCTACCCATGGATCGGCCCCCCCTTGACTGTGACGGCGCTGGACTGAGTCCGCAGCCGCCATGTCCAGTTCCTGACCGGTGAGACCATGAGAGACCCACGCCGTCGGGAACCCGGCCGGTCGGGGGCGGAGCATCGGGGGGCGGGCTTCAGGCAACGTCCTGAAGCCGTCGCTACGTGGCGTGGTCTACCCCGAGAGTACGCCGTTTTGGAGGGGGCAGAGCTTTGCAAAAACAGCACAGCCCCCGATTCTGTCATAAACTTGGGATCTACGTCCGATCGCCGAACGCGATTTCGGCGTAGGCGGCCAGAGAATCCAGCCCCTTTTCTTTCAATTTGATATAATTCTTCACTTTCTTAATTAACCACAGATGGTATATTCTTCCCATAGAGTCTTTTGTTCTTAATGGAATACATCTTTGTTGAGAGTTAGAAAGCATTACCTCAAATGTGTACCGCTGCTTTTCCCCCGCCTAATCTTTGAAACTGTTTTCCTTTAGCTAGCTCTGTCATCATACCCTTGTCATTGTCTTTATTTAACTTTATGACACTAGTTTTGGAGTCACATTTCTCACCCAGAACTGAATACGAAATTCTTCAAAATTAATGTTTTGTTTTCTTTTTCTATTTCAGGCCCGACATTGCAGAGAATTTCTATTCAATATCATTTTATCACTACGGCCTAATTGGTTGCCTGTGTTCAATTCTAGTAGGATTGATAGTCAGCATGCTCACTGGTAAGTTAAATTAAAAATGTAAATTGTGGCAAGTCAGCAACCAGTTTTAGGCTACATTTGTACTCATTGACTTGAATCACATAAATGTTACGGTGCAGGAGGCTATTCAGTCCATTGTACCGGCTCTCCAAATGAGCATTATAACTTAACACCATAAGACATAGAAGCAGAATTAGGCCACTCGGCCCATCGAGTCTGCTCCGCCATTCAATCATGGCTGATATTTTTCTCATCCTCATTCTCCTGCCTTCTCCTTTTATATTGGGCTGGATTCTTTCACCCCTCCCGCTACAAGATCGCCACGGGACAAAGGAGAAGTCTATTGACCTCGGGCAGGATTCTCCGGTCGGTAGGTGAACCTGGCTGGAGAATCCCGCTCATTGTCTCTATTATAATAATCATCGAATAATAATCACCTGTTGAATATCTCGATTAAACCTGCCTCCACCACACTTCTACGTAGTGCATTCCAGAACCAATCCACTTCCAGTGTTTCACCTCACATTTGTTTCTTTTGTAAATCAGTTTAAATCTGTGCCCTCTCGTTCTTAGACCATAAAATCAGAAGACATAGGAGCAGAATTAGGCTACTCGGCCCATCGAGTCTGCTCCGCTATTCAATCATGGCAGATATTTTTCTCATCCTCATTGTCCTGCCTTCTTCTCATAACCCCTGATCCCCTCATTAATCAAGAACCTATCTATCTCGGTCTTAAAGACACTCAGTGATTTGGCCTCCACAGCCTTCTGCAGCAAAGAGTTCCACAGATTCACCACCCTCTGGCTGAAGAAATTCCTCCTCATCTCTGTTTTAAAGATTTTGTCCTCTGCTTCTAGTTTTTCCTACAAGTGGAAACATCCTCTCCATGTTCACTCTATTCCAGCCTCGCAGTATCCTGTAAATTTCAGTAAGATCCCCCCTCATCCATCTAAACTCCAAAGAGTAGAGACCCAGAGTCCTCAACTGTTCCTCATACGACAACCTTCTTGATCCTTTTATGAGCAGGAACAGTTTCTCTCTATCTACTCTGTCCAGCCCCCTCATGATATTGAACATCTCTATCAAATCTCCTCTTGGCCTTCTTCTCTCTAAGGTAAACAGTCCCAACCTCTCCAATCTATCCTCATAGCTGAAGTTTCCCATCCCTGGAACCATTCTTGTAAACCTCTTCTGCACTCTCTCCAATGCGGTAACATCCTTCCTATATTGTGGCATCCAGAACTGAACACAGAACTCCAGCAGAAGTCTAACTAGTGTCTTGTATAAGTTCATCATAAGTTCCATGTACTCTGGGGTCCTACTAATAAAACCCAGGATACTATATCCTTTATTAACATAGAAACAAACAAACAAAATAGAAGCGGAAGTAGGCCATTCGGCCCTTCGAGCCTGCTCCGCCACTCATTACGACCATGGCTCATTATCCAATTCAGTAACTTGTACCCGCTTTCCCTCCATATCCTTTGATCCCTTTAGCCCCAAGAGCTAAATCTAACTCTTCTCCACTGCTCTCTGTCCTGCCACCTTCAAAGATCCATACACATATACACCCAGGTCCCACTCCTCATGAAGCCCCTGAAGAATTTTACCCCTTATTTATATTTTATGTCCATATTCTTCATGAAAATGAATCACCTCAGACTTCTCCGCTTTGAACTTCCTGGGCGGGATTCTCCGCTCCCGCGCCGGTTGGGAGAATCACCTGGATCACCAAATTTTCCCACGACGCCGGTCCGACGCCCTCCCGCGATTCTCCCAAGCGGCGAGAACGGCCCCGTCGAGTTCCGCGTGGCGCAGGCCGGAGAATTGCCCGCGACACCCAAAATGGCGATTCTCCAGCACCCCTGCTATTCTCAAGCCCGGATGGGCCAAGCGGCCAGGCCAAAACGGCAGGGTTCCCCCGGTGCCGTCCACACCTGGTTGCTGCCGGTGGGAACAGCGCGGGAACGCTGGGGGGGCGGCCTGTGGGGGTGGGGCATCCTGCACCGGGGGGGGGCCTCAAATGGGGTCTGGCCCGCAATCGGTGCCCACCGATCGTCGGGCCGTCCTCTCTGAAGTAGGACCTCCTTTCTTCCGCAGCCCCGCAAGATCCGTCTGACATCTTCTTGCGGGGCGGACTCGGAGAGGACGGCAACCACGCATGCGCGGGTGACGGCAGTTATACGGCGCCGACCGTGTCATGTATGCGGCGCCGCCTTTACGTGGCGACAAGGCCTGGCGCGTGTAAATGACGCAGCCCCGCTCCTAGACCATTGTCGGGCCCTGAATCGGTCGGGATAGCGGCCGTTTCGCGCCGTCGTGAACCTCGACGGCGTTCATGACGGCATGGGCACTTAGGCGCGGGAGCGGAGAATCCCGCCCCCTATTTTTTTGATTCATTTACAGGATGTAGGTGTCACTGTTTAGGCCAGCATTTATAGACCATCCCTAGTTGCCTTTGAGAAGGTGGTGGTGAGCTGGTTTTTGACTCACTACAGTCCCTGAAGTGTAGGTACACCCACAGTGCTATTAGGGAGGGAGTTTCAGGGTATTGACCCAGCAGCAGTGAAGGAAAGGCAATACATTTCATTCATCCAGGCAAGTGTATTTTATGGAGTATTCCATCACACTCCTGACTTGTGCCTTGTAGATGGTGGACAGGCTCAGGGGAGTCAGGAGGTGAGTTACTCTCCGCAGGATTCCCAGCCTCTGACCTGCTCTTGTAGCCACAGTATTTATATGGCTCGTCAAGTTACATTTCTGGTCAATGGTAACCCCCAGGGTGTTGATAGTAGGAGATTCAATAATTTACTTTTAAATGTATTTTATTACAAACATGTATCAAAACAGGTTACAGCAAATAAACACCCCGGGAAACATACTTCCCAGCAATTAACTACACAGTCTGTACAGTTTCTTTCCCCTTTTCACCGCCCCCCACCCCCTCCTCTCCTGTGATGAACAGTTCCTCAAATACAGTCACAAACAACAAAGCCCCCAGCAGAAAGTGAAATATGAAAAACAGAGAGACAGCGAATAGTTAAGTCAAAGTATAGATTGATTCCGGAAAGAGAGAGAGAGAGATGGCCGAAAATCCATTGCGGTTATACCACATCATATCAGACTTTAGCCATCTATCTACACCCCAATGTAATTCTAATTGGGTTGGATTAACATCAAATGAGTTTGATTTGAGGGTTAATTGTCACTCATTAATAGGCAACATTAACCTAAAATGTATTCTTGTATGAGCTATGAAATGCGATTTGGCTTCCTAATCGCAAGCTGCTTGAACTGGTTTGTTGCTGAGGACAATAGCGCCTTTAGGTTACTGGGCCATTGCCATGGAACCTGCCCTGTCCTTGGTCACTTTATCTTGCAAATGTATTTATTAGCTGTATAAGAATGCTGTTTTAATCTATCTGTTTCTGTGTTCTGTTGAAGCTATGTTTTGAAATGCTGAATGTGTTCTTTGAAATGACCTGAGGTTATGAGTGAGTTTTAAAACGGTATTTAATAGACTAGGGGCTTAATGCTAAATAGCTATCTTTTACCTATAGAAAATAGCTGGTTTCTACAGAGTCCCTTAACTCATACTTTATCAGGAAGTCGGACAGTTCACCCAACCAAGCCGCTACACCCAGCAAAATTCGCCTCCGTGCAATCAGAGAGATGAAGGCCATGATATCGGCCTTCCTCCTCTCCATGAGCTCCGACTTCTCTGAAACCCCAAATATCACCACCAAAGGATCCAGATCCACTCCCTCCTCCACTATCCTGGCTAAGGCCACGATCAGAATCTTCCCAATTTTTCGCAACCCTAAAACATGTGCGCGTGACTTGCTGGCCCCCCGCCCACACCTCTCACACTCATCTGCTACCACTGAAAGAACCCACTCATTCTCACCCAGGTCATAAACACCCTGTGCATGACCTTAAACTGTATCCCCGCTAGGTCACTGTCTGTGCGGAGTCTGCACGTTCTCCCCATGTCTGTGTGGGTTTCCTCAGGGTGCTCCGGTTTCCTCCCACAGTCCAAAGACATGCAGGATTGGCTATGATAAATTGCCCTTAGTGACCAAAAAGGTTAGGAGGGGTTATTGGGTTACGGGGATAGGGTGGAAGTGAGGGCTTAAGTGGGTCGGTGCAGATTCGATGGGCCGGATGTCTCCTTCTGCACTGTATGTTTTATGTTCTATGTATCAGGCTCACCCTGGCACTAGAGGAGGTCCCGTTTACCCTATGCAGTGCCTCACCCCATACTCCCCAATTGATCTCCTCTCCCAACTCCGCTTCCCATTTCTGGGGAAGTGGGGTCATCATACGTTCAGTCTGTCTGGAGGCTTTTGGACCTCCTCAGCTCTGGCGGTGCGGCGGGTACGGGCATTGTAGTTGTTGACTCCGAGAGCGTGTTGTCTGGAGCTTCGGTCCGGCGTGTCGGCGACGGTTGAGGGATGGGGGTAGGCAGGGGTGGGGGGGGTGGATGGCGGCAGTGTAGGCGCGGGACAGTACAGGAGCCCCAGGGGGGCGTTAGGGATTCGGGGGGTGGTGGTAGGCGGTGGGGAGGGGGGCGTCTTAACATGGGAACCAGCGGGCACAAGGTCCCGGAGGGAGACCGTATCTTGCCGTCCGTCTTGGTGCGCGACGTAGGCATATTGGGGGTTGGTGTGCAGCAGCTGGACCCTCTTGACCAGGGGGCCGGTCTTATGGCTCCTCGTATGCTTCCGGAGAAGGACAGTTCCCGGGGTTGCCAGCCAGGATGGAAGCGAGACCCCGGAGATGGACTTCCTAGGGAAGACAAACAAACGGTCGTGAGGGGTCTCGTTCGTGGCTGTGCAGAGGAGTGATCTAATGGAGTGGAGCGCGTCGGGGAGGACCTCCTGCCAGCGGGGAATCTGGAGACTTCTAAACCGAAGGGCAAGAAGAACGGCCTTCCATACCATCGCGTTCTCCTGCTCTACCTGCCAGTTTCCCTGCGGGTTGTAGCTCATAGTTCTGCTTGAGGCGATGCCCTTGCTGAGCAGGTACTGACGCAGCTCATCGCTCATGAAAGAGATGCCCCTGTGGACTTCCGGGTGCGGCTATGCAGAGCTAGGTCGCATATTCGGTAGCTCCTGCTTGGAACGGACTTTTGGGCTCGTTACAGGGCCCCCACGGCATTTGTTTGCCATTTCCCGGTGTGAGAAGAAGGCTGCAATATTCCCCCAACAGTGTCCCCCAGGAAGGATATGTCTCTTGGTTGCCAGACACGGCAGAAACAGTAAAAGATTTGGCTGCAACTGCAGGATAAACAGGGCCTCTTCCAGCATGCAGGCGGGGGAAGGGCAAGCTTAAAGCTGCAAGCTGACCTGAGGGCCTGTATCAAAGGTGAATTCTAGCAGCAGAGGGAACAACTGTGAAAAGATCTCATCAAGGCCACTGAAGGGACTTCCGGTTGCGGTGATGCCGAGCTAGCCGCACGTTTCGGCGGCTCCAGCTCCGACGGACCTTCGGGCTCTTTTAAGAGCCCCAACGGGGAATTTTTCGACGACGCAACCCGGTGTGGGGTGTGTGAGAAGGGAGTCCCCCCCCCAAACGAAGGAGGAAAAAACCGGTGGCGGTGGCTGCAGCGCGAGGAATCGTCGACCAAAGGGTCAGAAAGAGAGAAGTACAAGATGGCGGCGGAGAAAGCGCAGGCGACATGGGGGCCTGAGCAGGATGAAATTGTGAGACGGTGCGTGGAGCTGCTGAAGAGGGAGGTGCTGACCCCGTTGCTACAGGCAATTGAGGGGCTCAAGGAGACACTAAAGACCCAGGAGACAGAGCTCCGTGTGGTGGAGCAGACGGTGACAGATATTGAGGACGAGATCCTGGGCCTGGCGGTTAAGACACAGACGCACGAGGCACTTCATAAAAAGTGTACTGAAAGGATCGAGGCCCTAGAAAATGGAGCGCGAAGGAAGAACCTTTGGATACTGGGTCTCCCTGAGGGTGTGGAAGGAGTGGACTGTGGAGCGTACGCAAGTACGATACTGAGCTCACTGATGGGTGCTGAGGCCCCTACGGGTCACTTGGAGGTGGAGTGGGCAAATCGGATTCCGGCGAGAAGACCAAAAGCGGGAGAACCACCCAGGGCGATAATCGTGCGATTTTACCGCCTTAAGGAGAGAGAAGAGGTCCTGAGATGGGCTAAAAAGGTGCGGAGTAGCAGATGGGAGAATGCAGTGGTACGGGTATACCAGGATTGGAGTGCGGAGGTGGCGAGCTTCAACCGAGCCAAAGAGGTGTTGCATAAAAGGAAGGTGAAGTTCGGGATGCTGCAGCCGGCAAGACTATGGGTCACGTATCAGGAGAGACACCATTATTTCGAGACGGCGGAGGAAGCATGGACCTTCATCAAAGAAGAGAAATTGGATCGGAACTGAGGGACTGATGCTGCAGGAAATGTTATTGTTAATGTTATGGTTGAAGTTAATTGAGAAGTAAATTGGGAAGGGGGAGACATTGGGGAAATGTGGGCGCCGGTGAGGGGGGAAAGACGGGACATAGTTGGAGAATGGGGAAGGGGAGGGGGAGGGGAAAGGGAGCTGCGCCATAAGAGGCGGGTCAGGTAAAGGGATGTTCCCGCGCCAGAAAGAATAAGGCGGGAAGACAGGCGCAAGGCGGATGGGAGTTCCCCACACGGGGGGGTTGAGGAGTGAGCAGGAGTAGCCGGGGTCAGTTGAAGTCAGCTGACTTACGGAAGTAATATGGGGGGAGCAATCATGCTAGAAAGAGATCTAGCGGGGAGGGGCGGGGGGGACAACTGGGTTGCTGCTGCAGAAATCCAAAAGGAAATGGCTAAAGAGTGGGTGGGCGGGGGGAGCGAGCGGGAGCGCGGAGGCGGGATATGGGACTGGCCTAGAGAAGGTAATGGCTAGTCGACACGGGAGGGGGGCAGGTAGCCCCCTAGTGAGGCTGATCACGTGGAACGTGAGAGGCCTGAACGGACCGATTAAAAGGGCCCGAGTACTCGCGCATTTGAAAGGACTAAGGGCAGACGTGGTTATGCTCCAAGAGACGCACCTAAAGGTGGCGGACCAAGTTAGGTTAAGAAAGGATGGGTGGGACAGGTGTTCCACTCAGGACTGGACGCAAAGAATAGAGGGGTGGCCATTTTGGTGGGGAAACGGGTAGCATTTGAAGCAAAGAACATCGTAGCAGATAGCGGAGGTAGATATGTAATGGTGAGTGGCAGGCTGGAGGGAATGGAGGTCGTGTTGGTTAATGTGTATGCCCCAAACTGGGACGATGCGGGATTTATGAGATGGATGCTGGGGCGTATACCAGACCTGGAGGTAGGAAACTTGATTTTAGGAGGGGACTTTAATACGGTGCTGGACCCGGGGCTAGATAGATCCAGCTCAAGGACGGGAAGAAGGCTGGCAGCGGCCAAGGTACTTAAAGGGTTTATGGACCAAATGGGGGGAGTGGATCCATGGCGATTTCTTAGACCTAGGGCTAGGGAGTTTTCCTTCTTCTCCCATGTCCATAAAATGTAATCCCGGATAGATTCTTTTGTTTTGGGAAGGTCGTTGATCTCTAGGGTGGAAGAAGCTGAGTACTCAGCCATAGCGGTTTCGGATCATGCCCCACATTGGGTGGACCTGGAATTAGGGGAGGAAAGGGAGCAGAGAACACTTTGGCGATTAGATGTGGGACTGATGGCGGATGAGGGAGTGTGTGCAAGAGTGCGGGGGTGTATTGAGAGATACCTGGAGGTCAATGACGACGGCGAGGTCCCTGTGGGAGTGGTATGGGAAGCACTAAAAGCGGTGGTCAGAGGAGAGCTGATCTCCATTGGGGCCCACAAAAGGAAAACAGAGGCCAAGGAAAGGGAACGATTACTGGGGGAGATTTTAAGGGTGGATAGGGAATTTGCAGAGACCCCGGAGGAGGAATTGTACAGGGAGAGGAGACGACTCCAGACGGAATTTGACCTTCTGACCACCAGAAAGGCGGAGGTACTGTGGAGGAAGGCACAGGGGAGGAGGTATGAATATGGGGAAAAGGCTAGTCGCCTGTTGGCTCATCAATTGCGAAAGAGGGCAGCAGCGAGGGAGATAGGAGGAATTAGAGACGAAAGGGGAGACACGGTGCGAAGGGCAGGGAAGGTAAATGAGGTGTTCAAGACCTTCTATGAGGAACTGTATAGGTCTCAACCCCCAGAGGGAGAGGAGGGGATGCGGCAGTTCCTGGACCAATTGAGGTTCCCGAAAGTGGAGGAGCGGGGGGTGGTAGGCCTGGGGGCACCGATTGGGGTGGACGAGGTTATTAAGGGACTGGGAAGCATGCAAGCAGGGAAGGCCCCGGGACCAGACGGGTTCCCGGTGGAATATTACAGAAAATATGTGGACTTGTTGGCCCCGTTGATGGTGAGGACGTTCAATGAGGCCAGGGAAGGGGGGACTCTACCCCCGACGATGTCGGAGGCGACGATATCATTAATTTTGAAGAGGGATAAAGATCCGTTGCAGTGCGGGTCCTATAGACCCATTTCATTATTGAACGTGGACGCCAAATTGTTGGCAAAGGTACTGGCATCGAGGATAGAGGACTGTGTCCCGGGGGTGGTGCACGAAGACCAGACCGGGTTCGTAAAAGGGAGACAACTGAATGTTAACGTGTGACGACTATTAGGGGTGATAATGATGCCCCCAGTGGAGGGGGAGGCAGAGATAGTGGCGGCAATGGACGCAGAGAAGGCATTTGATAGGGTGGAGTGGGAGTATTTATGGGAAGTGTTAAGGAGGTTTGGGTTTGGGAACAGGTTTATTAGCTGGGTTAGACTTCTTTATGGGGCTCCAACGGCAAGTGTAGTTACAGGTCGACATAGATCGGAGTATTTCCGACTATATAGGGGAACAAGACAGGGATGCCCGCTGTCTCCATTGTTGTTCGCGTTGGCAATTGAACCTCTGGCCATGGCGTTGAGAGACTCCAGGAAATGGAGAGGGGTGATTAGAGGGGGAGAAGAACACCGAGTCTCGTTATACGCGGATGACCTATTGTTATACGTGTCGGACCCAGCGGGGGGGATGATAGAGGTTATGCGAATTTTGAGGGGGTTCATGGATTTCTCGGGGTATATGCTAAACATGGGGAAGAGTGAATTATTTGTGATACATCCAGGGGACCAGAGTAGAGAGATAGAAGGCTTGCCTCTAAGGAAAGTGGAAAGAAACTTCCGATACCTGGGGATTCAGATCGCTAGGAGCTGGGGGACCTTGCACAGACTTAATCTGACACGGTTGGTAGAACAAATGGAGGAGGACTTCAAGAGGTGGGACATGCAGCCTCTATCGCTGGCGGGCAGGGTGCAAGCAATTAAGATGATGGTCCTCCCGAGGTTCTTATTTGTATTTCAATGTCTCCCTATACTAATCACCAAGACCTTTTTTAATAAAATAGACAGGAGCATCACGAGCTTCGTGTGAGCAGGGAAAGTTCTGAGAGTAAGGAGGGGGTTCCTTCAGCGTAGTAGGGACAGAGGAGGATTGGCACTACCGAACTTGGGCGATTACTATTGGCCGCCAATGTGGCAATGATACGTAAATGGATGATGGAGGGTGAGGGAGCGGCGTGGAAAAGACTGGAGAGAAAGTCCTGTAAAGGGACGAGTTTAGAGGCGCTGGTGACGGCGCCGCTACCGATCTCACCTAAAAAGTTTACCACAAACCCGGTGGTGGCGGCAACATTGAATATCTGGGGACAGTGGAGGCGACAGAGAGGGGTGCGGGGAGCCCTGGTGGGGTCCCCAATCAGGAACAACCATAGGTTCGCCCCAGGAAGAATGGATGGAGGATTTCAGAGCTGGTACCAGTTGGGAATTAGGAGGGTGGGAGATTTATTTATAGATGGGACTTTTGCGAGCTTGGGAGCATTGGAGGAAAAGTATAAGTTGCCCCGGGGAAATTTCTTGAGATATATGCAGGTGAGGGCGTTTACTAGACAACAGGTGAGGGAATTTCCGTTGCTCCCGACGCAGGGGATACAGGACAGGGTGCTTTCAGGGGTGTGGGTTGGAGAGGGCAAGGTGTCAGAGATTTACCGAGAGATGAGGGAAGAGGGGGAAGAGTCGGTGGGCGAACTAAAAGGAAAGTAGGAAGAAGAACTAGGGGAGGAGATAGAGGAGGGTATGTGGGCTGATGCCCTAAGCAGGGTAAATTCCTCTTCCTCATGCGCCAGGCTTAGCATGATTCAATTTAAGGTGCTACATAGAGCACACATAACGGGGGCAAGATTGAGCAGGTTCTTTGGAGTGGAGGACAAATGTGGGAGGTATGGCGGGAGCCCGGCAAACCATGCACATATGTTTTGGGCGTGCCCGGCACTGGAAGGGTATTGGAAGGGAGTGACGGGAGTGATTTCGCGGGTGGTGAAGGCCCGGGTCAAACCAGGCTGGGGGTTAGCTCTATTTGGAGTTGCGGAAGAGCCGGGAGTGCAGGAGGCGAAAAAGGCCGACGTTGTGGCCTTTGCGTCCCTAGTAGCCCGGCGCAGGATCCTACTCATGTGGGAGGAGGCGAAACCCGCCGGACTGGAGGCCTGGGTAAATGATATGGCGGGGTTCATTAAACTGGAGCAGATAAAGTTTGCCCTGAGAGGATCGGCTCAAGGGTTCACCAGGCGGTGGCAGCCATTTCTCGACTACCTAGGGGAACGTTAGAGGGAATACAGATGACCAGCAGCAGCAACCCAGGGGGAAGGGGGGGGGGGGGGAGTTTAGTTTAGTTTAGGTCAAAGATAAAGGGGTTTTGTTACTTGTGTATTGTTAAAAATTTCTGTATTGTTATTGTTGCGTTTGCTTTGTAAGAGGGGAAAAATTGTTGTTTGGGAAAAAAATTTCAATAAAACATATTTTTTTTTAAAAAAAGAAAGAGATGCCCCTGTGGACTTATGCAGGGAAACCGAACTTGGTGAAAATGCTGTGCAGTGCCTTTATAACAGTGGCCGAGGTCATGTTGGGACATGGGATAGCGAAGGGGAAGCGGGAGTACTCGTCAATGACTGTCAGTAAGTATATATTGCGGTTGGTGAAAGCGAGGGGCCCTTTGAAGTCGATACTGAGGTGCTCATAGGGACGGGTGGCCTTTACCAGGTGGGCCTTGTCTGGTCGGTAGAAGTGCGGTTTGCAGTCTGCGCAGACTTGGCAATCCCTGGTCATGGCCCTGACCTGCTCGGTGGAGTAGGGCAGATTGCAAGCCTTAATCAAGTGGATAAGCCGAGTGACCCCCGGGTGACAGAGGTCATCGTGGATAGCCTGAAGTCGGTCATCTTGCGCGCTGGCGCATGTGCCGTGGGACAGGGCATCTGAGGGTTCGTTGAGCTTCCCAGGACGATACTTGATATCATAAGTATAGGTGGAGAGTTCGATCCTCCACCTCAAGATTTTGTTGTTTTTAATTTTGCCCCGTTGCGCGTTGTCGAACATAAAGGCTACCGACCGTTGGTCGGTGACGAGGGTGAACCTCCTACCGACTAGGTAGCGCCTCCAATGCCGCATCGCTTCCACATTGGCTTGCGCTTCCTTCTCGACAGAGGATTGTCGAATCTCGGAGGCGTGGAGGGTTCTAGAAAAGAAGGCTACTGGCCTGCCCGCTGTAATAATATCCACGCATGTATCTAATGAAGTGCAGACAGGCAGTGATTGACACACAGGAGGACCAGTGAGCACAAGGCACGGTGCAGCCAATCACCAGACAGGACACCACCACTATAAAGCCAGAGGGCACTAGGTTTCCCGCTCTCTCAGGACCCAGCCACTGAGACAGTCAGAGCTAGCACAGTGCAAACACCATGCGGTAGCTAGTAAGTCTGGTCAGGCTAGTACAGGGTCTCCAGTCAGTTCAGTATAGTGTCGATCCACAGTTAAATATGTATGTTAGTTCTATCATTCAATAAAACCGTGTTGGATCTTCTCCAGTGTTAGAGGTCTGTTTCTCGCATCGCTGCATCAAGTGCAGTCCACACCGAACCGACCTGCATAATACATCACCCGCCTGGTTGAGGGTGGCGGCCAGGGCGACGTCTGACGCATCGCTCTCTACCTGGAAGGGGACGGACTCGTCCACCGCGGCCTTAGTGATATCAGCCTTAATGCGGCTGAAGGCCGAGCGGGCCTCAACAGTCAGGGGGAATATAGTGGCTTTGATAAGTGGACGGGCTTTGTCCGCATGGTTGGGGTCCCACCGGGCGTAATAGGAGAATAGCCCCAGGCAGCGTTTCAGGGCCTTGAGGCTGTGGGGAAGGGGAAGTTCCATGAGGGGGTGCATGCGGTCGGGGTCGGGCCCTAGGACCCCGTTTTCCACGACATAGCCAAGGATGGCTAGCAGGGTTGTGCGGAAAACGCACTTCTCCTTGTTACATGTGAGGTTGAGGAATGGGGTGGTCAGGAGGAACCTCTGAAGGTTGACGTTGTGGTCCTGCTGATCATGGCCGCAGATGGTAACATTGCCCAAGTACGGGTATGTAGCCCGCAGCCCGTACATAGAACATAGAAAATACAGCACAGAACAGGCCCTTCGGCCCACGATGTTGTGCCAAACCTTTGTCCTAGATTAATCATAGATTATCATCGAATCCACAGTGCAGAAGGAGGCCACCCGGCCCCCCGAGTCCGCACCGGCCCCCGGGAAGAGCACCCCACCCAAACCCAACACCCCCACCCAACACCAAGGGCAACTTTGGACATTAAGGGCAATTTATCATTGGCCAATTCACCTAACCTGCACATCTTTGGACTGTGGGAAGAAACCGGAGCACCCGGAGGAAACCCACGCAGACACGGGGAGGACGTGCAGACTCCGCACAGACAGTGACCCAAGCCGGAATCGAACCTGGGACCCTGGAGCTGTGAAGCATTGTGCTATCCACAATGCTACCGTGCTGCCCTTAAGAACAAATAAATCTACACTATATCATTTTACCGTAATCCATGTACCTATCCAATAGCTGCTTGAAGGTCCCTAATGTTTCCGACTCAACTACTTCCACAGGCAGTGCATTCCATGCCCCCACTACTCTCTGGGTAAAGAACCTACCTCTGATATCCCTCCTATATCTTCCACCTTTCACCTTAAATTTATGTCCCCTTGTAATGGTTTGTTCCACCCGGGGAAAAAGTCTCTGACTGTCTATTCTATCTATTCCCCTGATCATCTTGTAAACCTCTATCAAGTCGCCCCTCATCCTTCTCCGTTCTAATGAGAAAAGGCCTAGCACCCTCAATCTTTCCTCGTACGACCTACTCTCCATTCCAGGCAACATCCTGGTAAATCTTCTTTGCACCTTTTCCAAAGCTTCCACATCCTTCCTAAAATGAGGCGACCAGAACTGTATACAGTACTCCAAATGTGGCCTTACCAAAGTTTTGTACAGCTGCATCATCACCTCACGGCTCTTAAATTCAATCCCTCTGTTAATGAACGCGAGCACACCATAGGCCCTTCTTCACAGCTCTATCCACTTGAGTGGCAACTTTCAAAGATGTATGAACATAGACCCCAAGATCTCTCTGCTCCTCCACATTGCCAAGAACTCTGCCGTTAACCCTGTATTCCGCATTCATATTTGTCCTTCCAAAATGGACAACCTCACACTTTTCAGGGTTAAACTCCATCTGCCACTTCTCAGCCCAGCTCTGCATCCTATCTATGTCTCTTTGCAGCCGACAACAGCCCTCCTCACTATCCACAACTCCACCAATCTTCGCATCGTCTGCAAATTTACTGACCCACCCTTCAACTCCCTCATCCAAGTCATTAATGAAAATCACAAACAGCAGAGGACCCAGAACTGATCCCTGCGGTACGCCACTGGTAACTGGGATCCAGGCTGAATATTTACCATCCACCACCACTCTCTGACTTCTATCGGTTAGCCAGTTCGTTATCCAACTGGCCAAATTTCCCACTATCCCATGCCTCCTTACTTTCTGCATAAGCCTACCATGGGGAACCTTATCAAATGCCTTACTAAAATCCATGTACACTACATCCACTGCTTTACCTTCATCCACATGCTTGGTCACCTCCTCAAAGAATTCAATAAGACTTGTAAGGCAAGACCTACCCCTCACAAATCCGTGCTGACTATCCCTAATCAAGTAGTGTCTTTCCAGATGCTCAGAAATCCTATCCTTCAGTACCCTTTCCATTACTTTGCCTACCACCGAAGTAAGACTAACTGGCCTGTAATTCCCAGGGTTATCCCTAGTCCCTTTTTTGAACAGGGGCACGACATTCGCCACTCTCCAATCCCCTGGTACCACCCCTGTTGACAGTGAGGACGAAAAGATCATTGCCAACGGCTCTGCAATTTCATCTCTTGCTTCCCATAGAATCCTTGGATATATCCCGTCAGGCCCGGGGGACTTGTCTATCCTCAAGTTTTTCAAAATGCCCAACACATCTTCCTTCCTAACAAGTATTTCCTCAAGCTTACCAATCTGTTTCACACTGTCCTCTCCAACAATATCGCCCCTCTCATTTGTAAATACAGAAGAAAAGTACTCGTTCAAGACCTCTCCTATCTCTTCAGACTCAATACACAATCTCCCGCTACTGTCCTTGATCGGACCTACCCTCGCTCTAGTCATTCTCATATTTCTCACATATGTGTAAAAGGCCTTGGGGTTTTCCTTGATCCTACCCGCCAAAGATTGTTCATGCCCTCTCTTAGCTCTCCTAATCCCTTTCTTCAGTTCCCTCCTGGCTATCTTGTATCCCTCCAATGCCCTGTCTGAACCTTGTTTCCTCAGCCTTACACAAGTCTCCTTTTTCCTCTTAACAAGACATTCAACCTCTCTTGTCAACCATGGTTCCCTCACTCGACGATCTCTTCCCTGCCTGACAGGGACATACATATCAAGGACACGTAGCACCTGTTCCTTGAACAAGTTCCACATTTCACTTGTGTCCTTCCCTGACAGCCTATGTTCCCAACTTATGCACTTCAATTCTTGTCTGACAACATCGTATTTACCCTTCCCCCAATTGTAAACCTTGCCCTGTTGCACGTACCTATCCCTCTCCATTACTAAAGTGAAAGTCACAGAATTGTGGTCACTATCTCCAAAATGCTCCCCCACTAACAAATCTATCACTTGCCCTGGTTCATTACCCAGTACTAAATCCAATATTGCCCCTCCTCTGGTCTGACAATCTACATACTGTGTTAGAAAAGCTTCCTGGACACACCGCACAAACACCACCCCATCCAAACTATTTGATCTAAAGAGTTTCCACTCAATATTTGGGAAGTTAAAGTCGCCCATGACTACTACCCTATGACTTCTGCACCTTTCCAAAATCTGTTTCCCAATCTGTTCCTCCACATCTCTGCTACTATTGGGGGGCCTATAGAAAACTCCTAACAAGGTGACTGCTCCTTTCCTATTTCTGACTTCAACCCATACTACCTCAATAGGGTGATACTCCTCGAACTGCCTTTCTGCAGCTGTTATACTATCTCTAATTAATAATGCCACCCCCCCCCCCCACCTCTTTTACCACCCTCCCTAATCTTATTGAAACGTCTATAACCAGGGACCTCCAACAACCATTTCTGCCCCTCTTCTATCCAAGTTTCCGTGATGGCCACCACATCGTAGTCCCAAGTACCGATCCATGCCTTAAGTTCACCCACCTTATTCCTGATGCTTCTTGCGTTGAAGTATACACACTTCAACCCATCTCCGTGCCTGCAAGTACTCTCCTTTGTCAGTGTTCCCTTCCCCACTGCCTCACTACACGCATTTGGCCGAATGGTACTGGTCCACCATTCGGTCCATCGTTCTCTGGAAGACCGAGACCCCCATTAGTAACACCGAAAGGGACCCTGAGGAAGTGGAAGAGTCGGTCAGCTGCTTCAAAAGCAGTGTAGTGGCGATCTTCCAGGCGGATCGGGATCTGGTGGTAGGCAGACTTCAGATCTACTGTGGAGAACACCCAGTACTGTGCGATCTGGTTGACCATCTCTGCTATGCGGGGGAGGGGGTACGCATCAAAATTGCGTGAACCGTTTTATGGTCTGGCTGTAGTCCACAACCATCCGATTCTTTTCCCCGGTCCTGACAACCACCATTTGTGCTCTCCAGGGGCTGTTGCTGGCCTCGATAACCCCCACCCTCAAGAGTCGCTGGACCTCCGACTTGATAAAAATCTGTCTTGTGCACTGTACCGCCTGCTCCTGGTGGTGACGGGCTTACAGTCGGGGGTGAGGTTCGCAAAGAGCGAAGGGGGAGTGACCTTAAGGGTTGCGAGGCGACATACAGTGAGAGGGGGTAGGGATCCGCCGAACTTTAGGGTCAGGCTTCGGTGACTGCATTGGAAGTAGAGTCCAAGCAGTAGGGGGGCGTAGAGGTGAGGGAGGACATACAGTTTAAAATGGGTGTACTCAGTGCCCTGTATCGCGAGGTTCACGCCACAGTACCCCCGGATCTGTACCAAATGGGATCCGGAGGCAAGGGTGATTGTCTGGGACGCAGGGTAGATGTGGAGGGAGCAGAGCCCTACCACCCCTACTCCTGTGATGTTCTTGTTGGATGCCTTGATTTATATTACAAGAACACTGGTAGCTAAAGCTATAAACAATTTATTGATATTAACTGTGGTAAACTACATACAAAACAACAGATGAATAATAGATGTTTTAGCACAGTGGGCTAAATAGCTGGAATGCAATGCAGAACAATGCCAGCAGCGCAGGTTCGATTCCCGTACTGGCCTCCCCAAACTGGCGCCGGAATGTGGCGACTGGGAGCTTTTCACAGTAACTTCATTGAAGTCTACTTGTGACAATAAGCGATTATTATTATTATTGTATGATCATGCATAAAAAATGTCTCTCTCCAGCTTCCTCCAGCCAGTCTGTGTGGTCAGCTGATTAACATTCACTTGTATACTAGGGAGACTCCTAGTGGTTAGTGGATGAATTACAACACAACCATGATATCACTACATCCCCTTTCCTTTGAAGGAATAAATTAATACATTATCATCAGTGTATTTACATGTGACATCATTAGCCTGTGAGTCCAACAGTATTAATTTCTTTTCTGCTCAGAATCTCTGAAACAACCCCACTGTGCTCTGCACTGAAGAGCTCGGCTCCGAAATATAAGTCATCCGCATACAAGGACATCCTTATGCTCCACCCCCTCTCCCCTTCCACAACCCCAAGCTCCTTGCAATGGCCAAGGGCTCAATAGCCAATGTAAACAGAAGGGGACCCGCCTCGTACCCCACTGCAATGTAAAGTACCCTGAATTCAAACTACTCGTGTGCATACACACCATCGGCTCCTTATACAACAGCTACACCCTCACCACAAACTTCGGCCCTTTCCCAAATTTCTCCAACCATCAAATAACTTCACTCCACTCCGTAATAACAGGGAGGAAGTGTTTGGTGTATTAAAAAACATTGAGCTAGACAAAACCCCAGGGCCACATGGCATCTATCCCAGATTACTCCTTACCTGAGAAAGGACGTACTGGCACTGGAGGGTGTGCAAAGGATATTCACTAGGTTAATTCCAGAGCTGAGGGGATTGGATTACGAGGAGAGGTTGAGTAGACTGGGACTGTACTTGTTGGAATTTAGAAGGATTTGGGGGGCTCTTATAGAAACATATAAAATTATGAAGGGAATAGATAGGATAGATGCGGGCAGGTTGTTTCCACTGGCGGGTGAAAGCAGAAATAGGGGGTATAGTCTCAAAATAAGGGGAAGTAGATTTAGAACTGAGCTTAGGAGGAACTTCTTCACCCAAAGGATTGTGAATCTATGGAATTCCCTGCCCAGTGAAGCAGTTGAGGCTCCTTCATTAAATGTTTTCAAGGTAAAGATAGATAGTTTTTTGAGGAATAAAGGATTAAAGGGTTATGGTGTTCGGGGGGAAAGTGGAACTGAGTCCACAACATATCAGCCATGATCTCATTGAATGGAATGGCAGGCTCAAGGGGCCAGATGGCCTACTCCTGCTCCTAATTCTTATGTTCTTATTACTGAGGGAGACATGAGATGAAATCGCTGGGCCTTTGGCAGAAATCCTTGTTTCCTCATTGGCCACAGGTGAGATCCCAGAGGATGGCCAAATTTGTCCCATTATTTTAGAAGGGTACAAGGATAACGCAGTAATTATAGGCCAGTGAGCTTGATATCCGTGATAGAGAAATTGTTGGAAAAGATTCTCAGAGATAGAATCTATGGACATTTGGAAGTGAATGGTCTTATTAGAGACAGCCAGCATGGTTTTGTACGAGGAAGGTCAAATTGAATTTTTTGAGGAGGTGACAAAAATGATTGACGAGGGAAGGGTTGTGGATGTTGTCTACATGGACTTTAGTAAAGCATTTGATAAGGTACCTCATGGCAGTCTGGTGCAAAAGATTAAATCACATTGTGAAAGTGAATATTTTCGCTTCTGTGAGAGAAAAATTCAACACACTCGTTAAGACAGAATAACAAGCTTTATTTTCGAAAACAACTGCATCAGTAATGGCTGAAACTTGAAGTCAGAGAGAAGTCAACAAAACTGCTCAGTCTGTCACAAGTTCCGTGCTTTTCGTGGAGAATTAACTCAATATTTATACATTAACTTTATCAAGATTATGTGACAACAGTATGGTCAGGAGTTTAATCGGAAATACAAACGGAAGCAAAGACCAGACCATGTTTGATCACATCACTCATACCATTATTTAGTCCTCGGAGGGAACATTGAAAGGTCAGAATAGATTTGTTTCTTCCTGAACCTATCTTTGTTTTAAATTCCTGCGGCCCTGGGTTATGCCGAGTTAGTTTTATCAGGAGTTGGCGAGTCCGGTGTTTTGGAATGGCTCGACCTTCGCTGATCTTTTCAGACTTCAAGTTATGCAGAGTTGGCCTATGGCCATACAGCTCTGAAAATGGTTAGGGCAGCATTCTTTACCTGGGCCTGGGGAGCTGGAATGAGTAGTTTCAGTCTATCTGGTATTGTCTCAAACCTTTTGACCAGTCTTCCCATTGACCAGTTTTCCCATCATGCCATTACTTAATTCATACCATATCACAACATGGGGTCAGGGGTGAACTAGCTGGATGGATTTAGAACTGGCTTGGCCATAGAAGACAGAGGGTAGCAGTGGAAGGGTGTTTTTCCAAATGGAGGTCTGTAATTAATGGTATTCCGCTGGGATCAGTACTGGGACCACTGCTGTTTGTAATATACATAAATGACTTGGAATAAAATGTAGCTGGTATGGTTAGCAAGTTTGCGGATGATACTAAGATTACAGGAGTTGCGGATAGTGATGAAGATTGTCAGAGAATACAGCAGCATATAGATAGGCTGCAAAATTGGGCAGAGAAATGGCAAATGGAATTTAACCCGGACAAATGAGAGGTGATGCATTTTGATAGATCCAATTCAGGTGGGAGCTATAAAATAAATGGCAGAACCATCAGGAGCATGGAGAGAGAGAGAGACCTGGGCTTCCAAGTCCACAGATCCTTAAAAGTGGCAGCATTGGTGGAAATGATAGTAAAGAAAGCATATGGCATGCTTGTCTTCATCGGACAGGGTATCGAGTATAAAAGTTCGCAAATCATGTTACAGTTATTTTGGAGAGAGTACAGAAAAGGTTTACCAGGATGTTGCCTGGTATGGAGGGTATTAGCTATGAGGAGAGATTGAATAAACTGGGATTGTTCTCCCTAGAAAGACGGAGGCTGAGGGGTGAACTGATAGAAGTTTATAAAATTATGAGAGGTATAGATAGGGTGAACAGTTGGAGGCTTTTTTCCCCAGGGCAAAAATGACAATTACAAGGGGGCACAAGTTCAAGGTGAGAGGCGTTGGGTTCAGTGGGGCTGTGCGTGGGACGTTTTTAACACACTGGGTGGTGGTGGCCTGGAATGCTTTGCCAAGTGAGGTGGTTTAGACAGATATGTTAGCAACCTTTAAGACGTATCTGGATAGACACATGAACAGACAGGGTATAGAAGGATACAGGCGTTTGGTCTAGACAGGACACGTGATCGACGCAGGCTTGGAGGACCGAAGGGCTTGTTCTTGTGCTGTATTGTTCTTTATTCTTCCGATCAAATGCCAAGAGCCCCTAGTCCGGGTCCCCCACATACATCCCATCCACCTCCAAAATCTCGTCTATCAGTCGTTGCTGTTCTTCCCTCTCCTGCCTAACCACCTTGGCCTTAAACAAGATCACCACCCCCCTCACCACCACCTTCAGAGCCTCCCAAACCATCAACGGTGAAACCTCCCCCATGCAATTGAACCCCACATACTCCTCACTCACCTCCCAGAAGCTCCGATCCACCAATAACCCCACATCCATTATCCACCCTTGCTCCTTCTCCAACACCATGTCCATCCAATGAACAACGTGATCTGAGATCACAATTGGCAAATACTCTGTCCTCTTAACTCTGACCAAGAGCCCCTTTCCCACCACAAGAAATAATGTGGAGATGCTGACGTTGGACTGTGGTGAGCACAGTAAGAAGTCTTACACCACCAGGTTAAAGTCCAACAGATTTGCTTCGAATCACTAGCTTTCGGAGCACTGCTCCTTCCTCAGGTGAATGGAAGGAGCAGTGCTCCGAAAGCTATTGATTCAAAACAAACCTGTTGGAATTTAACCTGGTGTTGTAAGGCTTCTTACTGTGCTCACCACAAGAAAGTCCATCCCTGAAAACACCTTGTGCGCGGGGGCGAAAAACGAATACGCCCGATCTCTCGGGTGTCAAAATCTCCATGGGTCCACCTCCCATCTCCCTCCTGAATCCTGCCAATGCCTTCACCCCCCCCCCCCCCCCCCCCCCACCGACAGGGTCAGCGAGCATGGCTGGGACGTGTCTACCCTCTGCTCCAGTACTGTGTTCCAATCCCCCCCCCCCACCACCACTATCAACCCATGGGTATTCAGATCCGGGATGGCATCCAATGTCTCTTCACAAACCCCGCATCATCCCAATTGGGGCATCTCCGCTTACCAGTGCCACCAGCCTCTCCTCCAACACCCCCTTCACTATCACATACCTGCCTCTCTGATCCGCCACCACCTTCTCCATCTGAAACCTCACCCGCTTTCCCACCAAGATCGCCACCCCCAAGCCCTACTATCAAATCTCGAATGAAACACCTGACTCATCCACCCCTTTCTAAGCCTCATTTGATTTTTCGCCCTTAAATGAGTCTCTTGCAACATCATCACACCGGCTTTAGAACTCTTCTAATGCGCAAAAACTCTTGTTCTCTTCACTGGTCCCCCCAACCCCCTCACGTTCCACATCACTATTCTAACCGGGGGGGGGGGGGGTCTCACCATCCCCCCTGCCCCCTCCTATCTGCCACTACCATTGCCCAGGC
Organism: Scyliorhinus torazame; assembly: GCF_047496885.1. Classification (NCBI taxonomy): domain Eukaryota; kingdom Metazoa; phylum Chordata; class Chondrichthyes; order Carcharhiniformes; family Scyliorhinidae; genus Scyliorhinus; species Scyliorhinus torazame. Next base: position 160,607,338 of record NC_092724.1, on the reverse strand, counting down.
TATGACATTCCGGCTGGACTCGCCCCATCCTTTTGTCACCGTATGTGATGATATGCCTGTAGACGGTATTGTATACAGTTGGTGGTGCACCCTCCAACCAGCAGATGGAGGTACAGATCAGCCATGCGGTCTCAAGACAGTGGTCATGTGACAAGGCACTCAGATATAAGTCAGGGCAGATCCAGTGATCCGAGAAGACCTACATGAGGATAGTCGTGCATTAGGGTAGTTCCAGGGAATTCTAGAGAAACTCCATAACTTGCTCTACATCTGATCATTACCTTACCATGTGTGCATTCATAAAAATCCTGATTTTGACAAGTCACCAGCAGTTCAGTAGATTCCTTGCTAGACAATGAACACCAAACACAACATGGTACCAGAGTGCTGAAGATTTGAAGGTAACGATAGCAGTGACAAAATTAAAATTCGGCAAAAGGACCGACATGGTGAACTACAACCATTGGCGACTCAATGCTGTAAAAGACACTGAAGCTCGAAATGGACAGACCGAAAGCACCCTACCAGCTTAAAGTATCGGGTAATGTAGATGAAAACTGGCAGCTCTTCAAGCAGCAGTTCAAACTCTTGTATTGGCCCTAGGTCTGCAGGCACAACCTGACAAAAGGTGAATACTGTGTTGCTGCTTCTGGTGGCAGGTCCACAAGCAATTGAACTATATAATACTTTTGCTTTTGACAATGAGGAGGATAGCAAGAGATATGATGTCGGGTACTTTGATCGACATTGCTCCCCAAACAGAATGAGACATTCCAGAGATATATGTTCTGTACTCGTACCCAGAAACCGGTTGAATTGTTCAACGGTTTTGTCACAGACTTGAGGTTGAAGGCCCAGTCATGCAACGTCAGTAGCCTGAAATCTTGTCTGATCTGCAACAAAATTGTCTTTGGCGTATCAAATGATAAGCTACGTGGGAGGTTGCTGCGGGAAGATTTGGTATTGGAACAGGCAATAAAGATTTGCCTGGTGAGCGAGCAAATCAGCACATACTGCCCGAAAAGGTTTGGCCCCAACACAGAGGAAGACACCAGCACCTTTAGTGCTGTGATGGATGTCATGAAGAAACGTGGTCTCTGTGGTGAGGGCCATTTTAAGCGGCCAACAGGAGTCGCCATCTTATGTCCAAAATGTTGCAATCGATATGGCCCACGCAATGTCCGGCCTTTGGAAAAGTCTATTACAGGTGCGGCCATGTTGGGCATTTGTAAAACAGTGTTTTGCGCATCCTACAATGCACCATATAAGATCAGTAAATATGGTTGATGAGACACCTCCGGATGAACAATTCTTCATAGATCTCATTGCAACCAAGGACCAGAAGAGTCTGACCAAAAAAGATGAAAGCACAATTTCAAAAAAGAACGAAGCTAGTAAGAACTCGCCAGGAACCATCAAAACCAGATGGAAATCGATGGTGTTCCTAAATAACTCATTATTACGATGCGACTTTGACCTTAAGACGAGGGCTAACCTCCTCAGTCAGTCTGCCTTTCACAAGCTGCTCACGCAGCTGAAAGTCGTTGATCGTCCGGGACTGTCGGTATAATGATAATAATCTTTATTGTCACAAGCAGGCTTACATCGACACTGCAATGAAGTTACTCTGAAAAGCCCCTAGTCGCCATCTCCGACGCTTGTTCAGGTACAGAGGGAGAATTCAGATTGTCCAATTCACCAAACAAGCACGTCTTTCGGAACTTGTGGGAGGAAACCGGAGCACCCGGAAGAAACCCACGCAGACACAGGGAGAACATGCAGACTCCGCACAGTGACCCAAGCCGGGAATCGAACCTTGGACCGTGGCTGTGAAGCATCAGTGCTAACCACTGTGCTACCATGCGGTATATTACGGTACAAAAAGATGGAGACTTTTGGTGAATGTGAACTTGAGCTCTCTGTAGACGGCATTGGGTACATGTTACTGTTTTAGATTATGGGACATGAAAATTGAGTCCATCATATGAGTGGATACATGTGAATTCCTCATCCATCGAGGTGAACTGGTCGCTGTGCTGTGACAGTGCCTCCTCCACCTCCTTCAACTTCTCTCCTTGCTCCCGCACCTCGACCGGCATCTTCATCACTGCCGCCTTTACAGGGGCAATCGCTTCCTCCATCCAGTCTGTAAGCAAAGCTGTCATCTCCCTCCGAAGCACCTCCAAATGCTTGGCAAACAGCCTTTCAAACTCCACCACAGCATCTCGGTAAGAGTTTCCGCCGTGAGGGGATCAACACCACCCGAGAACCCAGCCCCCCATTTTCCTTCCTGCAGGACTCTCAGCAGCACTCGCCAGCAGACTTTCGCTCACCCCTTCTTCTGGGACTTTGACATTCCCCAACCTCCTTATGACTTCCCACACCAACTCATCCAAAAACTACCCCTGAGACCAGGTATAACAGTCCAAAATATAGAGACTCTAGCAGAAGAAACCTAAAGTGTGGCCTCCACCTGCCACCACTGGAAATCCCCTGAGGGAGTTAAATTAACACCCCCCACCCTCCAACTAATCTCTCACCCTACCTCCCAGGGGCTGGTAAAATCCTGGCCAATGTTTTCACTTTTGGGGACGAGCAAAGCTAGAAGCCATCAATACAAAGAGTCAGATAGAGAATTCAGATGAAACTTCTTTACCAAGGGAATGGTGCCAAAGTGGAATTTACTGCAGCCAGTCATTGAGTGAATAACATAGGCACACTTAAAACAGAAGGTAGATAAGTAAATGAGAGAGAAAGGAATAGATGGTTATGCTGATAGATTTAGATTAGGATAAATTGAAGGCAGCTTGAATGTTGGCTAAATGCTGGCATGGACTGGCCGGGAAGTGATTACTGTGCTGTATATCCTATGTAATTCTTATGTATGCAATACAAGAGGGTGGAAGTCATGGTACAATTATACAAGGCTATGATTAGACTACATCTGGACTACCGTGAGCAGTTCTGGCCATCGCTCTTTAGGAAGTATATATTGGCTTTGTAGCAGTTTCAGCATTAATTTATCAGAATGCTACCTTGACTCCAAGGGTTAGGTTATGAGGAAAGGACTATTCCCTGGAATTTAGAAGGTTAATGGTGACTTTTGCTGTTCCTCCTGGATGGGGGTCACAACTGATAGTCACATAAACTACATATGCTGTTAATTATTGTCACACAGATTAATCCTAAACCCTTAATAAAACCGTCTCACAGACTAAAACTCAATAAATGTCAGACAGACTTTAATTCAACAAGTGATAACTGTTACTCAACTCACAAATTTAACTCATGTGTCATCCTAATCACAACAGCTGGCCAAGTTTTCTCGAAGGTTGCTTTACTGGTCATCAAGTCCTTGACTCAGGGCAATCTTCTATGATGGTTGTTCCCAGAGTTTCTCTGATGGAGCTTTGAATCCCTGCTTCTATATACGATTTCTTCCAGATTTTTGAAGGTTCGATTATGTCAGTTTTACGACCCTCTGGTTGCCGAGGCTGTGTTTCACAGATCTAGTAAAGAGGATCCATTTGTTCCATTATGCAATAACACAGTTTCCAGTTAACAGTTTCTGTGACTACAAAGGTTATCTGGTCCCTTTGCTCAAGATCTGTAATTGTCTGCAGTCGCCTGGTTTCAATCATACTACTCTTGCTTTCTTTGTCACTGTTGCGCTGGATTCTCTGCTGGTGGGATTCTCCATTGCATCGGCAGCGCACCCACGCCCAGGGATTTCCTGATGGCATGGGGCTGCCCACAATGGGAAACTCCATCGGCCGGCTGGCAGGATGGAGACTCCCGCTGCCGGCGGGGGCGTGCCGCATCAAAAAACTGGTGCGGCGGGACGGAGAATCCCGCCCATTATCTGCTTCATCACTGTCATGATATTCAAACACACACATCATGATGGACACACCAACAGGCAAATCAGAGCACACAACACCACAACCAATCACAGACAAGAACACCAACCACATAAAAAGCACGGGCACGACACCTGGTGGTCAGTAGGTCTGGGGACAAAGGAACAAGAAAGAGCTGTTAAAACATCACAAGCAGGGAACCCCCACGTGCAGGGTGCAAAGACAAAACTGTACATAGTAAGTTTGAATAAAATAGCGTTGTACCATATACAACCGTGTTGGCTCATCTGTGTGTCAGAACACCCAACACCACATGGTACAGGAGTGGATCGATACCTGCCTACTAACCTGCCATTCTGGACATGGACCACACCGACGGACCGCAGCCGATGCAAGTCGCGGGGAACCTAGGCACCAATTGGAAGCTCTACAGGCAGCGATTTGACCTGTACATCCGTGCCACCGAAAAACAGAGTGCCTCGGATGACACGAAGATTGCAATGCTCCTCTTCTACGCAGGTCAGCACGCCACCAACGTCTTCAACTCACTGGTGTTCGAAGAAGGCGAAAACCAATCCAAATATGACACGGTCATCCTCAAGCTGGACCAGCACTTTCAAGTTGAAGTAAATGAAAGTTTTGAAAGATACCTCTTTCAGCAACGCCTGCAAGGTAAGGAGGAGCTTTTTCAACCCTTCTTGACGCACCTCCGGATTCTAGCGCAGTCCTGCGGTTACGGCACCATCACAGAGTCCATGATCAGGGACCAGATTGTTTTTGGCGTTGCCTCTAGTGGCCTACGCCAGCAGCTTCTTAAAATAAAAAGCCTCACCTTAGCGTCTGCTGTGGAAGCCTGTGTCCTCCACGAAAATGCTACCTGCCGTTTTGCCCAATTTCAGGCGTCCGAGTTGGCACGGAGGGGGTCCCCAGCCGTCGAATCGGCAAGCCAGGCCGCCCACGACGTCGAACGCATCCAGGCCGTCGATCACTTCCCGACCCACGGCCCGGACGACAGCGGCTGCTTCCCGCGCTTTTCGCGGTCTCCCGCGCAGATGCGCGCCAAAAATAACGGCCACAACGAGAGACGCACTGCGCAGGCGCGCCCACCGCAAGATCGCACTGCGCATGCGCAGTGGCGCAACGAACGCCGTGACATCATGACGTGCGGCAATTGTGGAGCTCTACATTTAAAAGGGCAATGTCCTGCAAAAAACCGACAGTGCCTCAGATGTGGCAAGATGGGCCACTACGCAGCCCACTGTCGTTCGGCTCAACCCATGGATCCGGCGCATCCTCGACAATCTCGCAGACAAGTCAGGACCGTCCAGCCCACGCATCAAGACTTCCAGCTAAGTGATGCAGATGACCAGGATGCCTTCCGCGTTTCCGTCATCGATGTCAACAAGGTCAATGCCATCAATCCAGCCGATGAGTGGTGTGCAACCCTGACGGTCAACCGATCGCGCGTCGACTTCCGTCTGGACACCGGCGCATCCGCCAACCTGATTGCATATTCTGCAGTCCAGGCCATGAAGGTCAAACCACCCATCACGCCATCCCGGCTCAAGTTGGTTGACTATAACGGGAACGTCATCCCGTCCATAGGATCTTGCCAGCTACAGGTGACCCACAAGATGTACACGGCCACACTCCCCTTCGAAGTTGTCGGCTCATCAAAGGACTCGTTACTGGGCGCACAGGCGTGTAAGGTCCTTCACCTGATACAGCGCATTATGTCTCTCTCTCCAGATGAGATATCCGACTTCCCGGATGCTGAGTTCCACGCAAATCTCCATTCCCTCCTTGCTCACAACCAGGAGGTTTTTGAAGGCATGGGGACATTGCCATACACGTACAAGATTCAACTCAGACCGGACGCCATCCCTGTCGTTCACGCACCTCGCAGGGTTCCTGCGCCACTCAAAGACCGCCTCAAGGCACAACTGCAGATTCTTCAGGACCAAGGGGTCCTATCCAGGGTCACGGAGCCCACGCCATGGGTCAGCTCCATGGTCTGTGTAAAGAAGCCCTCTGGCGAGCTCCGTATATGTATAGATCCTAAAGATCTGAATAACAACATCATGCGGGAACACTATCCCATCCCGAAACGAGAGGACCTCACCAGCGAGATGGCGCGAGCCAAAATATTCACCAAATTGGATGCGTCCAAAGGATTCTGGCAGATCCAACTGGACCCGGCGAGCCGAAGACTATGCACATTCAACACCCCTTTTGGCAGATTCTGCTACAACCGGATGCCATTCGGCATCATTTCAGCATCTGAAGTTTTCCACCGCATTATGGAGCAGATGATGGAAGGCATCGAAGGGGTACGTGTATATGTGGACGATATCATCATTTGGTCCACCACTCCGCAGGAACACATGCATCGTCTACGACGTGTCTTCACCCGCATACGACAAAATGGCCTGCGTCTCAACCGTGCGAAGTGTGCCTTCGGCCAGACGGAGCTGAAATTCCTCGGGGACCACATCTCAAGGTCAGGGGTCCGTCCCGATGCAGACAAGGTTAGCGCCATCACAGCCATGCCACGGCCGGCTGACAAGAAGGCTGTCTTAAGATTCCTGGGCATGGTCAACTTCCTTGGGAAGTTCATTCCCAACCTGGCTTCTCATACAACAAATATGCGCCATCTCGTAAAAAAATCGACAGAATTCAACTGGCACCAATCGCATCAGCGGGAATGGGAGGAGCTCAAGCACAAACTGGTCACGGCACCAGTGCTGGCCTTCTTTGACACGACTCGCCCTACAAAGATCTCAACAGACGCCAGCCAATCTGGTATTGGAGCGGTACTCCTGCAAAAAGACAGCACGTCGTCATGGGCCCCGGTTGTATATGCCTCACGAGCCATGACCCCTACCGAACAGCGCTACGCGCAAATCGAAAAAGAATGCCTGGGCTTGTTAACTGGACTGGACAAGTTCCACGACTATGTGTATGGCCTGCCACGATTTACGGTCGAAACTGACCACCGCCCCCTGGTCAACATCATTAACAAAGACCTGAACGACATGACTCCTCGCCTCCAGCGCATCTTACTTAAACTCAGGAGGTACGATTTCGAACTGATCTACACTCCGGGGAAGGAGCTCATCGTGGCGGACACTCTTTCCCGAGCAGCGAGCACACCACCAGATGCGGAGGGGTTCGTGCGTCAAATTGAGGCACACGTAACTCTGACAGCAGCAAATCTGCCAGCTGATGATCCTAGTCTGGCCCACATACGCGCAGAGACGGCGACTGACCCCCTTCTGCAGCGAGTGATGCGCCACATGACGGAAGGGTGGCTCAAAGGGCAGTGCCCCCAGTTTTATAATGTGCGAGATGATCTTACCAACATAGACGGGGTCCTTATGAAATCACACAGGATCGTTATTCCGCGCAGCGTGCCCCAGATGATTCTTCATCAACTACACGAAGGCCACTTGGGCGTCGAAAAATGCAGACGAAGGGCCCGGGAGGCGGTATATTGGCCGGGTATTAATGAAGACATAGCCAACATGGTGCTCAACTGCACAACCTGTCAGAGGTTTCAGCCGGCGCAACCTCCGGAAACACTTCTACCACACGAGATGGTGACGTCCCCCTGGGCGAAGGTGGGTGTTGACCTATTTCACGCGCTCGGCAGAGATTACATCGTTATTATAGACTACTTCTCAAACTACCCGGAAGTCATGCCTCTCCATGATCTGACGTCGTCCGCAGTCATTGGGGCCTGCAAGGAAACATTTGCTCGCTATGGCATTCCAAGGACTGTCATGTCAGACAATGGACCCTGTTTCGCCAGCCGTGAATGGTCGTCCTTTGCCGCAGCATATGGTTTCACTCATGTGACATCCAGCCCTCTGCATCCACAATCGAACGGGAAGGCTGAAAAGGGTGTCCACATCGCCAAGCGGCTCCTGTGCAAGGCGGCTGCTGCCGGATCGGACTTTAACCTTGCCTTGCTGGCCTATCGATCGGCCCCGCTATCCACGGGTCTCTCGCCAGCGCAGCTACTAATGGGTCGCTCCCTCAGGACGACGGTACCTTCCATCCTGGCACCAACAACAGACCATGAGGCGGTTCTTCGGAACATGCAACTGCAGCGTGATCGCCAGAAAAGTCGGTACGACACACGAGCGACGGACCTGCCCCCCCTGTCCTCCGGAGACAAAGTACGCGTCCATCAACCGTATGGTGGCTGGTCAGCACCGGCCGAAGTCCTCCGACAAGTGGCTCCCCGCTCGTTCCTGGTTCGCATGCCGGATGGTTCCGTGCGTCGCCGCAATCGGCGCGCCCTTCGCCGACTTCCATGCTCACAGCCACACAGTACGCACACGCCAGATCCTCAACAGGCTTCCGAGGATGACTTTGTGGAGCTGCCGCACATCACGCCCTTTCCATCGCCACCCATGGCCATGCCTGCACAGCAGCCGGTGGTTCTTGATCCACCCTTGAGGCGATCAACCCGAACTCGTCGCAAGCCCATTAGACTGGACTTATAATACCGTTCATATGTTTAACAAGTTGCACAATTTTACATGATAACCTGTTGTTGTTTATCGTTCCAGATGTCGTCTGACTGGACAACTGTTCAAGTTTTTTTTTTTCCTTCTTCTCTCGCTCGCATTTATGTTATGTTATGGTACAACTTGGTTCATGTGACGCACCCGACATCGCCCCATGTACATAGTTCCGTCATATGCACATGCTGCACACGACACACACACACTCTTAGATGCACTCACGACACGATCATATTTATTACCACGTAGGCACATATCTTTGTAAAAAGGGGGGATGTCATGATATTCAAACACACACATCATGATGGACACACCAACAGGCAAATCAGAGCACACAACACCACAACCAATCACAGACAAGAACACCAACCACATAAAAAGCACGGGCACGACACCTGGTGGTCAGTAGGTCTGGGGACAAAGGAACAAGAAAGAGCTGTTAAAACATCACAAGCAGGGAACCCCCACGTGCAGGGTGCAAAGACAAAACTGTACATAGTAAGTTTAAATAAAATAGCGTTGTACCATATACAACCGTGTTGGCTCATCTGTGTGTCAGAACACCCAACACCACATGGTACAGGAGTGGATCGATACCTGCCTACTAACCTGCCATTCTGGACATGGACCACACCGACGGACCGCAGCCGATGCAAGTCGCGGGGAACCTAGGCACCAATTGGAAGCTCTACAGGCAGCAATTTGACCTGTACATCCGTGCCACCGAAAAACAGAGTGCCTCGGATGACACGAAGATTGCAATGCTCCTCTTCTACGCAGGTCAGCACGCCACCAACGTCTTCAACTCACTGGTGTTCGAAGAAGGCGAAAACCAATCCAAATATGACACGGTCATCCTCAAGCTGGACCAGCACTTTCAAGTTGAAGTAAATGAAAGTTTTGAAAGATACCTCTTTCAGCAACGCCTGCAAGGTAAGGAGGAGCTTTTTCAACCCTTCTTGACGCACCTCCGGATTCTAGCGCAGTCCTGCGGTTACGGCACCATCACAGAGTCCATGATCAGGGACCAGATTGTTTTTGGCGTTGCCTCTAGTGGCCTACGCCAGCAGCTTCTTAAAATAAAAAGCCTCACCTTAGCGTCTGCTGTGGAAGCCTGTGTCCTCCACGAAAATGCTACCTGCCGTTTTGCCCAATTTCAGGCGTCCGAGTTGGCACGGAGGGGGTCCCCAGCCGTCGAATCGGCAAGCCAGGCCGCCCACGACGTCGAACGCATCCAGGCCGTCGATCACTTCCCGACCCACGGCCCGGACGACAGCGGCCGCTTCCCGCGCTTTTCGCGGTCTCCCGCGCAGATGCGCGCCAAAAATAACGGCCACAACGAGAGACGCACTGCGCAGGCGCGCCCACCGCAAGATCGCACTGCGCATGCGCAGTGGCGCAACGAACGCCGTGACATCATGACGTGCGGCAATTGTGGAGCTCTACATTTAAAAGGGCAATGTCCTGCAAAAAACCGACAGTGCCTCAGATGTGGCAAGATGGGCCACTACGCAGCCCACTGTCGTTCGGCTCAACCCATGGATCCGGCGCATCCTCGACAATCTCGCAGACAAGTCAGGACCGTCCAGCCCACGCATCAAGACTTCCAGCTAAGTGATGCAGATGACCAGGATGCCTTCCGCGTTTCCGTCATCGATGTCAACAAGGTCAATGCCATCAATCCAGCCGATGAGTGGTGTGCAACCCTGACGGTCAACCGATCGCGCGTCGACTTCCGTCTGGATACCGGCGCATCCGCCAACCTGATTGCATATTCTGCAGTCCAGGCCATGAAGGTCAAACCACCCATCACGCCATCCCGGCTCAAGTTGGTTGACTATAACGGGAACGTCATCCCGTCCATAGGATCTTGCCAGCTACAGGTGACCCACAAGATGTACACGGCCACACTCCCCTTCGAAGTTGTCGGCTCATCAAAGGACTCGTTACTGGGCGCACAGGCGTGTAAGGTCCTTCACCTGATACAGCGCATTATGTCTCTCTCTCCAGATGAGATATCCGACTTCCCGGATGCTGAGTTCCACGCAAATCTCCATTCCCTCCTTGCTCACAACCAGGAGGTTTTTGAAGGCATGGGGACATTGCCATACACGTACAAGATTCAACTCAGACCGGACGCCATCCCTGTCGTTCACGCACCTCGCAGGGTTCCTGCGCCACTCAAAGACCGCCTCAAGGCACAACTGCAGATTCTTCAGGACCAAGGGGTCCTATCCAGGGTCACGGAGCCCACGCCATGGGTCAGCTCCATGGTCTGTGTAAAGAAGCCCTCTGGCGAGCTCCGTATATGTATAGATCCTAAAGATCTGAATAACAACATCATGCGGGAACACTATCCCATCCCGAAACGAGAGGACCTCACCAGCGAGATGGCGCGAGCCAAAATATTCACCAAATTGGATGCGTCCAAAGGATTCTGGCAGATCCAACTGGACCCGGCGAGCCGAAGACTATGCACATTCAACACCCCTTTTGGCAGATTCTGCTACAACCGGATGCCATTCGGCATCATTTCAGCATCTGAAGTTTTCCACCGCATTATGGAGCAGATGATGGAAGGCATCGAAGGGGTACGTGTATATGTGGACGATATCATCATTTGGTCCACCACTCCGCAGGAACACATGCATCGTCTACGACGTGTCTTCACCCGCATACGACAAAATGGCCTGCGTCTCAACCGTGCGAAGTGTGCCTTCGGCCAGACGGAGCTGAAATTCCTCGGGGACCACATCTCAAGGTCAGGGGTCCGTCCCGATGCAGACAAGGTTAGCGCCATCACAGCCATGCCACGGCCGGCTGACAAGAAGGCTGTCTTAAGATTCCTGGGCATGGTCAACTTCCTTGGGAAGTTCATTCCCAACCTGGCTTCTCATACAACAAATATGCGCCATCTCGTAAAAAAATCGACAGAATTCAACTGGCACCAATCGCATCAGCGGGAATGGGAGGAGCTCAAGCACAAACTGGTCACGGCACCAGTGCTGGCCTTCTTTGACACGACTCGCCCTACAAAGATCTCAACAGACGCCAGCCAATCTGGTATTGGAGCGGTACTCCTGCAAAAAGACAGCACGTCGTCATGGGCCCCGGTTGTATATGCCTCACGAGCCATGACCCCTACCGAACAGCGCTACGCGCAAATCGAAAAAGAATGCCTGGGCTTGTTAACTGGACTGGACAAGTTCCACGACTATGTGTATGGCCTGCCACGATTTACGGTCGAAACTGACCACCGCCCCCTGGTCAACATCATTAACAAAGACCTGAACGACATGACTCCTCGCCTCCAGCGCATCTTACTTAAACTCAGGAGGTACGATTTCGAACTGATCTACACTCCGGGGAAGGAGCTCATCGTGGCGGACACTCTTTCCCGAGCAGCGAGCACACCACCAGATGCGGAGGGGTTCGTGCGTCAAATTGAGGCACACGTAACTCTGACAGCAGCAAATCTGCCAGCTGATGATCCTAGTCTGGCCCACATACGCGCAGAGACGGCGACTGACCCCCTTCTGCAGCGAGTGATGCGCCACATGACGGAAGGGTGGCTCAAAGGGCAGTGCCCCCAGTTTTATAATGTGCGAGATGATCTTACCAACATAGACGGGGTCCTTATGAAATCACACAGGATCGTTATTCCGCGCAGCGTGCCCCAGATGATTCTTCATCAACTACACGAAGGCCACTTGGGCGTCGAAAAATGCAGACGAAGGGCCCGGGAGGCGGTATATTGGCCGGGTATTAATGAAGACATAGCCAACATGGTGCTCAACTGCACAACCTGTCAGAGGTTTCAGCCGGCGCAACCTCCGGAAACACTTCTACCACACGAGATGGTGACGTCCCCCTGGGCGAAGGTGGGTGTTGACCTATTTCACGCGCTCGGCAGAGATTACATCGTTATTATAGACTACTTCTCAAACTACCCGGAAGTCATGCCTCTCCATGATCTGACGTCGTCCGCAGTCATTGGGGCCTGCAAGGAAACATTTGCTCGCTATGGCATTCCAAGGACTGTCATGTCAGACAATGGACCCTGTTTCGCCAGCCGTGAATGGTCGTCCTTTGCCGCAGCATATGGTTTCACTCATGTGACATCCAGCCCTCTGCATCCACAATCGAACGGGAAGGCTGAAAAGGGTGTCCACATCGCCAAGCGGCTCCTGTGCAAGGCGGCTGCTGCCGGATCGGACTTTAACCTTGCCTTGCTGGCCTATCGATCGGCCCCGCTATCCACGGGTCTCTCGCCAGCGCAGCTACTAATGGGTCGCTCCCTCAGGACGACGGTACCTTCCATCCTGGCACCAACAACAGACCATGAGGCGGTTCTTCGGAACATGCAACTGCAGCGTGATCGCCAGAAAAGTCGGTACGACACACGAGCGACGGACCTGCCCCCCCTGTCCTCCGGAGACAAAGTACGCGTCCATCAACCGTATGGTGGCTGGTCAGCACCGGCCGAAGTCCTCCGACAAGTGGCTCCCCGCTCGTTCCTGGTTCGCATGCCGGATGGTTCCGTGCGTCGCCGCAATCGGCGCGCCCTTCGCCGACTTCCATGCTCACAGCCACACAGTACGCACACGCCAGATCCTCAACAGGCTTCCGAGGATGACTTTGTGGAGCTGCCGCACATCACGCCCTTTCCATCGCCACCCATGGCCATGCCTGCACAGCAGCCGGTGGTTCTTGATCCACCCTTGAGGCGATCAACCCGAACTCGTCGCAAGCCCATTAGACTGGACTTATAATACCGTTCATATGTTTAACAAGTTGCACAATTTTACATGATAACCTGTTGTTGTTTATCGTTCCAGATGTCGTCTGACTGGACAACTGTTCAAGTTTTTTTTTTTCCTTCTTCTCTCGCTCGCATTTATGTTATGTTATGGTACAACTTGGTTCATGTGACGCACCCGACATCGCCCCATGTACATAGTTCCGTCATATGCACATGCTGCACACGACACACACACACTCTTAGATGCACTCACGACACGATCATATTTATTACCACGTAGGCACATATCTTTGTAAAAAGGGGGGATGTCATGATATTCAAACACACACATCATGATGGACACACCAACAGGCAAATCAGAGCACACAACACCACAACCAATCACAGACAAGAACACCAACCACATAAAAAGCACGGGCACGACACCTGGTGGTCAGTAGGTCTGGGGACAAAGGAACAAGAAAGAGCTGTTAAAACATCACAAGCAGGGAACCCCCACGTGCAGGGTGCAAAGACAAAACTGTACATAGTAAGTTTAAATAAAATAGCGTTGTACCATATACAACCGTGTTGGCTCATCTGTGTGTCAGAACACCCAACACCACATGGTACAGGAGTGGATCGATACCTGCCTACTAACCTGCCATTCTGGACATGGACCACACCGACGGACCGCAGCCGATGCAAGTCGCGGGGAACCTAGGCACCAATTGGAAGCTCTACAGGCAGCAATTTGACCTGTACATCCGTGCCACCGAAAAACAGAGTGCCTCGGATGACACGAAGATTGCAATGCTCCTCTTCTACGCAGGTCAGCACGCCACCAACGTCTTCAACTCACTGGTGTTCGAAGAAGGCGAAAACCAATCCAAATATGACACGGTCATCCTCAAGCTGGACCAGCACTTTCAAGTTGAAGTAAATGAAAGTTTTGAAAGATACCTCTTTCAGCAACGCCTGCAAGGTAAGGAGGAGCTTTTTCAACCCTTCTTGACGCACCTCCGGATTCTAGCGCAGTCCTGCGGTTACGGCACCATCACAGAGTCCATGATCAGGGACCAGATTGTTTTTGGCGTTGCCTCTAGTGGCCTACGCCAGCAGCTTCTTAAAATAAAAAGCCTCACCTTAGCGTCTGCTGTGGAAGCCTGTGTCCTCCACGAAAATGCTACCTGCCGTTTTGCCCAATTTCAGGCGTCCGAGTTGGCACGGAGGGGGTCCCCAGCCGTCGAATCGGCAAGCCAGGCCGCCCACGACGTCGAACGCATCCAGGCCGTCGATCACTTCCCGACCCACGGCCCGGACGACAGCGGCCGCTTCCCGCGCTTTTCGCGGTCTCCCGCGCAGATGCGCGCCAAAAATAACGGCCACAACGAGAGACGCACTGCGCAGGCGCGCCCACCGCAAGATCGCACTGCGCATGCGCAGTGGCGCAACGAACGCCGTGACATCATGACGTGCGGCAATTGTGGAGCTCTACATTTAAAAGGGCAATGTCCTGCAAAAAACCGACAGTGCCTCAGATGTGGCAAGATGGGCCACTACGCAGCCCACTGTCGTTCGGCTCAACCCATGGATCCGGCGCATCCTCGACAATCTCGCAGACAAGTCAGGACCGTCCAGCCCACGCATCAAGACTTCCAGCTAAGTGATGCAGATGACCAGGATGCCTTCCGCGTTTCCGTCATCGATGTCAACAAGGTCAATGCCATCAATCCAGCCGATGAGTGGTGTGCAACCCTGACGGTCAACCGATCGCGCGTCGACTTCCGTCTGGATACCGGCGCATCCGCCAACCTGATTGCATATTCTGCAGTCCAGGCCATGAAGGTCAAACCACCCATCACGCCATCCCGGCTCAAGTTGGTTGACTATAACGGGAACGTCATCCCGTCCATAGGATCTTGCCAGCTACAGGTGACCCACAAGATGTACACGGCCACACTCCCCTTCGAAGTTGTCGGCTCATCAAAGGACTCGTTACTGGGCGCACAGGCGTGTAAGGTCCTTCACCTGATACAGCGCATTATGTCTCTCTCTCCAGATGAGATATCCGACTTCCCGGATGCTGAGTTCCACGCAAATCTCCATTCCCTCCTTGCTCACAACCAGGAGGTTTTTGAAGGCATGGGGACATTGCCATACACGTACAAGATTCAACTCAGACCGGACGCCATCCCTGTCGTTCACGCACCTCGCAGGGTTCCTGCGCCACTCAAAGACCGCCTCAAGGCACAACTGCAGATTCTTCAGGACCAAGGGGTCCTATCCAGGGTCACGGAGCCCACGCCATGGGTCAGCTCCATGGTCTGTGTAAAGAAGCCCTCTGGCGAGCTCCGTATATGTATAGATCCTAAAGATCTGAATAACAACATCATGCGGGAACACTATCCCATCCCGAAACGAGAGGACCTCACCAGCGAGATGGCGCGAGCCAAAATATTCACCAAATTGGATGCGTCCAAAGGATTCTGGCAGATCCAACTGGACCCGGCGAGCCGAAGACTATGCACATTCAACACCCCTTTTGGCAGATTCTGCTACAACCGGATGCCATTCGGCATCATTTCAGCATCTGAAGTTTTCCACCGCATTATGGAGCAGATGATGGAAGGCATCGAAGGGGTACGTGTATATGTGGACGATATCATCATTTGGTCCACCACTCCGCAGGAACACATGCATCGTCTACGACGTGTCTTCACCCGCATACGACAAAATGGCCTGCGTCTCAACCGTGCGAAGTGTGCCTTCGGCCAGACGGACCTGAAATTCCTCGGGGACCACATCTCAAGGTCAGGGGTCCGTCCCGATGCAGACAAGGTTAGCGCCATCACAGCCATGCCACGGCCGGCTGACAAGAAGGCTGTCTTAAGATTCCTGGGCATGGTCAACTTCCTTGGGAAGTTCATTCCCAACCTGGCTTCTCATACAACAAATATGCGCCATCTCGTAAAAAAATCGACAGAATTCAACTGGCACCAATCGCATCAGCGGGAATGGGAGGAGCTCAAGCACAAACTGGTCACGGCACCAGTGCTGGCCTTCTTTGACACGACTCGCCCTACAAAGATCTCAACAGACGCCAGCCAATCTGGTATTGGAGCGGTACTCCTGCAAAAAGACAGCACGTCGTCATGGGCCCCGGTTGTATATGCCTCACGAGCCATGACCCCTACCGAACAGCGCTACGCGCAAATCGAAAAAGAATGCCTGGGCTTGTTAACTGGACTGGACAAGTTCCACGACTATGTGTATGGCCTGCCACGATTTACGGTCGAAACTGACCACCGCCCCCTGGTCAACATCATTAACAAAGACCTGAACGACATGACTCCTCGCCTCCAGCGCATCTTACTTAAACTCAGGAGGTACGATTTCGAACTGATCTACACTCCGGGGAAGGAGCTCATCGTGGCGGACACTCTTTCCCGAGCAGCGAGCACACCACCAGATGCGGAGGGGTTCGTGCGTCAAATTGAGGCACACGTAACTCTGACAGCAGCAAATCTGCCAGCTGATGATCCTAGTCTGGCCCACATACGCGCAGAGACGGCGACTGACCCCCTTCTGCAGCGAGTGATGCGCCACATGACGGAAGGGTGGCTCAAAGGGCAGTGCCCCCAGTTTTATAATGTGCGAGATGATCTTACCAACATAGACGGGGTCCTTATGAAATCACACAGGATCGTTATTCCGCGCAGCGTGCCCCAGATGATTCTTCATCAACTACACGAAGGCCACTTGGGCGTCGAAAAATGCAGACGAAGGGCCCGGGAGGCGGTATATTGGCCGGGTATTAATGAAGACATAGCCAACATGGTGCTCAACTGCACAACCTGTCAGAGGTTTCAGCCGGCGCAACCTCCGGAAACACTTCTACCACACGAGATGGTGACGTCCCCCTGGGCGAAGGTGGGTGTTGACCTATTTCACGCGCTCGGCAGAGATTACATCGTTATTATAGACTACTTCTCAAACTACCCGGAAGTCATGCCTCTCCATGATCTGACGTCGTCCGCAGTCATTGGGGCCTGCAAGGAAACATTTGCTCGCTATGGCATTCCAAGGACTGTCATGTCAGACAATGGACCCTGTTTCGCCAGCCGTGAATGGTCGTCCTTTGCCGCAGCATATGGTTTCACTCATGTGACATCCAGCCCTCTGCATCCACAATCGAACGGGAAGGCTGAAAAGGGTGTCCACATCGCCAAGCGGCTCCTGTGCAAGGCGGCTGCTGCCGGATCGGACTTTAACCTTGCCTTGCTGGCCTATCGATCGGCCCCGCTATCCACGGGTCTCTCGCCAGCGCAGCTACTAATGGGTCGCTCCCTCAGGACGACGGTACCTTCCATCCTGGCACCAACAACAGACCATGAGGCGGTTCTTCGGAACATGCAACTGCAGCGTGATCGCCAGAAAAGTCGGTACGACACACGAGCGACGGACCTGCCCCCCCTGTCCTCCGGAGACAAAGTACGCGTCCATCAACCGTATGGTGGCTGGTCAGCACCGGCCGAAGTCCTCCGACAAGTGGCTCCCCGCTCGTTCCTGGTTCGCATGCCGGATGGTTCCGTGCGTCGCCGCAATCGGCGCGCCCTTCGCCGACTTCCATGCTCACAGCCACACAGTACGCACACGCCAGATCCTCAACAGGCTTCCGAGGATGACTTTGTGGAGCTGCCGCACATCACGCCCTTTCCATCGCCACCCATGGCCATGCCTGCACAGCAGCCGGTGGTTCTTGATCCACCCTTGAGGCGATCAACCCGAACTCGTCGCAAGCCCATTAGACTGGACTTATAATACCGTTCATATGTTTAACAAGTTGCACAATTTTACATGATAACCTGTTGTTGTTTATCGTTCCAGATGTCGTCTGACTGGACAACTGTTCAAGTTTTTTTTTTTCCTTCTTCTCTCGCTCGCATTTATGTTATGTTATGGTACAACTTGGTTCATGTGACGCACCCGACATCGCCCCATGTACATAGTTCCGTCATATGCACATGCTGCACACGACACACACACACTCTTAGATGCACTCACGACACGATCATATTTATTACCACGTAGGCACATATCTTTGTAAAAAGGGGGGATGTCATGATATTCAAACACACACATCATGATGGACACACCAACAGGCAAATCAGAGCACACAACACCACAACCAATCACAGACAAGAACACCAACCACATAAAAAGCACGGGCACGACACCTGGTGGTCAGTAGGTCTGGGGACAAAGGAACAAGAAAGAGCTGTTAAAACATCACAAGCAGGGAACCCCCACGTGCAGGGTGCAAAGACAAAACTGTACATAGTAAGTTTAAATAAAATAGCGTTGTACCATATACAACCGTGTTGGCTCATCTGTGTGTCAGAACACCCAACACCACATGGTACAGGAGTGGATCGATACCTGCCTACTAACCTGCCATTCTGGACATGGACCACACCGACGGACCGCAGCCGATGCAAGTCGCGGGGAACCTAGGCACCAATTGGAAGCTCTACAGGCAGCAATTTGACCTGTACATCCGTGCCACCGAAAAACAGAGTGCCTCGGATGACACGAAGATTGCAATGCTCCTCTTCTACGCAGGTCAGCACGCCACCAACGTCTTCAACTCACTGGTGTTCGAAGAAGGCGAAAACCAATCCAAATATGACACGGTCATCCTCAAGCTGGACCAGCACTTTCAAGTTGAAGTAAATGAAAGTTTTGAAAGATACCTCTTTCAGCAACGCCTGCAAGGTAAGGAGGAGCTTTTTCAACCCTTCTTGACGCACCTCCGGATTCTAGCGCAGTCCTGCGGTTACGGCACCATCACAGAGTCCATGATCAGGGACCAGATTGTTTTTGGCGTTGCCTCTAGTGGCCTACGCCAGCAGCTTCTTAAAATAAAAAGCCTCACCTTAGCGTCTGCTGTGGAAGCCTGTGTCCTCCACGAAAATGCTACCTGCCGTTTTGCCCAATTTCAGGCGTCCGAGTTGGCACGGAGGGGGTCCCCAGCCGTCGAATCGGCAAGCCAGGCCGCCCACGACGTCGAACGCATCCAGGCCGTCGATCACTTCCCGACCCACGGCCCGGACGACAGCGGCCGCTTCCCGCGCTTTTCGCGGTCTCCCGCGCAGATGCGCGCCAAAAATAACGGCCACAACGAGAGACGCACTGCGCAGGCGCGCCCACCGCAAGATCGCACTGCGCATGCGCAGTGGCGCAACGAACGCCGTGACATCATGACGTGCGGCAATTGTGGAGCTCTACATTTAAAAGGGCAATGTCCTGCAAAAAACCGACAGTGCCTCAGATGTGGCAAGATGGGCCACTACGCAGCCCACTGTCGTTCGGCTCAACCCATGGATCCGGCGCATCCTCGACAATCTCGCAGACAAGTCAGGACCGTCCAGCCCACGCATCAAGACTTCCAGCTAAGTGATGCAGATGACCAGGATGCCTTCCGCGTTTCCGTCATCGATGTCAACAAGGTCAATGCCATCAATCCAGCCGATGAGTGGTGTGCAACCCTGACGGTCAACCGATCGCGCGTCGACTTCCGTCTGGATACCGGCGCATCCGCCAACCTGATTGCATATTCTGCAGTCCAGGCCATGAAGGTCAAACCACCCATCACGCCATCCCGGCTCAAGTTGGTTGACTATAACGGGAACGTCATCCCGTCCATAGGATCTTGCCAGCTACAGGTGACCCACAAGATGTACACGGCCACACTCCCCTTCGAAGTTGTCGGCTCATCAAAGGACTCGTTACTGGGCGCACAGGCGTGTAAGGTCCTTCACCTGATACAGCGCATTATGTCTCTCTCTCCAGATGAGATATCCGACTTCCCGGATGCTGAGTTCCACGCAAATCTCCATTCCCTCCTTGCTCACAACCAGGAGGTTTTTGAAGGCATGGGGACATTGCCATACACGTACAAGATTCAACTCAGACCGGACGCCATCCCTGTCGTTCACGCACCTCGCAGGGTTCCTGCGCCACTCAAAGACCGCCTCAAGGCACAACTGCAGATTCTTCAGGACCAAGGGGTCCTATCCAGGGTCACGGAGCCCACGCCATGGGTCAGCTCCATGGTCTGTGTAAAGAAGCCCTCTGGCGAGCTCCGTATATGTATAGATCCTAAAGATCTGAATAACAACATCATGCGGGAACACTATCCCATCCCGAAACGAGAGGACCTCACCAGCGAGATGGCGCGAGCCAAAATATTCACCAAATTGGATGCGTCCAAAGGATTCTGGCAGATCCAACTGGACCCGGCGAGCCGAAGACTATGCACATTCAACACCCCTTTTGGCAGATTCTGCTACAACCGGATGCCATTCGGCATCATTTCAGCATCTGAAGTTTTCCACCGCATTATGGAGCAGATGATGGAAGGCATCGAAGGGGTACGTGTATATGTGGACGATATCATCATTTGGTCCACCACTCCGCAGGAACACATGCATCGTCTACGACGTGTCTTCACCCGCATACGACAAAATGGCCTGCGTCTCAACCGTGCGAAGTGTGCCTTCGGCCAGACGGAGCTGAAATTCCTCGGGGACCACATCTCAAGGTCAGGGGTCCGTCCCGATGCAGACAAGGTTAGCGCCATCACAGCCATGCCACGGCCGGCTGACAAGAAGGCTGTCTTAAGATTCCTGGGCATGGTCAACTTCCTTGGGAAGTTCATTCCCAACCTGGCTTCTCATACAACAAATATGCGCCATCTCGTAAAAAAATCGACAGAATTCAACTGGCACCAATCGCATCAGCGGGAATGGGAGGAGCTCAAGCACAAACTGGTCACGGCACCAGTGCTGGCCTTCTTTGACACGACTCGCCCTACAAAGATCTCAACAGACGCCAGCCAATCTGGTATTGGAGCGGTACTCCTGCAAAAAGACAGCACGTCGTCATGGGCCCCGGTTGTATATGCCTCACGAGCCATGACCCCTACCGAACAGCGCTACGCGCAAATCGAAAAAGAATGCCTGGGCTTGTTAACTGGACTGGACAAGTTCCACGACTATGTGTATGGCCTGCCACGATTTACGGTCGAAACTGACCACCGCCCCCTGGTCAACATCATTAACAAAGACCTGAACGACATGACTCCTCGCCTCCAGCGCATCTTACTTAAACTCAGGAGGTACGATTTCGAACTGATCTACACTCCGGGGAAGGAGCTCATCGTGGCGGACACTCTTTCCCGAGCAGCGAGCACACCACCAGATGCGGAGGGGTTCGTGCGTCAAATTGAGGCACACGTAACTCTGACAGCAGCAAATCTGCCAGCTGATGATCCTAGTCTGGCCCACATACGCGCAGAGACGGCGACTGACCCCCTTCTGCAGCGAGTGATGCGCCACATGATGGAAGGGTGGCTCAAAGGGCAGTGCCCCCAGTTTTATAATGTGCGAGATGATCTTACCAACATAGACGGGGTCCTTATGAAATCACACAGGATCGTTATTCCGCGCAGCGTGCCCCAGATGATTCTTCATCAACTACACGAAGGCCACTTGGGCGTCGAAAAATGCAGACGAAGGGCCCGGGAGGCGGTATATTGGCCGGGTATTAATGAAGACATAGCCAACATGGTGCTCAACTGCACAACCTGTCAGAGGTTTCAGCCGGCGCAACCTCCGGAAACACTTCTACCACACGAGATGGTGACGTCCCCCTGGGCGAAGGTGGGTGTTGACCTATTTCACGCGCTCGGCAGAGATTACATCGTTATTATAGACTACTTCTCAAACTACCCGGAAGTCATGCCTCTCCATGATCTGACGTCGTCCGCAGTCATTGGGGCCTGCAAGGAAACATTTGCTCGCTATGGCATTCCAAGGACTGTCATGTCAGACAATGGACCCTGTTTCGCCAGCCGTGAATGGTCGTCCTTTGCCGCAGCATATGGTTTCACTCATGTGACATCCAGCCCTCTGCATCCACAATCGAACGGGAAGGCTGAAAAGGGTGTCCACATCGCCAAGCGGCTCCTGTGCAAGGCGGCTGCTGCCGGATCGGACTTTAACCTTGCCTTGCTGGCCTATCGATCGGCCCCGCTATCCACGGGTCTCTCGCCAGCGCAGCTACTAATGGGTCGCTCCCTCAGGACGACGGTACCTTCCATCCTGGCACCAACAACAGACCATGAGGCGGTTCTTCGGAACATGCAACTGCAGCGTGATCGCCAGAAAAGTCGGTACGACACACGAGCGACGGACCTGCCCCCCCTGTCCTCCGGAGACAAAGTACGCGTCCATCAACCGTATGGTGGCTGGTCAGCACCGGCCGAAGTCCTCCGACAAGTGGCTCCCCGCTCGTTCCTGGTTCGCATGCCGGATGGTTCCGTGCGTCGCCGCAATCGGCGCGCCCTTCGCCGACTTCCATGCTCACAGCCACACAGTACGCACACGCCAGATCCTCAACAGGCTTCCGAGGATGACTTTGTGGAGCTGCCGCACATCACGCCCTTTCCATCGCCACCCATGGCCATGCCTGCACAGCAGCCGGTGGTTCTTGATCCACCCTTGAGGCGATCAACCCGAACTCGTCGCAAGCCCATTAGACTGGACTTATAATACCGTTCATATGTTTAACAAGTTGCACAATTTTACATGATAACCTGTTGTTGTTTATCGTTCCAGATGTCGTCTGACTGGACAACTGTTCAAGTTTTTTTTTTTTCCTTCTTCTCTCGCTCGCATTTATGTTATGTTATGGTACAACTTGGTTCATGTGACGCACCCGACATCGCCCCATGTACATAGTTCCGTCATATGCACATGCTGCACACGACACACACACACTCTTAGATGCACTCACGACACGATCATATTTATTACCACGTAGGCACATATCTTTGTAAAAAGGGGGGATGTCATGATATTCAAACACACACATCATGATGGACACACCAACAGGCAAATCAGAGCACACAACACCACAACCAATCACAGACAAGAACACCAACCACATAAAAAGCACGGGCACGACACCTGGTGGTCAGTAGGTCTGGGGACAAAGGAACAAGAAAGAGCTGTTAAAACATCACAAGCAGGGAACCCCCACGTGCAGGGTGCAAAGACAAAACTGTACATAGTAAGTTTAAATAAAATAGCGTTGTACCATATACAACCGTGTTGGCTCATCTGTGTGTCAGAACACCCAACACCACAATCACATAGTTGCTAATGATCTCCTTTGAGGCCCGGGCCTCCTGCTGTCGTAGAAACAGCATTTCCAAAAAGTCTCCAGGAAGCCTCTGTGATTTCTTTAGTAGCTTTGTTACTTGGCCACATTTGCCATCAGGCTACAGTGCCTCTTGTAACTTGGCCAGTAGGTTTAGGACCAGGGTTACATTTCATTACAATTTTCAGCCCATTAGAAATGGATAGAGCAAAACTATTTCTGCTGATTGAGAAGTCTGAGACGAGGGGCCATAATATAAAAACTAGAGCCAGATTTTTCAGGTGTGAAATGAAGAAATACTTTTACACACAGAGGGTGGTAGATATTATGTACTTTCTTCTGCAAATGGCAATTGATGGCAATCAATTGATAATTTTAAATGAGTTGAGACTTCTGTTAGTTAAAGGCGTTACTATTTATGGGACAAAGGGAGGTACATGGAGTGAAGTTGAAGATTAACCATGATCTCGGTGAATGGCAGAACAGGCTTGAGGTGCTAAATTACACCTTTATGGTTCTTTATTCCTAAGTTCCTGTAGCAACTCACCAAGGCTTCTTCATCAATTCTGCATGAGATTTTAGCCTCTGCTACCTGAAAGGACAGGAGTAACATGTGCTTGGGAATACCATCATTTTCAAATTCCTTCCAAGTCTTTCTGATTCCTGCCTTGGACATATATCGCTGTCGTTGGGTTAAAAATCTGTAATTCCTTACTTAATACCTCTGTGAAGTATCTCTTCCTCACAGAGAGCAGTGGGCCAAAAAGATGGCTCAGCAACACCTCCTCAATTAGGGCAGCTAAGGATGGATATGCTAGTGATGCCCCTAATGCAAAGATGAATGAAAACAATTTTTTGGGGGGGGATAGATTTCGAGTACCCAATTCATTTTTTCCAATTAAGGGGCAGTTGAGTGTGACCAATCCACCTACCCTGCACATCTTTTGGGTTGTGGGTGCAAAACTCATGCAAACACGGGGAGAATGTGCAAACGCCACACGGACAGTGACCCAGAGCCGGGATCGAAGCTGGGACCTCGGCGCCGTGAGGCAGCAGGGCTAACTCACTGCGCCACCGTGCTGCCAGGATGAATGAAAGAATAATTGTGAATTGCTTTAAATTGTCTGAGGAAATGAAGCTATTCAGCCCTTTGAGCTAAATCTTTAGCTGAACTGTCCATTCAGATCCATTTCACTCCCCTTTCCCATAGCAGCATTGTTTTTCCACTTCAAATATTTATACTGTTTCCATCACTCTTTCAGGCATTACATTCCAGATCATCATTAAAAAATTCAGAAAACATTGTTCCCATGTGTGTTTTCTGGTTCTTTTATCAATGACCTTAAATTTGTGTTCTTTGGTTACCAACTTTCTGCTGCTAATCCATTTTCTCTTATTCATGGTTTTGAACACCTCCATTAAATCTCCCACCAACCTTAATCTGTTCTAAGACGAACAACCCTCATTTCTTCAGTCTTTGCACATAACTTAATTCTCAATCCATTGAGCCATTCTGGTAAATCCCCCCAACCTCACCAAGATCTTCAGATTCTACCTTGAGTGTGGTACCCAGAATTGAGGAAAGTACTCCAGCTGGCACTGTACCAGTGTTTTATGAAGAAGCTATCGATCTCAGTCTTTGTCGTTATTGGAAATATTACAATAAATCCAATGTTGCATTGTGTTTTTAACTGTCTGATGCAGGTGGAACTGAAAATGTGGATCCTTGTCTGATTGCTCCCATAGTACACACCATTTACAAATACGTCTTCAAGAACAAACTAAACACATCAATCCCAGAGACAGTAAGATACTTATAAGGCAATTAATTATATTTGCAGATGTACCACTCTGGAATTAATTCATATTAATCATTCTCTTTTCTTTCTTTCACGTAGAATGACAACTTGATAACTATACCTGTGCCCAAACAAAGTTCCAAAGGCTGTGAGAACTCACCAGTTTTAAATCCTATAAAATCAACTAGAATATAATATTGTTTATGGAAAATTGTCTGTGATAATATATCACTAAATTCCTCTGAATTAAGTTTTTTAACAAATTGTCAGATTCTACCAAGTCAATGTTAATTATCTCTGGGCTTGTAGTTCTGTAAAACTTGCCTTCTGTTTTGCGCACCTGCCAACCCCACTTCCAATCGCTTCTACTCTCTTTACAGCCACTGTCAGACTGTGCATCTATAACCTTTGTGCATGTAGTGAAATCAATACCTGAACAAGCTCCGTGTAGATCGGTAGCAATGAAATTGCTTCATTCCAGCTGAACCTCCCCCTCCCAACCTGCCTGGAGCTCTTGCTTTTTTTTTGTAACTACCTCCTCCTTTGCTGCCAACATATTTTTCATTCATTCATGGGATGTACACATTGCTGTCTCGGTCAGCCTTTATCGATCATTCCTAATTGCCCTTGAGAAGGGGGAATGGCTAGATTCCTCTTGACTACTTTGGAGTTTATAGTTTAGATGCATTCATGACTGGATTCTTCAGTTTGGGTCTCTCAAGAAGGTAAACCAGATTTCTGTGTCAGTCATAGCTTTCGACATATATGTCACCGGCAGCCAATCGCCATCTGCACCCTATTGCAGAAGCACCAATACCATCCTGAGAGGCATCAGTGGAAATCTTGGTCTTTTTAAAAATAAATTGAGAGTACCAAATTATTTGTTTTCCAATTAAGGGGCAATTTAACGTACCCAATCCACCTACCCTGCACATCTTTGTGTTGTGGGGGTAAAACCCACACAGATACGGGGAGAATGTGCAAACTCCACACAGACAGTGACCCAGGGCCGGGATTCAAACCCGGGTTCTCAGTGCCATAGTACCAGTGCTAACCACTGCGCCACGTGACACCCTTAAATCTTGGTCTTCTTAATCAGGTCAAAGAATGCAAGGACAGGCGCCATCGGTAGTGAGACGTACAGCACTTTCCACCCCTGCTCACTGAAAAACAGTGAGCTGGATTCTCCGTAGCCCAACAGCGAAATCGTGTCGGCGATGGGCTGCGGAGAATGGATTCCAACGCTAGAAACGGGGCCGGTGCCGGTGCTGGTTTGACACCGGTCCACCATGCTCCGTCCCCGCCAATGGCGCGTCATCGGCTAGCCCACCCACGATGCTCCGCTGCCAGTGGGTCGAGTTTCCGAAGGCACTGGCCATGTGTGGTCCCAGCAGTTGGGAACCCGGCATATCGGCTGCAGCGAATGCCCAGCGCCGCCACACTTATCCAGGGTCCATGCCACTGGTACGGGGGGCTTCTGCTAGGGCTGGGGGGACTGGTGGGGTGGGCTATGGGGTTGCGGTTCGCGGTTAGGGCTTGAGCACGGCTGGCGCCATGTTTTACTGCTCGACCGGAGCAGGCCGTCAGCCCTGCATATGTGCGGCCTGGACCCGGCTATTCTCTGGCTGTTTTCAGCGCGACCCATGGGACTTTCACGCAGCGCAGGTGCTAGACCCTCACCAGTATCGATGAGGGGTTCGCGGATTTTCCAGTCATGATATTCCCCGAATTCTCCGTTACTGTCGGCACTAAGCCTCTGAAACGGAGATTCCAGCCCAACATCTTTTCTTTTGCTTTGTTGTCCCTTGTTCCGCCCTGTAACCAATCAAGTGATTGTTGATATACATTTGTCGATGTACTTTGTCAATTATTCTTTTTGTCTACTGTGTACGTACTGTGGACGTTCCATTGGCCGCAGAAAAATACTTTTCACTGCACTTCGGTACATGTGACAATAAATCAATCAATCAATTATGGATTCCTAAGCTGGGAGGTCTTGGAGATAAGGTTAGGAATAAATTTTCCCACAAAGTTAATCATTCCCAGTATGTGCAAGATGCCTTTTTTGTCCGTGGGCCGTGGCATCTGAAAAATTGCCTTTGATTTTTTTTTCATTAACTGGCTGCACACCTTTTGCCGAGAACCTATCTCCCAAAAAACGTAATGATGTCAACGCCGACTTGACATTTAACCTGATTGAGCTTGAGGCCATTCTTGCTGACTCTTTGGAGGACTTGAAGCAACCTTCTGGCATGCTCCTCTTGCGTGGATCCCCAGATTATGATGTTGTCCGCGTACCCGGTAATCTTTCCACTACGTGTTCCATGGCCTGATGAAAGATTTGTAGGGGCTGGTTTAGCACACTGGGCTAAATCGTTGGCTTTAAAAGCAGACCAAGGCAGGCCAGCAGCACAGTTCAATTCCCGTTCCAGCATCCCCGAACAGGTGCCGGAATGTGGCGACTAGGGGCTTTTCACAGTAACTTCATTTGAAGCCTACTTGTGACAATAGAGCGATATTCATTCATTCAGACGCCGAGATGATGCCGAATGGCACTGGCAGGAAGCAGTAATGACAAATCAAAAATGTCTTTACCCATCAGTCTGGCCTCAATAAAAGTCGAGATGGATTTGCAGGTACAGCATTAGTTATTTTATTTGACTTGCAAGTCTGTCTCAACTCACAGTAGTACAGAACACATCCTGTCTTCTGCACTCCCGGAATCGAGTGAGTCTGTAGAACAAAGAAGTCTCTACTGATACAATCAAATGGCATCAAGTTTCACATACACGATTCCCATAGGTCATCCTATACCCCTCCTGACCTGGCCATACATCCTAATTGGCTCACTTCTAATCCCTTCCTCTGGCCCCCTATTATCCAACATCCTTTTCCCCTCCGTAGCTGGACACACCTCCTCCTTGCTTTGCCATGCGTTCTGAAATCCTTTGTCTGTGAACTCACCAAAATGAGACTGGCCTATCTCTACATTACAGTAACTAATATCTCTAAAACAATTATTTTATATCACATTCGTCAGTAATACCCAAAAGGTGTGTTGAAAGTGCAGAATGTTGTACTCGCCTCATCGAGCTTAAGCTGCCAGAGGCCTTCCGATGCATCCAGCTTGCTGAAGCATGTTGCTCCAGCCATCTCACACGCTATTTGTTCCCTCTTCAGGATAGGGTAGTGCTCTCTCTTAACACTCAGGTTGAGATCCTTGGGGTCCATTCATATCCTCAGGTCGCCATTCCTCTTTTTCACGCAGACCATGGAGTTGACCCAGTCGGTGCGCTCTTCTATGCGCCTCTTCTATGTCCAAGGCCGTCATCCTTTCTAGATCAGCTGTGAGCTTGTCCCTCAGAAGAGCAGGCACCCCCTCAAGTCTGCTCAGGATCTTATATGTTTCAATAAGGTCACTGAACACTTAATATTGATCCAAATATCTAGGGAACAACTAAGTCCTTTGCCCACCAAGACTGTTCATAAAGGTCCAAAAATGTATTTTTTAAGAGAAGTTGCCATTAAGGTCCAATTACAACAATCTGCAACAATATTTAGCTCAAATTGACGTAGCAATGTACCATAGAGGTAATGTGATCATTTTAATTGACATTTAAGTGACACCTCACTGAACAAGCTATCCACAACTTGCTCAGCATTGCAGATATTCCACAGTGAAACCACCCTCAGCTCCAGCTCTGAAATGCAGTTAGCCAGTAGCTGCAGCTGGACACACATCCTGCACATGTGGTCACCAGGGACGACTGAAGCTTCCAAGATTCGCCACGTAGCACAGGAGGAGCATATCATGGGTTTGTGCTCTCCGACCATGACTAACCTTAAACCCCTTATTTACTCCCTTTATTAGCAAAACATTATGCTGACAGAAGTATATAATTAAGTTACCTCCCATACGGCAACTTTACTTCCTTTACCCTACTTTGCTCACTTATATTACAGGTGACTGTCTGTGTGGAGCCTGCATATTCTCCCTGTTTCTGCTTGGGTTTCCACTGGATGCTCCGGTTTACTCCCACATTCCAAAGATGTGCAGGTTAGATGGATTGGTCTTGCTAAAATTGCCCCTTAGGTGCAGGTGAGATGGGATTACGGGGACAAGGTGGGGGAGTGGGCCTAGGTGGGGTTCTCTTTAGAGGGCTGGTGCAGACTCGATGGGCTGAATGGCCTCCATTACTGTAGGGCTTCAATGGTTCTATTATAATGAACCTGGGCGGGATTCACCGTCGGCTGACGGTGGAATCGGGGAATACGATGGACTTAGAATCGGTTCCGACGCCACAACCGTGGCGGGCTCCGGTTTCACACCAAATTGCAATTCTCCGGTGCCGCGACAGTGGAGTCAATGAATTCAACTCCACACGTACAGTAAACACTGTTGGCATATCATTAGCATGCCCGATCCAGTATTCTCTGGGGCCTCCGCGATTCTCCGCCTCCACCGGGGAAATTCCCGATGGCGAGGTTCACTTGTGCTTTTAAAAATCGGGGAAACGACTGATGACGGAGAGAGAGGAGGTAGGACAGGGAGAGGCGCGACTGTGGACTGCCAGTCATGACATTGGCTGGGGGTGGAGCAGTGTTCAGGCACGGAGCGCCATTGCCGTGACCTGCAAGGCAGCCATCTTGCTGCACACCCCACTGACCACGCAACTTAGCCCCTGGTTCTGCAGAGTGACACCAACTGTTATGGGTGTCCCCACCCCACCACACTCGCACCCCACCCTCCACCATACCACCCCCCCCAAACCGGCAGCTACCCGCCAGCAGGGCAACTCCTTTGCTCACCCAAGGGCAACGTACACAGTAGCTCCTAAAGAGGGGCACCGAATGGGCCATGGAGCGTACCGCTAGTATGGGCAACGTCAGCTGACAGTACCTCAGGCAGCAGGGTTTGGTGCCAGAGCCAGAGACCTGCACGGTACCGGGCACCGTCGAGGTGTGATGAATATCACATTCGCCGCAGAATTCGGTTTGAAATAAGCAACATAAATTAATCCAATCAGCATCCCCCATCTTCTCAATCCCAGCCCTCCGCCATGCACGGAACCCACCGTCCATATTCCCTGGGGCAAACTGGTGACTGTCACAAATTTGGGACCAAACCGATGCTCCCATTCCCCCCACGTGCCTTCTCCATTGGCTCCGGATCCGCAAAGTTGGCACCACTATGGGGCTGGTGGAGTACCGTACTGGCGGGAGCGGCAGGGGCACCGTAACCGGGGCTGCCAAACTGGTGCCCCTGCACGAAGCGGCATCCATCCGCCCCCAAACTGAACCCGCTCCCACCATCCACTTCCTTATCATCGCTATGTTGGTCGCCCAGTAGTAATGACTGAAGTTTGGCAGCGCCAGCCCCCCCTCCACTCGGTTCCTCTCGAGCATCACCCTCTTCACCCGTGGGGACTTTCCCGCCCACACATAATCATTTTATTAACCGTCTTGAAAAAAGACCGCGGAATGAAAATGAGGAGACACTGGAATACGAACAGGAATCTTGGGAGGATGGTCATTTTAACCATCTGCACTCTCCCCGCTAGTGCCAGTGGGAGCGCAACCCACCTCCGGAACTCAGCCTTCATTTGCTCCACCAGCCGAGACAAGTTCAACTTGTGCAGACGGCCCCAGTCCCGCGATAACTAAAGACTGTTAATCAATTTATATTTTTAACTCTACAATTCTGTATGTATCTATTGGGAGTATTTTTACAACAAAAATACTTTGTTTGAAATTATACTGTGTAAGAATTAATCTCAAAGTTTGAACTCCTAGACACTCATTTATGAAGCCTTAAATGGCTGGGACCCACGACGATAGAGGTAAAGATTTAGTTATGAGTGACGCATCTGAACTTTCCCCATAAAAAGTAACTGAATCCTGTTTAACTGGCTGAGACCCAGAAAAGCATTCTCCCTTCGGGAGATCTATTCTGAGTCTTGGCAGGAAAACAGGTTTCCCTCTTTTGGTGGGTTAACCTAGAGCATAGGTTATTAGTCAAGTATTATCAGGTCCGGAATAACCTAAATCCTTCACAGGGGCCAACCATGGTGAACCTGGGCCGACGCTCTAATTGCCTCCAGGTTCACCAGCTAGGCACCTTGGCAGTGCTGCACGGTCAGAGGGTCAGTACTGAGGAAGGGGGTGGATGAATGGACGGACGGAAGGACGAATGGACATTCATCCATGCGTCCATACATCCATCCCTTTCACACACCCCTCCCCCACTGACCCACGGCCGACCACACCCTCCCATGAACATCCCCCTTGCGCAACGGTCAGCACAGTAGCATTGCGGATAGCACAATTGCTTCACAGCTCCAGGGTCCCAGGTTCGATTCCGGCTTGGGTCACTGTGCGGAGTCTGCACGTTCTCCCCGTGTGTGCGTGGGTTTCCTCCGGGTGCTCCGGTTTCCTCCCACAGTCCAAAGATGTGCAGGTTAGGTGGATTGGCTATGATAAATTGCCCTTAGTGTCCAAAATTGCCCTTAGTGTTGGGTGGGGTTACTGGGTTATGGGGATAGGGTGGAGGTGTTGACCTTGGTTAGGATGCTCTTTCCAAGAGCCGGTGCAGACTCGATGGGCCGAATGGCCTCCTTCTGCACTGTAAATTCTATGAAACCCCCCCACCCCTTGCAACCCCCTCCATGATTCGAACCTGCCTTACTATGGTGTGGGAGCCCTGGATTGGCTCTAACAGTGGGTCTGGTGCATGGGATGGAGGGTGATGATGACCTGCTCTACGATGAGCTCGTCCACACTATTTGACAACATCTGACTCCTGCCCAGGTTCGCAATTTGCACCCTCCGCCTGGATGATCCCTGCGTGCGAGCTGGCCATTCCTTCACATGGTCCCACCAAAGCCCTGGAACCGCGGAGGTGGGTCCGGGGGGTGTGGGAGTCAGGCATCAGAGGAGCGAGCGCTGGCTGTGCTCGGGTCCGTGGCCCAAGACCCCCCCCCCCCCCCCACCGTGCCCACTCTGCACCCAACCTAGCCCATCCCTCACACCCTTCTGACAGAGCACCAAGGCAGTTTGTAATGTAGTGAACATGTTTATTGTGAACATTTCTGTACAGGTTAGTATCTTAGCCCTATCACTATATTAGGTGCCGTGCGCGGTCACGGGTGGAGGAGCTCCTGAGGGGGGAACAAAGTTGCGTCCCGCTCCTCGCTGAGAACTTGCATCCAAGCGCGCAAATTCATCCATTTGGGTCCCAGCAACAAGAGAGTGGGGACGAAGAAGAACCCGGACTCCAAAATGAATTGAAGTGGGAGACCTTGGCGCTCGGGAGCGGAGCCATCTGCACCCCCCCCCCCCCCCGCCCGGCAGCAGAACGCCGCCCCCAACGCCCCTGACGGCGACCACCGCGAGGGACTCCCGGTCCAACCAGAAGCCTCTCTATCGCTCGACCCTGGGTGAGTGAGGGGGAAAAAAAGAACTTCCCCTTTCTCAAAAAAAAACTTTGAAAAGAAAACATTTAAAGAGAAAGAATTTTATTACTTTTTTTTTTAAAAATGTAATTCTTGAAAAGAGAAGTGTTCAGGCAGAGAAGGGAAGGGAAAAGAAAAAGGGAGGAAAAAGGAGAAAAAAAAAGGAGGGGAAAAAAAAGGGGGGGAAGGAAAAGAAAAATGCCAGAAGGGAGCCAAAGTAGAGGGAGAAAGGGCACCAAAAGCAGATGGGGCAATGTGCGAGCCCGTTCAGACGAGCTAATCAACGCACAAAGCGGTGGAATGGACCGTTCGCCGCAACAAAAAGAACTCGACAGACAGGAGCATTTTCCTTCAGGGCCAGGGGGGAACTGAAAATGGAAGGCAGCCTTTGCCGAGGCTCTGAGGGATCAGCAGGAAATCAAGGCAGAGGCTAGAGCAGACATAGAGGCCGCAGTGCAGGATGCAATGGCCAAAGCCCTGGTGGAGGTGCAGCTTACCCTGGGCAGAGCAGAGGAGAAACTGGAAGCCCAAGAGGAGAAACTGGAAGCCCAAGAGGAGAAACTGGAAGCGCAAGAGGCGACCATCAAGGAGCTGGAGAAAGCAGCGACTGACGTGAGCAACCGGATCAGGGCTCTGGAGAAGGAGGTGGCGAGACTGGGCACAACACAAGGGAGCCTGAAGGGCAGAATGGACGATCAGGAAAACCGCTCGAGAAGGCAACATGCCAGGGTAGTGGGCCTACCGGTGGGGATCGAGGGTAGAAACCCCACGGCATACGTGGCCCAGATGCTGGGCAACGTAGTGGGGAGGAAAACTTTCCCCAACCCACCAGAAATGGACAGAGCACAGCGGTCACTGCGCCCGAAGCCCAAGGCAGGGGATCAACCGAGGGCAGTTACAGCTAAACTGCACCGGTACCAAGACAGGTAAACAATCCTGCGCTGGACCGGACAATACAAAACCTGCAAATGGGAAGGACACTTCATTAGAGTTTATGACGACATTGGGGCAGACCTAGCCAGGAGACGGGCCGAATTCAATAGAGCGATAGCAGCTCTTCACAAGAATGACGTGCGTTTTGGTATGCTGTACCCAGCGAAACTCTGGATCACATACCAAGAAAGAGAATACTTCTTCACAGCCCCCGCTGAAGCAAACAGGTTTGTCGAGGAACACGGGCTGGAAAACTAACAGCAAGGATAGAAATAAGGGGCCCCTGGCAAGGGGCAACAACACGCCGACGACTGGGGGGGGTGGGGGGGTTGAGGCAACGTCAGACCCCCCCGCCGCCACCCCCGCCAATGCGAGCGCACCCTGAACAAAAAGCAAACCACTACCGCTTCAGGTGGGAGACTAGGACCCAGCACGAGGGACCGAGAGTAGCGGAGAAGGGAGAGCAAGCAAGAGGAGTGCAGGGTAGGATGGGGGAAGAGCGGGCAGAAAACCACAGAGGCCGGGCAAGGGAGAAACGAGACAGTAACTCCCGAAAGGGGGGCATCGCACTAGTAGGAAAGCTAGTGCCGGGGACATGCAACAAAGCAGGGCTGCAGCGCGCCCCCAATAGGGGGGAAGGCGCCAGGCAGGGGTTGGGGGGGACCACTCAACAGAGGCGGGAGAGCAAACGGGGACAGGAACAGGGGAAAGAGGGACAAAGGAGGGGTATACGGGAGGGGGAGTAAGGGGGGGGAAGGGAGTGACCGGGGGAGGAACACAGGGAGGGAGGGACCGGGGTGGGGGGGTGGGGGTGGACAGGGAAGGAGGGACAAACAAGGCAAGAAAGGGAATAGCAACAGGGCTACAAAGTGCCACAACCAAGGGCTCGGAACAAGGAATCGTTGCAAGCACCCACCCAGTACGGTCCCTGGGCGAAAGGAGACCCCAGAGTTCAGAGGTCTGTCCGCGTGGCGGACACACAGTGGGTGGCCATGTCGGGGACCCCCTGGACAAAGGGAAACCCTGGAGGGCAGAGGCGTCTCCACCAGGTAAGTATGGTTAATCCCACATGAACGAGGGGACAGAAGCCCCCCACCAGGATAGTCACCTGGAACGTAAGGGGACTCAACGGCCCAGTGAAAAGATCTAGAGTCCTCATCCACCTAAGAAATATGAAGGCCGACATAGTCTTCCTCCAAGAGACACACCTGAGAGAGCAGGTCCGACTGTGGGTAAGAAAGGGCTGGGTGGGACAGACCTACCATTCCTGTTATGGGACAAGGGCCAGGGGGGTGGCAATACTGATCAGCAGGAGGACGATGTTTAGGGCGACAAAGACGGTTATGGACCCAGGGGGACGGTATGTCATGGTCAGCGGGGCCCTGGATGGGGCACCGGTAGTTCTAGTTAATGTGTACGTGCCCAACTGGGACGACACGAATTTCATCAAAAAGACCATGGCAGAAATCCCTGACATAGCGACGCACAGACTAATCGGGGGGCGGGGGGGGGGGGTGCGGACTTCAACTGTGTACAGGACCCAAAGACAGACAGTTTCCTCCCACAGACCAAAGATGTGCAGGTTAGGTGGATTGGCCGTGATAAATTGCCCTTAGTGTCCAAAATTGCCCTTAGTGTTGGGTGGGGTTACTGGGTTATGGGGATAGTGTGTAGGTGTTGAACATGGGTAGGGTGCTCTTTCCAAGAGCCGGTGCAGACTCGATGGGCCGAATGGCCTCTTTCTGCACTGTACATTCTATGATACGTCGCCCTACTAGCTGACAAGGCCTTCAACGAAAAGATATTGCGGGCCATAGCAGAATACATGGAGAACAACCAGAACGGGGAGGTCTCACCCTCCACGTTCCGGGAAGCACTGAAGGCCGCCAGGCACGTGGGACCCTATACGAACACAGAGACAAAGCCAGCCGCCTGCTGGCACACCAGCTGAGAAAGCAGGCAGCCACCAGAGAAATTGCATAAATCAGGGATATCAAAGACACATTAGAAACAGAACCAGAAAAGATCAAGAAAACCTTCAAGGCCTTCTACCAAGGGCTGTACACCTCAGAGCTCCCAATGGAGGAGTCTGGGATGAAACGGTTCCTTGATGGACTGGACATATCAGTTGTGGGGGAGGGCAGAAAACCGGGCCTGGACGCACCACTAGCACTGGGAGAGATCATGGACAGCATTAGCTCCATGCAGGCGGGGAAGGCGTCGGGACCAGACGGGTTCCCGGCGGACTTCTACAAAACATTTGCGACAGCACTGGCCCTGCACCTGCGGGAGATGTTCACAGACTCGCTGGCTAGGGGCACACTGCCACCCACGCTAGCACAGGCCTCAATCTCGCTGATACCCAAGAAAGATAAAGACCCAATGAAATGTGGGTCATACAGACCCATCTCACTGCTGAACGCAGACGCCAAAATACTGGCCAAAATCCTAGCCGAAAGGCTAGAAGACTGCATACCAGAGGTGGTCGCAGAGGACCAGACTGGCTTTGTCAAAGGTAGACAGCTTACCTCAAACATCAGGCGCCTGCTGAACGTGATAATGACCCACTCCGGGGAGAGAGTACCAGAGGTGATCGTCTCCCTGGACACAGAAAAGGCCTTCGACAGGGTCGAATGGAAATACCTCATAGAGGTGCTGGAGCGGTTCAGGCTTGGAACAGGGTTCACCTCCTGGGTAAAACAATACAACTCTCCCATGGCGAGCGTACGGACCAACAACACCAACTCCCGATACTTCCAGCTGCACAGGGGCACCAGACAAGGATGCCGACTGTTCCCGCTGCTGTTCGCTCTAGCGATCGAGCCACTAGCAATTGTGCTCAGAGCAGCAAAAAGCTGGGGGGGGATCCGAAGGGGAGGCAGAGAGCACAGAGTCTCACTCTATGCAGATGACCTGCTCCTCTACATTTCGGACCCATAAAGCAGCATGGACGGAATCATCGCGCTCCTGAAAGAGTTTGGCATCTTCTCGGGCTACAAACTCAACATGAGCAAAAGCGAGAGCTTCCCGGTACACCCACAAGTAGGTGGGGCAGCCCTAACGGGACTGCCGCATAAACAAGCCCGACACAAATTCCGCTACCTGGGGATCCAAATAGCCCATGACTGGAAAGGGATCCACAAATGGAACCTCACCAGTCTGACAGAGGAAGTAAAAAAGGACCTGGAAAGATGGAACACACTCCCACTCTCCCTCGCGGGGAGAGTCCAGACGATCAAAGTTAACATACTGCCCAGGTACCTCTTCCTACTTAGATCCATTCCGATCTACATCCCCAAGGCCTTTTTCAAAGCACTGGACAAACTAATCATGGCGTTCGTATGGAGGGGGGGGGGGGGGGGGGGGGGCCGAGAATGCTAGGATCCCAAAGAAGGTCTTACAAAAAACAAAATCCAGGGGGGGCTAGCCCTCCCAAACCTACAATTCTACCCTGGGTGGCGACGGCCGAGCGAATAAGGGAATGGATCAAGGAGCCAGAAGCCAAGTGGGTGCGCGCGAAAGAGGCCTCCTGCATGGGGACCTCCCTCCGGGCCATTGCCGCGGCGACACTCCCATCCCCACCCAAAAAACACTCCAGCAGCCCAGTAGTGATAGCCACCCTCCAGTCCTGGAACCAACTACGGCAGCAATTTGGCCTGACCAGAATGTCAGACAAAGCTCCCATCTGCAACAACACCAGCGCTGACTGACGCCACCTTCAAAAAGTGGGGACA
Source organism: Scyliorhinus torazame (assembly GCF_047496885.1). Taxonomy (NCBI): domain Eukaryota; kingdom Metazoa; phylum Chordata; class Chondrichthyes; order Carcharhiniformes; family Scyliorhinidae; genus Scyliorhinus; species Scyliorhinus torazame. Next base: position 160,570,061 of record NC_092724.1, on the reverse strand, counting down.
GGACGGAGGGACACTGACAGTCAGGGACCTATACACTGACAGCAGGATCGCAACACTGGACGAACTGACAGAGAAATTCCAGCTACATACGTACATAAAAAGCAAGAGGGTAGACGTACATTAAAAGCAAGAGGGTAGCCAGGGAAAGGGTTGGCCCACTGAAGGATAGGCAAGGGAATCTATGTGTGGAGCCAGAGGAAATGGGCGAGGTACTAAATGAATACTTTGCATCAGTATTCACTGTTAAGTAATGGGTTAAGAGACATTGCAATTAGTTGTCACATTTATGTAAAGTATCCATTAATTGACACTGATGTAAAGGGGCTGCAGGTGGCCTCTGTCAGGTGGTGTGTTAAGAGTTTTGTGCAGAGGCTGTGGAAGTGAAATAAATGGTGTTTGGTGAAAAGGAACAAGAACTTTAGACTCTTCATATCACAGCAACTAAAACGGCTAACATTCACCAAAGAGAAGGAATTGATGGATGTTGAGTCTGGAGAAGGGTGTGTAGATAGCCTGGGTCACATTGAGATCCAAAAAGACGAGGTGTTGGGCGTCCTGAAAAATATTAAGTTAGATAAGTCCCCAGGGCCTGATGGGATCTACCCCAGAATACTGAAGGAGGCTAGAGAGGAAATTGCTGAGGCCTTGACAGAAATCTTTGGATCCTCACTGTCTTCAGGTGATGTCCCGGAGGACTGGAGAATAGCCAATGTTGTTCCTTTGTTTAAAAAGGGTAGCAAGGATAATCCAGGGAACTACAGGCCGGTGAGCCTTACGTCAGTGGTAGGGAAATTACTGGAGAGAATTCTTCGAGACAGGATCTACTCCCATTTGGAAGCAAATGGACGTATTCGTGAGAGGCAGCATGATTTTGTGACGGGGAGGTCGTGTCTCATTAACTTGATAGAGTTTTTCGAAGAGGTCACAAAGATGGTTGATGCAGGCAGCGCAGTGGCTGGTGTCTATCTGGTCTTCAGTAAGGCCTTTGACAAGATCCCTCATGGTAGACTGGTACAAAAGGTGAAGTCACACGGGATCAGGGGTGAGCTGGCAAGGTGGATACAGAACTGGCTAGGTCATAGAAGGCAAAGAGTAGCAATAGAAGGGTGCTTTTCTAATTGGAGGGCTGTGACTAGTGGTGTTCCGCAGGGATCAGTGCTGGGACCTTTGCTGTTCGTCATATATATAAATGATTTGGAGGAAAATGTAACTGGTCTGATTAGTAAGTTTGCAGACGACACAAAGGTTGGTGGAATTGCAGATAGCGATGAAGACTGTCAGAGGATACAGCAGGATTTAGATCGTTTGGAGACTTGGGTGGAGAGATGGCAGATGGAGTTTAATCCGGACAAATGTGAGGTAATGCATTTTGGAAGGTCTAATGCTGGTAGGGAATATACAGTAAATGGTAGAACCCTCAAGAGCATTGAAAGTCAGAGAGATCTAGGTGTACAGGTCCAAAGGTCACTGAAAGGGGCAACACAGGTGGAGAAGGTAGTCAAGAAGGCATACAGCATGCTTGCCTTCATTGGCCGGGGCATTGAGTATAAGAATTGGCAAGTCATGTTACAGCTGTATAGAACCTTAGTTAGGCCACACTTGGAGTATAGTGTTCAATTCTGGTCGCCACACTACCAGAAGGATGTGGAGGCTTTAGAGAGGGTGCAGAAGATATTTACCAGGATGTTGCCTGGTATGGAGGGTATTAGCTAGGAGGAGCGGTTGAATAAACTTGGTTTGTTCTCACTGTAACAACGGAGGTTGAGGGGCGACCTGATAGAGGTCTACAAAATTATGAGGGGCATGGACAGAGTGGATAGTCAGAGGCTTTTCCCCGGGGTAGAGGGGTCAATTACTAGGGGGCATAGGTTTAAGGTAAGAGGGGCAAGGTTTAGAGTAGATGTACGAGGCAGGTTTTTTTACACAGAGGGTCGTGGGTGCCTGGAACTCGCTGCCGGAGGAGGTGGTGGAAGCAGGGACGATAGTGACATATAAGGGGCATCTTGACAGATACATGAGTAGGATGGGAATAGAGAGATACGGACCCAGGAAGTGTAGAAGATTGTAGTTTAGTCGGGCAGCATGGTCGGCGCAGGCTTGGAGGGCTGTAAGTTTCTTTGTTCTAGCCAGGGGGAAAGAGCTAAGGTACCTGCAACTCAAAAACTTCCTACGAAAGGAGACAAGGACATACCCACAACCACCACGACAGACATTACTGGAAGAGTTACTGGACGCAAGCTTACTAGATAAAGGAAACTATAGCGACATGTATGACTGACTGGTCAAAAGGGCCGACACCATACTGGACGCAACAAGAAAGAAATGGGAGGAGGACCTGGGGATTGAATTAGGGTGGGGACTCTGGAGCGAAGCACTGCATAGGGTCAACTCCACCTCCAGTTGCACAAGGCTCAGCCTGACGCAGTTAAAAGTGGTACATAGAGCCCACTTACCAAGAACCCGTATGAGTAGGTACTTCCTGGAGGTAGAGGATAGATGTGAACGGTGCCAACCACGGCCACATGTTCTGGTCTTGCCCCAGACTTGTGGAGTACTGGACAGCCTTCTTCGAGGCAATGTCCAAAGTGGTGGGATGAGGGTGGAGCCATGCCCGAAAGTGGCGGTCTTCGGGGTTTCGGACCAGCCAGATCTATTCCTGGGGAAGGAGGGCGGACGCCCTTGCCTTTGCCTCCCTGATCACCCACCATAGAATCCTGTTCGGCTGGCGGTCAGCAGCACCACCCAAAGCTGCAGACTGGCTGGCCGATCTCTCAGAATCTCTCCAAATGGAGAAAATCAAATTCGCCATCCGAGGGTCAGACGCCGACTTCCACAGAACGTGGGAGCCATTCACCCAATTGTTCCCGGACCAGTTTGTGGCCAACGAACAAGCAGAAGAATAGCCAGGTAGCCAAGAATCAGGGGAAAGTAGCCAAGGCATGAGATAGACCGGGAGGGGGGGGGGGGGGGCGGGGGGGGGGGGGGACAGCTAAACCAGCTGTCTCCCCCCTAGGGCAGCACGGTAGCATTGTGGATAGCACAATTGCTTCACCGCTCCAGGGTCCCCGGTTCGATTCCGGCTTGGGTCACTGTCTGTGTGGAGTCTGCACATCCTCCCCGTGTGTGCGTGGGTTTCCTCCGGGTGCTCCGGTTTCCTCCCACAGTCCAAAGATGTGCAGGATAGGTGGATTGGCCATGATAAATTGCCCTTAGTGTCCAAAATTGCCCTTAGTGTTGGGTTGGGTTACTGGGTTATGGGGATAGGGTGGAGGTGTTGACCTTGGGTAGGGTGCTCTTTCCAAGAGCCGGTGCAGACTTGATGGGCCGAATGGCCTCCTTCTGCACTGTAAATTCTATGAAAGAAAGGCGAACCACAGGCGGGGGGGTGGGACAGAAGTGGGGGCGGGGGGGGGGAGAGTGAAGAGACAGGGAACAATAGAGGATAACCAGGAAGTGGGGGGGGGGGGGGGGGAGAGGCAGGGAAATGATAGCCGGAAGGAGGGCACGGGAAACAATAACAAACTTGGCATCTACAGGGATAGAGAGCCAGGAGAATCCAGGCGAAAGATGGGACGAACGGCTGAAGCGGAGGTGAGCGCGAGACGACAACAGCAGTGAAACCCGTCCGGGAGAAGCAAGTGAGAAAACCAACACCAAACCCATTCGAGTATTGCCCCATGTGTTATAAATAATATTGCCAATTGTACAGAGTTGGTGCTGTTGAGCTGGTGCATAATACCTTCCAGTTTATTTTTATTTTTTTTAATGTTTTATTATTACTTTATTTTTGGTGTGTTTGTGTGTGCCCATCTCTTCTATACACTACATATATCTTATTCTGTGTGCATAATGGTAAATATACTTTGTTCAAAAACCCAATAAAAAACATTTATTTAAAAAAATATTAGGTGCTGCATCCGTGCCAACCTAAGTGGTGTCTACCTTTCTGGCCTTACGGGCCCCAATGCTAGGTGGATCCCCAGGCGGTACATCAGAGGTTGAGGCGGCCTACTGTGATTCCCGCCCTGTGACCTGGGTCCCCTCTGGCTGCTGTCTTCTGGGGCGATGGGCCTGGATGGGCCCGGCTGCTACTCGGGGTGTTCCAGGTGGTGTGGTGTTGCCCTGTTCTACCACTGCCCATGTGATGCGCCATGGACAGGAGGAGAGGAGTTTAAGGCGCTGCGGTGTTATGGCACTACGGGAGTCAACAGCACGGGTCAAATCACCTCCTCCTGTCTTCGATGTCTTGGCTGTTCCCCAATGTCTGCACCATGATGTTGACATCCTCGGCGATGCTCCTCAGTGACTGGGACACATCCCGCAGTGACAGGGCCATGCTCTGCAGCATCTCGGCAATGCCCACCTGTGACTGGGACAAGGTCCAAAGCACCTTGGTCATGCCCATCTATGAGTGGAACATGTCCCACAGAATCTCATCAAGGTCGACCTGATACTGGGTGACCAGTGAGTTGGACATTCTGCCGAGGCCCTCTTCCATGGTCATCACTGACTGTGCACCGCCTTGGACATCTTCACTCATGGTGCCAATGTCGTGCACCAGGCTCTCCACTGCGGTCACCACCCTAGCAGTGTTGGCCTTGGTGCCACTCATTGCCAGCGCCATCGCCTGCACCCTTAGCCTCTGGGACTCCTCTAAGCGGCTATGGATCTGCTGGAGTGATGCTGACATTTCCGTCTGAATGTCCCGGCCGCACCTTATTGACTCCATCAGCTCCGGGTAACCCACTTCCAGAGGCTCAACAGCAGGCTGGGACCCAGCTGGGTCTTGGGATCCAGCAGCCCTCCGATTGCTCTCTCGCCTGGGGCTTCCTGCCTCCACCAGATGTTCATCATCAGCAGTGCAGTCTCACCAGAGTGTGCCCCAGATGTCTGACCGCTAATATTTCCCATGGAGGTGTGTGTATCTATGCTGGTGGAGGGTGGGGATGACAGCTGTGCCACGACGAAAAAGTTGCATCCTCGGAGCTCTCCTCCGAGGTGTTCTCCTGGGAGGCTGGAGAGGGAGCCGCCCAGGATGGGTCGGCTCCGCTGGCTGGAGGACCTGTGGGAGAATGGACATGTGGTCAGTGGGAGGGATGGGTCAGTCAGTAAGGCAATAACAACTCACGTTTGATAGGTCCCCTGGATGGGACCCGGTGGTTCCTCACCTCTGCGGTGTCCGCCAGCCTCCACGTTAGTGATCGCCCTGTCCTCGGCCACACCAGTCACCGCCAGGAGGTGAGGATTCTGATGTCTGGCACCCCACCGCCAGTCTGGGCCCTCTCCTGCCAATTGTGGGAGAGCTTTTCCTGAGGAGGCACAGAGAGGGCATCGTTAGCCACACGCAAAGTTCACAGTAGTAGGAGAGGGGGGCGTATGAAGGAGGGGTTAGGGAGGTCGAAGGAGGGAGGAGGTGGAGGAAGGGTTGGGGAGCTGAAGGAGGAGGGGGGTGAACACCCCCATCCCCCGTGGGGGTGGGGGGGGAGAAGAGAGATTTGTGGGGGGAGAGGTGGGGCGCATTGGTGTTGACTACTCATGCTGCCCGGTGTAGGTTGTTGACATTCTTCCTGCACTGAGGGCCGGTCCTCCTGGTCACACACCCCGAGCTGACTGCTGCCTCCACCTCATGCCAGGCAGCACTGCCAGCCTTGTGGCTCACCCTCCAGGACCCCAGGGGGAAAAGGACAGCCCTCCTGGCTTCCACCGCGTCTAGGAGCCTCCCCAGGTCAGCATTCCCGAATCTTAGGGCAGGTCTCCTCGGCGTCATTATTGTGAACTGGCTGGGGTTTGCTGAGCAGCTTAAGTACTGCTCAACTTTGTTAGCGGGGTGCTGGCGAGCGTGGTCCCGGCGAATCAGTTGGCGATCATCATTTGCGGCGGGAAGCCCGTGAGGCCTTGATAAATGGATCAATTAACATTGAATTGCGTTTCCGGCCTCACTGTGCCGAGCGCTGGGAAAGCCCCAACAATTCCCACTCACTACCACACTTAGAAATGTTTCTGGAGAATCCCGCCCAAACTAATTAATTTACACAATTTCAGTTCTCGGGTTTTGCCAAGAATACTGAAATTAAGTTATCACACAAAACCTGTGTGTAACTTGTCCTGCTGTTGAATGGTGTAGCTATGGCACAACCGTCATCGAGGAGATTTAGTGTCTGTGTTCAAAAGGGGCAAGTCCTTTATCAGTTTCACTTGGAAAAGAAGCATCAACGAGATTGCGGACAGAAGCCCCACTGATAGGCAGGATCCCCTTGAATATTAGGGCCGTTATTCTCTATTCCCCAGTTGCGTGTTTCTCGGTGGTGCACCATTCACTGGTGGTGGGATTTGATCTTCCTGCCACTTGTCAATGGGATTTCCCATTGAAACCACCCCACGCTGCCAGGAAACCAACGGGCGAGGGCCCACTTCCAGCGGGAACAGAGAACCCCAAATGTACGGATCCTCCTTATAAACCCTGTTTGTTTCCTGTTTTCCCCTTTCTTTTAATTTTGTTATTACAATTTTGACCTGTGGATGAGTTATGAACATGTGTCTTGAAGACGACTGTATCTTTAACTCAAGCAGAAGCTTTGACTTGTGACCTGAAGAAAGCAGAGTGCATGAATCAGTCTTTGAACAAACAGATTCAAGAGGACTGTGCTGCCTTTAATTTAAACAAGCAGATTCCAGAATGATTTGACTGACATCAGTGCTGACCCAGATTGATGGACTTGGTTGGTGGTCAATGAACTGACTCAATATGCCAGGTTTTGCCGATAGCCCATGGCGATTGGCTCGGATTTCTCTGGATTGTCTCTCTCCCCAGTAAGGCTGGGTGGTAGTTTGACTTTCAGTTCAGAAGCTGGAAGAAGCTTTTCTGATATGCTCTCTCTTAAGGAGTGAAATAACTCTTTTCTACCCCCAGTTAGAGTGGAGGTCATTTTAGTGAAACTGCGAAGGATTGAGATGAAAAACCTGGACTGGGAGCTGGGTTTGATGCGACACCAAGAGTCTAATGAGAGAAGTAGATTCAAAGGTGGACCTTTGAGTGGAAGGCCCAGTTTAATAAAAACTAAAGGGTCTCTCCAGATGTAATCCTACTGCTTGTGAGTACTGAATGAATGTTCCTGCAAGAAGACCGTCACCAACCATGGTTTTGACCACTCAGGATGCTGGGAAGAGATCCTACTGCAACAAATTCAACTTCAAAAGCAAGGACTTTTCTTTCTTTTTACCTTAATCCCTATTATTTTTCCCCCTTTCCAACTCTGTGTTTGTTGTCTTATGCATGTGTGGGTAAAGGATGGGGTGGTTAAAAGGGGGGTAGTAGGTTAGCTTGCCATTATTCTGTTGTGATTACTACATATTTCATCTTTATTTCTGTAATAAATAAACAGTAATTGCGTTTCACTTACAAACGTGGTGATTAAATTATTGGACAGCCAAGAGATTTGGGGCATTTTATAAGAATTATTGGTTAATTCCCTTGTGTTGGGACTCCGGGTTCTAGTGGGACTGGAATCGATCGCACACTAGCCCAGGGTGTCGTAACACAATGGCCGGAAAATTCCTGCCTCGGTGTCACATTATCAATGTTACCTCTTCAGATCAACCCTCAGAAGTATCATTGTGTACGTCAATGCCAAGATTCAAGAATGAGCCATGATACTGTCCAAAGTGCTCCAAAGACTTGAAATTGTGCGTGTGAGCTAGTGTTTGAATTTACTGAGAAATCCAGAAGGCAAGCTTGAAACCCTGCAGGGTTAACTGCCGTTGAAGATGTCTGAGTTGGAATAACTGTTGAAGAAAATTCCAAGATGAAACCTTTGAATGTACAGATTAGAAACCCTCATGAGAAAGATAAAGTTTCAGTGAGATGGGTTGGCTCACAACGTGACAAATGTTTACGTAGGTTATTGGGAAATCCATCGAGTTGGGTTTGGGCAAATCTGGTATTCTTTTGTTTTGGAAATGTTGTCATTATAATTATAATTTTAAATAATTTTTATACAAAGCATATAATAACACAGAATAACAACCAAACAGTAAGAACCCCCCTTTCCCAACACTAACCTCACCACTAAAATCCCCCCCACTCTGCCCCCACCCCCTAACAGCTAACAGTGACCAACTCATTAAAGTACATTACAAACGGCCGCCATCCACGGTAAAATCCTTCCACCAATTCTATCACGGTAAACCTGACCTACTCGAGGTGCAAAAACTCCATCAAGTCACCAAACCTAGCCCAGGCACTTGGCGGTGTAGTCAATTTCCAGCTCAAGAGGATCCACCTCCTTGTCACAAGCAAGGCAAAGGCCAAGATGTCTTCCCCCGCCCCCATCCAACTGGTCGGTGTGTTCACGGACATCTTCAACCTCCCCGCTACTCCGTTCCGAGGTTCCCAACTGTTACAAGAAGACCACCATCATACTGGTACCAAAGAAGAACCAGACAATGTGCCCAATGACTACTGCCCGGTCGGTGACCCTGACATCGATCATTATGAAGTGCTTTGAGAGGTTGGTCATGAGACACATCAACTCCATACTGCCAGAATGCCTTGATCCACTGCAATTCGCACACCGCCACAACCGGTCCGCAGAAGACGCCATATACCATCCATAGAGCATCTCGACAACAAGAACTCCTATGTCAGACTCCTATTCATTGACTACAGCTCTGCCCTCAACACCATAATCCCAGCCAAACTCATATCAAAACTTCACAACCTAGGACTTGGCTCCTCCCTCTACAACTGGATTCCTGACTTCCTGGCCCACAGACCACAATCAGTAAGGATAAACAATACCTCTTCCACAATAGTCCTCAACACCGGGGCGCTGCAAGGCTGCATTCTTAGCCCCCTACTATACTCCCTGTACACACACAACTGCGAGGCAAAATTTGTTTCCAACTCCATCCACAAGTTTGATGACAACACAACCATAGTGGGCCAGATCGCGAATAACGACGAGTCAGAATACGAAATGAAAATCGCTTATTGTCACAAGTAGGCTTCAAATGAAGTTACTGTGAAAAGCCCCTAGTCGCCACATTCCGGCGCCTATTCGGGGAGGCTGATACGGGAATTGAACCGTGCTGCTGGCTTGCCTTGGTCTGCTTTCAAAGCCAGCGATTTAGCCCTGTGCTAAACAGCCCCTTACAGGACGCAGGAGGGAGATTGAGAACCTAGTGGAGTGGTGCAGCGACAACAATGTCTCCCTCAATGCCAGCAAAACTAAGGAGCTGGTCATTGACTTCAGGAAGCAAAGTACTGTACACACCCCTGTCAGCATCAACGGGGCCGAGATGGAGATGATTAACAGCTTCAAATTCCTAGGGGTGCACACCACCAAAAATCTGTCCAGCCCACCCACGTTGACGCTACTACCAAGAAAGCACAACAGCACCTATACTTCCTCAGGAAACTAAGGAAATTCGGCATGCCCATATTAACTCTTACCAACTTTTACAGATGCACCATAGAAAGTATCCTATCTGGCTGCATCACAGCCTGCTATGGCAACTGCTCGGCCCAGGACCACAAGAAACTTCAGAGAGTCGTGAACACAGCCCAGTCCATCACACAAACCTGCCTCCCATCCATTGACTCCATGTACACCTCCCGCTGCCTGGGGAAGGCGGGCAGCATAATCAAAGGCCCCTCCCACCCGGCTTACTCACTCTTCCAACTTCTTCCATCGGACAGGAGGTACAAAAGTCTGAGAACACGCACGAACAGATTCAAAAACAGCTTCTTCCCCGCTGTTACCAGACTCCTAAATGACCCTCTTATGGGTTGACCTGATTAATACTACACCCTGTATGCTTCATCCGATGCCAATGTCTATGTAGTTACATTGTGTACCTTGTGTTGCCCTATATTGTATTTTCTTTTTATTTCCTTTTCTTTTCACATACTTAATGATCTGTTGAGCTGCTCGCAGAAAAATACTTTTCACTGTCCCTCGGTACACGTGACAATAAACCAATCCAATCCAATCCCCTCCACCAATCGAGCCAAGTTCAATCTATGCAGCTGGGCCCAGCTCCGCGTCACATGGATACCTAGGTACCTAAAGCTTGTCCCCACCACCTGAAATGGAAGCTCCCCTAACCTCCTTTCTCTGGCATCGATCGGGAACCCTTCACTCTGTCCATGTTAAATTTACGTCCCGAAAAACAGTCAAATTCCCCCGAAATCTTCATAATCCCTCCAATGCTGCCCATCTGGTGTGAAATATATAATAACAAGTCATCCGCATATAGAGAAATGCTATGTTCCCCCCCCACGCCCCCCCACCCCCACAGCTGAATCCACCTCCAATTGCTCAACGTCCTAAGTGCCATTGCCAATGGTTCTATGGCCAAAGTGAAAAACAACGGCGGCCTCCACACTCTCGATGCCCTCAGGCACCCCAATGATCCTCAGCTTCTGTCTCCTGGAGCGGTTCACAAGGTCTTTCAATTTATCTCGTAACCTCTTCTGGCTGTCCAACACCACCCCCAATTCCTTCTCCAGTGAGGCCATCTGCTCCTCATGCTCCCCCACCTCCTCCACCTTCTGGATCACCAGGCTCTCAGCCTCCAGCCTCTGCTCCATTCACTCAATCACAGCTCTGAGCGGCTCCACCAGTTTTGCCAAATCCAACAATGCCTCTTTCCTGTGCTGTTGGAATTTGCCGCTTAAAAACTCCACTAGCTGCTCTGTCAACTACTGGGCGGGCATCGCTTTCCCCCTTCCCCTCCTGATGCGCGATCAATTACAATCAAAGACGAAGTAGTTACATAACTGAAGGCTTTAATCAACTAGAACTGTTCCCCAGCAGCTGCGGTACAGAAATGAGGGCTGCTGGGACAGCACCGGTTCTTATACCCCGCCTGTCAGGGTGGAGCTACGTACCAACAGCCAATGGTAAACTCCTAGGTTTAACCAATGGTCTTCAGCCTCTCGGGTGCTGCAATACTGTAATACCTGATAATACCACATTCACCCCCTATTAAGAAAAGAGTCCGGTGGGGGTGGTGGCCAGTGGTAACAATTTCATCGAACATGGTATGATCAGATATGGAGGTACCGTGATACCTCCTTACAGAGTTGTCGAGAATATTTACAAGCGTGGAAGAAATCTACATTCAGTGTTCGTTTACAGTTACAGTGAAGCAATCAGTCGGTCGGGTGGCCTGGTCGTCCTCCTGTATCGTCTGGGCTTCGGTGGTGATTCTGGTGGGGGTCCGGGTGTCTGCGACTCCGGGAGCGTGGCTTCGGCCTCCATGGCAGCTTTGTCACCCCTAGGAGCTGGTGGGGCAAACGGTTGACACGAGAGGGGGGCGCCTGTAGGGGGCGTTGGTGGGTGGGAGGGCCTAAGCAGGAGCGGCGGGAGGACTAACCCTCCAGTGAGGTGCTGTGTGGGGGGGGGTGGGGGTAATGGTTCGGGTGCGCGTGGGGTTCCGGCGGGCGCCAGGTCCCGAAGGGAGACTGTATCTTGTCGGCCATCAGGGAACGCCACGTAGGCGTACTGGGGGTTAGCGTGCAGCAGGTGGACCCTCTCGACCAACGGGTCCGACTTGTGCGCCTGCACGTGCTTCCGAAGCAGGATGGGTCCGGGTGTTGCTAGCCAGGTTGGGAGCGAGGTCCCGGAGGAGGACTTCCTGGGGAAGACAAGGAGACGTTCATGATGTGTCTGGTTGGTAGTTGTACAGAGCAGAGACCGGATGGCGTGGAGGGTCTCCGGGAGGACTTCTTGCCAGCGGGAGACTGGGAGGTTCCTGGATCGTAGGGCCAGTAGAACGGTTCCGTTCTCCCTCTCTACCTGCCCATTTCCCCGGGGGTTGTAACTGGTCGTCCTGCTTGAGGCAATGCCCCTGTTGAGCAGGAATTGACGCAGTTCGTCGTTCATAAAGGAGGACCCCCCTATCGCTGTGTGTGTACGCGGGGAAACCGAACAGTGTAAAGATACCCTGGAGGGCCTTGATGACGGTGGTTGCGGTCATGTCTGGGCAGGGAATGGCGAATGGGAACCAGGAGTACATGTCAATCACATTCAGGAAATAAGTGTTGCGGTCGTGGAGGGGAGGGGGCCTTTGAAGTCCATGCTGAGGCGTTCAAAGGCTCGGGTGCGCTCTCTCTGGCCGGTAGAAGTGCGGTACGCAGATTTGGCAGTCCCTGGTGACTGTCCTGACCTCCTCAATGGAGTAGGGCAGGTTGCGGGTCTTAATGAAGTGGAAAAAACGAGTGACCCGCGGGTGGCAGAGGTCCTCGTGGAGGGCTCGGAGGCGGTCCACCTGTTCAGTGGCAAATGTGCCGCGGGACAGGGCATCAGGAGGCCCGTTTAGCTTCCCAGGACGGTACAAGATCTCGTAGTTGTAGGTGGAGAGTTCTATCCTCCACCGCAAGATCTTGTCGTTTTTTATCTTGCCCCGTTGTGCATTATCGAACATGAACGCCACCGACCGTTGGTCAGTGAGGAGAGTGAATCTCCTGCCGGCCAGGTAATGCCTCCAATGTCGCACAGCTTCTACTATGGCTTGTGCCTCTTTTTCGACCGAGGAATTGCGAATTTCAGAAGCATGGAGGGTACGGGAGAAGAAGGCCACGGGTCTGCCCGCTTGGTTGAGGGTAGCGTCCAGAGCTACGACGGACGCATCGCTCTCGACCTGGAAGGGGAGGGACTCATCGATGGCGCGCATCGTGGCCTTTGCAATGTCTGCTTTGATGCGGCTGAAGGCATGGCGGGGCTCCGGGGAAGGTTGTGGACTGAATTTGGGGTTGGGCTTTGTCTGCGTAGTTAGGGACCCACTGGGTGTAATAACTGAAAAACCCGAGGCTGCGCTTCAGGGCCTTGGAGCAGTGCGGGAGGGGGAACTCCATAAGGGGGCGCATGCATTCAGGGTCGGGGCCTATAACTCAATTTCGCACCACGTAGCCGAGGATGGCTAGGCGGTCGGTGCTAAATACGCATTTATCCTTATTATACATTTATCCCCCACAATGCAACTCCTTCCCCCCCCTCCCCACTGGCAAGTAGGGGACCCTCCACCCCATCCACCACAGGAATTACTGGGTTCCCCCCCTCCAACAATATGCCCTCATGAGGGTGACCCAACCCTCCCCCTACCAGAAACCCCCATCACACTCCCCCACCAGATCCCCCCATGAGAATCCCATCAGAAACCCCAATCAGACACCCCCCCCCCCCAGTCCCCCTAGAAGCTAAAGAGTAATCCAGACAGAAACAATGAAAAAAATCACTGCTTTTTCACTCAACTATCCCTTACGCCTGCTGCCTCAGGCAGATAGAATCATAGAATTTACAGTGCAGAAGGAGGCCATTCGGCCCATTTAGTCTGCACCAGCCCTTGGAAAGAACACACTACCTAAGCCCACACCTCCTCTGTGTCCCCGTAACCCAGTAAACCCACCGAACCTTTTTTGGACACTAAGGGCAATTTAGCATGGCCAATCCACCTAACCTGCACATCTTTGGACTGTGGGAGGAAACCGGAGCACCCGGAGGAAACCCACGCAGACACGGCGGGAACGTGCAGACTCCGCACAGACGGTGACCCAAGCCAGGAATCGAACCGGGGACCCTGGAGCTGTGAAGCAACTGAGCTAACTATTGTGCTGCCATGCTGTCAAAATGTAAATACAATTTATATTTGTGATAAACCACTGTTGCACCTATATTAGGTGATGTATGGTAGGACCTGTACTACAGGTTCGCCTGTAGTCCCTGCCTGCTGGCTCCGCCCAGTAGGCGGAGTATAAATATGTGTGTCCTCCAGCCAGTAGCCATTTTGCCAGTTGCTGTGGGAGGCCACACATCTGATAGCAATAAAGCCTCAGTTGGATTCAACTATCGTCTTTGTCCAATTGATCGTGCCTCAATATTTAAAATTGAGACTCTCAACCCTTGTCATGGATTAAGAAGCTCCCTGGAGGGAAGGCAGCTGCAGTTAATCAGATAACTGGTTTGAACAAGTTTCTCTCGCCAACCGTTTGACTCATCTCTGTCGAATTTCATCTGGTATAAATAGAGGTGGTCCTTCTAAACAACAACAACGCTAGCTGACAGGAAGAGGGCAGCTCACGACAACAAGTTACTGTGTGGGAACTTGGTCACCTGGTGAGTTAGGAAATTTGGTGCAGTGAGAGAAGCAGGTGAATGATTAGTTGGTGAGTATGTTGCTCATATATCTTTCAAAATTGGTAAATTAACAATAATTGTAAGGTTTTATAGTTGTAAGATTTATTGGCAGTCATAAAGCTCATTTGGAGTAGCAGGGTTTGAAAGTTGATCTTTTCTCTACACCCGAGCTACGACTGTAACATTATATTCTGCAGTCTCTCCTTCCTTCCCTATGTACAGTATGCATTGTTTGTACAGCATGCAAGAAACAGTACTTTTCACTGTATACTAATATATGTGACAATAAATCAAATCAAAAAGTAAATCAAATCAAAATTAATTAAGAAAATCTGTGCTGCCTATTTTTTGTCACTTACATAAATGACATAGATGACTACGTGGGGGATAGGATCAGTAAGTTTGCGGATGACACACAGATTGGCCGCATGGTTAACAGTGAGGTTGAGTGTCTTGGGTTACAGGAAGATATAGACGGGATGGTCAAATGGGTGGATAAGTGGCAGATGGAATTTAACCCTGGAAAGTGTGAGGTGATAGACTTCTGAAGGAGTAATTTGACAAGGACCTATTCAATGAAAGGTCGGACACTGGGAATTTCCGAAGTACAAAGGGACCTTGGCGTGTTTGTCCATAGATCTCTGAAGGCAGAAGAGTGGGTTAATAGGGTGATGAAAAAGGCATATGGACACTTGTTTTTATCAATCGGGCCATAGATTACCAAGGAAGGGGTCATGTTGGAGTTGTATAGAACTTTGGTGAGGCCACAGCTGGAGTACTGGGTACAATTCTGGTCACCACATTATAGGAAGGATGTGATTGCTCTGGAGGGGGTGCAGAGGAGATTCACCAGGATGTTGCCTGGGATGAAATATTTATGTTACAAAGAGAAGTTGAAGAGGCTTGGGCTGTTTTCACTGGAACAGAGAAGACTGAGGGGTGCCCTTGGTTTTTGAGTAGCAGTGTTGATGCCGGGACTGAATTGCATGTGGTTTGCATTTGTGTTTTCGGCGTTCTCCAGGCAGCGATTCACAACATGCTGATGGGCCAGCACTCTGCACACATGAATCTCGAGTAATTGGCATTCCTGCTGGTGTCTGATTTGCTGGGACAGAATTGTTGCTGGTGAGCTTGACAAACTGGAGCTGCTTGTAAGCATTCCACACACACTCACATTCCAGCCAACAAGATGGCTCAGAGGAGACCAGCGCTTTGCTTCACTGAGTTGGAGCTCGATGGAATGTTGGATGTGGTAGAGGTGGCACACCCTCTTCCCCAGGGTGAACAGGAGGCTCCAGCCGCCTGCTATTGTTAACTGGGCCTGGGAGGAGGTGGCAGAGGCAGTCAGTGCTGGCAGCCTGACCAGGACAGGCACGCAATGCCGGAAGAAGATGAATGACCTCCTTAGGACAGCTCGGGTAGGCCACCACCTCTTTCCCCAGCATCATTTTTGCCAATTACTCCTCGGATCACCCCCCACTCCACCTGCCTGCATCTCCCTTGCATCCCTCACTTAGCATGATCCAGATAAGCATATTTAATGAGCCATTATGTAATCATTGGCCAAACCTCATCCCGGTTCGGATTAGTACTGGGCTCCAAATACGGAGACAAGACAAGACACTGGGGGGCTCGGCAGACATTGGAGCCCCCGGTGTGGGAGACAGGGCAGGACCACCCTGGCCGTGCCAGGGTGTAACTGCCAATGGCCTGAGGTGGATCATGCTCATGAAGGCGGAGGTCTGAAAGGGGGGAGACTGGAAGGTGAGGGGGTCCTAAAGGTGCGGGGTGCTCAACGACCGGACAGTGGCGTACACTCATTTCTGGGGTGGGGTGGGGGGTGATGCATGAATGTGGGGCCGGATCACCCTCATGCCTTGGTGATATGGGGGGGTGGGGTCACACAGAATTATAGTGATGGGAGCAGGTTGCCCTCTGTGGTCGAGGGTTGGGGAGTGTTGCCCTTGTCTGCGGGGGTGCGGTTGCGATGTCCGGGTGTGCTGGGCTCATTTTGAGATCTGGGCACCCTTTAAAAATGGCACCTATTGTAATGTTCTTGTTGTATGGCCTGATTTATTACAAGAATACTTGTAGTTAAAGCTATAAACGATTTATTAACATTAACCATGGATAAACTATACACAAGAAAACAGATGAAAAACAGTAAAATCATGCGCTAGCAACCTCTCTCCTCCAGATCTCCAGTCAGTCGGAGGTCGGCTGACTTTTATTGTGTTATGTAATTTGGAATAACACAAGCTGCCACTTGATGCGGTTTTGAGTAAAAGATGCTCCAGACTTTGAAGTGAGTTCACTGTGTTTTATTGAACTATTAGCACAGTTCTCAATGAGTTCGACTCTCTGCTAATCTAAATGTAGTAACTCAGTCTAACTGAACCAGCCTTGCTCTAAGCCACGTGCTGGGGTGTGATGCTGAGGATACACCCTGTCTCACTCTGTAGATGTTGGTCTGTGGAAAGAGGCGGGGTGTGAGTGCCTCATCCCTTTTATCGTGAGATACCACCCCTGAGTGTCCTGACTGCTCATTGGTCGTGTCCTATTCTATGTGTTCATTAGCTGCATGTTTGCATATCATGACAACTTTAACATTCACTTATATACTTGTGAGACTCCTAGCAGTCCGTCGGTGAGTTACAACACAACCATGATATCACTGCATCCTGATCTCGGAGGAGCCGGTCTTGCCAGCAACTGTAGTTTCCCACTGCAGAATGTTGGGAGTTTCCAGTGAGAAACTCGCCAAGTTCCAAAAAACAGTGATTGGCACCGCAACACCTAGATCACCTTGCCAAACCCATCCAAAATAACATTGGGCGACAATTCTCCCCCAAAATTTAAAAGATAATTTGTGATAGGTTAGTTTTGCACTGGCCCTATCAGCGAGTTCCCCACCGCTATTCAATGACGGTCACTTTTTTGGGCCCTGGGAAATTTCTCACTGGTTTAGCCCACACTTAGAATTTTTTTTATCACTGCCATGCTGAACTCTGAGATCGGGCCGCCATTTTGAAAGGGTGCCCCGATCTCCAAGTGAGCTTGCGGGTCCCCCACACCCCCCACCCACGAGCAGTGTCACCCCCCACACACATGGAGACTACCCCACATCCCCCAAGTGAGGACACCCCGCTATGGGGTCCCGGGGTCCCCCCCCTTCAGGCCTCTCCAAGCCGCCTTCCAGCACCTCTTCTCTTCTAGGAACCCAACCTCCCGGAGACCCCTCCTTCCCTGCATTCCCCCACCCTTCAAACGTGCCCTTGTTTCAAGGGCATGGCCCCCCTCACCCCTGGCACTTGGGCACTCCTGCACTGGCACCCAGGCAGTGCTCCAGCTGGCTTGGCAGTGCCATCCAGGTACCTTGGGAGTGCCAGGGTGACAGTGCCAATGTGCCAGCTCGGCAGTGTCAAGGTGTCCGCGTTCCAGGGGGAGGGACAGGGAGCCACCCTGCACTTACTCTGACCACCCAGAGGTCTCGGATGGCCTGGGAGATGCCCCGGCTGCCGTTCGACCTGGTCCATGTTTGTGTGGACCAGCACCGATTGGCCTGGCTGTAGCTCCCTGGTGAGGCCAGAGAGTCGTTGGAGGCCGCTGGATCCCACGCACACAGGTCGTAGGTAGGTTTATGACCTACTTCCACGAGCGCCATCCGGTCCTGCCCATTTGGTTCTGACTCTGGGGCGTCATTCTCCGACCCCCCAGCGGGTCGGAGAATGGCCGTTGGCCGCCGTGAATCCCGCCCCCGCCGGTTGCCGAAGTCTCCGAAGGGAGAAAAGTCGGCGGGGCGTTAATGTCGCCGCTGCCGTCGGAGAATGGCACGGGTCTGCGCAAGGCAGCCGATTTTCGGCCTGCCGATATTCTCCCTTCCGGATGGGCCGAAGTCCCGTCGACGTGAACGGTCATTAAATTAAACCTCTTTTTCATCGGCGTGACCCTGTGCTCCAGGTTCACGCCGACCAGCGTGGAGGTGAGTGACGGCCTGGGGGGTTGGCTCTGGGCAGGCTATGGCGTGGCCGCAGTCTGAATGTATGAGAAGAGGTGTGTCTCGGGTTGTGTGTGTGTGTGTGCGGCCGGGGGGGGGGGGGGGTGGGGGGGGGGGGGGGGGTTAGAGTGGGCTGGGCTCCGGGGGAGTGCCGGGAGGGGGGTCCGTGCCGGGGAGGGGGATGGGGGGTCCTGCCGGGGAGGAGGTTGTGGTCTGTGCCGGGGAAGAGATTGGGGGGGTCCGTGCCGGGGAGGAGGGTGGGGGGGGGTCCGTACCGGGGAGGAGGGTGGGGGGGTCCGTACCGGGGAGGGGGATGGGGGGTCCGTGCCGGGGAGGAGGTTGGGGTCCGTGCCGGGGAGGAGGTTGGGGGGGGGTCCGTGCCGGGGAGGAGGTTGGGGTCCGTGCCGGGGAGGAGGTTGGGGGGGTCCGTGCCGCGGAGGAGGTTGGGGGGGGGGGGGGGTCTGTGCCGGGGAGGGGGGTGGGGGGTCCGTGCCGGGGAGGAGGTTGGGGTCCGTGCCGGGGAGGAGGTTGGGGGGGGGGGGTCCGTGCCAGGGAGGGGGATGGGAGGTCCGTGCCGGGGAGGAGGTTGGGGTCCGTGCCGGGGAGGACGTTGGGGGGGGGGGGTCCGTGCCGGGGAGGGGGATGGGGGGGGTCCGTGCCGGGGAGGGGGGTGGGGGTCCGTGCCGGGGAGGGGGATGCGAGGGCAAGTGAGTTGGTCCACCTGGCCAGGTGCCAGCCTCCAACAGTTGGACCCATGCGGTCCATGCCACCTGGCTGGGGGGAGGAGGGGATATGGGCAATGATGACATGTCGTCGTTCCCCTCCCCCCCACCAGGCCGTCATGTTTTCCGATCATCCAGCGATGTTGGCCGCCGTGGCGGCAGCCGCTAATGTCTATGTTGCCCTGGATGAGGAGGAGGAGGAGCGTGCCAGAGAGGCGGCGCAGGCTGCCGCAGAGGGACAGGCGGCAGCCGCCCAGGCTGGAGGGACACCTGACCGACAGGACGAGGAGGGGGAGGAGGACGTCGCGGCCCCACGGCAACGGAGGCACCCGAGGGCGCCCCGTGTGCACCTGCCCCGGCAGTCATACCAGGACCTCACGGACCGGGAATGCAGGAGGAGACTCCGGATGAGGCAGGAAACCATGGCACACATCTGCCACCTGCTGGCACACCTGTCACCGCGTGGCACTGGCGGGGGACACACTCTCCCCGTGTCCGTCAAGGTTACGGTGGCCCTGAACTTTTATGCAACGGGGTCATTCCAGGCACCGAGTGGGGACCTGTCCGGCATATCGCATGCATCGGTGCATCCGGGCAGTGACAGATGCCATATATGCCATGGCGCACCGCTACATCCGCTTCCCCGTGGACCGGGCCAGCCAAGATGCCCGGGCCGTGGGCTTCTCTGCCGTGGCCGGGTTCCCCATGGTCCAGGGCGCAATTGATGGGATGCACGTCGCCGTGCGGCCACCTGCAGATAACAGGGCCGTGTTCATCAATAGGAAGGGGACCTATTTGATGAACATACAGGTGGTCTGCGACCACCGCATGATGATCCTGCACGTCTGCGCCCGTTACCCAGGCAGTGTACACGACTCATACGTGTTGTCGCGGTCATCCATCCCCGGCATGTACGAGGGATGCCAGGGGCTACCCATTGCGATCGTGGCTGATGACGCCTATACGGAGGCCACGCAATGAGGCGGAGAACCGCTACAATGATGCCCATGTAGCGAAAAGGGGAGTGATAGAGAGGTGCTTTGGCGTGCTGAAGATGCGTTTCAGGTGCCTGGACCTCTCTGGGGGCGCCCTCCAGTATCGGTCCGATAGGGTCGGCCGCATCATTGTGGTGTGCTGCGTCCTGCACAACATCGCCCAGCAGAGGGGCGATGTGCCGCAGGCAGAGGAGGGCAGAGTGGAGGAGCAGCAGGAAGAGGCGCAGTCCTCCCAGATGAGGGGGATGGGGGTAATGGTCAGGGCAGACGGGGTAGACACAGGCGGGTGGCTGTCCAACGTTACCGGTTGGCCCAGCGGGCACGGGACAGACTGATAGCCGCCCGCTTCACTGACTAGATGGGCGTGGGAATCGGGTAGTATGGCCACAGACCGCACACCATGGCAACAGCCGACCACCCACACCCCCCACCCATCCACCCACCCAGCACCCTCACCCCCCTCCCCAACCCCACCCACCCCACCCGCATGCACACCACCCCCCCCCCCCATTGCCGATCCACCTGCGGCACAACGGGCCGGGCTCACACAGTTGCGGGTGGACGCGTGTCTATCGCAGGCCATGGAGGATGATGACAACCCGCCCTGCGGTGAGCTCCTGGCTCTACATCGTTGGACTATGTCTGACCCATGGCCACAGTACCACCATCCACCCGGACCATCCCTGCATGCGGCTGTGACACTGCAGCGCATGGTCCCGTCCTCTGCCCAGGGGATGTTGATGGCGGCCCAGGGGGAAGGGGGCAGACTCACCTGGGGCTGAGGTAAGACCACCCCTCACACACACACTTGCGCTCAACATACATGACACCCCCGCACGCTTTGGACAGAGCACAAAGGCAGCTTCTGCAGGTGTAACATTGACTTTAATAACCAAATGAGTTCATGCACGTGCCCTAGCCCCTAAAACTTAGCTGTGCCCTGCACCCGTGCCAACTTACTCAGTGTCTAATTGTTTGGCCTTACGGGCCCTTTGACTACGTCTACGTGGTTCCCCAGACGGTACAGCAGAACTGGAGGTGGACTCCTGTGATTCCTGCCCTCTGACACTGGATCCCTTTGGCGGCCGTTTCCTGGGGCGTCCTGGCCTAGATGGGCCAGGCTGCGGCCCGGGCGACTGGGATGGCGAGCTGCCAGCCTGTCCTGCCCGTTGCCCACCCGATGCACCCGGGACGGAAGGGGGGGAGTCCGAGGTGTCGCGGTGTACCGGGACCTCCCCTACAGGGGGAGCCGGGACGGACCACACCACCTCCTCCTCCCTCGGGGTGCCCAATGGCCCCCAGGCCTCTACATGGGTGGGGGATGTGAACGTACTGGCCATCCGACGCCCCCCCGACATCTGGCGCTGCCAGTCCTGGAGGCCCGTGCTGGTATCGACAGGGTTCTGCAGGTTTGCAGCCATGGAGCCCAGGGGGTTGTCGAACCCTGTCTGTGACAGTGCGACGCCGGCTCGCACATGGCCACTGGCGCCGATGGCCTGCAGAGACTGGGCCATGGACTGGTGAGACTGGGCCATGGCCTGCAGAGACTGGGCTATGGCGTTGAGCGCCTCTGCCATCTGGCGCTGGCACTGGCTCATGGCCTCCTGTGAGAGGGCAGCCATGTCCTGGGCCACAGACGCCGCCTGTACGGAAAGCCCCAGGCCTCGCAAACCGTTCCCCATGTCTGACACCGTCGCACCTATTGCCTCCACCACGGACGCCACCCGTGCGGTGTCGGCCTGGGTGGCACGCATGACCGGCACCACCCACAGCTCCTGGACGCGGGTGGACTCCTCCACCTGCGACTGCAGCTGCCGCAAGCCGGCCGTCACCCTCGTCGCTCGTCTCCGGGTTGGTGGTTGCGTCGGATCTATGTGTGGGTGTGGTAACTCTAGGAACTCGGGAACCATCTGGGCGGCAGATGTTCGCTTGGGCTGGGCTGCCCTCCGACCGCCCGGCCCCTCTGCTGCTCCTACCTCCACCTGCTGTACCGGGACGGCTGTGTTGTGCGCACCAGTGAGTGTAGCAGACGCCTCATCACTAAAGTGCCCAACCGAGGTGAGTGTTTCTGCAATGGTGGAGGGTGTTGGTGACAGCAGTGGCGTTGTGTCGTACTCTTCGTCCCACTCTGAGTCCATGGCACTTTGGGGTGGGGGTTCGTCTCCCTCGTCGCTGGGTGGGCGCTCCCGCACGTGACGGGGGTGTCGTCTCCCTGTTGCTCCAGGTCTCTCCGTGTCCCGTGGTGTGCGAGGGGCATCCTGCGGGCGTCGCATGCTGGCGGGTCCGGGTCTCTCCGTTTCCCTTGGCCTCCGAGGGGCATCCTGCGGGCATCGCATGCTGGAGGGTCCGTGTCTCTCCGTGTCCCGTGGTGTGCGAGGGGCATCCTGCGGGCGTCGCATGCTGGAGGGTTCGTGTCTCTCCGTGTCCCGTGGTGTGCGAGGGGCATCCTGCGGGCGTCGCATGCTGGAGGGTCCGTGTCTCTCCGTCTCCCGTGGTGTGCGAGGGGCATCCTGTGGGCGTCGCATGCTGGAGGGTCCGTGTCTCTCCGTCTCCCGTGGCCTCCGAGGGGCATCCTGCGGGCAGTCTGCATCTGCGGGGATGGGTGCCTGGACGTTTGGTCCTGCGATACACAGTGAAGCATGCATGGTTAGACACGCAGGCAGTGATCAGGTGATATGGGGGAGGGAGATATAGGGGAGGGGGGATATAGGGACGGGCTGTCGGTGGCTCACTTGCTGGTACGCCCCCGACCTCTGCATCAGCAACCTCCCGGTCGTCAGGTCCGCCAGCCAGTTCCAGGGCCCTTTCCTGGTGTTCGGTCAGTGGCCTCTCATCAGCGGGGCCTCCTCCAGTCCTCACATGCTCCCTATTGTTGTGTGCGCGCTTCTCCTGTGGGGGGGGGGGGTAAAAGGCAACACTGTTAGGCAGGTATATGAATGCACGCCATCGGTTGCGCGTGCATTGCAGAAGTTAAGGTTAGGGCTGGATTCACTTGGGGATATGGGGGAGGGGGGGATATGGGGGAAGGGGGGATATGGGGAGGGGGGATATGGGGGAAGGGGGGATATGGGGGAAGGGGGGATATGGGGGAAGGGGGGATATGGGGGAAGGGGGGATATGGGGGAAGGGGGGATATGGGGGATATGGGGGAGGGGGGGATATGGGGGAGGGGGGGATATGGGGGAGGGGGGGATATGGGGGAGGGGGGGATATGGGGGAGGGGGGATATGGGGGAGGGGGGATATGGGGGACGCTCACCCTGCCTGCTCTGACGAGGTCGTTCACCTTCTTGTGGCACTGGGTGCCTGTCCGTGGTGTTAGGGCCACAGCGGTGACGGCCTCTGCCACTTCCCTCCACAGATGCCGGCTGTGGCGTGGGGCAACTCTGCGGCAGTGCCCGGGATACAGGGCGTCCCTCCTCTGGTCCACCGCGTCCAGGAGCGCCTCCACATCCCGTGACTCGAACCTCGGGGCTGAGCGGCGGCCAGCCATCCAGTCGGGTGTTCCGGTCGGGTGTTCCGGTCGGGTGGGGGGGGGGGGGAGCAGCGCGGCCTTATGAGCCGTCACTCCGTGCGGCGCGTATGATGCTGCACGGCGTGAACCACTGCGCAAGCGCGGATCCCGTTACGTCGCTGCTAGCCCATTTCGGGCCGGAGACTTTCGACCCATTTTTCCGACGTGACGCAAGTCGGATTTGCGCCGTTTTTTGCGCCGATCGGCGGACTTTCCGTCGAATACGGAGAATTTTGCCCCTGATGTCTCGCGGGACTTCGGAGAATCCTGGGATACGCGGAGCCTGCGGGAGACGCTGGAGGCCTCTCTCGGCATTCACCAGCCGCATTGTGTTCAAGCGAGAGGGTGGCAGGATAGTACAGTGGTTAGCACTGTTGTTTCATAGCTCCACAGTCCCAGGTTCGATTCCCGGCTTGGGTCACTGTCTGTGTGGAGTCTGCACGTTCTCCCCGTGTCTGCGTGGGTTTCCTCCAGGTGCTCCGGTTTCCTCCCACAAAGTCCCGAAAGATATGGGGCGAGATTCTCCGCAATCGGCGCGCTGTCCACCGACCGGCGCCAAAAACGGCGCGAATCAGTCCAGCATCGCGCCGCCCCACAGGTGCGGAATTCTCTACAGCTTGAGGGGCCGAGCCCTCACCTTGAGGGGCTGGGCCCGCGCCGGACTGATTTCCGCCCCGCCAGCTGGCGCGGAAATGACTTTGCCGTGCGGCGCATGCGCGGGAGCGTCACCGGCCGCTCACGGCATCCCCGCGCATGCGCAGTGGAGGGGGTCTCTTCCGCCTCCGCCATAGTGGAGACCACGGCGAAGGCGGAAGGAAAAGAGTGCCCCCACGGCACAGGCCCGCCCGTGGATCGGTGGGCCCCGATCGCGGGCCAGGCCACCGTGGGGGTACCCCCCGGGGCCAGATCGCCCCGCGCCCCCCCAGGACCCTGGAGCCCGCCCGCGCCGCCTTGTCCCGCCGTTCAAAAGGTGGTTTGATTCTCGCCAGCGGGACAGGCATTCCAGCAGCGGGACTTTGGCCCATCGTGGGCCGGAGTATTGCCGGAGGGGGCCCGCCAACCGGCGCGGTGCGATTCCCACCCCTGCCGAATATCCGGTGCCGGAGAATTCGGCAACCGGCAGGGGCGGGATTCACGCCAGCCCCCAGCGATTCTCCGACCCGGCGGGGGGGGTCGGAGAATCCCGCCCATGTTGTTAGGTAATTTAGAGATTCTGAATTCTCCCTCGGTGTAGCCGAACAGGTGCCGGAGTGTGGTGACTCGGGGATTTTCACAGTAACTTCATTGCAGTGTTAATGTAAGCCTACTGGTGGCAGTAAAGATTATTATTATTATTATTATTAACAAGGCTGGAGAATTGCGCCCTTAAGTCATTTTTTGGGAGAATTACGCTCCTCATTTACAAATGTTGGCAAAGCTTAAAATGAAACCAGGCCATAACTCTTCCTTAATAAATACAGAAACGCAAATTAAGCTTATTGAAAGATAAATCTTATTCCTAATTATCCACAGAAATAAATCATTTAAACTATCTTTATTTCCTAACAATAACCAGAGTGTGGCAAGAAGGGACAGTGAGTACAAACTTAGTGCAACAGCAGATAAGGCAAGAGTTTGCAAAAATAATAAAAAATAGACCGAATTTAAGGCTCTGTTTCTGAATGCATGCAACATTTGTAAAAGAAAATGGATTAAGTGTTAGTATCAACAGAAATAAATATGTCTGACCAAGTAGCCATCACAGAGAATTGGTTGCAATTGAAGAGAATTTTACATTTCAAATGCTAAGAAAAGGTGGTGGGGTAACTCATTACTACAATTGTGAGGGATGACCGTCATTCAAATGAGCAAGATCATGAGTCACCTTGGATAGAGATAAATAGGAAAAATAAGAGGTGAGTTGTAGGAGTAGTTTACAGAGCCTTTAACAATAGTTACAGAGTAGGACAGTGAGTACAGGAAGAAATAAATGAATTATATAAGAAAAATACTGCAATAATCATTGGTGACTTTCATCTAAATGTAGATTAGATGAATCAGATTGGCAAAGATGCCTGGAATGTGTGTTCATAGAGTGTATGCAGGGCAATTTCTTGAAGCAGTATGTTCTAAAACTAAGACTAGTGTTTTACACCTGAGTAAAGGTAATTGGAAGGGTATGAAAGCAGAATTAGCAAATGTATGGAGCTGAATTGCCAATTATACCAAGATCGGTAGGAAAGTAAGTTGTCAAGAGGAGGTGGAGATTCTGCAAAGAGATAGAGACAGGTGTTGGGCAAATTTTGGCAGATGGAGCATAAATGTGAGAAATGTGAACTTGTCGACTTTGGAAGGAAAATTGGAAAATCAGTATACTATTTAAATGGAGAGAAATTGCAGAAATCGGTGGTGCAGAGGGATCTAGATGCCCTAGTATGTGAATTACTATGTAAATATACAGATACTGCAAGTGATGAGGAAGACAAGTGGAATGTTGGCACTTATAATAAATGGAATACAAATGTAAGGAGGAGTTACTGAAGCTGTACAGGGCCACATGGAATACTGTGTATCATTTTGCTCTCGTTATTTGAAATAAGATAGACGAGAATTTTGCATCCGCATTCACCATGAGTGCAAATGGCGACACAGATGCAAAAGCCCACGAGTGCTGGAAAACGGGAATCTCGCTGGCGAGATCGACATTTCTGAATTTCCCTGCCCAATCCCCGGCAGTGACGTGATGGTCGGGAACCTCGTTTCAATCCAACTAAATATAATTAGCAGGCGGCCGTGCCGTATCATCCCTTCGCGTCAGTGAGGTTTACACCTCTTTACTAAAAACATGGACCAGGCATAGCAAGCCCCTGGGGGCACGTAGGCAAGTATAGCCTTGCGGAGGGGGTGGGGACATGGTCAGACAATGCCCTTCCCCATGGCACTACCCTTTGGCATCCTAGCACTTCCCCAGCACTCCCTGGCAGTAGTACCAGGCAGGGCCCTCTGGGGAGAACCATTGGGGGTCTACTGTATTGTGTGGGGTTTTTTAAAATAGCAGATCAGGGAGCTCTTTAAAACGTCACCTTGACCTCAAGATTTGTGACGTTAGCAGCTTTTTCCTACCCACCCTGCTGGGCCATGCTCCAATTTAATTTTGTCCCGATTAGTGCACAATGTGACAAGAAAGGCCGACTGTGCAGCCAACACCCTGCAGAAATTGAAAAATTCCACCCATTGTTGCTCTTATTAGCCTTAGTTTTATTCGCTCTAATTCTGTCACCTTTGCTCACGAGTCGCCAGGTATCGTTCTGATACCGCCACGTGGTTCAAGCTCAAGTAATGATTAATAATACAGCACACCGCTTAGTAAATGTTAAATCAACGATCATTTATTATATACAGCAATAAATACTTATACAATAATCCTACTTCCAGACTACTACCTACCACTAAAGGCCAATGCTTAACTTTGGAGATGGCCCGCCAGGTCAGGGAAATGAATGGTCTATCGAATTGGGTCTGGGCCTGCGGGATTCAAAGCTGGTACAAGTCGATAGTCAGGAGCGCCTATCTGGTAGCGATCGCTGAAGTAACACTTACAGTTTTCTTTGTCGAAGGGTCTCGAAGGTTGCGAGCAGGAAGAGAAGGGTCGATCTGAACTTGACCCCTATTTTTATAGTCCCCAGGGGCTTCCCGCCTCTCGGGGCGGACCTCGTACCTGGTTCCAAGTGATTGGACTTGGTCCCAATCACTTGGTTCGATATGCGCCAATAATGGGGCGATTCCTTGATTGGGGGTGGTCGCCTACCTTCCTTTGTGTCAGCCCCTGCTGGTGCCGAAAGGTCTGGATCGGCTTTATGTTGCTAATGTGTAGCAATTGGCTGCTTAGAATGCAGATGGCTGGGTTGTTGTGATGTTGACGGCTGCAGGTATTGGTCTGGGCCGACTTCCCCAGAGCCGAATACACCGTTTTACCTGCAGCTGTCCGTTTGAGTCCTGTTGGCTGATTTTCCCATCAGCCTCTTTCGTTCGCCATTTTAGATCGGGGTTTGACCATTCTAATCGGGAATCAGCCATTTTAGGTGGCTACATCATAATTGTGTCAGATGCAGTTCAGAGAAAGTTCACCCAATTCATTTGTTTGATCGCTTTAGTCCGAAGAGTTTTGTCTAACTCCTTCTTGAAAACACATGGATTCCCCGTTGGCCGACACCGGAATCGGGAAACACGATTGAGCGAAGAATCGCGTGTGAAGCAAAAATCATGGCTGCCGCTGGACACCCGACAATGCCATGCTCTGGTGCCCCGACGGCGGGGTCAATGCATTCTATTCCGCACGTACAGTAAATGCCATTGGCATATCATTAGCGGGCCTGACCCGGTATTCTCTGGGGCAACCGTGATGCTCAGCCTCCGCCAGAAGGAATTACCGACGGCGGGTTTCACCCCCATCCCCTTGGGTGTCAAGGCACGGACCACGAATGCCATGAACTGCCAGGCAGTCATCTTGCTGCGCACTCCACACCGCCCGCCATGGCCTGTGGTTGCGCAGTGTGACACTGGACATATGGGTGCCCACCACCCCACACCCAACCTGCCTGCGGGGCATCATGCGGCCGACCCAACGGCAATGCCTACTGGTGGGCACCAGCAGGGACAGGATCCAGGGCCAGAGGCCCGCACGGTGCCGGAGCCAAGGGTGTGGTGGGCAGAGTGCCAGGGGGACCAGCCGGGTGTGGGTGTGGGGAAGGGGAGAGGGGACATGCAGGGGCTGCAGTGCAGGTTGGGGCCACCGTGGAGCCTGCTGGACCTATTTGGGCATGGGGATATGCACCATTCCAACATGCCTGCCTTTCACCCCCTGCAGACAATGGCTGTCAGAATCCAACCAGGATTGGAGGCCATCCTAGCTGCCCTGGGGGATATGCTGAGGCTGTATGAGGGAGAACTGCTCGAGGGGGATCCTGCAACGACGAAGCCTGCCGAAAGGAACAGGAGGCAGATGGTGAGGATGTGGATTTGGCCGCAAACAGGCCGAGGAGGAAGTGGGAAGGAGGAACCGCATCAGGCCTCATGCGTATTGGAAGCGTCTGTCACTCGTGGACCTGCTGGATCAGGCATATCGTCGAAGACTCCGGCTGAGCAGGGGGTCAGTGCGATATATCCGACAGATACCCGACAGCACCTGGCACCGCAGGGTATGAGGAAGGACACCTGCTCCTGGTGGCTGTAAAGGTGACAGTCGCCCTGAACATTTACTCCACAGGGTCCTTCCAGGTGCCTAGCGGCGACCTGTCGGAATCTCACCGACCTCGGTGCATAGGTGCATCCACGCCGTAACGGAACCCTCCATGCCCGGTTCATAGACTCATAGAGTGGCACAATATATCAAATTCAATGTAGACCGAGCCCACAAGCATGCCTAGGCAGTATGGTTCGCCATCATCGCCAGGATTGCCCAGATCCAGGGGGTGATCGAAGGGATGGATAGCCCTGATGAGCACCGGCCCAAGACTGGCTGGTCTTCACGAACCGAAAGGGGTTCCCTTTTGTGGAGCTGGTGTGTGACCACCAGATGCACATCATACATGTCTGTATCCAATACCCAAGCAGTGTGCATGACGCCCTGGCACACTCGACCGTTCCTGACATCCCAGGTGAGGCATTGGCTCTGGGGCGACAGGTTATTCGCTGCAGTCGTGGCTGACGACGCCCATCCAGAGGCCACAGACCAACGTGGAGACCTGCTACACCCATGCTGTTAACAGGGACGCGATCGAGCCGTGCTTCGGCATCTCGATGATGCAGTTCAGGTGTCTGGACAGCTCTAGAGGGGCCCTCCAGTATAGTGTTAGGAGAGTCTCCCACTTCATGGTGGCCTACTGCACCCTCTAAAACAGCGCGCAGTAGAGGGGCGACGTGCTGGAGGAGGTGGAGAATAACAGCAGGCCTTGTCTGACGAGGTGGATGCACAGCAAGGCCAGGATGGGGCCCAGGCAGACACAGGAGGCAGCATGTGTGCGCCTGGGCCAGCAGCACAGGACGCCTGTCTCCAGGTTCACTGACTAGGCGGTCTGGCCCACGACACAGACACCCCATCGTCTGGCCAGCGGCATGGACACCCCATCTCCCCCTGCCCCTTTCAGCCCCCTCCATGATTCCTACGTGCCTTACTATGGGGTGCAGGCCCTGGATTGGCAGTAACAGCGGGTCTGGTCCATGGATGGAGGATTATGATGACCCGCCGTGTGATAAACTCTGGTGCTCCGCATCGTTCGACAAAGTTTGATTCCCATGGGGAGTGGGGGGGGGGGGGTTGGAATGGAGAGGTTGTGGGTTGTGGAGCAGTGGTTGCACTGGGGTCCATGGCCCAAGTTCACCCCCAACATCCACCCATCTTCTCTCCTGCCACAGAAAGTCCTGCTCGTCCCTCACACCGTTCTGACAGAGCACCGAGGCTGGTTGTAACATTGTGAATGGGTTTTTATTGTGAAATGGTGAACATTTATGTTAGATTTGTAGCCCCTAACGTGTGCTGCACCCGTGCCAACTTAACTGGTGTCTACCTTTCTAGCTTTATGGGCCCTAATACTACATGTAGATGAATCCCCAGGCGGTACAGCAGGAATGGAAGCAACCGAGTTCCCACCCGGTGACACGGGTCCCGTTTGGCGGCCGTCCTCTCGAGCAACTGGGCCTGGATGGACCCAGCAATCGCTCGGTTATCCCAGGTGGTGTGGTGCCGCCCTGTTCTGCCCGCTGCCCATCAGATGTGCCAGGGTCAGGAGGGGGGTGGGGGGCTGGTGTTCTGGCACCACCCATGCAGGAGTCACCGGCCCCATCACCTCCAACTCCCTCGGGGTGCGCGATGGCCCCTGGGCTATTCCTTGGGATGGAGATGCGAGCGGAGCTAACCCCTGAGGCTCCACTGCCACCCCGTGCTGGAGTACCCTGGTGGCCTGCACCCATCTTGGCCAGGGTCTTGATGCTCACAGCCATGGAGCACAGGGAGTGGACCACCTCCCTCTGGGACTGTGCCACATAACCCAGTGACTGTGCCACCTCCCTCTGGAACTATGCCACATCACCCAGTGACTGTGCCACCTCCCTCTGGGACTGTGCCACATAACCCAGTGACTGTGCCACCTCCCTCTGGAACTATGCCACATCAGCCGGTGATGGTGCCACCTCCCTCTGGAACTATGCCACATCACCCAGTGACTGTGCCACCTCCCTCTGGGACTGTGCCACATAACCCAGTGACTGCCACCTCCCTCTGGAACTATGCCACATCAGCCGGTGACAGTGCCACCTCGCTCTGTGCCTGGCTCAGGTCAGAAAATGCCCGCGGAGTGCCGCCACCGCCCTCAGCCATAACCTGCTGTGACTGGAACACGCTCTGGAGCCCTGCTGCAATGTCCAGGTGGCCCTGGTACATGTGGTTGCCACTGACAGAGCAGCCCTGTCCTGGGTTTTGGCCACGGCCTGCAGAATGCCTCAGGCCCCATGGCCGATGCCTTCACCCCCAAGGCCTCCACCATGATGCCACCTGTGTAGTGTTGGCCTGGGTTGCATGCATGGTGGACTCCTTCAACTACACCTGCAGGCACTGGAGGGTAGCTGGCACCCCCTCATGCAGTCCCTGGCTCTGTGACTGCATCTCCACTCTCTCGATGGGACCGCACTTTCCAGAAGCCTGAAATCCGTCTGGACGGCAACTAGTCCCAGGAGCGGACCGCCCTCCAACTATCTGCCCCCTCGGGGGTTTCTACCTCCATCTGCTGTACCACACAGCAGATCACGCCCCAGGGGCCTCTTCACTAAAGTGCCCAACCGAGGTGAGTGTCTCTGGCATGGTGGAGAGTGTTGGAGACAGCTGTGACGGAAAGTCAGTGTCATCCCCGGACTGGTGCTCTGGAGTGTCTCGGGCTGTGTCACGGACTCCCACCGCGTGTCCTCTTCCTCGTTGCTATCCGCTTGGGGTCGTGGTTGGGGTCGTGGGATGCCAGAAGCGCCCGGCTCATTGCCACGAGATCCTTCAAGACACAAGACATGACACATGTTTAGATCGCGGGTGGGGGTGGTGGGGAGGGGGGTGTAGTTGGTTGAGGGGCTGGTGACACATGCCATGGGGAACATAAACTCAGTGGGGTGTCACTTGCTCGCCCCATGCTGACCTCCGCTTCAGCGACAGCCTTCCCTCTGGGCCCACCAGTTCAGTGCTGCTGCTCTGCTGTGGTGAGGTGCCATACGTCCGCCAGTTCCCCTCCAGTCTGTTCCCTCTTCTGGCGGTTGTTGGCAGCCTTTTCCCTGGGGGGAGGGGGGCCTTCTCTTCCTGGGAGTGGGGGGGAACAGCCAGACGAATGCAGCACAGGGGTGGATGGCCAGGGCACCCGGTCAGTTTTTTGCGTGAGCGGCTCCAATTTGCAGCGGGCCTTGGAGATCGCGCAGTTACCCAAGGAGAGAGAAGTTTCTGACAGCAATGTCGACCTGTGGCAGAGAAGGAAGGACCCACTGTCCCTTCATCCAGATGACCTGTCTCAAGTGAGTTGATGTCCAACAAAATTATCCTTTCCTCTCACTAACCACAGGGCCATTGCCTTGCCGGTCACCATCTGGTGAGGCCATCCAGAGTACTTCCACCCCCAACCACACAAGAGAACACCTCAGAGTAGAGTTCCGAGATGACCGGCGAGGTGTTCCAGCTCTCACCCAGACCTTCCACACAGCGCACACATACACCGCTCAGTAGGGGATATTAATAGACAGGCTTCTGGAGCACAATCTGGGGAGCACCACACAGTTGCTGGTTCACATCAGGTGGAGGCAGAAACATCCAAGAGCGACAATAGTCGGAGGTCTGCTTAATTCTAGGACTCAGCTGGGCCCCAGTCAGATGACGAGCCTCCAGGCCAGGTTCTCCAGGAGCTGATGCAGACGACAGGACACAGAGTGAGATTCAGGAAGGGATGTCAGCAGCATTCCAGCAGCGACAAGACCGATTGGCAGAGACCCGAAGCCTCCAGGCGTGGGAGATGGTGCGGCCGATGTGTGGCACCCAGACCAACAATGCTAGGATTGCGCCCACTGTGGAAAACCTGGACCCTTGAGTGGTCATGTCAAGACATTGCTCAGTCTGTGATGACCATGGCTGAGGGCCTCGACATTGCGAAGGCACTGCAGAACATGGCCCAGTGTCTGAGGAGCCTGCAGCTTGGCCCAGTCACTGAGGAGCCGGCACCGTGGCCTAGTCACTGAGGAGCCGGCACGTTGGCCCAGTCACTGAGGAGAGGGCACCATGGCCAATCTGTGAGGAGCGGGCACCATGGCCCAGTCACTGAGGAGAGGGCACCATGGCCCAGTCTGTGAGGAGCGGGCACCATGGCCCAGTCACTGAGGAGAGGGCACCATGGCCCAGTCTGTGAGGAGCGGGCACCATGGCCCAGTCACTGAGGAGCCGGCACCATGGCCCAGTCACTGAGGAGTGGGCACCATGGCCCAGTCACTGAGGAGCGGGCACCATGGCCCAGTCACTGAGGAGAGGGCACCATGGCCCAGTCTGTGAGGAGCGGGCACCATGGCCCAGTCACTGAGGAGCCGGCAACATGGCCCAGTCACTGAGGAGTGGGCACCATGGCCCAGTCACTGAGGAGCCGGCACCATGGCCCAGTCACTGAGGAGCGGGCACCATGGCCCAGTCACTGAGGAGTGGGCATCATGGCCCAGTCACTGAGGAGTGGGCACCATGGCCCAGTCACTGAGCAGCCGGCACCATGGCCCAGTCACTGAGGAGCGGGCACCATGGCCCAGTCACTGAGGAGCCGGCACCATGGCCCAGTCACTGAGGAGTGGGCACCATGGCCCAGTCACTGAGGAGCCGGCACCATGGCCCAGTCACTGAGGAGCGGGCACCATGGCCCAGTCACTGAGGAGTGGGCACCATGGCCCAGTCACTGAGCAGCCGGCACCATGGCCCAGTCACTGAGCAGCGGGCACCATGGCCCAGTCACTGAGGAGCGGGCACCATGGCCCAGTCACTGAGGAGCGGGCACCATGGCCCAGTCACTGAGGAGCGGGCACCATGGCCCAGTCACTGAGGAGTGGGCACCATGGCCCAGTCACTGAGGAGTGGGCACCATGGCCCAGTCACTGAGGAGCCGGCACCATGGCCCAGTCACTGAGGAGCGGGCACCATGGCCCAGTCACTGAGGAGCGGGCACCATGGCCCAGTCACTGAGGAGCGGGCACCATGGCCCAGTCACTGAGGAGCCGGCACCATGGCCCAGTCACTGAGGAGCCGGCACCATGGCCCAGTCACTGAGGAGCCGGCACCATGGCCCAGTCACTGAGGAGCGGGCACCATGGCCCAGTCACTGAGGAGCGGGCACCATGGCCCAGTCACTGAGGAGCGGGCACCATGGCCCAGTCACTGAGAAGCCGGCACCATGGCCCAGTCACTGAGAAGCCGGCACCATGGCCCAGTCACTGAGTGGGCACCATGGCCCAGTCACTGAGGAGCGGGCACCATGGCCCAGTCACTGAGGAGCGGGCACCATGGCCCAGTCACTGAGGAGCGGGCACCATGGCCCAGTCACTGAGGAACTGGCACCATGGCCCAGTCACTGAGGAGCGGGCACCATGGCCCAGTCACTGAGAAGCCGGCACCATGGCCCAGTCACTGAGAAGCCGGCACCATGGCCCAGTCACTGAGTGGGCACCATGGCCCAGTCACTGAGGAGCCGGCACCATGGCCCAGTCACTGAGGAGCGGGCACCATGGCCCAGTCACTGAGGAGCCGGCACCATGGCCCAGTCACTGAGAAGCGGGCACCATGGCCCAGTCACTGAGTGGGCACCATGGCCCAGTCACTGAGGATTGGGCACCATGGCCCAGTCACTGAGGAGCCGGCACCATGGCCCAGTCACTGAGGAGCGGGCACCATGGCCCAGTCACTGAGGAGCCGGCACCATGGCCCAGTCACTGAGGAGCCGGCACCATGGCCCAGTCACTGAGGAGCCGGCACTATGGCCCAGTCACTGAGGAGCGGGCACCATGGCCCAGTCACTGAGGATTGGGCACCATGGCCCAGTCACTGAGGATTGGGCACCATGGCCCAGTCACTGAGGAGCCGGCACCATGGCCCAGTCACTGAGGAGCCGGCACCATGGCCCAGTCACTGAGTGGGCACCATGGCCCAGTCACTGAGGAGCCGGCACTATGGCCCAGTCACTGAGGAGCGGGCACCATGGCCCAGTCACTGAGGAGCGGGCACCATGGCCCAGTCACTGAGGAGTGGGCACCATGGCCCAGTCACTGAGGAGCTGGCACCATGGCCAGTCACTGAGGAACTGGCACCATGGCCCAGTCACTGAGGAGTGGGCACCATGGCCCAGTCACTGAGGAGCCGGCACCATGGCCCAGTCACTGAGGAGTGGGCACCATGGCCCAGTCACTGAGGAGCCGGCACCATGGCCCAGTCACTGAGGAGCGGGCACCATGGCCCAGTCACTGAGGAGTGGGCACCATGGCCCAGTCATTGAGGAGCCGGCACCATGGCCCAGTCACTGAGGAGCGGGCACCATGGCCCCAGCCACTGAGGAGTGGGCACCATGGCCCCAGCCACTGAGGAGTGGGCACCATGGCCCAGTCACTGAGGAGCGGGCACCATGGCCCAGTCACTGAGGAGCGGGCACCATGGCCCCAGCCACTGAGGAGCCGGCACCATGGCCCAGTCACTGAGGAGCGGGCACCATGGCCCCAGCCACTGAGGAGTGGGCACCATGGCCCCAGCCACTGAGGAGTGGGCACCATGGCCCAGTCACTGAGAAGTGGGCACCATGGCCCAGTCACTGAGGAGTGGGCACCATGGCCCAGTCACTGAGGAGCGGGCACCATGGCCCCAGCCACTGAGGAGTGGGCACCATGGCCCCAGCCACTGAGGAGTGGGCACCATGGCCCAGTCACTGAGAAGTGGGCACCATGGCCCAGTCACTGAGGAGTGGGCACCATGGCCCAGTCACTGAGAAGTGGGCACCATGGCCCAGTCACTGAGGAGCGGGCACCATGGCCCAGTCACTGAGGAGCGGGCACCATGGCCCAGTCACTGAGGAGTGGGCACTATGGCCCAGTCACTGAGGAGCGGGCACCAATGGCCCAGTCACTGAGGAGTGGGCACCATGGCCCAGTCACTGAGGAGTGGGCACCATGGCCCAGTCACTGAGCAGCCGGCACCACGGCCCAGTCACTGAGGAGCCGGCACCATGGCCCAGTCTCTGAACAGCCGGCACCATGGCCACGTCACTGAGCAGCCAGCACCATGGCCACGTCACTGAGGAGTCGGCACCATGGCTCAGTCAGTAAGGAGCGGGCACCATGGCCCAGTACTGAGGAGCGGGCACCATGACCCAGTCACTGAGAAGTGGGCACCATGGCCCAGTCACTGAGACTTGCCAATTCTTATACTCAATGCCCCGGCCAATGAAGGTAAGCATGCCGTATGCCTTCTCCACCTGTGTTGCCCCTTTCAGTGACCTGTGGACCTGTACACCTAGATCTCTCTGACTTTCAATACTCTTGAGGGTTCTATCAGTCACTGTATATTCCCTACCTGCATTAGACCTTCTATAATGCATTACCTCACATTTGTCCGGATTAAACTCCATCTGCCATCTCTCCGCCCAAGTCTCCAGACAATCTAAATCCTGCTGTATCCTCTGACAGTCCTCATCGCTATCCGCAATTCCACCAATCTTTGTGTCGCCTGCAAACTTACTAATCAGACCAGTTACATTTTCCTCCAAATCATTTATATATACTACAAACAGCAAAGGTCCCAGCACTGATCCCTGTGGAACACCACTAGTCACAACCCCCCAATTAGAATAGCATCCTTCCATTGCTACTCTCTGCCTTCTATGACCGAGCCAGTTCTGTATCCACCTTGCCAGCTCACCCCTGATCCCGTGTGACTTTCACCTTTGACTGAACACCACCGAATTGTCAATGTACACTGCACAATTGTTCAGTACAGAAATTACCTTGGAATTTTGCTGCCGCATTCTTAATTCCAAACTGCGTAACTGATACAGACCATTTGGCGTCACAAAGCCGAATCTTCCTTTGGCCTTTCTGATAAAGGTATCCTTCAAGTAAGTCGGTCAAGTTTGATAATAACTTTTTCCTGTCCCACTTTTTCAACACAGTCTTCCAAAGCAGGAATAGGATACAAATCAGACACCATGCAGAGCGTCTCTCATGGGGGTCTCTGTAATGGGTGGGGGGGGGGGGGGGGGATCTCTGGTGGGGGTTCTGTCATGGGTAGTCTCTGGTGGCGTGGGGGGGGGGGGGGGGGGGGGGGGGGATTTGCATTACGGCGAGGAGGGCAGCCCTGAACTTTAGGGGCAACTCCCTCAAAAGGTTACCCACTCATCGTGCCAGGGCCACGCTGGGAAATACCTGCACCAATTCTCGCCCACGTGAATCCTGGCCCAGAGCAATAGAGATTCACGCCCGCTTGGAGAATCTGGTCAATTTAACCTATTTGCATCCTCCCACTGGCACGGGACGTGAACCTTGATGCCGCCCCCAGCAAGGGATCAGAGCATTGGCACCAATCCAGTTTTTTGACAACACTGGATTCTCCGCCACATCAGTAACGCCACGGGCGGTGGAGAATCTAGCCCATGTGTACTGTATGAGCATTCCCAATTGTCCATAAGCCATTCACACTTTATCATTATCTAAACTGCCGCTCTAAACTAGTTACTGGGAGAGATGCATACTAATCGAGGCCCTTTGAATACTGTCTACTGCTATCTCCGGGAAGGTTCATGACAGGAAGTATTATGGAAGACCCTGTCAAAAGGTCAACTGTCCAGAGAAATTCATCAACATCCTCCGACTCCTCGACGAAAAGATGTCAGCAACAGTCCTCATTGACAGAAATAAGGCAGAAACTTTCACGGTCAAGCTGGAGTGAAGCAGGGATAGGTCATCGCCCTCATCCTTTTCTCCTTCTTCATCACCACCATCCTTCACCTTGTCAAGAACAAGCTTCCAAGTGGAGTGGGCATCGTCTACAGGATGGACAGAATACTTTTCAACTTCAACCGATTGGAATCCAAGAAGAAAATGACACTGACATCACTCGTGGAACTTCAGTATGCGGAGGACATCACCATCTCCACATTCTCAGAAGAGAATCTGCAAACCATGCTTGACACCTTTGCGGAAGCATACTAAAGAATTGGTCTCAGCCTTAACCTTAAGATTCCAGTTATTTACCAACCTGTCCCAGTTCAAGATGGCCTCTTTCCCCCCCATCAAGATCAACAGAGAAGCATTTCCAAACGTGAAACATTACTCCTATCTGGAGAGCCACCTTTCATCTAAGGCTGATATCTATGTGGAGATCCAACATCGTGTCCAATCTGTGCGTTTTGGCTTCTGATGCCTAAGGATTAGTGTCTTCAACAACCATGACATCCCTCATACCAAGATCCTTGGGCACAAGGCTGCCATCCTCCCAACTCTTCTATATGGCCCGGACACTATGGCCCGGAAACTTGGACTATTGACAGACTCCACCTCGAGGTCTTGGAGAGGTACCAACAACGCTGTCGGAGACTGATTCTCTGCATTAGCTGGGAGGACAGGCAACTAACATTAGCGTCCTTGAAGGAGCTATGAGCACCACAACTAGTGTCATGATCATCCGAAATCAACTCAGCTCGGCCAGCCAAGTGCTTAGGATGTCAAGGGTCCCGACTGCCAAAGCAAATTTTCTTACAAAAATTCCCAAAGTCTTTTACCCTTGGCTGCCCAGGCTTGTAAGTTGAAACACAATTACTGTTTATTTATATCAAGAACTATCAAAGACACTACACCAATCCCATTTTTCACCATTTGGTCCACAGCCTTCATAGAATCCCTACAGTACAGAAGGAGGCCATTTGGCCCATCGGGTCTGCACCGACCCTCTGAAAGAGCACTCCACTCAAGTCCACTTCCCCGCCCGATTCCCAGCACACAAAGGGGGATTTGGCTTGGAAAGGCCACCTAACCTGCACATATTTAGACTGCGGGAGGAAACCGGAGCACCCGGAAGATACCCATGCAGACACTGAGAGAATGTGCAAACTCCACATAGACAGTCACCCGAGGCCAGAATTGATCCCAGGTCCCTGGCACTGTGAGGCAGCAGTGCTAACCGTGTTGCCCATAATCATGAAATATGCAGGAAATACAACTGGATAAGGTAATACTTGCTACCCACTTTAACTGTCCTACCTTCTCCCCCCACACACAACACAGATGAACATGGGGGGGGGGGGGGGGGGAGCGGCGGGGTAAAAACAATAAGGATGAGTCTTTGCTTCAGATGGTAGTTCTTTAGCAAGCTTTCCTCGCCGTACGCTTACTGATTTAACGTCTTTACAGCTGGTAATGATCTTCTTTGCAGATTTGTTCATTCATTTAGAAAATTCGGTATTCTCAGGCTGCAGGCTTTCAGGAGAGACACTTTGGCCGGGATTCTGACCCCGCGATTCTCCGGCGCCTATTCTCGGTGGGTGGCCTTTGAAAGCGGGCTCCCCCGGCGATTCTCCGGGCCCCGGCGGGCCGAGATGCCGCCTGGTTCGTCCGGGTCCCGCCGGCATGGGTGGGTGGCCGGTGAAAGCGGGCCCCCTGGCGATTTTCCGGGCCCCGGCGGACCGAGTTGCCGCCCGGTTCGTCCAAGTCCCGCCGACGTGGGTTACTCAGGTCCCACACAGCGGGACCTGGAAGGTGTGTCTGTGGGGGCCGTCCTGGAGGGGGGCGGAGGGATCCGACCCTGGGTAGAACCACCACAGTGGCCTGGCCCGCGATCGGGGCCTACCGAACGGTGGGCGGGCTGGTTCCGTGGGGGCCGGCTGTTCCGCACCTGCTGGAGCTGCGGGGACCACTCCGCCGCCGGCCTAGGAAGGGGAGCATTCCTGATTATCAGGCACCGTTGACGTCGGAGTGGTTGGCGCTGCTTTTCACGCTGGCGTCAAAACCTGGCCGTGGGATTAAAGAATCCCAGCTGAAGGAAATCAACTATTTCTCATCGGTAAAAGGCTATTTTAATGTAAATACTAAAGCCCGGTCTTTAATACCCATTTTAAAATAAGGATTTCAGTATTCATAACCTTAGGTCATGACAAAACACATAACTTAGACAGAGGTACAAAGCCTGACACATCCACAAACTAACTGAAGATAAAAACAACATTTTTACTGACAATATGAACGGACTATGTTCTAATGAACAGATTTCAAAGTAAGTTTCATATTAAGAAATGAGCTGTACCAGTAATCAGATCAAGGTCGAAATAAGCATCAGAGCAATATGAAGACACCATTGTTCAGAATATGGATAAAATGAAAGTCAGCAGAAAACCAGTAAAAACCAGACTCGATTACAGCACAAAATCACATTCCATAGCGCACACAAATATTCAAACATGAAACATTTAAAACTTGTGTTGCACATTGAGGATTGACAATTAACCATTGAATCAAATGTATTTAAAACTTACCCAAACCAATTAGGACGACATAGAGGTATGGACAGATGGCTTCAGACTGATAACAAAATAGCCTTTTCCCTATCAGAAAGAGTTGATTTCCTTCAACGGCCTTTATTTCTCATCAAACCGGGCTTTCAGCTCAAGGTTCACATTCGGGCCTATCTCTTTCTGGAGAGACACTCCAGTGGGATCAGATCCAATCGCTACCTATTACTGGTAGCCTTTTGGGCCAATTGATTGGCCACCAACCATATCAACCAAACCCAGTTCCAGCCAATCTCTATCATTGGTGCTGGATAGTCCACATCTCCGGTTTGAACCAACACCGACCAACAGTGATCTCTCCTGCTGCTAAAATCCTCTGCTTGAGATAAAGGCACAGGCCACTGCTTCCTTCTGCTTGAATTAAAGGCACAGGCCACTGCTTCCTTCTGCTTGAATTAAAGACACAGGCCACTGCTTCCTTCTGCTTGAATTAAAGACACAGGCCACTGCTTCCTTCTGCTTGAATTAAAGGTACAGGCCACTGCTTCCTTCTGCTTGAATTAAAGGTACAGGCCACTGCTTCCTTCTGCTTGAATTAATGGTACAGGCCACTGCTTCCTTCTGCTTGAATTAAAGGCACAGGCCACTGCTTCCTTCTGCTTGAATTAAAGGCACAGGCCACTGCTTCCTTCTGCTTGAATTAAAGGCACAGGCCACTGCTTCCTTCTGCTTGAATTAAAGGTACAGGCCACTGCTTCCTTCTGCTTGAATTAATGGTACAGGCCACTGCTTCCTTCTGCTTGAATTAAAGGCACAGGCCACTGCTTCCTTCTGCTTGAATTAAAGGCACAGGCCACTGCTTCCTTCTGCTTGAATTAAAGGCACAGGCCACTGCTTCCTTCTGCTTGAATTAAAGGCACAGGCTGCCTTTAAGACACTTGTCTATAAATCATCCATGGACCAAAAATATAATGGCAAAAAAAAGGGGAAATAAGGGAGGAAACCGGGAATAAATAGGAAGGACCCTTACAAAGAGGAGGACAAAGGAGGCAAACAAAGAACAAAGAAATGTACAGCACAGGAACAGGCCCTTCGGCCCTCCAAGCCCGTGCCGACCATGCTGCCCGACTAAACTACAATCTTCTACACTTCCTGGGTCCGTATCCCTCTATTCCCATCCTATTCATGTATTTGTCAAGATGCCCCTTAAATGTCACTATCGTCCCTGCTTCCACCACCTCATCCGGTAGCGAGTTCCAGGCACCCACTACCCTCTGCGTAAAAAACTTACCTCGTACATCTACTCTAAACCTTGCTCCTCTCACCTTAAACCTATGCCCCCTAGTAATTGACCCCTCTAGCCTGGGGAAAAGCCTCTGACTATCCACTCTGTCTATGCCCCTCATAATTTTGTAGACCTCTATCAGGTCTCCCCTCAACCTCCTTCGTTCCAGTGAGAACAAACCGAGTTTATTCAACTGCTCCTCATAGCTAATGCCCTCCATACCAGGCAACATTCTGGTAAATCTCTTCTGCACCCTCTCTGAAGCCTCCACATCCTTCTGGTAGTGTGGCGACCAGAATTGAACACTATACTCCAAGTGTGGCCTAACTAAGGTTCTATACAGCTGCAACATGACTTCAAAGACATCCTGAAGGCTTGCCTCAAGAAATGCAACATAGATTCCAATGTCCAGGAGACCCTTGCTCAGAAGCGACCTACTTGGAGGAACCTCCAGGTTGAAGGAACAATTCTTTGATAACACTCGATGATAAGAGGAGAGCCGGACAAGGAGCCTGAGACAGGAATACCAGTGACCTAGGGCTGGATTCTCCGCTGGCGGGATGCACCATTTTGCTGGCAGCCTGGGGGTTTCCCGACAGCTTGGGGCTGCCTCACAATGGGAAACCCCATTAAGTAGCCGACGAAACGGAGCATCCCGCCAGGGTGCTGAAACTGAAGTGTGGCATGGCGGGACGAAGAATCCAGCCCCTAGAGTCCCACCACGGCTCCCACCTCCTCAAACACCTGCCAAGGTTGGAGATCCGGCCCTAGAATCGGACTCATCAGCCATACCAGGACCCACAGAATGCAGGCCAATAACGCCAAGTTTCTTAAGTGGACGATCATAATAGCGAGTGATCTTCAAAGTAGAAGATTTTGAGCTTTGTTTCTCTGTCTTCTGAATCTGTACTTGGGTGCTCAATCTCCCGCCTACAAAATTAGCAAACCTCCCTTCCACAATATTTGCAGGGGGGAACTTTTGCAGAGCTAGGGAGAAGAGTGGGATTAATTGGTTAACTGCTGGGACAGACACGATGTGTCAAGGCCCCCTTAAGGTTTCATATCTGTGTTTACATACCTTGCAGCCAATACAAAACTGGCAGAATGAAAGTCACAAGTTATCCACAGCTCACCATGAAGCAATGAACACTGCAATTATTTGAAGTAAGTAATTATAATCTTTCAGCTTTGGCGAGCAGAACAGGTTTTTCTCAGGCATTGATTGTTAAAGTTTGGAACTGAATGTCTGAATAATGTATAGCTAGAGGTGAATTTATTTTGCAATCACCTTCTGTTGTCGACTGGAGCAGAATTACTTGCCTATTTTTGTAATTCTTAAAACAGCAAAAAGTGAAGGAACCATTGTGAACAGTCAGTTGTAAAACTTTGAAGGTTACAATGAAGACCATGGGGGAAATCGCTGACTGATCTCCCTGCGGATTTCGTAGAATATGAGTTCCAGTGTAGAGTGAGTGGAGGCCAGCCGAAAGGGGCTCACCAGTGGAGCCTTAAGCATCGACCTCCTCGGACTGGGACCAGCTTTACCTGTGTTGGAGAATAAACCCGCTTTGCCATTTACACTGCACCTCCTGGAATTATTACACATTATTATGGGTAAAATTGTGGAAGACTAAGGGTAACGATTAGAATCAGCTGAATATTTAAATGTTGTGACATCGTCTGATTATCAGAACAATGAAGAAGTCCCAGTTGTCTTACTTAAGTTACATTATTATTAATCAGTAACTTTTTCATTGCAGGGAAGGAAGACTTTAGTCGTGGACCCTGAACTAACTGATGGAATAACCATTGTGCACTTTTGAGTTTTCATTTTTGCACAAGAAGCTACCATGGCAGAAAATCGTGTCTTTAATGTCTGGGACTATGTTGTTTTTGCTTCTATGCTGTTAATATCTACTGCAATTGGGATATTTTCTGCTTTAAAACATGGCAGAACTGGGCAAAGAACAACAGAAGAATTCCTAGTAGGAAGTAGGTAAGAAAAATTTTAAACTTAAAGGTAGTCAATAACCTTTTAGAACTGAACATTTATGGAAAAAAATTATAAGTGAAAGTTTGTGTAACTTAAACATGATTGTATCATTTTGTTTTGTTTAAAACAGACAAATATCTGCCTATCCAATTGCATTTTCGCTGGCTGCCAGTTTCCTGTCTGCTATCGCAGGTAGGTATTTTTGTTTTCTCGACAGAAATGAATATCTGTACAGGAGCAACATGTTTGCCTACAATTATTTGATTCTTCACATGCAACGTACAGATTTATGGGTGGTTCTCAGTTTAATGGCAGACGATTTGTGTTTGGGCAACCATTCAATCTGCACACAGATCAAATATTTGGACGTAAACATATCAAAAATATTTGAGCATGTGTCAACTCCTTAAGCCCAACTCCATCTATGGTTATAATAGTGACCCCACCCCCAAACATGCTTGTTGGAAGGTTCTCAACCATGTTTTTAGTGTTATGGGCCAGGGTTTAGAAAACTCCAAAGTATATCATGGAATTTACCTGACCTACAACCTTTAATAGATTTTGGTTATGAGGAGCACAAGGGCCCACTTTCCAGGTGTGATGCAACAGAGAACAAAACAATGTTTATTCTATGGAATCAGTTAACCTTTTATAAATACACAGTAAACACTTTATCAACTATTAACACAACTACCCCCCACAGATACAGTACTCTATATGTGACCCTTAATAACTTTCCTAACAACATCCATAAGCCAAACAACCTTTTTAACAAAGCAGTAGGTATAGGGCAGGATTCTCCGACCCCACACCGGGCCGGAGAATCGCCGGGGGGGGCAGCGTGGATGCCGCTCAGACGGCGTCCGCCAGATTCTCCGGCGCGGTTTTTTGGTGGAGGCGGGAATCACACCACGCCGCGCCGGTTGGGGACCGTTGGCAGCGGTCCCCCAGCAATTCTCTGCTCCGCGGTCAGCCGAGCGGACCTGGCTCTGCGGGCGGCCTGCGGAGTCCTCGGGGGGGGGGGTAGCAGGGGGATCTGGCCAAGGGGCGGGGACCCACACAGTGGCCTGGCCCGCGATCGGTGG
Organism: Scyliorhinus torazame; assembly: GCF_047496885.1. NCBI lineage: Eukaryota > Metazoa > Chordata > Chondrichthyes > Carcharhiniformes > Scyliorhinidae > Scyliorhinus > Scyliorhinus torazame. The sequence goes on along the minus strand of NC_092724.1, from coordinate 160,525,822 downwards.
CCTGGCACACGATCGGGGCTCACCGATCCGCAGGCGGGCCTGTGCCATGGGGGCACTCTTTCCCTCCGCACCGGCCGGTGTAACGGTCCGCCATGGCCAGTGCAGAGAAGAACCCCCACCCTGCGCATGCGCTGGGAAAACGCCAGCACACGCTGCACTCCTGCGCATGCGCCAATTCGCGCTGGCCGGTGGGTGCCCTTTGGTGCCAGTTGGCACGGTGCCAACCCTGTCGGCACCGGACTAGCCCCTGAAGGTGCGGAGGATTCTGTACTTACCGGGCGGCCCAACGCCAGAGTGGTTCATGCCACTCCTCAGCGCCGGTACGGCCCGCCTCACTGGGTAGGGGAGAATCCCACCCATACATTCTTTACAGAAGACAGTTGTCACTTTTAAATTATCAAGTGATCTGGACAACTTTTAACATACACAGAGAGAGAGACAAAATGAACCTTCCTTGTCTGAATTCAGCTCCAACTGCCTAAACCGAAAGTAAAACACAGCGATATACCCAGCTCCACCCACATAATGACACCACTGCAACTATGTGATAAACACCCATTTCTTAAAGGTACACTCCCATGACATTAGGCACAATAGAAACAAAGGTGTTTTGAAATTTGTGGGTGTCCTTGATCACTTATCCTCATTAAGAATTGCACTGTATTTCCTGTTTCTTCAAACATGTTAATTAATGTTGAAAATTGGACAACTTTCTGATTGCAGGTTCTTAACATGCCTAACATGCATAAACAATGGTTACTATTGTGAGTGAGTTGAAACTTTAACACTTAAAGAAAGAAATGTGAAATTGATCTCCTCTTAGAATCTGAGGCTGGTATTTAGTGGCCGTATTAACTGCACGCACAAACAGGGCCAAGGAGGCTCATCGGTGGCAGATCAAGTTCAGGGTGCTGTACCCGCCGAAACTGTGGTTGACTTTTGAAGGCCGAGAGTATTATTTTGAAACCCAAGGAGAAGCCAATGACTTCATTAGAGACCAAGAACTGGGGCAGAACTGAACTTTGATGGGAGTTGGAATAGTGGAGTTCGGAGATTGTGGGAAGTGTGAGGGCTGGAGGGTGGGGGCTTTTCTTTCTTCGCGGGTGGAGTGATTTCATTGTGGAAATGATTTGTTATTGGGTAATAGGTTTGTTCGGGGAAACATTGAGGGGCTAGGTCGGCGCCGGACGAATTCCCGCCCCGCCAGCTGGCGGAAAAGGCCTTTGGTGCCCCGCCAGCTGGCACGGAAATGACATCTCCGGGCGGCGCATGAGCGGGAGCGTCAGCGGCCGCTGACAGCATTCCCGCGCATGCGCAGTGGAGGGAGTCTCTTCTGCCTCCGCCATGGTGGAGACCGTGGCGAAGGCGGAAGGGAAAGAGTGCCCCCACGGCACAGGCCCGCCCGCGGATCGGTGGGCCCCGATCGCGGGCCAGGCCACCGTGGGGGCACCCCAAGGGCCAGATCGGCCCGTGACCCCCCCAGGACCCCGGAGCCCGCCCACGCCGCCTTGTCCGGTAAGGTAGGTGATTTAATTTACGCCGGCGGGACAGGCATTTTAGCGGCTGGACTTCGGCCCATCCGGGCCGGAGAATCGAGCGGGGGGGCCCGCCAACCGGCGCGGCGCGATTCCCGCCCCCGCCGAATATCCGGCGCCGGAGACTTCGGCAACCGGCGGGGGCGGGATTCACGCCAGCCCCCGGCGATTCTCCGACCCGGCGGGGGGTCGGAGAATTTTGCCCTTCAATTGTGTGCTGGAACCAAGGGTGGACAGGTTGAGCCCTAGGTCAATGGGAAGACTGCAGATGGTGAAGGAGCTTGGAGGGTTAATGGAAAGGATGGGCATGGTGGACCCTTGGTGGTTTAAGAATCCGGGGGAGAGGGTGTACTTCTTCTTCTCGCACGTATACAAAGTATACTCCAGTATCGATTTTTTTGTGGTGAGCTGAGAGGTGTTGGTGGGGGCGGTGGGACAGACTATGCGGGAATCGTAATCTCTGACCATGCACTGGCTGGAGATTCGGCTTAGCTCAAGGCAGGAACAGAGGCTGGGATGGAGGCTAGACTCGGGGCTTCTAGCGGACAGGGGATTCTGTGATAAGGTGCGGTCGGTGATTAACGACTACGCGTAGCTGAACCAAAATGGGGACGTATTGGCGGCCATATTTTGGGAGACATTGAAGGCGGTGGTTTGGGGGGGAGATTATCTAATTCAAGGCGCCTGGAGATAGGAAGAGAAGAGATGAGTTTGGACGATTACTGGATGAGATAGTCGAGGTGGGCAGGGAATATTCGAGAGACCCCACTGTGGAGAGAAAGAGGTTACAGGGCAGTTTGACAGCCAGACAATGGGAAGGGCTGACAGCTACGGAGGGCGAGGGTGGTGCAGTATGAAAATGGAGAGAAGGAGCCGCATGCTAGCCCATCAGCTGTTGAGGCAGGCCGCTTCCAGAGTAATCCTGAGAGTACGGACAGGGAAGGGGAAGATAGTGTCAGAGCCGGGGAGGATAAATGATGCGTTCAGGGAGTATTATGTGAAATTGTGCAGAGCCGATCAGGGGGGTGAGGAAGGGAAATGGGACAGTTTCTGGACGGGCTGGACTTCCCATGGCTGGATGAAGAGAGGAGGCAGGTGCTCGGGAAGCCAATGGGGTTGAGAGAGGTGATAAAAGCATAAGAGGGATGAAGGCGGGGAATGCCCCGTGGCCGGACGGTTACCCGATCGGGTTCTATAAGGAGTTTGCGACAGAGCTGGCACCACATTTGTTGGGGGGGTTTAGCAAGGTGCTGGGGGAGGGGGAGCTGCCGGAGACACTGACACAGGCGACAATCATGCTAATTCCGATGAAAGGGAAGGACCCGTTAGAATGTGGGTCATGCAAGCCCACATCACAGTTTTTAAAACATTTATTTAAGCATTTATAAATAAACATCAATCACAACCACAACCATGATCAAAAAGATAACCAAACAGGAAATCACATCATAACTCAACGAGTAGCCCACAACAGCAGCCCGCCCTCCCTACCCCACACCCTCTCTGCCTCCACTTTTTCTTGTTAACCTGAAAATTCCACCCCCACCCCCTAGCGCTGCTGACTTAACTGTCCTGGAGAAGTCAATGAACGGTTTCCATCGACCCCCTTAAGGCGAATTTCATTTTCTCCAACCTGAGGAAATCCACAAAGTCGCTCAACTATAACCCCGGCTTCGGAGGCTCCGGGCCTTCCACCCCAACAGGATCCGTCTCCAGGCTACCAGAGAGGCAAAGGCCAGAACATCGGCCTTCCTCACCCCCCTGGACTCCCAGGTCTTCCGACACTCCAAACACTGCCAATTCTGGGCTCGGAACCACCTTTACCCTCAGTATCTCTGACATCACGTCAGCGAACCCCCGCCAAAGTCCCTGCAACTTCGGGCAGGCCCAAAACATGTGGACATGGTTCGCGGGACCCCCCACACACTGCCCACACCTATCCTCCATCCCCTCAAAAAACCTGCTCAACTTCTCCTATTGGAGCACCCTCCCAGTCCATCAATTCCTTATATATCTCTGACACCCTGCCCTCTCCAACATCTGTTCCCTATAGCACCTTGTCCTGCAACCCCAGGGGCGGAGATCAGGAAAGGACTGCACCTGTTTTCTCACGTAGTTCCGCACCTGTATGTATCAGAACCCGTTTCCGCTGGGCAACTCTTAGATGTCTACCAGTCCTTCCAAACTCGGGAAGCTGCCCCCCACGAATAAATCCCCAAACCGTTCGACCCCCGCCCGCTGCCAACCCAGAAACCCCCCGTCCAGTCACCTCGGAGCAAACCTGTGATTCCCACAGATCATAGCCCAAACCAAGACCCCATCGAGCCTCCAGTGCTGTCGCCACTGTCCCCACCCCCAGGGCCGCCACTGCTACCGGGCTTGCGGAGTACTTGGCCGGCGAGAATGGCAGAGGCGCCATCAACAGCACCCCCAAACTAGTACTCTTACACGAGGCTGCCTTCTCCTTCCCAACTGACCTCTCCCTCACTACCACTTCCTTACCTTGGTTATATTCGCCGCTCAATAATAATTCATTAAATTTGGCAAGGCAAACCTGGAGCCCCCCCCCCCCCCCCCCCCCCCCCACCAAACCCCCCCCCCCCCCCACCCCTCCACTGCCCCCACTCCAACAATCTGCATGTTCTCCCCGTGTCTGTGTGGGTTTCCTCCGGGTGCTCCGGTTTCCTCCCGCAAGTCCCGAAAGACGTGCTTGTTAGGTGAATTGGACATTCTGATTTCTTCCTCAGTGTACCCGAACAGGCGCCGGAGTGTGGCGACTAGGAGATTTTCACAGTAACTTCATTGCAGTGCTAATGTAAGCCTACTTGTGACAATAAAGATGTTTATTTATTATTATTATATTATAGTTATAAAAAGCAACACCTTCTTTACTCGAGGGGCCTTCCCCGCCCACACAAATCCCAATATCAACGAGATAACCTTATTGAAAAAAGCCTTGGAGATAAAAATCGGGAGGTTTGGAATACAGACAAAAACCTCGGGAGCACAGGCATCTTTATGGACTGCACCCGCCCGCCACTGACAACGGGAGCACATCCCACCTTTTAAATTCGCCCTTCATTTGCCCCACCAACCGAGCCAGATCTAATTACATGGGGCTGTTTAGCACAGGGCTAAATCACTGGCTTCGACAGCAGACTAAGGCAGACCAGCAGCACGGTTCGATTCCCGTAACAGCCTCCCCGAACAGGCGCCGGAATGTGGCGACTAGGGGCTTGTCCCAGTAACTTCATTTGAAGCCTACTTGTGACAATAAGCGATTTTCATTTTCATTTTCATTTTTGCCATTGCTCCCATCCCCACGCCCCCTGGATGTCCAGATACCAAAAACCCTCCCCCACTACCTGCCCCCTTGCCTGGATCGGGAAGACCTCACTCTTTCCTATGATTAATTCATACCCCCAAAACCGGCCAAGTTCCATAATAAAATGTCCATAATACCCCTGTGCTTCCCAGTGGGTCTGATATATACAACAGCAGGTCGTCCGCATATAGGAACACCCTATGCTCCACCCCCCTGGACAATCCCTTTCCAACCCCTAGACGCTCTAAGCGCCATTGCCAATGGCTCCATCGCCAAGGCGGAAAGCAATGGGGAGAGTGGGTTCCCTGCCTCATACCCCGAGCTCACCCAATTCGTTCTTACACTCGCCACCGGCACCCGGTATAGCAATCGGATCCAATCCACAAACACCTGCTCAAACCCAAACCACCCCAATACCTCCCACAAATACTCCCACTCTACCCGATCAAAGGCCTTCTCCACATTCTGTTCCTCTGTGGACATCATTATGACATTTAACAGGCGCCTGATGTTGGGTGACATGTGCCTCCCTTCTACGAATTCCGTCTGGTCCCCCATCCCCATCACATCTGGCACACAGTCCTCAACCTGCGAGGCCAGAATCTTAGCCAACAACTTGTCATCTACATTCAATCGTGATGTTGGGCGGTAGGATCCACACTGCTCCGGTTCCTTATCTTTCTGCAGTATCTGAGATATTGAGGCCTGCGACTCACCCTTCTCCCTCACCTTATTAAATGCCCCACCAGCAGGGGCCCCAGGTCTCCTGAAAATGGTTATAAAATTCTATTGGGAAGCCGTCCTGTCCCGGGGCCTTCCCTGCCTGCAATGCCACATATCCTCCAGCACCTCCACCAATCCAATGGGAGCTCCAGCCCCTCTACCAGATTCCCCTCCACCCTGGGGAATTCCATCCCGTCCAAAGAAATCCCACATTCCCTCCCCCAAGGCCGGGGGCTCCAATTCATGAAGCCTCCTATAAAACTCCTCAGACACCCCATTCACCCCCACCAGATCCACTACCACTCCACCTTTGCCGTCTTTCACCCTGCCAATCTCCACCTCCTGCTTCCTGATCTGATGGGCTAACATCCTGCTAGCCTTCTTCCCGTACTCATGCCCTTCTGGCCCTCCGCAACTGCCCCACTGCCTTCCCCATGGCCACGGCCCAAACTCCATCAGGAGCTTCTGCCTCTCCTTCAACAATCCCGTCTCCAGGGCCTCCGTGTACCTTCTGTCCACATGCATAATCTCGTTCACCAACCTTGACATCTCTGCTCGCTTCTCCCTCTCCCTGTGCACCGGAATTGATATAAACTCCCCCCTGACCACTGCCTTGAGTGCCTCCCACAGTGTGGCAGCCGAGACAAAACCTGTGTCATTTACTTCCACATACCCCTGGATGGCGGCCCTCACCCGCTCACATACCTTCTCCTCTGCTAGCAGGCCCACATCCAGCCTCCACTGCGGGTGCTGAGCCCCCCCGCCCACTCGCAAGTCTACCCAATGCGGCACGTGGTTCGATACCATGATCGCCGAACATCCAGAGACCACCACTTCCGCCAGCAACGACTTACCCACAAAAATAAATCAATCAGACCTTATGCACATGGAAGAAGTATGAAAACTCCTTGGCCCTCGGCCTCCCAAATATCCAGGGGTCCACTCCATCCATGCGGTCCACAAACCCCTTCAGCTCCTTCGCCTCCACCAACACTCTCCTCGATCTCAAACTCGACCGGTCCATCCCCGGATCAATGACTGTGTTGAAGACCCCCTCCCCCATAATCAGCCGGAGCGAGTCCAGGTCCGGGATCTTCCCCAATACTCCACACCATCCCAATTTGGGGCATATCTATTAGCCAGGACCACTGGCATCCCCCCCAATTTCCCATCACGAACCTCTCCCCCCTCTCCCCCCACCGGATCCACTACGATATACCCCACCTCATATGCCACACGCTTATTGACCAGCACTATCACCCCACGTGCCTTCATATCCAACCCCGAATGGAAAACCTCCCCTATCCACCCTCTCCTTAACCTTGTCTGGTCCCCAATCTTCAGATGTGTCTCTTGCAAAAAGGCCACATCCGCCTTCAAACTCCTCAGATGGACGAAAACATGCGACTGCTTGACTGGCCCATTTAGCCCCCTCACGTTCCGTGCGACCAGCCTGGTCAGAGGGCATCCTGCCTCACCCCACCCCCTGCCGATCAACTATAGGCCAGTACCTCAGCCGTGCCACACGACACTCCAGGCCCACCCCCGGATGTCTGTCACCTTCCCTCCCATATAACGCTACAGCAACAACACCTTCGTCAGCAGCCCCCTTCCCTGCCCTTCCCCTAAACAAAACAACAACCCCATCCCCGTCTGCTACACTAACCACCTGATCACCCCCTCCAAACTGCACTCCTGTTAACTAGCCCACCCCAGTTAGCCTGGCAGCCCCCGCCCAAGGCCCCACAGCCTCCTACCCCCCACTGATATGAACCCCCCCCCCCCCCCCCCACCCCTTCCCTCCCCGGTCACTCACCTCGAATTACCAAAGAACCAGAGAGAGAAAAGGGAAAACCACATTCCTCTCCACACCCCTCCCCCACAGTTCAATGTCGTCCTTCACCTGCCAGTCCATTGTCTCTCACAAGTTCCATTGCCTCCTCTGGTGTTCCAAAATAATGCTCTTTATTATTAAAGGTCACCCAGAGGCGAGCTGGGTACAGCATCCCCAACTTCACCCCCTTTTTAAAGAGGGCAGCTTTCACCCGATTAAACCCGGGTCTCTTCTTCGCCAAGTCCGGGCCCAGGTCCTGATACACTCACAGCTCACTCCCCTCCCAGGACACTCACAGTTCACTCCCCTCCCAGGTGCATCTCCTCGTCTGCCTCGCCCATCTCAGAATCTTTTCCTTATCTAGGAACCGGTGAAGACGCACCACCATTGCCCTCGGCGGCCCGTCAGCTGTCTGTACGCTCATTCGACCTCCAGGGGCCGGCCAAAGGCCCCCACTCCCATCAGCTTCTCCAACATTCCAGCCACGTATGTGGCAGCGTCCACTCCCTCGATCCCTTCAGGCATCCCTACAATTCTCAAGTTCTGCCTCCGGGAGTGGTTCTCAAGGTCCTCCACCTTCTCCTGCAGCCGCATCAGGGTATCTCGCATTAGTCCCATCTCAGCCGCCAGCGAAGCCAACTGCTCCTCCTGCTCCCCCACCACCTCCTCCACTTTCCGGATGGCCTGAACCTGGGACTCCAGCCTCTGCTTCACTTTCCTCTGCTGGCTGAACTTCTCATTTAAGAAGTCCACCAGTTGGTCCATCGACCATTGGGTAGGCAGCGCCGACCCTACACCCTCTGCCATCTTAAGCTGTGGCGCACGAAGATTCTCCTGCTCCAGCTGCTGCCTTCTTCTTGACCCACTTCTGGTCCGTGGATCCGTCCACCAGTCCCACCTGTGGAGTCAGATCTCCCTCTGGCCAGCCCTACACCCTTTTCAGCCACACATCCACCCTCCGAACAGGGAAAAAGTCCAAATAAAACAGCCTTGAGCGGGAGCTGCCAAATGTGTGACCGCTCACACAATGGCCCCCTCCGGACGTCATCTCAGATCACTGTTGAATACAGACGTGAAAGTGTTGGCTATGTTGGTGAGGGGGAGGATGGAAGGATGCCTTCCGGGGGTGGTTGCAGAGGATCAAATGGGCTTCTTTAAGGGTAGGCAACTCTCGAGTAATATTAGGCCGTTATTGACTGTGATTATGACCCCGTCGAGGGGATAGGTAGTGGCGGCTACGGACGTGGAGAAGACTTTTGACTGGGTGAAGTGGCGGTACCTGTTCAAGGTTCTAGGAACACTTGGGGTTGGGCCGAAATTTGTGTTATGGGTGCGTGTACTGGATGTGGCTCCAGTAGCAAGTGTACGGACCAACAAGATGAGCTTCCGGGGTTTCAGGTTGCATAGAGTAACGAGGTGGGGTGGCTGTCGCCACTATTTTTTGCACGAGCGATAGAAACTTTGGTGATGGCCCTTAGGGGGTCAGCAGAGTGGCAGGGGATTAGGAGGGGGAGTAGGGAGCACTGGGTGTTACTGATTATTTACGTTTTTGCACTTTTGAATATGTTTTGTCGTGTCGGCCTGGGTGCCTCACATTGCCAGCACTATCTCCTGTGAAAGAAGGCTTTGGGTCTCCTCCAGTCGACCTTACAATCCCAGGAGTGTCCCGGACATCCTTTAGTGGTATTCATGACTCTGCTTTTGCATTTCCAGCAGCTGAGGGAAGCACTACGCCAGACGCACGGCACCAGGCTGAGGCACAGCGGACTCTGGCATCCAGTAGACCTCCAACTGTCTGATCCCTCGGATCTCCCAGCCACCGCCTGGTGTGGATCTGTGGAAGTGAGGTGTTCACCAGTTTGTGACCCAGAAGCCTGCCTGCTAGATCCTCTGCCAAAGTGTGTGTCTCTGCACTGGTGGGAGGGTGCAGCTGACAGCTGTTACACCTCTTCAGTGTCCTCCTGCGAACTGGTATCAAGGCCTGTTGCAGGATCCGTACTGGTGGAGGGTCATGCTGCTGGGATGAGAGTGGTAAGAGCAGACAAGAAGCATCCACCCTGGCAGCATGGAGGAGGTCATTCATTTTATTTTGGGACTACACCCCCGTCCTCTTGTGAAGAGTGCAGGCACTCACCAGCGTGGCCACAGTTGCCCATGCAGAGTTGGTGACCTTACTGGAAGGCCTCCTACCTGCTTGTGGGTAGATGGTAGACCTTTGCCCCTCCACGGCATCCAAAAGTTACGTAAGGGCCCCCTGGTCCGTAAACTGTGGAACTGGCTTCTTAGCTGCCATTCTTTGGCTTGACTGAGAATAGTGCCGTGGAGCTGCTTAAATGCAGCGCCCACTTTATTGAGCTGCTAGAGATAACTCCGGAGTGGGCGACTCAGATGCATGATGCCATGGACGTGGCACTTTTCTTGTGAATTTTTTTTTTCCAAGGCAGGAGCCCTTAGGAGCGGTCCCAGCAGATCTTGGAGGATCTGGCTGCAGTTGGGCATGTACCTGGTGTTGCTAACTTTGCCTTAGTTCAATTGCTCTGTTTTATTACCTTTGCTCCCGAGTCGCCAGGTATCTTTATGATTCCGCCACGAGGTTCAAGTTCGGGTAATGACCAATAATCCAATACACCGATTAGTAAGATTTAAATCAAAGCACATTTATTATACACAGTAATCGCTACTCATGCACAAATTCTACGTCTAAGCTACTTCTACAACTAACAGTCCTATACTTAACTTTGGACTGGCCCACCAGGTCAGGGAAACAAATGGCCTTTTGTTCGGTTTCTGAGCCTGCGGGATTCGAAGTTGGTACAGATTGGTAGCTAGGAGCGCCTATCTCGTAGCGAGTGTTGAATTAAGACTTACGATTTCGATCTTCACTGCTCCGGTCACGGTCCCTGTCGATTCGTTGTTGCTGGGTGACCCGGGCAGGAAGAAGAGCGTGAAGAGAGAAAAGAGGTGGAGAAGAAGAGAGCGATTTGAACTTGGGGCTCAATTCTTATAGTCCCCAGGGGCTTCCCGCCTTTCGGGCGGACCCTGTACCTGGTCCCAAGTGTTTGGACTTTGTCCCAATCGCTTGGTTCGATTTTCTCCAATGCTGGAGCGGTTCCCTGATCGATGGGCGGTCTTGAGGTGCTCGTTCACCTCCTTTTGTGTAGGCTCCTGCTGGCGCCGAAGAGTCTGGTTTTGCTTTGTGTGTCTAAATGTTGCTTATTGTTCCCGGGGATTGCTCATTAGTATGCAGATGGCTGTTGTTTTGTTATGCTGATGGTTGCTGGTATCAATATTGTCTGGCCTTTCCAGAGGTAAATACACAGCCAACCTGCAGCTGCTGGTTTTTGGCTTGTTGGCTGACTTTCCCATCAGCCTTTGCCATTCGCCATTTTAAATCGGGAGTTGGCCATTTTAAGTGGCTACACTGGTCACTATCTCTTATGTTCTGAGACTGCTTGCTCTCGCCATCCAGTGCTGGCTAAGCCTCTAAATACTGGAAAACTGAAGCCATTGGGCTGGATTCTCCGTTGGTGGGATCCTTCACTTCGCCGGCAGTGCACCCACGCCCACGGATTTCCCGACGGTGTGGGGGTGCCCACAACGGTAAACCCCATTAGCCGGCTAGCGGGATGGAGGCGCGCCGCACCAGAAAAGGGGTGCGGTGGGACAGAGAATCCCGCCCATTGTCTTCCTTCCACACCACATACAGCACACCTTTATCACAAATTGTAACCCTCTCTCTGGCAATTGCTTGAGGCTGAACCATATGACGTGGAAGTAGAGGTAGGCCATTCGGCCCATTGAATCTGCTCTACCATTCAATGAGATCATAATTGGTCTGAAATGATAATCCTCAGCTCTACATTCCCGCCTTATCCACATAATCCTAGATTCCCTTCCTGATGAAAAATCTGTTTATCTCAGCCTTGAACATAATTCTAAACCCAGAATATTTCTCTTGACTTCCATCTCCCCTCTCACATGCAACATCAAAAGTTACAACAAATACTTTCACTACTCCCTCTCTCCCTCTGTTGCCTTCACGCACACGCTAACCCTTGGCTCTCAATTTGGGTGCTTAAAAAGGTAGAAATCCTTGTGCCAGCAAAGAAAAGGAAACCAGTTTCTTGAAGAGGTACTCAAACTCACCTTCTCAAGTTACATGTATTTAGCAGCTAATTTGGTGAAGGTGTTTGCAAATGATGACTCACTGGGCATGTGGGCAGGATCTAGGATATTAGTCCAGTACTATTTTCTATGTTTCTAAGCCTTCTCTGAACTGCCTCCAACACGTGTACATCCTTTCTTAAATAGGGCGACCAATACTGTACATTGAATCATATTCTGATTGCTGCTTCCTCGGGACACCTTCACTATGAAGTCATTATCTTATCCTGTTGTACATTACCCGATTTACTATAGCCTGCTGTCTGGTTGACCCCAGAACGTTCTAAGAAACTATCTTGAAAACTTTCTATGAACTCTTAATCTAGGACACCTTTGCTCATCTAATCTTTTTCGTCTATATGTCGATTAAAATTCCCCATGATTATCACTGTTCCTTTCTGGCAAGCTCCTATTATTTCTTCCTTTATACTCCGTTTTACCATGTGGGTCCTGTTAGGAGACCTCCACACCACTCCCACAGGTGACTTCTTGCTTATATCATTTCTCAGCCGCAGCTGCTGAGGAGCACCCTGCCAAATGTGCCCCAAACCGGATTTGGAACGTTTTCGGGTGAATCGCATCCCAACAGTTTATTATCTATTACATACAGATTTCGAGTTTTCTAAAGTTGCTGCGTTTTTTTTTAAACCCGTGTTTTTGATGCTTCAATTTAGACTAATCTTCAGCAAATCTGCTTGTGGTTTCAGTGATTGGCTATCCAGCTGAAGTGTACAACACCGGATTGAATATTCTGATGCTCAACGTTGCTAGGTTATTCACCACGATAATCGTTTGCCTGATTTACATTCCACTCTTCTACAGACTAAACATTATTAGTACTTACGAGGTAAAACCACTTTTAGTTACTATTTCCAGTTACCGCTCTTTCACCATTGTGCTCTCTCTTTAGCTAGTGTAGTGGGGAACTACTATGTCTAAAGAAGCATTCACACTGCAACCCATGTCAATAGAAAGTGGACGTAATTCTTCAGTCATAGGGATTCTCTCTGTTCCTGTTGCCAGAGAATCCCAATGTCAGCATACGGCACTGCTGGGAAGCATGCAGCTGGGGGAACGGAGAATCCAGTAGGCGGGATTCTCCGAAATGGAGGCAGAGTGTTCGCACCATTGTGAACGCCGTCGAGGTTCACGACGGCACGAAACGACCCCTATCCCGACCGATTCAGGGCCCGATAATGGGCTAGGAGCGGCGCTGCGTCATTTACGCGCGCCAGGCCTTGGCGCCACGTAAAGGCGGCGCCACATACATGACGCGGCCGGTGCCACATAACTGGCGTCACCCGCGCATGCATGGTTGCCGTCCTCTCCGAGTCCGCCCCGCAAGACAGATCTTGCGGGGCTGCGGAAGAAAGGAGGTCCTCCTTCAGAGAGGACGGCCTGACGATCGGTGGGAACCGATCGTGGGCCACACCCCATTTCAGCCCCTTACCCCCCCCGGTGCAGGATCCCCCCCCCCCCACCCCAGCAGGCCGCCCTCCCAGCGTTCCCGCGCTGTTCCCGCTGGCAGCGACCAGGTGTGGACGGCGCCGGGGAGAACCCGCCGTTTTGGGCTGGCCGCTCGGCCCATCCGGGCCTGAGAATAGCAGGGGTGCCGGAGAATCGCCATTTTGGGTGTCTCGGGCGATTCTCCGGCCTGCGCCACGCGGAACTCAACGGGGCCGTTCTCGCCGCTTGGGAGAATCGCGGGAGGGTGTCGGACCGGTGTCGAGGGAAAATTTGGCGACCCAGGAGATTCTCCCAACCGGCGCGGGAGCGGAGAATCGCGCCCAGTGTTTTTACTTTGCACCAACAGAAATTCTCCAATCTTGGGCGTCATTCTCCGACCCCCCGCCGGGTTGGAGAATCGCCGGGGGCTGCCGTGAATCCCGCTCCCGCCGGTTGCCGAAGTCTCCGGTACCGGATATTCGGCGGGGGCGGGAATCGGGCCGCACCGGTTGGCGGGCCCCCCCACTGGATTCTCCGGCCCGGATGGGCCGAAGTCCCGCCGATAAATTGCCTGTCCAGCCGGCGTGGATTAAACCACCTTTTGAACGGCGGGACAAGGCGGCGTGAACAAACTGCAGAAGGAGGCCATTCGGCCCATCAAGTCTGCACTGGCCCACTTAAGCCCTCATTTCCACCCAATCCCCGTAACCCAATAACCCTCCTAACCTTTTTTTGGTCACTAAGTGCAATTTTTCATGGTCAATCCACCTAACCTACACGTCTTTGGACTGTGGGAGGAAACCGGAGCACCCGGAGGAAACCCACGCAGACACTGGGAGAACGTGCAGACTCCGCACAGACAGTGACCAGCGGGGATTCGAACCTGGGACTCTGGCGTTGTGAAGCCACAGTGCTAGCCACTTTTGCTACCGTGCTGCCATGCCATGGCATGAGACATGTCGGGCGGGATTCTCCGCGAACCGGCGGGGCGGGCCACTCCGGCACCGAGGAGTGGCGTGAACCACTCCGGCGTCGGACCGCCCCAAAGGTGCGGCATCCTCCGGCACCACCGTGAGATGCAGGAATTTCTAGATGGGTTGGAATACCCGAGGTCAGGGGAGGGGGACAGGGCTACATTAGAAGGAGCGATAGTGGAGCAGGAGATAAAGGATGCGATTGGGAGGATGCAATCGGGGAAGGTGGAAGGGCCGGATGGGTTTCCAGTGGAATATTACAACAAATTCAAGGATAAGCTGGTGGGGATGTTTGAGGAGGCGATAGGGAAGGGGGTGTTGCCACAAACTTTGGGGCAGGCATCGATTTCCCTGTTGCTAAAAAAAGATAAGGATCCAACGGAGTGTGGGTCGTATAGGCCCATATCACTTCTGAATGTGGACCCAAAAGGTACTGGCAGGTAGGCTGGAGGAGTGCCTCCCAAAGGTGATAGGTGAAGATCAGATGGGGTTCGTGAGAGGGAGGCAGCTCTTTTCAAACGTTAGAAGGGTGTTGAACGTTGTTTTGGCGCTGGCAGAGGGGAAAAAAAGAGGTGGTTGTGGCATTGGACGCTGAGAAGGCGTTTGACTGGGTAGAATGGGGGTACTTGATGGCAGTTCTGGAGCGGTTTGGGATTGGACCAAGATTTGTGAACTGGGTAAAGCTACTATATAAGGAGCTGAGGGCGAGTGTCCGCACAAACAACAGCAGCTCGAGATACTTTTCTCTCCACCGTGGGACTAGGCAGGGATGTCCCATGTCCCCCCCCTGCTGTTTGCACCTCGCGATTGAGCCGTTGGCCATCGCATTAAGAAGTTCAGGGGTATGGAAAGGGATAGTGCGGGGGGGGGGGGGGGGGGTGGTTTAGAGCCCAGGGTGTCCTTATATGCCGATGACTTGTTATACGTGTCGGAACCGAGTGTGTCGATAGGGGGAATATTGGAGTTGCTTCGGGTGTTTGGGTCTTTCTCGGGGTACAAACTAAATCTAGACAAGAGTGAGTATTTTGTGGTGTCTCGGCCAGGGGTGGGGGCAGTAGTGGGGGGGCTGCCATTCCGTCGGGCAGGGACTCACTTTAGGTACCTTGGGGGGGGGCGGGGGGGGGGGGGGGCTCCGCAGGTACAACATTTCTAGTTTGGTGGGGAGAGTGAAAGCTGATCTGGCAAGGTGGGATGGTCTCCCCCTGTCACTGGCGGGTCGGGTACAGGTGGTTAAAATGAACGTGTTGCCGCGATTCCTGTTTATTTTTCAATGCCTGCCGATTTTCCTGTCAAAGGCTTTTTTAGAGAGATTGAGGGAAGGATTACTTTGTTCATATGGGGAGGGAAGGTGGCCAGAGTGAGAAAGATGCTGCTACAGAAGGGAAGGCAGGCAGGGGGTTTGGGTCTCCTGAACCTGATGTACTACTACTGGGCGGCGAATGTGGAGAAGGTGCGGAGCTGGGTCAGAGGGGTAGATTCCCAGTGGGTCAGAATGGAGGAGAGTTTGTGCAGGGGGTCGGGATTGAAAGCACTAGCAACAGCGCTGCTCCCGAGAGCTCCGGAGAAATACTCAGGGAGTCCGGTAATAATAGCTTCATTGAGAATTTGGAGGCAGTTTCGCCAACACTTCGGGTTGGGGGCAGGGTCAAGGGAAATGCCGATTCGGGGGAACCACAGATTTGAGCCAGGGAGGTGGAATGGAAATTTTTGGAAATGGGAGGAGAAGGGGATTAAGACACTAAAAGATTTGTTTCTTAGGGGTCGGTTTGCAGGATTGAAGGAGCTGGAAGCAACGTATGGGCTGGAGCAGGGGGAAATGTTTAGATACATGCAGGTTCGGGATTTTGCCAGAAAGGAGATACAGAGCTTCCCGGTGGAGCCGGCCTCCACATTGCTGGAGGAGATGCTGACGACAGGGAGACTGGAGAAGGGGGTAGTGTCAGAGGTTTACGGAGCTATTTTGGAAGAGGAGAAGGCACCACCGGAAGGGGTCAAAGCAAAGTGGGAGGAAGAGTTGGGAGAGGATATGGAGGAGGGGTTCTGGTGTGAGGTGCTCCGGAGAGTGAATGCCTCCGCCTCGTGCACGAGGTTGGGGCTGATACAGCTGAAGGTGGTATACAGAGCACACCTCACGAGGCAAGGATAAACCGATTCTTTGAAGGAGTAGAAGATGTGTGTGAACGTTGCGGGGGGGGGGGGGGGGGGTGGGGGCGCTAATCGCGTTCATATGTTTTGGTCCTGTCCAAAGCTGGAGGATTACTGGAAGGAGGTTTTTAGGGTATTTTCTAAAGTGGTGCACGTAGACCCAGGTCCTCAGGAGGCCATATTCGGGGTGTCGGACCAGCCGGGGTTGGAAACGGGCACGGAGGTAGATGTTGTAGCCTTCGCCTCGTTGATCGCCCGAAGGCGGATCCTGATAGGTTGGAGAGCAGCCTCTCCACCCTGTGCCTTGGCGTGGTGGGGGGACCTGTTGGAATTCTTAACTCTTGAGAAGGCTAAGTTTGAACTGAGGGGAAGGATGGAGGGGTTCTACAATTCATGGCATTATTCATTGTGCACTTTCACGAACTGGATAACATCGAACATTTAAAAAACCCTAACTTGCACACCCATGGATACTAGGGGGCAATTTTAATATGGCTAATCGACCTAACTCGCACATCTTTGGACTGTGGGAGGAAACCGGAGCACCCGGAGGAAACCCATGCAGACACAGGGAGAATACATAAAAATATACAGACATAGAAACATACATAGAGGCAGCACAGTGACACAGTGGTTAGCACTGCTGCCTCATAGCACCAGGGTCCCGGGTTCAATTTCGTCCTTGGGTGACTATCTGTGTGCAGTTTGCACTTTCTCCCCATGTCTGCGTGAGTTTCCTCTGGGTGCTCTGGTTTCCTCCCACAGCCCAAAGATGTGCAGGCTGGGTGGATTGGCCATGTTAAATTGTCCCTTAATGTCCAAAGATGTGCAGGTTAGGTGTGGTTACAGGGATAGGGTGGGGGAGTGAGCCTGAGTAGGGTGCTCTTTCAGAGGGTTGGTGCAGACTCGATGGGCAGAATGGCTGCCTTCTGCACTGTAAGAATTCTAATTCTATGGAAAATAGAAGTAGGAGGAGGCCATTCGGCCCTTCAAGCCTGCTCCGCCATTCATTATGTACATAGCTGATCATTAAGTTCAATACCCTGACCCCGCCTTCACCCAAATCCGTTGATCCCATTAACCCCAAGAACTGTATCTAATTCTTTCTTGAAATTACACAATGTTTTGACCTCAACTACTTTCTGTGGTAGTGAATTCCACAGGCTCACCACTCTCTCTGGGTGAAGAAATTTCTCCGCACCTCAGTCCTAAAGGTTTACTCCTTATCTTCAAACTATGACCCCTAGTTTTGAACGCCCCCACCATCAGGAACATTCTTTCTGAATCTACTCTGTCTAATCCTGTTCAAATTTTCCAAGTTTCTATTAGATCCCCTCTCACTCTTCTAAACTCCAATCAATGTAATCCTAACCAACTTAGTCTCTGCTCATATGACAGTCCCGCCATCCCAGGAATCAGCCTGGTAAACCTTCGCTGCACTCCCTCCATAGCAAGAACATCCTTCCTCAGATAAGGAAACCAAAGCTGCCCACAATAGTCCAGATGTGACCTCACCAATGCCCTGTACAATTGCAGTAAAACATTCCGAATCCCATACTCAAATCCTCTCGCTATTAGGCCAATGTACCATTTGCCTTCTTTACTGCCTGCTGTACCTGCGCGCTTACTTTCAGCGACTGATGCACGAGGACACCAAGGTCTCGTTGCGTATCCACCTCTCTAAATGTAAACCCATTCAAATAATAATCTGCCTTCCTATTTTTGCTACCGAAGTGGATAACTTCACATTTATCTACATTATACTGCATATTCCCATTCATTCTGCTTATTCAAATTTTGCTGAAGCACCTCAGTATCCTCCTCACAGTTCACACTCCCACCCAGCTTTGTACCACCTGAAAATTTGGAGAGAATACATTTAGTTCCTTGTCCAAATCATTAGTTTATAATGTGAACAGTTGGGGCCTGAGCACAGATCCCTGCGGTACTCCACTAAATACTGCCTGCCAATCGGAAAAAGCCCCATTTATTCCAAGTTTTTGCTTCCTGTCTGCTAACCAGCTTTCTATCCATCTCAGGACACTACCCACAATCCCATGCGCTTTTACATAGTAATGTGCTTTGTGCGACCTTGTCAAAAACCTTCTGAAAGTCTAAATAGACCACATCCACAAGTTAACCCTGGTCAACTCTACAAGTAACATCTTCAACGAATTCCAATAGATTTGTCAAGCGTGATTTCCCTTTTGTAAATCCATGCAGACTTTTGTCTGATTATACCACTGCTTTCCAAATGCTGTGAATTAAAACTTGTGTTTCTCAGAACTTCCGGTACATTCTTCATGTCTTCCTTTGTGAAGTCAGAAGCAAAGTATGAATTTAGTTCCTCAGCCATTTCTTTGTTCCCTGTTACGAATGTTTCTGACTGGAAGGGGCCTACATTCGTTTTTAGCAATCTTTTTCTCTTCACATACCGATTGAAACTTTTTTACAGTCAGTTTTTATTTCCCCCCCCCCAACCCCCTCCCCGATGTTCAATTTTGCTTGAAGAAGTCGATGAACAGCTGCCACCTTCGGGCAAACCCCTGAATTGAACCCCTCAAGGCGAACTTAATCTTTTTCAGCCTGAGAAACCCTGCCATGTCACTAACCACGCTCCTGACTTTGGAGGCTCCGAGTCCCTTCATCTCAGCAAAATCCGTTTCCGGGCCACCAGGGAGGAGAAGGCCAAAACGTCGGCCTCCCTCCCCCCGGGTCTTCCAATACCCAAAATATTGCCAATTCTGGACTTAGAGTCACCCTCCCTTCCAGGACCTCTGACATGACATCTGAGAATCCCTGACAGAATCTCCTCAACTTTGGACACGTCCAAAGCATATGTACATGATTTGCCGGGTTACCCCTATACCGCCCGCACCTATCCACCACTTCCTCAAAAAGCCTACTCATCCGGGCCGCAGTCATATGAGCCCTATGAACCACCTTGAACTGGATCAGGCTAAGCCTGGCCCACGACAAGGATGAATTGACTCTCCTCAAGGCCTTTTCCCATAGTCCGACGTCCAACTCCCCTCCCAACTCTTCCTCCCACTTCCTCTTCACTTCCACGATTGGGACCCCTTCCCACTTCATCCATTCCTTGTATATCTCGGAGACCCTCCCCTCCCCAACTCTTGTTTTTGACATCACTTTATCCTGTAGTCCCCTCTGGGGGAGGCGAGGAAAGCTTGGAAACTGCCTCCGGACAAAACCTCGTACTTGTAGGTACCGAAACCCGCTCCCACCCGGCAACTCAAACTCCTCCTCTAAAGCCTCCAGACTCGGGAAACCCTCCTGATTGAAGAGATCCCTGATTCAAGATGGAGGAATCGCAATCGCGCCAAAGCACGTGATGTCGATGTTCAGGGGAACGTGACCTGCTCTCTGTTTCCGTTCAGGCAAGAAGATTACTTTGAATTTTTTTTTAAAATCTTCTCCTGCGTCTCCGATTGCACACATTCAGCGCAACAGCCGCAGGAGCTGGATTTCAACAATTCTTTTTTAAGAACTCATTTGTTTCATTATAGAGGGAGTGAAATTCTAATCTTATAAATATGATGGCCAAATTTGCACAGTTACAGCAGGTATCGTGTGGGCACCGCACCTGGACATGAAGGGGTTGTGCTGGTGGGTGCCAATGGGTTCTGAGGAACTAGCACAAAAATCAGATGTGGGGATGGGTGCAAGGTGTCAGCCAGTGATTATGGGGCAGGGGAAAATTTGAGGGGTGGCAGGCAGAACTGATGCTAGGAGAAAGGTGGTAACTTACCCTTGCAGTTCAGTGGAGGTCGTTGCAGTCGTCCTCCTGGTCACGCTGCCCGCACTGACGGCCGCTGCCACTGCCTGGGAGAGGCAGCATTTGTGACCCTGTTGCTGGTCCTCTGATCCTCTCTGAGAACCAGGATGTCCCGTCTCGCATCCACAGCGTTGAGAATCCTGGCCAGGTTGGCATCCCCAAAGCAGGGCGCAGGTCTGCCATGCTTGTGTGTAGACTGAGAGTGAGTGGTGAGGGAGCGTTTAAAAGCAGATGCCCCTTGTTAGCGGCAAGCAGCTGAGGCGCGAATCTGGCGAATCAGACAGCGAGAAATGGTGAGAAACTTGTGGGTGCTCATTTCCGGCATTAAGTGCCGTTAAATACAGATTGTGATCTTGTCACGAATTGACCCGCCACTTGCTTTCAAAATGACTGCCATTGCACAATTTATCTGCTAAAGGCAACATTGGTTGACAGCTTCAAATCACATCTATATTGTTGAGGGAGACTGCCACAAAACCTTACGCCAAATACTACTCACCAATTAAATATTAAGCTACCTGATGAGCCACTCCTAATATGATGGGATGCTACACATTGCTCACCCAATAGCAGCTCGCTACACATTGCTCACCCAATAGCAGCTCGCGACACATTGCTCACCCAATAACAGCTCGCTACACATTGCTCACCCAATAGCAGCTCGCTACACATTGCTCACCCAATAGCAGCTCGCTACACATTGCTCACCCAATAGCAGCTCGCGACACATTGCTCACCCAGTAACAGCTCGCTACACATTGCTCACCCAATAACAGCTCGCTACACATTGCTCACCCAATAACAGCTCGCTACACATTGCTCACCCAATAGCAGCTCGCGACACATTGCTCACCCAGTAACAGCTCGCTACACATTGCTCACCCAATAACAGCTCGCTACACATTGCTCACCCAATAACAGCTCGCTACACATTGCTCACCCAATAGCAGCTCGCTACACATTGCTCACCCAATAATAACTCACTACACATTGCTCACCCAATAGCAGCTCGCGACACATTGCTCACCCAATAATAACTCACTACACATTGCTCACCCAATAGCAGATCGCGACACATTGCTCACCCAATAACAGCTCGCTACACATTGCTCACCCAATAGCAGCTCGCTACACATTGCTCACCCAATAATAACTCACTACACATTGCTCACCCAATAGCAGCTCGCGACACATTGCTCACCCAATAACAGCTCGCTACACATTGCTCACCCAATAGCAGCTCGCGACACATTGCTCACCCAATAACAGCTCGCTACACATTGCTCACCCAATAACAGCTCGCTACACATTGCTCACCCAATAATAACTCACTACACATTGCTCACCCAATAGCAGCTCGCTACACATTGTTCACCCAATAGCAGCTCGCGACACATTGCTCACCCAATAACAGCTCGCTACACATTGCTCACCCAGTAACAGCTCGCGACACATTGTTCACCCAATAACAGCTCGCTACACATTGCTCACCCAATAACAGCTCGCGACACATTGTTCACCCAATAACAGCTCGCTACACATTGCTCACCCAATAACAGCTCACTACACATTGCTCACCCAATAACAGCTCGCTACATTGCTCACCCAATAACAGCTCGCTACACATTGCTCACCCAATAACAGCTCGCGACACATTGTTCACCCAATAACAGCTCGCTACACATTGCTCACCCAATAACAGCTCGCTACACATTGCTCACCCAATAACAGCTCGCTACATTGCTCACCCAATAACAGCTCGCGACACATTGCTCACCCAATAACAGCTCGCGACACATTGCTCACCCAATAACAGCTCGCTACATTGCTCACCCAATAACAGCTCGCGACATATTGCTCACCCAATAACAGTTCATCCAATAACAGCTAACCAAGTGGCTAATTAAATGGACAGATATTGCCATCAAATCTCCAGTGGGAGCACAGCTCTCGGTCTCTCACTATTATTACGATCCTGGACAAAACCCTAACAGTGGCTAGGAGACTGGTCAGAATCCCCAATATTGTGTGTTTTCATTTTGTAAGACTGTCAGGAACGGATACCTCGCTCCATGAGTGAATTCACAAAGAAATAGAGATGTGGGGCTGGATTCTCCAATCAACGACACCAAAATCGCGATCGGCCTGAGAATTCACGTTTACGCCAGAATCGAGGGCGGCGCTGTTTCTGAGATGCTCAGCCCCTTCAAAAATGGCACATTCATGGAGTACACCGCATGCCATATGGACGGCCTCAGGAAGTTACCTGAGGCCCACCCCTGATGCTCCGCCCCTGATGGGCTGAATCCCCGACGGCATGGGACAGGTGTGCTCACACTGTTCGGGGACCTCGCGTGGTGACTGCAGACTGAGTCCAGTGCCGCCGCAGTTGGGGAAGGGGGAGGGACCGTTCCGCTGGCAGGGGGCCTTCGGCAAAGCTGGGGGTATTGGTGGGGTAGTGGTCCAGGGGTGGCGATGCTGGTTACAGTGGGGCAGTTGCAAGGCACGGCCGCCGCAGGCCGCCGTTTGGCGCATATGCAGCCTCAGACCTCGCCATTCTCTGGCCATATCTGCAGGTAAAGCCGGGGGCTTTACGCTGCGCGGCTGCTGGCCCCCCCACCGGACGGAGGATCGGTGCAGGGGTGGCGACGACTTTCTGGTCGTAAGACCAGACGGATCCTGCGGACATAGCTGCAGGATCGGAGAATACAGCCCATGGTATATTAAAACAAACTTTATTACTAAAACAGTATTAAAATATCTTTAACATCACATCAGAAAATAGCTTACAATTATTACCCCTTCAACAATGACCGCAGTAACCCTTAACTATCTTTATTCCCAATCAAACAAAAAAAAATCTCAGCTCTCAATCCATTGTTAAAATACAATTTGCCTTCATGAATACCTGCTTTACAGGGATGTTTTTTTGATAAAGAGAGATCCCTTGACACTGCTTTAAAGATAAGATCTGAATCCTGTCAGAACCATGCAGAAACTTTGGCTGTATTTCCTCACAAGTTGATTCAGCTTGTTTCAACTCACCTTCTGATTACACTCTTCTGAACTGCTTGGAAAAACACTGTTAATCTAGCTACAAAACATATCTTTTAACTGAACTGAGATATTGACTTCTGCTCACTTCTTCAACTGACACTACTTTTCCACAAAATGCTTTTCTTAAAAATGCCTCATACTACCTTGGCTCCTCCTAATAATTACATCATTTTACCAAGCTGAAATCTAATTAAATCCGTTGAGAAACCCTTAATCCAAACAACATTCCAATAGTCTAAGCTTTTTACGATGCTTTAATTGCACCTCTGGCTCCAAAACATTGTTGTCCTTCAAACTAGGATTTATTTTTAAAACATGACTGCCGCAGTCACACACCATCTCAGGCTTTTAACCCTTACCGCACCAAATACCTATCATACAATATATATGAAATTTCTACATTCTACAGTCATCATGCTGGGGAAACCATAGGACTGCACAGCACAGTACAGGCCTTTCAGTCCACAATGTTGTGCTCAACTAGTCTGAAACTAAGATGAAATCAACCTACTCCCAATCATTCTAGTGCACTCCATATGCCTATCCAATAACCGCTTGAAGGTTTCTAAAGTGTCCAACTCCAATAGCATAGCTGGGAGTGCGTTCCACGCCCCAACCACTCTCTGAGTAAAGAACCTACCTCTGACATCCCTCCTATATCTTCCACCATGAATCTTATAGTTATGCCCCCTTGTAACAGCTACATCCACCCGGGGAAAAAGTCGCTGAACGTCCACTCTATCTATCCCTCTCATCATCTTATACACCTCAATTAAGTCACCTATCATCCTCCTTCGCTCCAATGAGAAAAGCCCTAGCTCCCTCAACCTTTCCTCATAAGACCTACCCTCCAATCCAGGCAGCATCCTGGTAAATCTCCTTTGCACCCTTTCCAATGCTTCCGCATCCTTCCTATAATGAGGTGACCAGAACTGCACACAATACTCCAAATGTGGTCTAACCAAGGTCTTGTACAGTTGCAGCATAACCTCGCGGCTCTTTAACTCAATCCCCCGTTAATAAATGCTAACACACTCTCGGCTTTTTTCACGGCTCTATCCACTTGGGTGGCAACTTTGAGAGATCTATGGACATGAACTCCGAGATCTCTCTGCTCCTCCACATTCTTCAGAACCCTGCCGTTAACCCTGTAATCCGCATTCAAATTTGTCTTACCAAAATGAATCACCTCACACTTATCAGGGTTAAACTCCATCTGCCACTTTTTAGCCCAGCTCTGCATCCTATCAATGTCTCTTTGTAGCCTACAAGAGCCCTCCACATTATCCACTACTCCACCAATCTTGGTCATCAGCAAATTTACTGACCCACCCTTCAACTCCATCATCCAAGTCATTGATAAAAATGACAAATAGCAGAGGACCCAGCACTGATCCCTGTGGTACACCGCTGGTGACTGGGCTCCAGAATGAAAATTTACCATCTACCACCACCCTCTGTCTTCTATGTGATAGCCAGTTACTGATCGAATCGGCCAAATTTCCCTCTATGCCATGCCTCCTTACTTTCTGCATGAGCCGACCATGGGGCACCTTATCAAACGCTTTACTAAAATCCATGTATACAACATCAACTGCTCTACCTTCATCTATGTACTTAGTTACCTCCTCAAAGAATACAGTCAAACTTGTGAGGCAAGACTTACCCCTCACAAATCCGTGCTGACTATCCTGAATTAAGCTGTATCTTTCCAAATGATCATAAATCCTATCCCTCAGGACCCTTTCCAATAATTTACCTATGACCGAAGTGAGACTAACCGGCCTATAATTCCCAGGGTTATACCTATTCCCTTTCTTGAACAAGGGGACAACATTCGCCTCTCTCCAGTCTTCTGGCACTATTCCTGTAGACAGTGAGGACATAAAGATCAAAGCCAAAGGCTCTGCAATCTCATCCCTCGCCTCCCAAAGAATCCTAGGATATATATATGAAGATGAAATCAACCTACTCCCAATCATTCTAGTGATATATATAACCTGATATATATATCAGGTCCAGGGGATTTATCTATCCTCAGGCTTCTCAAAATTTCTAACACATCTTCCTTCCGAATATCTACCTCCTCCAGCCTACCAGCCTGTATCGCACTATCCTCCTCAACAACATGGCCCCTCTCCTTTGTAAACACTGAAGAAAAGTATTCATTTAGGGCCTCTCCTATATCTTCAGACTCCATGCACACGTTCCCACTACTGTCCTTGACTGGCCCTAACTTCACCTTGGTCATTCTTTTATTCCTCACATAAGTGTAAAATGCCTTGGGGGTTTCCTTGATCCTACCCGCCAAGGACTTCTCATGCCCCCTCCTAGCTCTCCTAAGCCCTTTCTTGAGCTCCTTCCGAGCTATCTTGTATCCCTCAAGTGCCCTAACTGAACCTTGTTTTCTCATCCTTACATAAGCCCCCTTCTTCCTCTTGACAAGTCATTCAACCTCTTTTGTAAACCATGGTTCCCTCACTCGACCATTTCCTCCCTGCCTGACAGAGACATACATATCAAGGACACAGTATTTGCTCCTTGAACAAGCTCCACATCTCAATTGTGCCTATCCCTGACAGTTCTTGTTTCCATCTTATGCTCCCCAATTCTTGCCTAATCGCATCGTAATTACCCTTCCCCCAGTTATAAACCTTGCCCTGCCATATGTTCCTATCCCTCTCCATTGCTATAGTGAAAGTCACCGAATTGTGGTCACTATCTCCAAAGTGCTCTCCCACAACCAAATCTAACACTTGGCCCGGTTCATTACCCAGTACCAAATCCAATGTGGCCCCGCCTCTTGTCGGCCTATCCACATATTGTGTGAGGAAACCCTCCTGCACACACTGGATTAAAACAGCCCCATCCAAACCATTCGAATTGTAGTGGTTCCAATCAATATTTGGAAAGTTAAAGTCACCCATGACAATTACCCTGTGACTACCGCACCCATCCATAACCAGTTGTGCTACTTTACTCTGTTCAGTAGATGCGGTGTCATGGAGTTTTGAAACACACCCAAGTAAATGAAGAGAGCAATGACAGGATTGCAAAAACAAAATACTGCAGGTGCTGGAAATCAAATAAAAACAGATAATACCAGACATACTTAGCAGATTAGCAGCGTCTGTCAGAGAGAAAACCAGAGTATTTCAAGTTGATAATCCTTCATATGACATGATTGACTGTCGGTCAGCTATGTGCCATCTGTAAGAACTGATGACATCTGTTCGACTTGTCTTCAGTTTTGGCAGGGAGTATGAAATGTTTGACTCCTCCCATAGATCCACCTCCATTAATCTACCTGGATTACATTTTCTTTTAAGAAATCCTTATATTTTTAGAGTGTTTTTCATGGCCTCCTGACGAAAGCGCTTTGCAGCTAATGAAGTACTTTTGAAGTGTCGTCACTGTTGTAATGTAGGGTTTAAAGGATATCTTTTACTTTGGTCAACAACTTTATTTTTCTTTAAGGGGTGATTTTTTTAAAGAGGGGAAACGGAATGGATTTGCTGGAGAGCTGCTACATAACAGGGTGGGTATATTTCAAACACTGTGGGTGAAATCTTCCGGCTGTTCATGCTGCTTGGAATCTTCTGGTCCAGCCAATGGCACAGCTGCGCCGCCGGCTAACTCTGTGGGACCAGAAGATGCTGTGGCCACCGGCGGGCTGTCTCCCACAGCCGAGAAACACGCTGTGAGGAGACCAGAGAATCTCGCCTTTGTTTTCATCGCTTTACTCTGATCTGTTTCTGTTTAGTTGGCGGTGAGCACTTTTATTAGAAACATTCACCTCGCTAAAACATACTAGAAGTGGTGGAGTGGGTTGTAATCAAGGCTTAACCAACCAATCTGTAGTAAAAGAAATGGTATTCTGAAATGAATATCGCTTATTGTCGCAAGTAGGCTTCAAATGAAGTTACTGTGAAAAGCCCCTAGTCACCACATTCCGGTGCCTGTTCGGGGAGGCTGATACGGGAATTGAACCGTGCTGCTGGCCTGCCTTGGTCTGCTTTCAAAGCCAGCTATTAGCCCTGTGCTAAATAGCCCCTTCGGGATTCCTGAGGGGATTACCCAATAAAGAGAGATTGAGGGGACAAAGCCTAGAAAGTAAGAGTAAGAAATCTTACAACACCAGGTTAAAGTCCAACAGGTTTGTTTAGAATCACTAGTTTTCGGAGCGCAGCTCCTTCCTCGGGTGAATGAAGAGGTGGGTTCCAGAAACACATATATAGACAAAGTCAATTATGCAAGACAATACTTTGAATGCAAGTCTTTGCAGGTAATTACATCTTCACAGGTGATGTCAGAATGTGGGTGCAGTTGGGCTGTCTGTCTGTTTTACTTTCACTTTGGGCTGGCAGCTCCAGGGTATGTTTGGTTTCGTTTTGCAGATTGGGAGCTGCATCCAGAGAAACAAGGTGTAATTCTGATCACTCTCTGTATGAAAGGAATGGCTTCAAATCACTTGCTAATTTAAAAGTGATAACTGCTCTCAGTAGAGAATTTAAACCTGATGTCTGTGTTGAAGAGGATATTTGTCTTATGGATGTTGCAAGGAAAGATTAAGGGTTATTTATAGAGTACTGTATTCTTTGGGGGAGTATTTTAGTTGATAGTTGCTGAGATGTTTACTGTTTGTGTTTAAAAAATGTTAATTGGATTCATAGAATAAACATTGTTTTTTTGTTTAAAAATACTTTTAGTTCTCTGTTGCATCACAACTGTAAAGTGAGCCAGTGTGCTCCCCATAACCAAAATCTATTAAAAGTTATGGGTCAGGTGAACTCCATGATACACTTTGGGGTCCTCTAAACCCTGGCCCATAACAGCCCTAACAGACAGGCTTGTTCAGAGGTAGAAGTATTTTTAGTCGTTTAAAAGTTCAGTTAGAAACTTTGAAGAAGGTTTAAGCTCTTCCATGTTTCTGTTTTCCCTCCCCCACACAGTATATTAATCGGAGATTTGGATGGGTGGTGAGATATCAAATCGTTTGCTCCTTCATGGTATACATGGTAAGTTCAAAGATAGATTTATGAATAACTTTCATTTATGTTTGCTTGTATTAAAGGATGGTTTAAAAACACACTTTAACTTTAATTTGTTTCATTCAGAGGAGACAGAACATCAGCAGCTCTCCCAAAATTGATGATAGTCAGATTGGGAGCACAGAACTTGGATTTTGCTGAAAAAATTAAGTTCTAATAGTTGAGAGTCTGCCACATGAATCTTATGGTTATTGTGGTCTTTTCCTTTGCATTAGAAGGATCCGGTACATTATGGGGTGGCATGGTAGCACAATGGCTAGCACTGTTGTCTCACAGCGCCATGGGTCAGTGGTGACCAGTGGGGATGAAAATCCATGGGCGGGATTCTCCGTGAACCGGCGGGGTGGGCAACTCCGTCGCGAAGGAGTGGCACGAACCACTTCGGCATCAGGCCGCCCCGAAGATGCGGGATCCTCCGCACCTTCAGGGGCTAGGCCGGCGCTGGAGTGGTTTGAGGTGCACCGGCCAGCGCGGAAGGGGCTTGGCGGCCGCCAACTGGCGCGGCGCGATTCCCGCCCCTGCCAAATCCCCGACGCCGGAGAATTCGGCAGCCGGCGGGGGCAAGATTCACACCGCCCCCCACCCCCGGCGACTCTCCGACCCGGGGGGTCGGATAATCCTGCCCCATATTCTCTGTAAAACATTGAAGAAATCCAGAAAAGAATACCAGCAACTATTTTGCTCAAAATCTCATGCAAGAGATTTTAAGGAGGACAAAGCAATCGCTCCCATCGCCTCGGTTCAGATCCAAAACTGGGCACTATGAGTACTTCTTCAAACACCACCCAGGAACACACATTGCCAAAGCCCTTTGTGCTACCGCTGCCCACAAGCTCACCCAACCTGCCAGTTATCAGACTTTAAACTTTTTAAGCACTCTACCCATCTCCGCCAAAGAAATCCAGACATGGGCCCACGAGGACCCCAAGCTAGCAAAACCACACCACGTGATCCTAAGCGGCAGACCTACAGAGCAACTAAAGCCCTTCCTTTCTAAATGCCTAAAATTCAGCGTGAAAGATGGCATCATCCTGTGGGGAATCCGAGTGGTCATTCTTCGCCCAGGCCAGTGCCCAATCTTGAAGGAGCTACACAGTGGTCACCCAGAAGTCTCCAAAATGAAGATGCTCGCACAGGGCTATGTCTGGTGGCTCATAGCTTGACTCTGACATTTAACATTTGGTAAAACAGTGCCCGTCATGTCAGGAAAATCAGAACAGCGATCACCCAAGATCTCTGAAGCAAAGAGGTTGAATACCAAAGCCTCAGGTACCTCGAGATCTGCACATTAGAGTTAGGCTAACTTTCTTGTTCTAATATGCAGATTTGCTAAAAAGTGATCCCGCCCATTGTGGGCAGGATTCACATCGTAACGCCTTGTGAGATTGCGTTGAATCTCGCGAAGCATTGCAAGCCGAATAGATTCCTGGGGCAGGGTCTCCCAGCTTTCAGCGGCCAGGCTGTGCCTGCTTTTCTGGCGCAGTGTGGCAGGTGGATCACGCCCTCAGTCTATTGTTTCCCAACCTGGATGGGAAAGTGGAGTCAAAACAAGATAACCAGAAAACAAATGATGATATCCGCCGACCTGACGGGACCTACAGGCCATCAGAAACTGTTTACGTTCACAATTTTGGAGACTGGTCCCCTTGGTTCTCGTGTGTTGTAGTGAAAAAGACTGGCACCATGTTGTACAAGGTCAAGACCAGGGAGAAGACCATAAAAAAGCACGTGGACCATCTCAGGAGCATAGAACCTCTACTGCAGAAAGTTCTCTGGGCGGGATAACGCCCTCAACTTTCAATTGATTGGGCGCTGGTTTAGCACAGTGGGACACCCCCGCCTTCACCGGGGCAACCACCTCCTCCACCAATACCTTCAATGCTACCATCATCTCCTTAGAGGCTGGTTTAGCACAGTGGGCTAAACAGCTGGCTTGTAATGCAGAACAAGGCAGCAACGCGGGTTCAATTCCCGTACCGACCTCCCCGAACAGGCGGCGGAATGTGGCGACTAGGGGCTTTTCACAGTAACTTCATTGAAGGCTACATGTGACAATGAGTTATTATTATTATTATTATTAATCAAATTGGTAGCAATGCGATGGAGGAGAATTTCCTGGAATTGAAAAGGGATGGTTTTCTCAACCAATATGTTGAGGAACCAACTAAAGAGCTGGCCATCCTTGACTTTGTATTGTGCAATTAGAGAGGATCAATTAGCAATGTTGTGGTGTGATGTCTGTTAGGGATGAGTGACCATAATATGGTAGAATACTTCATTAAGATGGAGAGTGACACAGTTAAGTTTGAGACTAGGGTCCTGAACTTAAAGAAAGCTAACTTTGACGGTATGAGACGTGCATTGGCTAGGATAAGCTGGCAAAGGATACTTAAGGAGTTGACGGTGGATGGGCAATGGCAGACATTTAAAGAACACATGGATGAACTTCAACAATTGTACTTCCCTGTCTGGGCACAAGAGTAAGATGGGGAAGGTGGCTCAACCATGGCTTACAAGGGAAATCAGGGATAGTGGTAAAGCCAAAGAGGAGGCAAATAAATGGGAGAAATTTAAAATTCAGCAGAGGAGAACAAAGGGTTTAATTTGAATGGGAAAATAGAATATGAGAGTAAGCTTGCAGAAAACTTAAAAACTGACCAGAAAAGCTTCTGTAGATATGTGAAGAGAAAAAGACTGGTGAAGATAAATGTAGGTTCCTTACATTTAGAATCAGGTGACTTCATAATGGGTGACAAAGAGATGGCAGACCAGTTGAACAAATACTTTGGATCTGTCTTCACTAAGGAGGACACAAATAACCTTCCTAGGGGACAGAGGGTTTGGCATGAAGGAGGAACTGAAAGAAATCCTTATTTGTCAGGAAATTGTATTGGGGAAGTTGATGGGATTAAAACCCCAGATGTCCCCAGGGCCTGATGCTCTGCATCCAAGAGTACTTGAGGAAGGGGCCCTAGAAATAATGGACGCATTGGTGATCATTTTCCAGCATTCTATAGACTCTAGAAGAGTTCCAATTGATTGGACAGTAGCTAATGTGTGGAAATTGCTGGAGTCAATTATTAAGGATGAAATAACTGTGCATTTGGAAAGTTGGGATAGGATCGGTCCAAGTCGGCATGGATTCACTAAAAGGAAATCATGCTTGACAAATCTTCTGGAATTTTTGGAGGATGCGACCAGTAGAGTGGGCAAGGGTGAACCAGTGGATGTTGTGTATCTGGACTTTCAAAAATCCTTTGACAAGGTCCCACACAAGAGATTAGTGAACAAATTAAAGCTCATGGTATTGGCGGTAATGTATTGAAGTGGATAGAGAACTGATTGGCAGACAGGAAGCAGAGAGTGGGAATAAACAGATCCTTTTCAGAGTGGCAGGCAGTGATTAGTGGGGTACCACAGGGTTCAGTGCTGGGACCCCAGCTGCTCCCAATATACATTAATGATCTGGACAAAAGATTTGCATGCAGTATCTCCAAATTTGCAGATGACACTAAGCTGGGTGCAGTGTGTGCTGTGAGGAGGATGCAAAGAGGCTGCAGGGTGACTTGGACAGGCTGGCTGAGCGGGCAAATACTTGGCAAATGCAAAATAATGTGGGTAAATGTGAGGTTACCCACTTTGGTGGCCAAGGCAGGAAGGCAGATTATTCTCTGAATGATGGCAGTTTAGGAAAAGGGGAAGTGCACCGAGACCTGGGTGTGATGGTGGAACAGTCGCTGAAGGTTGGTATGCAGGTACAGCAGGCGGTGAGGAAAGCTAATGGCATGCTGGCCTTCATAGCGAGAGGATTTGAGTCTAGGAGTAGGAATGTCTTGCTGCAGTTACACAGGGCCTTGGTGAGGCCACACCTTGAGTGTTGTGCGCAGTTTTGGTCTCCTAGTTTGAGGAAGAACATTCTTGCTATTGAGGATGTTCAGCGAAGGTTCACCAAACTAATTCCCGGGATCGCAGGACTGACATATGAAGAAAGACTGGATCGGCTGGGCTTGTACTCACTGGTGTCATGTGAGGTTACCTTTAAGACATGGATGTTTAAGCAATGTACCTTTAAGAAAACAGTGATGTCAGAGAGTGGGTGGGGCTGAGCTCAGGTCAGCCATTTTGGAAGTATCGTTTTGCAGTTTAGTTTCAGTTTTGAAAAGAGCTGGGTGTGTGTCTGTGTTTTGCAGTGAACTGGATCTCTGCCATAAAAGACTATCTCTGGATCATTTGGGTGATTTAAACTTATAATAGTGAAGCTTTTAACCTGATGTGATTTTGTTTAAAGGTGTTAAGTCTCTTGGACGTTTGAAGAAACATTTTAAGGAGTTACTAACTGTTGCAATATTTTCTGAGTTATCTTTGAAGTAAGGGGTGTTAAGAGATCCAATGTTTATTTAAGATGTTAAGTTGAGTTCATGGAATAAACATTGTTTTGTGTTTAAAAACCCACGTGTCCATAATTGTAATCCCACACCTAGGGAACAAGCCGTGTGCTAGGAAAAGCAACAAATACATTAAAGGGAGAGGTTGGTTGAACTCCATGATAAATTTTGGGGTTCTGAAAACGCCTCGCCCATAACGCTGGAGTTTAGAAGAATGAGAGGGGATCTCATAGAAACATATAAAACCTCTTTACATGTTTCTATGTTCTTGGAACCTTCCTTCAGGCAGGGGACTCAACCCATGTTAATCCCAAGAGTCATCACCCAAGAGGACAAAGATTCAGGCTCATAAATGGAGACTGAAGTGACTTACCCACAGCCGGAATTCAACGTTGCGAAAGAGCCCCCATAGTGGCCCTTCAACACTCGGATAGGAAGCAACAAACCCCATCATTTTTTAATAAATTTAGTGTACCCAATTCATTTTTTCCGATTAAGGGGCAATTTAGCGTGTTCAATCCACCTACCTTTTTACAGCATGGTAGCACAGTGGTTAGCACAGTTGCTTCACAGCTCCAGGGTCCCAGGTTCAATTCCCGGCTTGGGTCACTGTCTGTGCGGAGTCTGCACGTTCTCCCCGTGTCTGCGTGGGTTTCCTCCGGGTGCTCCGGTTTCCTCCCACAGTCTAAAGATGTGCAGGTTAGGTGGATTGGCTATGCTAAATTGCCCTTAGTGTACAAAAAAGATTTGGTGGGGTTACGAGAGGGTGGAGGTGTAGGGATAGGGTGGAGGTGTGGGCTTGGGTAGGGTTCTCTTTCCAAGAGCCGGTGCTGATCCGATGGGCTGAATGGCCTCCTTCGGCACTGTAAATTTTATGTTACTATGTTACTATATGTTACCTTACACATCTTTGGGTTGTGGGGGCGAAACCCACGCAAATACAGGGAGAATGTGCAAACTCCATATGGGCAGTGACCCATAGCCGGGATCGAACCTGGGACCTCGGTGCCGTGAGACTGCAGTCCTACCACTGCGCCACCGTGCTGCCCGACATTCCCCCATCTGATTCACGCCCCCAAATCCAGATCCACTGACAGCGGGCAGTGAGGCAAAGGCGGCCCATGCTCATGGGAGAAAGGTGGGGGCAATCTGGGCTTGGGGTGGGGGGTGGCGAGGGATGTGATAACCCTCAAGAGGTCCACGAGGAACCATTCATCGATCTCCCCGTGGGGCTTGTGGAGTAGAGTTCCCATGGTAACTGGCGGAGGCCCACCCAGAGGGGACTCGTCACCTAGCCCTTTAAGATCTGGACTGGGTGTTCTGTTAGTTCTGG
Source organism: Scyliorhinus torazame (assembly GCF_047496885.1). Classification (NCBI taxonomy): domain Eukaryota; kingdom Metazoa; phylum Chordata; class Chondrichthyes; order Carcharhiniformes; family Scyliorhinidae; genus Scyliorhinus; species Scyliorhinus torazame. Next base: position 160,492,054 of record NC_092724.1, on the reverse strand, counting down.
GCTGGGATACCTGTGTTATATCCAATGGGTGCGGCTTTACTTTTGAGTTCACAATAGATCTGTTTAAACCTTCATCTTCGTGTTTCCTGGATCACTACAGGTGGAAATTGCTGCTCATCAATAAGTGGAGAAGAGACGAGCAGTCTGACAGATTAGGGACAATCGAAGGTGTGAGAGAGGTAGTGGTGAGGTAGAGCTGGGTGTCGTCAGCATACCTGTGGAAACTAATGTTTTTTTTGGATGTTGTCACCAAGGAGCAGTTTGCAGGAGAGGGCCAAGGATAAATTCTGAGGAACACACCAGAGATCACACTGTGAGAAGAGGAGCTGTCGCAGTGCTGAATTTCAATTACAGTGTGGTAGCGGGCTTGACCCGCCACCAGCGAACTTGCCCAGGGCAACCTGGAATACAGATTGGCTTCACACTCCATAAAGGTGGCCAGCTAGTTCCCATTGTTAAGGCCCAATTGGGGTCATTTTACAGTGTTGCTGATGCTTAACTGGAACAATCCCCCTGCATCGTGTCCAGGGAATGATTGGAGCCAGCAGCTTCATTCCCCCAAAGAGGGGACATGGACATTCCTGTGATGGAGCCATTGTCCTATGAGGAAAGTTTAAATAGACTGAGCCTTTATTCCCTACAGTTTAAAAAATGAGATGAGACCTCATTCAAACATATCAAATTCTTACAAGGCTGGACAGAGCAGATGCAGGAAGGATGTTCCCCCTGGCTGGGGGTCTGGAACCAGGGGACACAATCTCAGAATAAGGGGTAGGCCATTTAGAACTGAGACAAGGAGGAGTTTCTTTACTCAGAGGATGGTGAATCTTTGGAATTCTCTCCCCAGATAGTAGTGGAGACTCAGTCATTGTACATGATCAATACTGAAATTGATACATTTCTACATACTAGAAACATCAAGGGAGACAGGGATTGTGAAGTGTTTAAGTAGATCAGCTATGGTCCAATTAAATGGGGAAGCAGGCTTGAAGCTGGGCTGAATGGCCTCACCTGATCCCATTTATGATCTTATGAAAAGCTGTCTGCACAGCCAAGCAGATGGGTTTCCTGTGGGTCCACGTTCTGCCCTTTGAAATCTTTAATTTTATGCCTCAGAACACACCTCCATGTTGAGTCAGTAGTGTTGCCTGATGCCTGGCTTTTGGGCTGGCTTCTGAAGCCCACCGTCATCCTTAATAAGATGGTGAGCATGATGATTACCAATTAGAAGGCCACCTCCAGGAATATTGCTGAGTTAGTCTCACTGTCAACAAGTGCAGGTTTGGAACCTTCATTTGTCACATCATAGAGACTGAAATTTGTGGGAAAATCCTGCCTATTAACTCTTTCTCTGTAGATGCTGCCAGACCTGAGTATTTCCAGTGTTTTCTGGTAGTTTAAATTTCCTGCTTCATCGCTCTTTTGCTTTGGTTGCGAAGCTAAATTTCTCACCTGCAAAACCACTTTGGAGTGGAAATATGTGCATGATATTTAATTAGTTTCAGTCTGGATCAACAATCGAAGCACTGCTCTGCATCCCATTGTGTGGCTAACAGACACCTGAGTCATGAGCAAAGTTAACAGAAAATGAGCAAGAATTTGGTATTTTTGAGTTTCTGGGGATATGAAAACTTGGCTTGATGAAACTACTTTAAGAAAGGAACACATTATGCTGCAAAAGCTGGACGTGATTTCAACAACATTTTCCCTCCTCATCAATATGGGGCCAAATAAGCTGAAGTTTGAAATGTTTGATGTGGAACAATTTTATTTGTTAACTGTGTTGTTGTTGGGTTTGTAGTGTGTGACATGGTGTCTTATGGTCTGAGAATCTGAAGGATCGCCTTGACTGCACTAACTATAGTTCATTTATTTTACAGTTCTTTTATCTTGGCATTGTGACATATACACCCTCATTTGCACTAAGTCAAGGCAAGTCGTACATGTTCTTATCGTTATTACTTTAGTTGTTCCACAGTAAGTACTGTTGTGAGTCTCTTCTCTGTTAATCAGTTTTATAATCAGTTATGTCACCGTGTATAAAGTGGAAAGTAAAGGATGTGAAAGTTTGTGAATTCCCTTCACAAAGGATGTGTGATGGAGCAGAATTCTTCCCCACTGAAACACAACTGCACAGACACCATCCCAAAATGCAGGGGCATCTTTGACTTTGTCTGTATATATGTTTCTGGAACCTACCTCTTCATTCACTTGAGGAAGGAGCAGTGCTCCCAAAGCTAGTGATTTGAAACAAACCTGTTGGACTTTAACCTGGTGTCAGACTTCTTACTTGTTTAGTTGAGTTAAACCCACACAGATTATGAACGAGTTGTTTTGATTTGGAAGATTAAACACCATTTTGTTGGCACGGTGACCAGTGAGGCACGCCCTTGCTGCTGTATCTTCTCTATTTCAACCTCCACATTGTCCAAGAGTGGTTGAGACATCTTCCTCAGTGGAAAGAGGTAAATTGGTTTAGTATAAGCTGGTAGGATAATATGGGACTCGGTCTTTCTTTTCCCTAGCTTTGTAAATATTTGTTGGAACTTATTTTGGAATGTACTGTTGTAATTCTCCAGCAGCTTCACCCACCTTGCAGATTAATTTCAATTTTAGGCATGCCGGCCTACTCAGGCGAGAGCGCTCTTAATTTTCGAGAGCTTCAAGGATTTTTTGATCTTTATATTTCAGTTTCACTGTGAATTGATCTTTCACTGTTAAAGTAATTCCCCAGGATACTAAAATGTAATAGATGGGAGTTGCAATGTAATCGATTAGGGCATTTGACTTCATCTCTTAAATAAAAACCCCAGCTCCTGTGTTTGATTCAAACTCTGTGGTGTGTCCAACCAGTTTGAGTTCAATGTTCTAATACTTGTTTTCAGTATAATTTCCCTCACTGGGAAGGTTAATTCCTATTCTTGTGGTTCTTCCACTTCTTGTACCTTGCTGGGCGAAAAATGTTTTTTTTGGAGGATTGTAAGCTTTTCGAGTGACAGACCGTTTTGAAGTGGCCTATAAGTGCCACTCTTAAGGTGGTGTGGTCCCGTAATCCAGTGAGCCAGGATAATGTTCTGGTGGACATGCATTTGAATCCTGGGTGAAATGTGAATCCAATAATGAAATCTGGATTAAAAGTCTAACAATGACTCTTGGTCATGGTTGAATCTTAAACAGCCTAGCTCAGTTCAGAATGGGCTATAACTGCTGGCCAGCCTTAACCCCTGATTGAATTAAAATAAAACTCCACACCCTCCTCCACTGGACATTCTTTTCTTTTTGTGGTTTATTTCAAAGTTTTGAATGGTCACACTCAAGCTCATAGAGACGATCATAGAGATAATTACAGTGCAGAAGGAGGCCATTCGGCCCATCGAGTCTGCACCAGTCCTTGGAAACAGTGCCCTACTTAAGCCCACACCTCCACCCTATCCCCGTACACCCAGTAGCCTGACCAAATCTTTTGGACACTAAGGGACAATTTATCATGGCCAATCCACCTAATCTGCACATCTTTGGACTGTGGGAGGAAACCGAAGCACCCGGAGGAAACCCACGCAGACACGGGGAGAACGTGCAGACTCCACACAGTCACCCGAGGCCGGAATTGAACTTAGGTCCCTGAAGCTGTGAGGCAGCTGTGCTAACCACTGTGCCACCATGCCGCCCCAGAGCAGGAAAGGCCAATCTGCCTATCAAACTGTTCCACATTCAATTAAATTATTGTTTACCTGGTTGTCATCTGCTCCCCCCTCCCCCAATCCTCATTTAACACTGACTTGAATAAGTTTTATTAAATTAAAATTAATTAATAATCTTTATTGTCACAAGTAGGCTTACATTAACATTGCAATGAAATTACTGTGAAAATCTCCTAGTCACCACATTCCGGCGCCTGTTCGGGTACACAGAGGGAGAATTCAGAATGTCCAAATTACCTAACAGCACATCTTTCGGGACTTGTGGGAGGAAACCGGAGCACCCGGAGGAAACCCACGCAGACACAGGGTGAACGTGCAGACTCCGCACAGATAGTGCCCCAAGCCGGGAATCGAACCTGGGACCCTGGCGCTGTGAAGCAACAGTGTTACCCACTGTGCTACCGTGCCTCCCACAATGACCTAGCCTCCACTGTTTTCTGGGGAAGAAAACTCCACATATTAACGTTCTCCTAATCAAAAATGGTTGATTCTTATCTCTTATTCTTATTCCTCTTATTCTTAAATCGTGACCTTCCTAATTGCTTACATCGATTGGCCACATCAAAATTAAACATTTTTCCTATTGATTCTGCATACTCTGGCAGCCACAATCTTGATATAAAATCAGAAGCTGAGTATTATTAAAAGAAAACTATGTTTTAAATATGATCTTCATAATTGCCCAAATTTTACCCTTTGTGCATATGTATAGAATGTAGTACAGCAGTTAGCTTCAATTATGTCATAATTTCAGAATTTCGCATTTTAAGAACTGTTTTTTCCATAATTTATTATCAATCATTTTATTTTTCAGTTACTGGGATGGACCTGTGGATTTCAGTTGTAATAACAGGACTTGTGGGTACACTGTATACAACACTGGTAAGAAATTTTGACTTAAACGGCATTCTGAGAATTTATAGTTTATTTAATTTTTTAAAAACTTGTTCATGGGGTGTGAGTGTCGCTGACAATGTAAACTTTTATTGCCAATCCCTAATTGCCCTTGAGCAGGTTGTGGTGAGCAGCCTTCTTGTACCACTGTAGTCTTGGTGATGTAGGTGCACTCACAGTGCTGTTAGCGAGGGAATTCCTGAGTTTTGACCCAGAAAAAGTCAAATAAGCCAAGTCAGGGTGTTGGGCGACTGAGAGGAGAACTTTTTGATGGTGTTGGCCCCATGGGGCTGCTGCTCTTGTTCTTTTATGTGGTAACGGTCACAGGCCTCCTTACAGCCCATTCCAGACACTGCCTTCCAGGACCCCCACCATCACACCCCAAACCTCCCAGAGGCCCCTTGTTATCTGCCCTAACCCTCATCTTTCATACCCCCCTCCACCCACCTTTCATGGACATGGCCCCCCTCAGACCCTGACCTTGGTAGTGCCATCCAGGCACCCTTGGCAGTGCCAAGGTGACAGAGCCAAGGTGCCAGCCAGCAGTGCCAAGGTACCCGCGTTCAAGTGGTTACACCAGGAGACCACCCTGCAATGCCCCTGGCCACCAAGGGGCCTTTGATGGTCTGGTAGACCCCCTGGGTGTCGTTTCGCCTGATCCACATCTGTGTGGATCAGTACTGAACTGCACCCAGCTGCGGCCTCCCGCGTAAGATCACTTAAGTAGGTTTACACCCGACTTAGGCATGTGCCATTTGGTCACACCCATTTTGGGCTGAATTCTGATTCTGTTGCCTCTCAAGATTTGGGCATATCTCGCGAGGCGTAAAGGCTGCCGGGACGTTCGCGGGAAGCTTCTCTCGGCTTCTCCCGGCAACTACGGCGCGCTCTCGCTCAAACGCAACGAGGTCGGTAGATAGCGCCTTAGATTTCATTTCTAGCCAAGGGTCTTAAGTGATATGGCGAATGTCGTGCCCCTGTTCAAAAAAGGAACTAGGGATAACCCTGGGAATTACAGGCCAGTTAGTCTTACTTCGGTGGTAGGCAAAGTAATGGAAAGGGTACTGAAGGATAGGATTTCTGAGCATCTGGAAAGACACTGCTTGATCAGGGATAGTCAGCACGGATTTGTGAGGGGTAGGTCTTGCCTTACAAATCTTATTGAATTCTTTGAGGAGGTGACCAAGCATGTGGATGAAGGTAAAGCAGTGGATGTAGTGTACATGGATTTTAGTAAGGCATTTGATAAAGTTCCCCATGGTAGGCTTATGCAGAAAGTAAGGAGGCATGGGATAGTGGGAAATTTGGCCAGTTGGATAACGAACTGGCTAACCGATACAAGTCAGAGAGTGGTGGTGGATGGCAAATATTCAGCCTGGATCCCAGTTACCAGTGGCGTACCGCAGGGATCAGTTCTGGGTCCTCTGCTGTTTGTGATTTTCATTAATGACTTGGATGAGGGAGTTGAAGGGTGGGTCAGTAAATTTGCAGACGATACGAAGATTGGTGGAGTTGTGGATAGTAAGGAGGGCTGTTGTCGGCTGCAAAGAGACATAGATAGGATGCAGAGCTGGGCTGAGAAGTGGCAGATGAAGTTTAACCCTGAAAAGTGTGAGATTGTCCATTTTGGAAGGACAAATATGAATGCGGAATACAGGGTTAACGGTAGAGTTCTTGGCAATGTGGAGGAGCAGAGAGATCTTGGGGTCTATGTTCATACATCTTTGAAAGTTGCCACTCAAGTGGATAGAGCTGTGAAGAAGGCCTATGGTGTGCTCGCGTTCATTAACAGAGGGATTGAATTTAAGAGCTGTGAGGTGATGATGCAGCTGTACAAAACTTTGGTAAGGCCACATTTGGAGTACTGTGTACAGTTCTGGTCGCCTCATTTTAGGAAGGATGTGGAAGCTTTGGAAAAGGTGCAAAGAAGATTTACCAGGATGTTGCCTGGAATGGAGAGTAGGTCTTACGAGGAAAGGTTGAGGGTGCTAGGCCTTTTCTCATTAGAACGGAGAAGGATGAGGGGCGACTTGATAGAGGTTTATAAGATGATCAGGGGAATAGATAGAGTAGACAGTCAGAGACTTTTTCCCCGGGTGGAACAAACCATTACAAGAGGACATAAATTTAAGGTGAAAGGTGGAAGATATAGGAGGGATATCAGAGGTAGGTTCTTTACCCAGAGAGTAGTGGGGGCATGGAATGCACTGCCTGTGGAAGTAGTTGAGTCGGAAACATTAGGGACCTTCAAGCAGCTATTGGATAGGTACATGGATTACGGTTAAATGATATAGTGTAGATGTATTTGTTCTCAAGGGCAGCACGGTAGCATTGTGGATAGCACAATTGCTTCACAGCTCCAGGGTCCCAGGTTCGATTCCGGCTTGGGTCACTGTCTGTGCGGAGTCTGCACATCCTCCCCGTGTCTGCGTGGGTTTCCTCCGGGTGCTCCGGTTTCCTCCCACAATCCAAAGATGTGCGGGTTAGGTGAATTGGCCAATGATAAATTGCCCTTAATGTCCAAATTGCCCTTGGTGTTGGGTGGAGGTGTTGAGTTTGGGTAGGGTGCTCTTTCCAAGAGCCGGTGCAGACTCAAAGGGCCAAATGGCCTCTTTCTGCACTGTAAATTCAATGATAATCTATGATTAATCTAGGACAAAGGTTCGGCACAACATCGTGGGCCGAAGGGCCTGTTCTGTGCTGTATTTTCTATGTTCTATGTTCTGTGATATGGAGGTAAGCCCTCTGTAATATGAATAGAGATTAACCACAATCTTGTTGAATGATGGACCAGGCTCAGTGACTGAGTGAGTGGCCTGTTCTATTCCTATGTTCCTATCAAAGAGAGAGTCCACTATGATGCATTTAAATTTGACTGAATTGACAACTTTAATCATGAGCCAATCAGCTCATGATGCAATCAGCATTATCAACTCTCTCTTAGCTATTGAGTTAAATCTATTATTATTTCTGCTCAGGGCGGTATTAAAGCTGTTGTTTGGACAGATGTATTCCAGCTTTGCATAATGGTGATCGGCCTTGTGGCTGTGCTGATTCAGGGATCAATTCACGTTGGAGGTTTTGGAAAGATTTGGAACATTGCAAAGAAGGGGAACCGGACTGATATTTTTGAGTGAGTATTTTTGCCTTGAGTGTTAAAGATGGAAAGAACGGATGGGATTCTTCTATTTTCAGTCTATGTTCAGTCATGATGCCTATAATGCCGACCAGAATAGTGAGATCCTCTGTCAGTTTCTGTACTTGGAGCCTCATTCATTATGTATAAGTGTGTTCCCGTCTAAGTCACCTGGCTAATTCAACCGCCTGCTGTCAGCTGATCTTGGTTTCGGACAATGCTCGGCACAACATCGAGGGCCGAAGGGCCTGTTCTGTGCTGTACTGTTCTATGTTCTATGTATAAATGTGTTCCCTCTAAGTCACCTGGTGGGCCAGCAGCTAATTAACCCGCCTGCTGTCAGCTGGCGGGTTCAAAAGTCCCAGCGCCCAAAACACCCCTGTCACTCTCTCCAGCCCACCATCTTCACCATACAGTGCAAGATGTCAGCATCCCAGAGGATAACGGCTAGCTGCCTCAAGAAGAGGTCTGTTCCTTGATTCAACACCCTCCCCACAAGCCCATCACCTGCGAGTCGCCCATGCCCACTTGGACCTCAACCACATTTGGAGTCTTCCAGCACACCCTTCCAGTAAACCATGTGGTATCCTTTTGACTCTGAATTTGTTTCTGATTTTTTCATACAGCCCTGTCAGGTCCAGTTATCCTCTCGGTCTTCGGTCTTCCCTCTGTCTTCTTTGTTCACCTTCTTTATTCACCTCCTAGCCCCTCTGCAGGCCATTGTGAGAACTTGTCCATCACTCCACCCCTCCAACATTCCTTGCACAGACCTCCTTCCACATTTCTCCTCCTGTCTTCATTAGGCCACACCCGACCCCCTATCGAAGTTCGGATCTTTGTTGCGGTGGCTGCCTGAGTCCGCAGCACAGGATTGTCCAAGTAGACACTGGTGTGTGGCACCGGGGGGGAGAAGACTCCTTTACTCCCCAACCCCAGCCGCTGTACTGGTCTGACCCAGTGGCACAGGAGGGTCCATGAGTGCAGCAGCAGGAAGCTGTCTATGAAAACCAGCTCAGCATGGATATGGAGACAGGAACCACTCTTCCCCGGCAGAGTGGTGAACAACGCATCAGGAGCAGCTCAGCACCATGGCAGAAGGTTGATTCACACACCCCAATGTCTCTGGTGAGCTCAGGATCCCCTTGTGCACTGAGTAACAATCGGGTTTGATGCTGATGTCATTTCCTGCTGACGTGACGCAAGATTGAAAAGGCTGACGGGATGTTCGCGAGCAGCTGTTTTAATCAGCATTCATGAAATGCAAATGAATGCAAATGACCACCTACCAGCGGGAACACCAAGTCGCCATTAACCTGCCTTTAGGAGAATTGCTGCGTGATCTTACACCGGCAGGTTCACGACTTTTAGGCTCCCGCTAATGATATGCAAACGGTGTCTACCGTACGTGCGGAATGAAACACATTGACACCGTTTCTGAGGTGACAGAGAATCGTAAATTGGTGTCAAATCGGCACATGCCGCGATTTTGCCGTCGGAAGCTATTCCCCACCCAATAGCATTTCTCGATTTTGGCATCAGCTAACGTAGAATTCCCTAGTCTCCCAAATGGAGAATTCCGGCCCAGCTACACTTTTGCACTTTGAAGTCAATGGAGAATAAAATCAGAAGACGTGTACAATAAGGACCCAAACTGAGTCTACCTGGTAGGTTTAGTTTAAATTGGGGCTTTAGTTTCTTAATTTTACCCATAATGTGATCTCACTTCTAGTGAAGTGGAATGCAGATTTTATTATGCTGATAAAGAGCTTGATGGGATAAGGAATAGGGAATTGTCCCTTGAACCTATACCCCAATTTAATCACAGTTGATCTGTACCTCAAATCATTTACCAGCCTTGATATTGGTGGGTTAAAGAATAAATCAAACATCATTTATTCAACAATACAGAATTAGAGCTGGGTCTCTCTAACATAAGCAGATAGGTTAAATGAATGGCCAGAAGAAGGAAGTGTGGGACTGGTACTTTCGCTTACTTGGAGAACACCCATGTCATGACAAAGCAACTTAAATAAAGTAGCATTCTGGGTCATGAAGCGTAATTTGCATACAGTTTTGGTGAAGTAACTGGGGATACTTTTCTTTCAGCTTTGATCCTGACCCAAGGAAAGTATACACAACTTGGACTGTTTGCATTGGAGCTGTATTTGGATGGACATCAATTTATGGTTGTAACCAAGTACAGGTGCAAAGATACTTGGCCTGCAAGAGTGAGAGAGAGGCAATAAAGTAAGTTAACATGATAAATACAATTCAATTCATCAGATAAAATTGCGAAATAATTTTCTGTCACATTTTCATGGTTACAATAAACAAATTGAAAAGAACTGAGCAGACATTTTGTTTAGAAAAACAGAAACTGATGAGGCCCAAATCCTATTTGAAATTTAAAATTTAACTTGCATTTTCAAATATTTGGAGATACTTCAACTACCAACTGGTTATTGCCGTGTAATTAATTTTTGTAATTTCATGGACTCTAAGTGTTTCTGTTAAGGCCAACATTTATTCACCATCCCTATTTGCCCTTGAGAGGATAATGCTGAGCCGCGTTGAACGGTTGCAGTCTGTGGTATAGGTTCTGAGAGTGCTGTTAGGGAGTTCCAGGATTTTTACCGAGTGATGATGAAAGAACAGCAATATATTTCCAGGTCAGGATCATGGTGTGTGTTTGGGGGGAAACTTGAATCTGGTGGTGTTCCCAAGTGTCTGCTGCCTGTATAAATCTAGACGGTTGAAATCATTTGTTCAGAAGGTGCACTGTAAGACCCTTTGGTGAGAGGTTGCAGTGCATCTTTTAACTGGTCAGTGATGCAACCACCATGGGGCTGGAGGGAGTGAGCATTTAAGTGACGAATTCTGACCTACACTTAAAGCCCTGGGGCTGGATTCTCCATTGCGGGATACTGCGAATCGCCGGCAGTGCAATCATGCCTGTGGATTTCCGGAAGGTGTCACAAGCCGACTCAGGGCTGAATTTTATTTTTGGTTTTGGGGACGCACAGATGAAAGTTTCTCCCCTTGTAACCACAGAAGCAACTTTACTTTTCCTTATCAACTCGCCTTCCAGCTCTAATTAAAGTCTACAACATGCCTTTTCACTGAAAGGAAATCTTAATTTCTCCAAAGATCCTTTTCTTCTGACTCCCTTACCAAAGGGACTGAATGATGGGGATCTAACGCATGCCCTACAAGCCCCCTAATGCAAACAGTTATCAGCAAAGCTCTCTGAATTGATACTGACATGCAAGTTTTTACATCTGATGCAAAATGTTGATCTCTAAAGAGACCTTTTATTTCTCTTATAATCGTTTATTTTATTTCTCTCATTTCTTTCACCATTCTTTTGGGGGAATCTTGTGTCTGTGTGCTTTGCAGCAGGTATGCTACTCACACATTCTCAAACATGATGCCCAAATTTACCCCAATAGAAACATATTACACCAGAACCTCTCTGCCTCTTTAAGTGGGATCTTGGTTGTTGTCTTAACCCCTCAGCTGCAGCAACACCCTCATGGCAGCTGGTGGTGTTTCAGGTTGCCTGTGTCCTAAGGCCTCTGACAAACATTCCCACCTCAACTGCATTGGATTCAATCAGGTGCCAAGGGGTCAGTGGCTCAGGGAAGATTTCCCAGAGTGCTTCTGACTTTCTGAAAAATATACTTTTAAAATTAGATTGGTTCTTCCCTATTGATGCTGATCTTGGAGGAACATTTTGGAACGCTCATAAAGAAGAAAGAGGCGGTCAGCAAAGACGTGGTGACTCACTAATGTGCTATTAGTCTCTCATGTCTTGTCTCTTTCATTCTCTTATTTAAGTCTGCGCCAGCAATGGTTAGAGATTGTGAAATGACAGCCACAACTTCTGCTGACGTCGGTCAGAGGTAGATATTGGGGACTGCCTAAAATCTGACCGGTGATACAGGCTGAGCACATTGCACAAAAACTTTAGGGTCTGATGGAATACTTGGAATGGTCTAGATTGGAATTTCAATGACTAATTATGCTGATTGGATTAACCCGTCTCTCCAACTTTTCTTTTAATTCATATAGTTTTGATTCACAATGAGAATTGTCCAGCCCCGCCCTTGTTTCTTTCAAACGCTCCGTAAATGCAGCCTGTGAGTCACACATTCCAGTTTAAGACATGTAGGTCACGATTCACCCCAAAAATGACTCCGCGTGATTTAATTAAATGGGAACAGAGTCTCATAGTGAGAGCCTTTAGCTGCATGTTTCATGGCGCTATCGAACGGCACTCGGGTAAATAGGGATCCTCGGCAGGGAACCCGCAGCCGAGGCCACAAATAGCCCAGTTTCCGGCACAGGAGCTCTACCTGCTGGAAGTCCTCAGTGTCGTGAGAAATCGGGGTGCCATTTAAAAATGGCGTCCCAATCTTTGGAGTCTCTAATGTAACCGTGACCCACAAGCCCCAACCTACTATGAGGGGGGTCAACAGGCCGCCACATCCCCCCCCCCCCTAAACACCCGTGCCTGATTGCCACTGCGGGAAAAATGCCAGCTTGGCACCTTGTCTGTGCCAACCTGGTACCCTGGCAGTGCCCATGCCAGTGCCACATAGGCGCAGCGAGGGTGAGTGGCAAGCAGTACCAGGATGGCAGCCAGGTAGCACTGCCAGGGTGAGCAGCTGGCAACACCAGATGGCACCAGCAGTGCCACTTGCCTGAAGGGCATGCATCTGGGGCCTCTGAGCCGCTGGGAGACCCCCACAAGTGCAGTTCCGCCTGGGCCCCATTTGTGGAGACCAGCGCTGAACGGCAATCATCCAAGGGGCGAGATTAGGATGGGCCGAAGTCCCGCTGCTAAAATGCCTGCCCCGCCGGCGTAGATTAAACCACCTCTCTTACCAGCAGGACAAGGCGGCGCAGGCGGGCTCCGGGGTCCTGGGGGGGGGGGCGCGGGGCGATCTGGCCCCGGGGGGTGCCCCCACGGTGGCCTGGCCCGCGATCGGGGCCCACCGATCCGCGGGCGGGCCTGTGCCGTGGGGGCACTCTTTTCCTTCCGCCTTCGCCACGGTCTCCACCATGGCGGAGGCGGAAGAGACTCCCTCCACTGCGCATGCACGGGAATGCCGTCAGCGGCCGCTTACGCTCCCGCGCATGCGCCACCCGGAGATGTCATTTCCTCGCCAGCTGGCAGGTGCCAGCACCAAAGGCCTTTTCCGCCAGCTGGCGGTGCGGAAATTAGTCCGGCGCGGGCCTAGCCCCTTAAGGTTGGGGCTCGGCCCCCCAAGATGCGGAGCATTCCGCACCTCTGGGGCGGCGCGATGCACGACTGATTTGCGCCATTTTGGGCGCCAGTCGGCGGACATCGCGCCGATACCGGAGAATTTCGCCCCAGGTCTCTGAGGCGAAGGGGATAGATCCCAACACCTCGGGGGGGGGGGGGGGCCGCGGGAAACTGCAAATTACAGTGAGACTAGCGATCTTGCTTTAATATGGAATCTGCTAAAAGATGATCCACAATGGGCATGATTTACATCACAAGGTCTGATGAGATTGTTTTAGATCTCACAAGGCATTGCGAGCCGGGTCGATCCTGGGAGCGGGGTCTCCCGGCTTCTAAATGCCACATTGCGGCGTGGGGTGTTGCTTTTTTGGACACAGCGCGGCCGTTCGATCGCATCCTAGGTGCCATTTTGGGCTGGTTTGGCGGGTTGTTTCCTGCCAGTTTTTGGGGTAAAATCCGGACCTGCATTCACCCACACGTTTGGGGCTTGAGGAGTTTCTCACCGCTCAAGCTCGCACTTAGAAATTGTTTCTGCAATGGGGAACTAATTTCGTTGGCTTGGCAGATCCCTCAGAGATCAGGGTGCCCTTTTTAAAGGGCGCACCAATCTCTAAGTGAGCTTGTGTGACCCCCAAACCCCTACCCATTGACAATGCACCCCCTCCCCCTGCAGAAATGGACATCAACTCCTCAACCCCCCCCCCAAGATTATTATTAAGTGATCACATCCCGCTATGAGGTTGCTGAGGGCCCCCCCCCCCTACCTTTAGGGCCTCCCCCTTTCATTCCCTCCCCTTTCAGCACCTCCCCCACTTAAAGCCATGGAGTCATAGATGTTCACAGCATGAAAAAAGGCCCTTCGGCCCAGCTTGTCCATGCCGCCCAGTTTCTATCACTAAGCTAGTCCCACTTGCCCGCATTTGGTCCATATCCCTCTATACCCATCCTGCCCATGTAACTGCCTAACTGCTTTTTAAAGGACAAAATCATACCTGTCTCTACCACTGCCTCTGGCAGCCCGTTCCAGACGCTCACCACCCTCTGTGTGAAGAAATTTCCCCTCTGGTCTCTTTTGTATCTCTCCCCTCTCACCTTAAACCTGTGCCGTCTAGTTCTAGACTCCTCTACCTTTGGGAAAAAATGTTGACTATCTACCTTGTCTTTGTTCCTTATTATTTTATAGACATCTATAAGATCACTCCTATACCTCCTAAAAAAGGTCCCAGCCTATCCAGCCTCTCCTAATAACTAGACCATCCAGTCCTGGTAGCATCCTCTTCTGTACTCTTTCTACTAGTTTAACAGTATCCTTCCTATAATAGGGTGACCAGAACTGAACACAGTATTCCATGTGTGGTATTACCAATATCTTGTACAACTTTAACAAGACATCCCAACTTCAGGACCTCTTCATCACCCCCCCCCCCCAACCTTCATATCCTTCTTCAGCACCCAACCCTTCATACCCCACACTTCACCCCCCCTTTCATGGGCATGCCCCCCTTAGCCCACAACTTTTGGCAGTGTCAACCTGGCACCCTGGCACTGCCAGTCATTACCCAGGCAGAGCCTCTGATATGCCAACAATGCCGCCCTGGGGGCCACGGCACTACCCCGCCCTGTTCCTGACCACCCAGGGGGCTCCAATCATTTCTAAGACCCTTGAAGCAGCCATCAAGTCTGGTCTATGCTTGTGGCCGTTTTTGATTTGATTTGATTTGATTTATTATTGTCACATGTAGTAGTATACAGTGAAAAGTATGGTTTCTTGCATGCTGAACAAACAATGCATACTGTACATAGGGAAGGAAGGCAAGACTGCAGAATATAATGTTACAGTTATAGCAAGGTGTAGAGAAAAGATCAACTTAATAATAGGTAGGTCCATTCAAAAGTTTGATGGCAGTAGGGAAGAAGCTGTTCTTGAGTCGGTTGGTACGTGATCTCAAACTTTGGTATCTTTTCCCTGACAGAAGAAGGTGGAAGAGAGTATGTCCGGGGTGAGTGGGGTCCTTAATTATGCTGGCTGCCTTTCTGAGGCAGCAGGGATTATAGATAGAGTCAATGGATGGGAGGCTGGCTTGCTTGATGGACTGGGCTACATTCACAAACTTTTGTAGTTTCCTGCGGTCTTGGGCAGAGCAGGCTCCATACCAAGCTGCGATACAACCAGAAAGAATGCTTTCTATGGTGCATCTGTAGAAGTTGGTGAGGGTCGTAGCTAACATGCCAAATTACTTAGTCTTCTGAGAAAGTAGAGTCGTTGGTGGGCTTTCTTAACTATAGTGTCGGCATGGGGGGACCAGGACAGGCTGTTGGTGATCTGCACACCTAAAAACTTTCTACTTCGTTATGTTGCTCTTTTTAACCTTAGTCTATTTGCTCTGATTACGTCACCTTTGCTCATGAGTCGCCAGGTATCTTTATGATACCGCCACGTGGTTCAAGTTCAGGTTATGATTAATAATACAGCACACCGCTTAGTAAGGATTAAAACAACGGTCATTTATTATATACAACAAGCAATATTAATACACTAATACTACTATCTATATAATAAACCTATCACTACTGGCCAATACTTAACTTAGGAAGAGCCCACCAGGTCAGGGAAACGAATGGCTTGTCCAATCAGATCTGGCCCGTGGGATTCAAAAGGCTGCTACAGGTCGGTGGCTAGGAGTCTCTACCGGATAGCGATCGCTGGATTCAAACTTACTGTTGCCGGTTGCTGTTCTTGCGAAGGTCTCGAGCAGGCGAAGAGGAGAGAGAGAGAGATCTGAACTTAGACCCTCACTTTTATAGGGCCCAGGGGCTTCCCGCCTCCCGGGGCGGCCCTTGACCCTGAGTCCCAAGTGATTGGATCTGTCCCCAATCTCTGGGGTCGATGTGTCCAATGGTGAGGCGATTCCTCGATCGGGTGGTGGTCGCTCACCTGTCTTTGTTTCGGCCACTGCAGGCGCCGACAGGTCTGGCCCGGTATTCAATTGCTAATATGTTGCAATTGTTCCCGGCGATAGCCGATTTAACTGCAGATGTCTGAATAGATGGGCTGCAAACAGCCCTGAATGCAACTGCAAATACCTGGGTTGATGGGCTGTTGATAGCCCTTAGTATCGATCTGGGCTAACTTCCCAGAGCCGAATATGCAATACTGTCTGCAGCTGCCTGTTTGTGTCTTCTTAGCTGTTTTTCCCAGCAGTCTTTCGGGTTAGCCATTTTAAACTGGGTTTTGGCCAGATTAATCGGAACGCAGCCATTTTACGTGGCTACAGTTCCCATTGATGTAGACAGGAGCATGTTCTCCACTATGCTTCCTGAAGTCGATGACAATCTCCTTCGTTTTGTTGACATTGAGGGAGAGATTATTGTTGTCGCGCCAGTTCACCAGATTCTGTATCTCATTCCTATACTCTGTTTCGTCATTGTTTGAAATCCGACCCACTACGGTGGTGTCATCAGCAAATTTGAAAATCGAGTTGGACCATAAGACCATAAGACATAGGAACGGAAGTAAGGCCATTCAGCCCATCGAGTCCACTCCACCATTCAATCATGGCTGATTCAACTCCATTTATCCGCTCTATCCCCATAGCCCTTAATTCCTCGAGAAATCAAGAATTTATCAACTTCTGTCTTAAAGACACTCAACGTCCCGGCCTCCACCGCCCTCTGTGGCAATGAATTCCACAGACCCACCAGTCTCTGGCTGAAGAAATTTCTCCTCATCTCTGTTTTAAAGTGACTCCCTTTTATTCAAAGGCTGTGCCCCCGGGTCCTAGTCTCCCCTGCTAATGGAAACAACTTCCCTACGTCCACCCTATCTAAGCCATTCATTATCTTGTAAGTTTCTATTAGATCTCCCCTCAACCTCCTAAACTCCAATGAATATAATCCCAGGATCCTCAGACGTTCATCGTATGTTAGGCCTACCATTCCTGGGATCATCTGTGTGAATCTCCGCTGGACCCGCTCCAGTGCCAGTATGTCCTTCCTGAGGTGTGGGGCCCAAAATTGCTCACAGTATTCTAAATGGGGCCTAACTAGTGCTTTATAAAGCTTTAGAAGTACATCCCTGCTTTTATATTCCAAGCCTCTTGAAATAAATGACAACATTGCATTTGCTTTCTTAATTACGGACTCAACCTGCAAGCTTACCTTTAGAGAATCCTGGACTAGGACTCCCAAGTCCCTTTGCACTTCAGCATTATGAATTTTGGCACCGTTTAGAAAATAGTCCATGCCTCTATTCTTTTTTCAAAAGTGCAAGACCTCGCACTTGCCCACGTTGAATTTCATCAGCCATTTCTTGGACCACTCTCCTAAACTGTCTAAATCTTTCTGCAGCCTCCCCACCTCCTCAATAATACCTGCCCCTCCACCTATCTTTGTATCATTGGCAAACTTAGCCAGAATGGCCCCAGTCCCGTCATCTAGATCGTTAATATATAAAGAGAACAGCTGTGGCCCCAACACTGAACCCTGCGGGACACCACTCGTCACCGGTTGCCATTCCGAAAAAGAACCTTTTATCCCAACTCTCTGCCTTCTGCCTGACAGCCAATCGTCAATCCATGTTAGTACCTTGCCTCGAATACCATGGGCCCTTATTTTACTCAGCAGTCTCCCATGAGGCACCTTATCAAAGGCCTTTTGGAAGTCAAGATAGATAACATCCATTGGCTCTCCTTGGTCTAACCTATTTGTTATCTCTTCAAAGAACTCTAATAGGTTTGTTAGGCATGACCTCCCCTTACTAAATCCATGCTGACTTGTCCTAATCCGACCCTGCACTTCCAAGAATTTAGAAATCTTATCCTTAACGATGGATTCTAGAATCTTGATAACAACCGAGGTTAGGCTAATTGGCCTATAATTTTCCATCTTTTTTCTCCTTTAGAACTCTAGAATGTAGCCCATCTGGGCCCGGAGATTTATCAATTTTTAGTCCTCTTAGTTTCTCTAGCACTTTCTCCTTTGTGATGGCGTCCATATTCAACTCTGCCCCCTGACTCTCCTGAAGTGTTGGGATATTACTCATGTCTTCTACTGTGAAGACTGATGCAAAGTACTTATTTAGTTCCTCAGCTATTTCCTTGTCTCCCATCACTAGATTACCAGCTTCATTTTGGAGTGGCCCAATGTCTACTTTTGCCTCCCGTTTGTTTTTAATGTATTTAAAGAAGCTTTTACTATCATTCCTAATGTTACTGGCTAGCCTACCTTCATATTTGATCCTCTCTTTCCTTATTTCTTTCTTTGTTATCCTCTGTTTGTTTATGTAGCCTTCCCAATCTTCTGACTTCCCACTACTCTTTGTCACATTATAGGTTTTCTCTTTTGCTTTGATGAATTCCCTGACTTCCTTTGTCAGCCATGGCTGCCTAATCCCCCCTCTGATAACCTTTCTTTTCTTTGGGATGAACCTCTGTACTGTGTCCTCAATTACTCCCAGAAACTCCTGCCATTGCAGTTCTACTGTCTTTCCCACTAGGCTCTGCTCCCAGTCGATTTTCGTCAGTTCCTCCCTCATGCCCCTGTAGTTACCTTTATTTAACTGTAACATCTTTACATCTGATTCTACCTTCTTTCTTTCAAATTGCAGACTGAATTCTACCATATTATGACCACTGCCTCCTAAGTGTTCCCTTACTTTAAGATCTTCAATCAAGTCTGGCTTATTACATAACACTAAGTCCAGAATGGCCTGTTCCCTCATGGGCTCCATCACAAGCTGTTCCAAAAAGCCCTCCTGTAAACATTCAATGAATTCCCTTTCTTTGGGTCCACTGGCAACATTATTTACCCAGTCCACCTGCATATTGAAGTCCCCCATGATCACTGTGACCTTGCTTTTCTGACATGCACTTTCTATTTTGTGGTGCATTTTGTGCCCCTGTTCCTGACCACTGTTAGGAGGCCTGTACATAACTCCCATTATGTTTTTTTTGCCTTTGTGGTTCCTCAACTCTACCCACACAGACTCCACATCATCTGACCCGATGTCGTTTAGTGCTATTGATTTAATGTCATTCCTAATTAACAAGGCAAACCCGCCCCCTCTGCCCACCTCTCTGACTTTTCGATAGGTTGTGAATCCCTGGATGTTTAAATGCCAGTCCTGAACCCCCTGCAACCACATCCCTGTGATGCCTACCACATCATACCTGCCAGTCACAATCTGGGCCACAAGCTCATCTACCTTGACCCGTACACTGCGCGCATTTAAATATAGCATCTTTAATTCTCTATTGACCGTCCCTTTTTGTTTTCTTAGTGTGGTGGACCTTGATTTACTGAGCCTTTCCATACACTGTGTCATATTTTGTGAGATGGGACTATCGTAACCTCTCCTGAGTTCTGTCTTTTCGTGCTTTTTTGTATTCCTAAGCAGCTACGCTTCCCACTGATTACTTCACCTCTTGGTTCCCTGACTTTCCCTTCCCCCCCAATCTCTAGTTTAAAGTCCTATTGACCATCCTATTTCCTCTTTTCTCCAGAACACTGGTCCCAGCTCGGTTCAGGTGGAGACTATCCCAACGGTATAGGTCCCCTCTGTCCCAAAACTGATGCCAGTGTCCCATGAAAAGGAACCCCTCTTTCCCACACCACTCTTTCAGCCACGTGTTAACTTCCCTTATTCTTGCCTTCCTATGCCAATTTGCACGTGGCTCGGGCAGTAATCCGGAGATTATGACCCTTGAGGACCTGTTTTTTAATTTGAATCCTAGCTCTTTATAATCTCTAAACAGGTCCTCTTTTTTAGACTTGCCTATGTTGTTGCTACCGACATGGACCACAACAATTGAATCCTCCCCCTCCCTCTCCAGTATCCTTTCCAGCCGGTCAGAGAGAGATGTCCCGCACCCTAGCACCGGGCAGGCAACATACCATGCGGGACTCTTTATCCTGCTCACAAAGGATACTATCTATCCCCCTGATAATAGAATCCCCAACAACTACAACTTGCCTATTTACTCCCTCCCCTTGAATGGCCTGCTGAACCATGGTGCCTTGGTCAGCTGACTCATCCTTCCTGTAGCCCTGTTCGCCATCCACACAGGGAGCAAGTGCCTCGTACCTGTTGGACAGGGTCAAGGGCTGAGGCTCCTGAGCTCCTGACTGCTGGTTCCCTTTACCTGCCTGACTTGCAGTCACACCCTGCTGTTCCTGGCCACTGGCAGGATTTAAACTACTTACTCTGACAGGTGTGACTGCCTCCTGAAACACAGTGTCCAGGTAAGTCTCCCCCTCCCGGATGTGCCTCAGTGTTTGAAGCTCAGACTCCAGCTCATCAACTCTGAGCCGGAGCTCTTTGAGCAGCCAACACTTACTGCAGATGTGGTCGCTGCAGCTCGCAATGGGATCTGCCAGCTCCCACATCAAGCAGCTCAAGGGGAATTGGAGGGGAATTTGGCCACACAGTCATAGGTGTATAAGGAGTATAGTAGGGGCTGAGGGCAGCCTTGTGGGGCACCGGTGTTGAGGATGATCGTAGAGGAGGTATTGTTGCCTATCTTTACTGATTGTGGCCTGTGGGTTAGAAAGTTCAGGATCCAGTCGCAGAGGGAGGAGCCGAGGCCAAGGCCACGGAGTTTGGAGATGAGTTTTGTGGGAATGATGGTGTTGAAGGCTGAGCTGTAATCGATAAGTAGGAGTCTGACATAGGTGTCTTTGTTATCTAGGTGTTCAAGGGTAGAGTGCAGGGCCATGGAGATGGCGTCTGCTGTGGACCTGTTGCAGCGGTAGGCGAACTGTAGTGGATCAAGGCAATCCGGGAGGCTGGAGTTGATTCGTGCCATGACTAACCTTCCGAATCACTTCATTATGATGGATGTCAGAGCCACTGGACGATAGTGATTAAGGCACGCTGCTTGACTTTTTTTTGGTACAGGGATGATGGTCGTCTTCTTGAAGCAGATAGGGACCTCAGATTGTTGTAAAGAGAGGTTGGCCGTACTGATCCGCGCCCGGGTGAGGCCTTGCCAGTGCAGCCTGTGACACCCGGGGGCCGGGAGAATGTGGCCTCAACCAACCACAACCCAGCTCCTCAGTGCACAAGTTGGGGCAAGTTGTCAGCCGTGTGTTCCCCGCTGGAGCTCCCAATCTAACCCGGATGCTGCTTTATAGCGTTATGTTTCTCGGTGCTGCCAGCTAACTGCGCTCGCTTTGGGACTATGTTCCCACTTTGTTAAATCCCACTCTGAAACCTTTCCATTAAATCGCGCCCTAAGTCATTTTGATCCCTGGGGAGTTCCCCTCTGGGCTAGCCCACACTTCGAATTATTTTCATCACTGGGGGGGCGGAGCTTGCTGGCCAGGCTGGCTCCTCGGAGATTGGGCCACCATTTTAAAAGTGAGCTTGAGGGTTCCCCCACGCATGGACAATGTCTCCCCCCCACACACATGGACATTAATAAAGACTCCTCCAAGTGAGCTCTCTCCGCTATGGTTCGCTGAGGGCCTCCCTTTTCAGGCCTTTGTCCCCTCCACCCCCCCCCCCCCCCACCTAACCATGCAAGACCGGGCCCCGCTTATTGTGGGTGATACCCAGATTGCAACGCCTCATGAGATCTGGTTAGATGTAGCGAGAGGGAACGGCCATGGGGCAGCCCAAAGAGAGGCCTCTCCCTGCGTTTACTTGCCGTGTCCCGCTCCAATTCCGGCAGGATGCGGACGCTAGATCATCCCCTCTGTCTGTCTCTCTCCCTGAGCGCGATTTAACGAGAACAAAATAGAGTTCCCTTTTGGGCGTGAATAGTGGGGTGTTTCTCGGCGCCAAACGATCTCGCTATCAACAGGACTCTTTTTTACCTCAGCGAGAGGTACAGGAAGAGACCTCATGGAGTGGCACAGTGGCACAGTAGTTAGTACTGCTGCCTGCAGCGCCAGGGACCCGCGTTCAATTCCGACTTTGAGTGATTGTGTGGAGTTTGCACGTTCTCCCCGTGTCTGCGTGGGTTTCTTCCGGGTGCTCCGGTTTCCTCCCACAAGTCCCGAAAGACGTGCTCTTAGGTGAATTGGACATTCTGAATTCTCCCTCTGTGTACCCGAACAGGAGCTGGAGAGAGACGACTAGGGGCTTTGCACAGTAACTTCATTGCAGTGTTGTCAGCCTACTTGTGACAATAAAGATTATTATTATTAGGGTTATTGCTGAGCAAGTGCTGCTCAATAGCATTCGTGGCCACTCCTTGTATGATTTTCCTGATGATGCAGAATAGACTGACAGAAGACAATTCTCAGAGATTCAGTGGCACTATATGAAGAAAGGCACAGAGTTTCTTGGCCAACATTCTTCCCTCAGCCAAAACAAGTAAACTGGTCATTTTCCTGTTTGGTTTTGTGATTTGTGTTTTCCTACACAACCATATTTCAAAATGTAATCACTAAAGCATTCTGAGACATTCTAGGGACATGGAAGGTGTTATGTAAATGCAAGTTCTACCTTTCTTCATAAATATTGTAAGACTCAAATGATCTTGTTTTATGTACAGCTCACATTTAACTTTGGTTTTACAGAGCTCTAATCCTGAACTTGGTTGGCATTATTGCATTGTTCACGTTATCCTGCCTCTGTGGATTAGTTATGTACGCTGTTTATGAAACCTGTGATCCAATAAAGATGAATAGAGTTAGTACTTCTGACCAGGTAAGTCAAAATAAATTAAAAATTAAATTAGCTTGTCATAATATGCACTGTGCTTTGTTTCTTTGCACAAGCATCACCAACAATGTCTTTTTGTAATTCACATTCCTGACTCCACCATGAAAATGTATCAATTCCAGTGAGCACACTGTGGGCTGGATTCTTCTGCCCTGCCCGCCGCAAGATCGCCACGGGCGAGACGCGGACATTGGGAAAGCCCATTGGCCTCGGGCGGGATTCCCCGGTTGCCGGGCGGCCCTGTAGCTCATCTCAGGAATGAATTTTTCCAAGGTTTTCTTATCATCAGGGCCACCACACATTTCTCTAGGTGTCCTGGCATTGTTCACCATCTTTTGGTGCAACGCAACAAAATGATGACAGAATCACTATAGTGTACATTGCAACACATTTACGCATACTTAGCTAAATATCCTGCATTTACAACATTGTACCCCATCAAAGAATGGAAACATCAGCTGGAATTTAATATAGGGTGAAAGCCCCACAGTGAGGAAACCTCATTGGCACTTAATTCAATCAGGCACTTAACTATTTCACAGTAGGCCTTCCCCGGGATCAAGGACCCCCAGTGTGGAAATTCCAGCCCACTGAAAGATGCCAAATTTCCATTGCTCAGCAGCACAACAGGGAGCAGTGGCTCCTGCTGGTTATGCATGCATCCCAGGTCCAGAATCACCAAGGTACCCAGGTGTCAGATGAGCAATGGCAGGATGAGAATCATGCGGTAGGGGGTCACAACAGAGGAGGTTGGAGGCACGGTCAGCAGCAAGGGCAAGGGGTGGTTCTTTCCTACCTGGTGTTATATCAGGACCTGTGTGCCTTTGAATGAGGGACAGCCCCTGGAAGGCTGCCAGCAACCCTATTTTTCAGGCTTAACACAAAGCAAGCCTCCTGCCTGGGTGAATACCAGTGGCCATGGGCTGAGGCTCTTCAATAGAAGAATTAGAAGATTTGTTCCTGCCTGGGTGCATGGTATTATTCATTGTAATTATTTCATAGATACTGTTATTCGTAATTTCATAGGGTAGAAAGAACAAGTGACTCCTGAGCAACAAAATGGAATGATTGAACAACATAGGTCTTCAATCTCAGTGAGAAGCATTGGAGCCCTCAGTTGCCTCTGTGTGACACAACCTTTAAGAGGATAGATGAAAAAGACTGAATGATTCACAATTGCATCTGTGTTTCCTTGATCAACCATTCTGAAGACTACTGATTGTTGTTTCTAATATATTTTCAATATCTTCTATGCGACACAACTTTATCACAATATTTCAAACCCTCAATAAACTCATAAAATACCAAGATATGTTAATAGGTGAGTAGAAAAAACACAAGATTTAAGTCAATGGAAAATACTCTTGAGAATTGTGTACAGAACAAAACTGTTAATGATTCACTATTCGCCCATTATGCACTCCTGTCCTAGCCGTTTCACCCCAAAAAGCCTGCTCACAGTGAACTTCCATTAGCAACAAAACAAATCAATCTCCAGCCATGATTCCATCCTGTTTGAAAGATAATTATGAATGACAAAGGCCACCTAACCCAACTCATCTCATCAATCCAGAATGACATATGAACAGACTTATTAGCCGCAGGAGAAAGCCATTTGACCCCAGGAACCTGCTCCACCATTTGACAATAGTGCCTACATTATACTAGTAACTACAACTCAAAAAGTCTTTGATTAGCTATAAAGTAATTTGACACACTGTCAAATGTGTTGTTTAATTTCTGAGTTTTGTCTTTCTTTCATTATATCTGCATACAGTAGGCAGGGTGACTGTAGCAATGGTGAAATTGGAGGCTCAGTACTGATTCTCTGGGAATAACTAATCACAGAGCAATTAATTGATGATAGGAAAGTAGGTACAAAGAAATTACTACATTTATAAAGCAATTCCACTCTGTAGCTAATACAACCTTACCATTCTGACTTATCTGGCATCATCCCACAAAATACCATAAATGGCATACGCTCACTTTAGGCTAATGACACTATCCCCAGGATTTGCCAAACAAACATCTACCAGCATCTTATGAAAAATGTATAGTATTTTGGATTGCTGATCTGAATTTGTCAGAGAAGAATGATACAAGGCATTAAATTAAGTATTGTCTTAACTCAAAGAACTGGATAGATTCCACTTCTCACAGAAACTTTAATACAAATTGTGTGGTATACTGTTAAAGTTACACCCTCTGCCACCCCATCCCTCCAATCATTCCTGTGAGACTACAGCAACACTTCCTGCCAACACAGGAACTCGGCACCCAACCTCAAAAAAATGTTTCTCGGTGACTGCAATGCTGATAGACATCCCACTATGCAATGGCACAGTGCCATTTGTTTTGGCCTCGAGGAGATTCTCTTTGCGAGGCCGCACTAGCTCACCAGCAGGAAAGACTCCCCACAAATCAAGCACCAATTTGTCTGGCAGGCCCAATCTCTGCGATTTCACCTCTCCCCCCCCCCCCCCCCCCCCACACACACACACACACACACACACACACACACACACA
Source organism: Scyliorhinus torazame (assembly GCF_047496885.1). Taxonomy (NCBI): domain Eukaryota; kingdom Metazoa; phylum Chordata; class Chondrichthyes; order Carcharhiniformes; family Scyliorhinidae; genus Scyliorhinus; species Scyliorhinus torazame. Next base: position 160,466,858 of record NC_092724.1, on the reverse strand, counting down.
CACACACACACCACCACCACCTTTCAGGCCCCCCCAGCTTTATTCACACCCCTTACCCCCCAACTTTGGGGATGCCCGGGAATGCTCTATCACCCCCATCTACCTGACAAAGCCCCTGGGCCCTGGCAGTGCCAACCTGGCCTCTGTGCACCCTAAAAATGCCCCTGGCAGTGCCACATGGGCACCCTGGCAGTGCCCAATGTGCCAAGCTCCAGGGGAAGTGCCAGAGTTCCACTCTGCCCGGTTCCTGACCACTTGCGGTTCTCCAGCAGCCTGGGAGACCCCTCAGATGCCGTTACACCTGACCTGTGTTAGTGTGGACCGGTATTAAATGCATCTTAGCGAGATCGCACAGGCGCAGCTGCTGATTCCCAGGTGAATCTGACGTCCGGGTATTTAAGTGAGCCGTAAGGGTGACTCGTGACGGCATGGCATGGAGCCCGATTTGGTCCACGCCAGGCACAACGGGCTTCTGAATTGACCCCTAAGTTGTGCCTCTAGGACTGAATTGTGTGTGATTTGCATTCCCTTTGGGGGGGCTCTTCGGTAAGCGAAGAGCACAGTAGCACACGTGGCTAGCACTGTGGCTTCACAGCGCCAGGGTCCCGGGTTCGATTCCAGCTTGGGTCACTGTCTGTGCGGAGTCTGCACGTTCTCACCGTGTGTGCGTGGGTTTCCTCCGGGTGCTCCGGTTTCCTCCCACAGTCCAAAGACGTGCAGGTTAGGTGGATTGGCCATGATAAATTTCCCTTTGTGTCCAAAAAAAAAAGGTTAGGAGGGGTTATTGTGGTATGGGGATAGGATGGAAGTGAGGGCTTAAGTGGGTCGGTGCAGACTCGATGGGCCGAATGGCCTCCTTCTGCACTGTATGTTCTGTGTATCTAAGTATGAATCAGGAGTTGAAAATGGACCAGCACTCTGTTGGAGCGAATTCAGAGCAATTCCCGGCCCTGCGTGCATTTTAACTGCTGGGGCCGGAGTTAGGGTGAAAGAGCCTGACAGCTGGAGCTGTTTTTAAGCGCTCCACTGACCACACATTCACTGCAGCCACCAAGATGGCTCACAGAAGACCCCCCCCCCCCCCCCCCCCCCCCGAGGTCGGGAGTCCGAGGTGGACCCACAGCTCCATGACAGTGAGGAGGGGAGGGGCACCCTCTTCCCCAGCTTGGGCCGCAGACCCAAGCCTGCGCTCCTGACCATCAGCTGGGAGGTGGTGGTAGAGGCAGTCAGTGCTCCAGCCTCATCAGGGGCAGCTAACTGGTGATCTGGAGGGGGTGTAGGTCTCTGGTGAGTCTTCGGTCCTGAGAGGGGCAGGGAACCAGGGAGGGCTCCAAAGGCCACGGTTCAGGTCCGCTCTGATTGGGGGGACCTCTGCTGACCCCCTGATTCCTCTGCAGTGGTGCACAGCTTCTAAGGAGTGTCAGCACCTGACGGGCTCCTGATTGAGCTCGGCCACGCTCACCCCCTTGATCCAGCTGGGGTTTGACGCTGTCCATTTAAAGATCACAGGCCGCACTCAGCAGTCTGAGCAGCCAGGAGCCTGTAAGTAGCACCAAAGGGGTGCATTTAAAACGCATACTGTAGAAATGGCGGTCTGGGCCAAGCCACCCTGATCCCGAGTCCACGGACCTAGTACCAAGTCGCCCCCTCCCCGCCCCTACTGCCCCTGGCCAGGGCGGCCACTCCCAGCAAGCCCGACAGTTTTCAATGGATTTTCAGTGTTTTTTTAATCTCCCGCTCGCCGATCTGCAGCCATGGCTCCCAGACCCCACTTATAAATATTTGTAGTAATTCATGCCCATGTGACTTCTGTCTGAGAGGGCGGAGCATCACAGAAGCGCAGAGCATCCTGGCTTCAATCCGCTAAGTAGATTGAAATGCACGTAAATGCCGGTTTTGCAAGCCCCCACCGGCGCGGGGCACAAACCTTGTTTTCAGTAGCGGGGAGGGGCCAGAGCATGGAGCCCCAATCGGTGCTGGGTGCAAACTTTGGTTTTTGCCGGACGCCCGTTCCTCCGCCAAATCACGTTTTCCGTTTCTGGCATCGCACGGCAGAGAATCCAACCCAGGGCCTCAGTTTAATACCTCGTCCAAAGGTGGCACCTAAGATTCCCTCAGCCCTGCGGTGATCTGCCAGACTATTATTGATCTCAAATCTCTGGAAGAGAGCTTGAACCCAGAATCCTCAGGCTCTGAGCAAACATTGCTGCCACTGAGCCAAGGCTGGTACCTTGGTTCATTCTAATATAAATATTATGAGTCATTTAAAAATATTTCATTTTTGTTTCTACTTTTTTGGAAGCTGACTCCATTACTGGTTGTGGACTTATTTGATCAGATGCCTGGATTTTCTGGACTCTTCGTTGCCAGTGCATACAGTGGCACATTGAGGTTTGTAATTTCACATATAGCAGTCGGCTAATATTAATTTCAATCTTTGACAGAACATTTATACTGAATATAGTATGACGATGTTTGAATTGGGAATAAACAATGCAAGAGACATTGATGCTTCTGGCTTTTAATGGTCTTTATGAGCAAGCCTGTTGTGGTATTTGAAGCATTCATCAATGTGCCATTAGGTTTCCAACTCTAGGTGGCAGCATTCCTGGAGGTTTGATCATTGGGCACTCTGATCATGGGCATCTGTAACTGTTATTGCCTCTATTGGGTGGAATGCTCCAGACTCTCCACGGTTAGTATTCCTGTGGCAGAGGTAGCTTGCCTTTGGCCACCGGCAGGATCTTCAGTTGATGGTGATTTACACTCTTCAGCCTTGCTGCCGTCGGGAAACCTGTGGCAGGGTCAAGTTTGGTGGGACCTGGAGATGCCACCAGCGGGAAGGGCTTGAGAATTCCACCCATCATCTTTGGATTCCGATTCTGTGAGGAAACAAAATCCAACGGAAAAGCCGAGCATTCTGTGTTTTAAACTTTTCCACAAAGTTAAAGGATTGTGATCAGTATGGACTGTGGTCTCTCTGAACCATTTCAGACATGTATCTCAAAGTGTTTGAGAACCAGTAATAACCCAGGGTTTCCTTCTCTATTGTGGAATTTAATTTCTGATGCTTGTTGAGCTTTTTGGATGAGTACCCAGTTGGCCTCTCTTTCTTTTGGCCACAGACCCCACACAGTCCACTAACACCTTGCTGAATGGTTCCCCAAAAGCCAGCACAGGAGTCATCAGTGGAATTCTCCATTGGCGGTGTAGGTGAAAATATTCACGAATAGACCTTTGAGTGAGTAAAGAAGCGATTTATTAATTTTCAGAATTCTGGGAGAAAGGCCTTTGACCCCCACGGTCTGTACAGCACCTTCTCTCGCCTGAGCTGAGGTCGCACTGGGTTAATATACAGAAGGAAAGCGGAACTAGTATGCATTCACATTTACATATACCCAATCAATTCTGTTCGCGTTACAAATTCATAACATGCATCTTCAATGCCATAAATGGCTACAAGTTAGCTCCTATAGCCTCGAATTGGCAGTTTGCATTACCTGATGAATTCATTACATGGATAACGGTTATATACAGTCACGTTGAACATGTCCTTCCTCATTCCATGCTAGTTATTTATTTTGGGGCCCTTTGTCAGTTAGAAGTAGCTAAGAATACCAACATTGGGCAAAGGTTGCCAACGGCCCATTGTCTCTCCGGATGCAGCTTGTGGATCACTTGTTTTGCACAAAGCTTTACAACTTCAGCAGCAGACACTGATAATAACATAGGGTCAAGAACATTGACAGAGTCCATTTTCTATCAGGCGGCATCCATTTTGTATCTTCTGTAGTCTGTTCGGAATTCTACCTCTTCAACGAAAACTCAGACCACATGCGACCTGTGTGGTTGTGAACTTGGCCCATGGGAGGCGGAGCATCGGGAGAGGGCCTCAAAGTGAAGCACTGACGCTGTCGCAATGGCATGCGGCACGCAACTCGATGATGCCGATTTTGAGGGGGTGGAGCGTCCGAAATCCAGCGCCGCCCCTAATTCAGTCGCAAACGGAGATTTCCGCCCAATCGCCGAATACGATTTTGCCGTCGGGCAGCAGAGAATCCCGCCCCTTGTGCTCTTTGCAAATGCAACATGGTGGGCTGGATCCTCCGATTCCCACACGGAGTGGGAACGGTGGTCTTTTACGCCAGAAAAGCTGACGTAAAACGGCCACCGATTACCAGTTTTGCTGGGGGTTAGGAGGACGGCAGCCTGCAGCACCCGGCTCTAGCTGTCGATACGCCCCGGAGAATTGCCGGGTCTGTGGCCGCGCATGTGCACGGCGGCGGCCTACAGCGGCTGTGCCGTGTAACATGACAGCTAAATAGTCCCCCCCCTTCGGCCGGCTCACGCACCCCGGACCACCCCCCACAGTGCCCCCAACCACCCCTGAGTATTGTCTCCCCCTGCCCATGGATCGGCCCTCCCCCGACATTTGCGGCGTTGGACTGAGTCCGCAGCCGTCATGCAAAGTTCCCATTGAGAACTCAGCCGGTCGGGGGCAGAGCATCGGGGGTCATGCCTCAAGCAATGTCATAGAATCATAGAATTTACAGTGCGGAAGAAGGCCATTTAGCCCATAGCGTCTGCACTGGTCCTTGGAAAGAGCACCCCACTTAAGCCCATGCCTCCACCCTATTCCCAGTAACCCCACCTAACCTTTTTAGACACATGGGCATTTATCATGGCCAATACACCTAACCTGCACATCTTTGGACTGTGGGAGGAACCGGAGCACACGGAGGAAACCCACGCAGACACGGGGAGAACGTGCAAACTGCGCACAGACAGTGACCCAAGCCGAGAATCGACCCTGGAGCTGTGAAGCAACAGTGCTAACCAGTGTGCTACCGTGCTGCCCGGTAGATACGTGGCGTGGCGTATTCCTAGATTACGCCGCTTTGGAGAGGGCAGAGCATCGCGAATTTGGATTCTCTGGCTGTTCGTCAAACGCAATTTTGCCGTCGGCGACCGGAGAATTCAGCCCGGTAGCTGCTGTTGGTCGGTGTGGTCTCCTTAGCAAAAGTGTTCCTTTCAGAATGTTCAGTACATTATAACAGAATTGGCTGGACATGTATAAGTAATATTTTATATCGCATAATAACCCCATAACCTATGTCTCACCAAAGCCCAAATTGAAGCAAGGCTGGCTTATTCTTGTATTCCAATCCCTTTGCAAGAAATGCTAAAATGCTATTTTGCCTTCCTTATTGCTTGCTGTGCCCATATGCTAACCTTTTCTGTTCCTCTGTTCCCTTGGTCCATGTTTTCCCATTTCTCGAAAAGAACAGCTTCCCTTAATACATTCCCCAGGTTTAATTTGTCTGTTTACTGATTGCTCCTTACTCAGTGCCTCTTCCAATCAACGTGTTGCTTTAGGCTCCACAGAACATTCTGATCCCAGGCTCACCCCATTCCAACTAATGCCGGGTCTTACTCTCTTTCTCTGCGTCCACATCTCTCGATCTCCCTCTCTACATTCCACCACCCGGTATTGAGGACTATCGTGGAGGTGGTATCATTGTTTATCCTTACAGATTGCGGTCTGTGGGTCAGGAAGTCGAGGACCCAGTTGCAGAGGGAGGAGCCAAGTCCTAGGTTTTGGAGTTTGGATATGAGCTTGGCTGGGAATATGATGTTGAAGGTAGAGCTGTAGCAATTAACAGTAGTCTGACGTTCGGATTCTTTGTTGTCGAGATGCTCCAGGGATGAATGTAGCGCCAGGGTAATAGCATCTGCTGTGGACTGGCTGTAGGTGAATTGCAGTGGATCAAGGCATTCTGGAAGGTTTTATGTATGAACCTCCCTCCATTCTGATTGACCAACAGCTCTTCAGGGCAGGACTTCCATCCAAGGGCGGACAGAAGTCGGCCAACTGCCAGTCAATGCTCAATAGAACATATAATGACAGCGGGCCTGTCGGAGCTGGCAGAACTGTGCCAACTCTTAGGATGTCAGGCGTCAAGTGCTCGCCATCCTGAAAATTCAGGCCTTGATTCCCCACAATTTAAAATGTTTTTGTTTGTGATTTCTCAACAGACTCAAAATATCTCCCATTTCCTTACTCTCCATTTTAATTACTCTTGTCTCTACCTCTAAGGGACCTGCGACCAGCAGCAAGTCACAAATCGGCCGCTGAATTACACTGAGTTCAATCTGCCTCTTATATATTCTGTCTCTTCACCACAGGACACTTGGGCCCTGATAATTACCTCCATTAAGAATTAGACAGTAACCATATATGCTGCACGTTGAGTATGTGTTCCCCAACATGCTCCAACCTTCCTCAGCATTTACTTTGGACCTATGAAATTGCTCAGATGTGTCAGTTAAAGCTGTGAAAAATCTCAGGATGTTTAATTGCAAATCTGAAGTTCACTAATGACTGGAGTAGGAACGATACTAAGTAATGTCTCTATTGGCAAAGTGTAAAACAGGCTGTTTAAATTCCGTGTGAATTGTGTAAAATTGAGACAGGAGGAAATTCCGCTTTTTTGCTTGCCCACAGCACTATTTCTTCTGGCATCAGTGCTATGGCTGCAGTCACCGTGGAAGATTTTCTGAAGCCGATCTGGAAACCTTGGACACAGCTTTCGAGCAGGAAGAAGACTCTGGTCTCAAAGCTCCTAGGTAGTCTTACATCGAATTGTTTCTATATTTGTACCTCTTTTTCAGGCAGTTCTGGTCGGTAACTTCCTGTGGAGGGGAAACCAAGACAGATTGCCACTCTGTTCACAGTTACTTAGCTTGAAATCCAGCCACTCCTATCTTGCCCAACCCTCCAGCTCAGGCCACGCAATCTGCACAGTGCAGCAGATTCCGGAGGTCACCAGTTGGACAGTAGAAGTAAGTTACCCTCCGTGCCAGATCAGGCCACATTGGGCCAGGTGTGGCGAGGGTGATGGGGTGCCACGTCAGTCTGGGCTCTGGTGAGGTGTTGGGGGGAGGGGATGGTAATGACACACCTGGCCTGGGTGGAGACGCGGAGGGGGTGTTGTGCCAGTTTGGGTGTCATGAAAATTTGGGGGAAGTCCTGTGGGGAGCTGTTGAAGATTAATGGAGATGAGCGGATAGTCCCATTGGGGGGGGGTCTGAAGGGGCTAGTGAGGGTGAGTGGGGTGTTTGTGGAGGTCAGTACAAAAGTTACCCAGAAGCTATAAGTGGCTTTAATTTTTCCAACCTTTTCTGAGTAACAGTTGCTGTATAATAGTCAGAACCATCCAAAGTTAAAACACATTTTCAGATGGGGTGCGATTTGATGGAGAAAAAAAGAGTCCCGTTTTGGGCGCATTTAGAACATAGAACATAGAACAGTACCGCACAGTACAGGCCCTTCAGCCCACGATGTTGTGCCGACCATTTATCCTAATCTAAGATCAACCTAACCTACACCCCTTCAAATTACTGCTGCCCATGAGCTTGTCTAAGAGTCGCTTAAATGTCCCTAATGACACTGACTCCACCACCTCTGCTGGGAGTGCATTCCACACACCCACCACTCTCTGTGTAAAGAACCTACCCCTGACATCTCCCCTATACCGTCCTCCAATCACTTTAAAATTATGTCCCCTCGTGACAGCCATTTCCACCCTGGGGAAAATAGAACAATAGAACATTACAGCTCAGTACAGGCCCTTCGGCCCTCGATGTTGTGCCGACCTGTGAAACCAATCTAAAGCCCATCTACACTATTCCATTATCATCCATATGTTTATCCAATGACCATTTAAATGCCCTTAATGTTGGCGAGTCCACTACTGTTGCAGGCAGGGCATTCCACGCCCTTACTACTCTCTGAGTAAAGAACCTACCTCTGACATCTGTCTTATATCTATCTCCCCTCAATTTAAAGCTATGTCCCCTCGTGCTAGACATCACCATCAGAGGAAAAAGGCTCTCACTGTCCACCCTATCTAATCCTCTGATCATCTTGTATGCCTCTATTAAGTCACCTCTTAACCTTCTCTCTGACAAAAACAGCCTCAAGTCCCTCCGCCTTTCCTCATAAGATCTTCCCTCCATACCAGGCAACATCCTGGTAAATCTCCTCTGCACCCTTTCCAATGCTTCCACATCCTTCCTTTAATGCTGCGACCAGAACTGCACGCAATACTCCAAATGCGGCCGCACCAGAGTTTTGTACAGCTGCAACATGACCTCATGGTTCCGAAACTCAATCCCTCTACCAATAAAAGCTAACACACCGTACGCCTTCTTAACAACTATCTCAACCTGGGTGGCAACTTTCAGGGATCGATATACATGGACACTGAGATCTCTCTGCTCATCCACACTACCAAGAATCTTACCATTAGCCCAGTACTCTGTATTCCTGTTACTCCTTCCAAAATTAATCACCTCACACTTTTCTGCATTAAACGCCATTTGCCACTTCTCAGCCCAGCTTTATGTCCCTCTGTAACCTGCAAAATCCTTCCGCACTGACCACAACTCCACCGACTTTAGTGTCATCCGCAAATTTACTCACCCATCCTTCTACGCCCTCCTCCAGGTCATTTATAAAAATAACAAGCCGCAGTGGCCCCAAAACAGATCCTTGTGGTACACCACTAGTAACTGAACTCCAGGCTGAACATTTCCCATCAACCACCAGCTTCTGTCTTCTTACAGCTAGCCAATTTCTGATCTAAACCGCTAAATCACCCTCAATCCCATGCCTCCGTATTTTCTGCAACAGCCAACCATAGGGAACCTTATCAAACGCTTTACTGAAATCCATATACACATCAACTGCTTTACCCTCGTCCACCTGTTTGGTCACCGTCTCAAAATAAGGTTTGTGAGGCACGACCTACCTTTCACAAAACCGTGTTGACTATCCCTAATCAAATTATTCCTTTCTAGATGATTATAAATCCTATCTCTTATAATCCTTTCCAAGACTTTGCCCACAACAGAAGTAAGGCTCACTGGTCTATCGTTACCGGGGTTGTCTCTACTCCCCTTCTTGAACAAGGGGACAACATTTGCAATCCTCCAGTCTTCTGGCACTATTCCTGTAGACAATGACGACATAAAGATCAAAGCCAAAGGCTCTGCAATCTCCTCCCTAGCTTCCCAGAGAATCCTAGGATAAATCCCATCCGGCCTAGGGGACTTATCTATTTTCACACTTTCCTGAATTGCTAACACCTCCTCCTTATGAACCTCAATCCCATCTAGTCTAGTAGCCTGTATCTCAGTATTCTCCTCGACAACATTTTCTTTTTCCTGTGTGAATACTGATGAAAAATATTCATTTAGCACCTCGCCTATCTCCTCGGACTCCAGCATAACTTCCCATTACTGTCCTTGACTGGCCCTACTCTTACCCTAGTCATTCTTTTATTCCTGACATACCTATAGAAAGCTTTCGGGCTTTCCTTGATCCTACCTGCCAAGGACTTCTCATGTCCCCTCCTGGCTCTTCTTAGCTCTCTCTTTAGGTCCTTCCTGGCTAACTTGTAACACCCTAGCGCCCTAACTGGATCTTCATGTCTCATCTTTACATAAGCCTCCTTCTTCCTCTTGACAAGTGATTCAACTACTTTCGTAAACCACGGTTCCCTCGCGCGACCACTTCCTCCCTGCCTGACAGGTACATACATATCAAGGACACGCAGTAGCTGTTCCTTGAACAAGCTCCACATTTCCATTGTGCCCATCCCCTGCAGTTTCCTTCCCCATCCTATGCATCCTAGATCTTGCCTAATCGCATTATAATTGCCTTTCCCCCAGCTATAACTCTTGCCCTGCAGTATATACCTATCCCTTTCCATCGCTAAAGTAAACGTAACCGAATTGTGGTCACTATCACCAAAGTGCTCACCTACCTCCAAATCTAACACCTGGCCTGGTTCATTACCCAGTATCAAATCTAATGTGGCCTTGCCTCTTGTTGGCCTATCTCCATACTGTGTCAGGAAACCCTCCTGCACACATTGGACAAAAACAGACCCATCTAAATTACTTGAACTATAGCGTTTCCAGTCAATATTTGGAAAGTTAAAGTCCCCCATAACAACTACCCTGTTGCTTTCGCCCCTATCCAGAATTATCTTTGCAATCCTTTCCTCTACATCTCTGGAACTTTTCGGAGGCCTATTGAAAACTCCCAACAGGGTGACCTCTCCTTTCCTGTTTCTAACCTCAGCCCATACTACCTCAGTGGACAATTCCTCATCAAACCTCCTTTCTGCCACCGTAATACTGTCCTTGACTAACAATGCCACCCCTCCCCCTCTTTTACCACCTTCCCTGAGCTTACTGAAACATCTAAACCCCGGAACCTGCAACAACCATTCCTGTCCCTGCTCTATCCATGTCTCTGAAATGGCCACAACATCGAAGTCACAGGTACCAACACATGCTGCAAGTTCACCCACCTTATTCCGGAAAGTCTCTAGCTATCAACACTATCCATGCCTTTCATCACCTTGTACACCTCTATCAAGTCACCTCTCTGCCTTCTTCACTCCAGTGAGAAAAGTCCTAGCTCCCTAAACCTTTCTTCAGAAGACATGCCCTCCAGTCCAGGCAGCATCCTGGTAAATCTCCTCTGTACCGTCTCCAAAGCATCCACATCCTTACTATAATGAGGTGACCAGAACTGGACACAATATTCCAAGTGTGGTCTAACTAGGGTTTTATAAAGCTGCAGCAAAACCTCGTGGCTCTTAAACTCAATTCCCCTGTTAATGAAAGCCAACACACCATACGCTACCTTAACAACCCTATCAACCTGGGTGGTAATTTTGAGGGATAAAAGTACATGGACCCCAAGATCCCGCTGTTCCTCCACACTTCCAAGAATCCTGCCTTTAACCCTGTATTCAGCATTCAAATGCAACCTTCCAAAATTAATCACTTCACATTTATCAAGGATGAACTCTATCTGCCACTTCTCAGCCCAGCTCTGCATCCTGTCAATGTCCTGTTGTAACCTGCAACAACCCTCAACACTATCTACAACTACCCCAACCTTTGTGTCATCGGCAAACTTACTAAGCCACCCTTTCAGTTCCTCATCCAAGTCATTTATAAAAACCACAAAGAGCAGGGGCGAAATTCTCCCCCAACGGCGGGATGTCCGCCGACTGGCGCCAAAGACGGCGCCAATCAGACGGGCATCGCGCCGGCCCAAAGGTGCGGAATGCACCGCATCTTTGGCGGCCTAGCCCCAACATTAAGGGGCTAGGCCGACGCCGGAGGGATTTCCGCCCCGCCAGCTGGCGGAAATGGCGTTTGTTGCCCCGCCAGCTGGCGCAGAAATGCGGCGCATGCGCGAGAGCGTCAGCGGCCGCTGTCAGTTTCCCGGCGCATGCGCGTCAGCGGCTGCTGTCAGTTTCCCGCACATGCGCAGTGGAGAGAGTCTCTTCCGCCTCCGCCATGGTGGAGGCCGTAGCGGAGGCGGAAGGGAAAGAGTGCCCCCACGGCACAGGCCCGCCCGCGGATCGGTGGGCCCCGATCGCGGGCCAGGCCACCGTGGGGGCACCCCCCGGGGTCAGATCGCCCCGTGCCCCCCCCCCCCCACAGGACCCCGGAGCCCGCCCACGCCGCCTGGTCCCGCCGGTAAATACCAGGTTTGATTTACGTCGGCGGGACAGGCAATTCCTGGGCGGGACTTCGGCCCATCCGGGCCGGAGAATCCAGCGGGGGGTCCCGCCAAGCGGCGCGGCCCAATTCCCGCCCCCGCCCAATCTCTGGTACCAGGGACTTCGCCGGGAGCAGGGGCGGGATTCACGGCGGCCAACGGCCATTCTCCGACCCGGCGGGGGGTCGGAGAATGACGCCCCAGAGGTCCCAGAACAGATCCTTGCGGGACACCACTGGTCACCGACCTCCAGGCGGAATACTTTCCATCCACTACCACTCGCTGTCTTCTTTCAGCCAGCCAATTCTGTATCCAGACAGCTGAATTTCCCTGTACAATTTCACTGTATCCCATGCCCCTCACAAAGCCATGCTGTCTATCATTAATCAAACTATGTTTTTCTAAATAATCATAAATCCTATCTCTCAGAATCCTTTCCAATATTTTGCTCACCACAGACGTAAGACTGATGGGTCAGTAATTCCCAAGGATTTCCCCATTCCCTTTCTTGAACAGGGGAACGACATTCGCCTTCCTCCAATCATCCGGTACTACTCCAGTGGAGAGTAAGGACGCAAAGATCTTCGCCAACGGTGCAGCAATCTCCTCCCTCACTTCCCGTATTAACCTTGGGTATATCCCGTCAGGCCTAGGGGACTTAGCTATCCTGATACTTTTCAAAATTTCCAGCACATCCTCCTTCTTAATATCAACCTGTTCGAGTCTATTAACCTGGTTCACACTGTTCTCATGGGCAACAAGATCCCTCTTTCTAGTGAATACTGAAGCACAATATTCATTTAGGGCCTCCCCCATCTCCTCAGACTCTAGGCACAAGTTCCCGCCACTATCCCTGATCGGCCCTACTCTCATTCTGATCATCCTCTTATTTCTCACATAAATGTAGAACGCCTTGGGGTTTTTAGTGGGGTGATTCCCGATGCATGGGACTCTGCTTTGTTTCGGGCCTCGGCGAGGAATCCTTGCCAAGGTTGCAGTTAGAACCATTTCCTGCACGAGCAAGCTCAGCTCGCCAGTGTAGGAAGCGATCTCTCGACCACCCCAACCACTGCCTCAGAACCACCCCAACACCTCAACTTACCAATGAGGGTCTTGAGCCTCCGCGCTCACCCCCTCCTTAAGGGCAGGGCATCCCTGTGCCCGATCTATGGCATGGGCAAAATGCCACCTGGGCAACTTGGCACTGCAAGCCTGGCACCTTGGCAGTGCCACCTGTGCACCCTGGCATTACTAGGGTGGCACCCAGGTGGCACTTTCGGAGTGCCAGGCTGGCAGTGCCATGGTGCCTAGGCAGCATCAGGGGTCCCAGGCAGTCAGCCTGCCCAGAGTACTAAACGGTACCCGGTCATGGTCTCCGGGGTCGTGGTCTCCGAAATAAAGTTGTTTGATCCCGTGCCTTGGGTTACTGTTAACCAGCTGCAGGTGTTAGCCTGTCGCTATGCGGCCTGCACGGCAAGTACAACTGTTCAGCCAGCATGCCATCTCTCAGTGGTGTTGGGGTTTCTGGTCCACATCATGATCCTGGCACTCTGGTGCTTGTCCTTCCAGCAACAGCCACAGTGGAACTGCTGAACTAAAGAGTTGCTAGCCTCTAATTGGCCAGCAGCTCCTGGTAGGCAGGACCTCTTCCCTTGTGGTTCAGATTCCAGTGCAAGGCCTGCCGCTCGTCTTGCCACTGCCTGATTGATTTGTGGTTTACCAAAAAGAGGTTATGCGGGTCTCTCGCAGATCTCCAGTAAGCAGGTGAAACTCCGACGCCACAACAAGATTCCACTTCCTGTATCTCACTATTAATACCCTGTAATACTGTCCCTTTCACACAGGCTACTGTAACCACTATACAAATTGGTTGGTCACCTCGAGCAGCAAAACATGGGGGGGTGAGAGTAACAAGAGTTGTTTTTTGGAAAAAATGTTTATTCAACATTTTCAAAAATGTTACATTTTTACATATAACTAATATTCCCCTCCCCTTCCTTCTGCCCCCACCTACCCCTTGGCAGCAACCAGGTCTCCAAAATGCAAAATAAAAAACCCCTACCTGATGGAACCCCTCAGTCCGCCCTCCTCAGGACAAATTTTACCTTTATGAAGGCCAGAAACTCCAATAGGTCCCCCAACCACATCGAGGCACTGGGGGTAGTAGCTGACCTCCACACCAACAGGACCTGCCTGCGAGCGAGGCGAAGGCGAAGATGTTTGCCTCCACTTCCGTCTGCAACTCCAGTAGGTCCGACACCCCGAATATGGCCTCTAGGGGGCCCGGCTCCAATTCCATATGCAGGACCTCGGATATGGTTCAAAAACGACCCCAAAACGTCTCCAACTTCGGGCAAGACCAGAACATGTGGACATGATTGGCTGGGCCCCTCCCACACCACTCGCACCTATCCTCCACTTCCTCAAACAGCCGACTCATTCTCACCCTTGTTAAGTGCACCCTAACACCACTTCTACCTGAACCAATCCCAGCCTCGCACACGAGGTTGAAGCATTGACCTTTTACAACACTTTGCACCATAATCCTTCCTCCAGCTCCACCTCACTTCACCTTTATCCCCTCCATTGGCTCCTTGTCCTCCTCTATATTCCTGTGATAGATTGCTGAGACGCCCTCCCCACCGACAGCACTTCCTCCAGCAATGGCGAGGGTGGCGCCACCGGGGAACTCGGAAAAGTCTTTCATGCAAAATTCTGCACCTGCATATACCTAAAGGCCTCCTTGCACTGAGGCCCATACTTCACCCCCCATTCCTCGAAACTTGGTAAGTTCCTCTCAAGAAACAGACCTTCATCTCTTTTACCTCTTTCTCCTCCCATCCCCGGAACCTTGCATCCATTCTCCCCAGCTCAAACTGATGATTCCTTCTCAAGGGCATCACCCTTGACTTGAAGTGCTGTCTAAATTGCCCCCAGATCCTCAGCGTGGCTACCACTCCCGGATTCCCGGAATACTTACCTGGATCTAGCAGCAGCGGCACTATTGCCATCACTGTTGCCAGTACCTGCAACCCCACCTCCATCCGCACCCACAACAACTCCAATTCCTTCCTCCAGCCCCGCACTTTCTCCGTATTTGCCGCCCAGTAATAGTGCAACAAATTCGGAAGAGCCAAGCCTCCTGAAAGCTGCCCCCTTTGAAGCACTGCCTTCCTTATCCTCGCCACCTTCCCTGCCCATACAAACAACGAGACCATTCTATACAGCCCTCGAGAAAATGCCTTTGGCAAAGAAAACTGGTAGACACTGGAATAGAAACAAACACCGTGGTAAAATGTTCATTTTGACCGCCTGTACCCGGCCAGCCAATGACAAAGGGAGACTATCCCACCTTCCCACATCCTCCTTCACTGTCCCTAGCAGACTCGTGAAATTTAGCTGACGACGGCACTCCCCATCCCGTGCCACCTGCACCGCTAAGTATCTGAAATGAGTTGACTATTCGCTTTTTCTAAAAATCAGAACAATCTTTCCCATTCTCAGCAACTGTCAGTTATTTTTTAATGTGTTTTTTATAAATTTAGAGTACCCAATTCATTTTTTCCAATTAAGGGGCAATTTAACGAGGCCAATCCACCTACCCTGCACATCTTTGGGTTGTGGGGGCGAAACCCACGCAAACACGGGGAGAATGTGCAAACTCCACATGGACAGTGACCCAGAGCCAGGATCGAACCTGGGACCTCGGCGCCGTGAGACTGCAGTGCTAACCACTGCGCCACCGTGCTGCCCTATGTTTGTTTTTAATGTTAATTGTCAGTTGCACTGACAGTTGCTGAGAGCAGGATTTGAATGCAGAGTTGTGATTGGAGGGGCAGCGAGCACAGGAGAGACAGAGCTGCTCTTCTAATTATAGATTCTATCTCTCCCACGCTTTCTGTTCCAGGTCCTCCAATCACAGATTCCCTGTCTGATGTTTTTGATGGTGTTCCCCCCAATCAAACCTTCTGTATCTAAAGGAACAATGAGGACAGCAGTGGGTGATCCATGATTTGAGGAGGTGTAACAGCAAGCATGGGAGAGACAGAATCTGTGTTTGGAAGAGTAGGTCCACCTCCACTGCATTCGCTGATCCTCTTGGCATAACTCCGGCCATTCCCAGGATACCTTTAGCTTGTCCTCTCCCATTGCCAGGCCATGATGGCTGTGGCTGTAGTAAGGGCTTTGCTGCCCCACTGTTCACCCCCCTAATTCTGGGGAACCTTGCCCTTGTTGTGTAGCAGTCCCTTTGCCAGTGGTGATAGTCAAGTCTTTGCCCTGGTGTAGAAGGTCAGCAGGTCCTCTCAGCAGCTGTCAGTGCAATTGACAGTAAGAGTTCCAATGAGGCTTGAGACTTTTGTCATGGAATAAACAACTTACAGTTTTGAAATAAGATCTTTTAGAGCTATAACTTTTTTAAAAACAACATCTTATTTGGATTAATCTCTTACTGTTGTTCTGTGATGCAGCTATGACTTTTGGACTAACTACAATAGGCCTCGCTGGAGTCAGTTCTCTCCTGGAAAGAGGTGTAATTCAGGTAAATAAATTGCAAAAGGCAAAGTACTGTGGATGCTGAAAATCTGAAACAGAGAATGATGGAAATACTCACAGAAGAAAGCTGCCCAAACTGTGGAGTATTTACTGCACTTCCCGTTTATCGATTGATTTAATTCTTTTGAATTGTGACATTTATAGAGATATAAAAGTGCAGTTTAACTTTCAAAATGACTACTTGTCAATTTAACATGCATTGTTAAAAAAGTAAAGTTTATTTTTCATTCTGCCCAGGCAACGCTAACCTTTGAAGGACTCATTCTAGGACCCATACTTGGTGTATTTACTCTGGCAGCTTTATTTCCAAAAAGCAATGGCAAGGTAAGACCATAGACTGATAGTCAAACTATCTTCAAGACTAATTTTAAATGCCTGGGAGTCAAACCTTTGTGGAGCTTCATACACTGGCACTAAGCATGGTGGAATAGAATCCTGACCTGCCTGGTGACTTTGTTCCAAACCTTAGGATTGGAGTTATTTGCGTGGTGGTGAAGTTTGAATGGGTGAATTCGATATTTTTTTAAAGAAAGAGCAGCTCAAAGCCACTCTACCTGAGATATCTCCAGGACTTCCTGTATCATTTGCAAAAGGGAATTGGGTAAATTGTCACAGGGCACCTTTGTAAGACTATGGGAAAACGATGAGGGAATGGAGCAATTGGATAGCTCTTTCAAGGAGCGGGTACAGGAGGGATGGATGGGCTGAGCGGCTTCCTGTGCATCTTTGTTCTATCAATCAATTGACAGAAATTTCCACTGCCAAGAATCAATAATATTTACAGCATGGGCACGGTTTGGGTGCTGTGAGGCTACCGGGCTTTTCTTATTCTTGGAAGGGATGTGGCTGGACCAGCAATTATTGCCCATCCCTAATTGCCCTTGGAGTAAATGGCTTTCTTAACAATTAGGAGACAACTACATTGCTCTGGGTCTGGAGTCACAGTAGATTCCTTCCCCAAAGGACATTAATGAATCAGATGGGCTTTTACAACAATTGACAATGAATTCATGGTCATCGTTGGACTTTTAATTCCAGATTTTTATTTAATTCAAATTTCACCATCTGCCATGGCAGGATTCGAACCTGGGTCCCAAGACATTTTGCTGGGTCTCTGGATTATTAGTCCAGTGATAATACCACCACATCACAACCTCCCACATCCTGCTATCTGCACCAGATGCCACTTTGGAAAGGATGTTAGCTTGAGTACATGAGGCACGTGCCCGAATATTGCAGAGTAGACAGATTGTTACATTAGTCAACACATAACATTGATTTGACTCCTGTGGTACTATTTCTGACCTGTATGTTCTAGCTAATCTCATACAGCTGAACACGCATTTTGCAGTTGATGAGGATTAGGGTAAATTCTGGGATATACCGTAACTCAGCAGGATTCTATGCAATCAGCATCCTGATGCACCACCATACTCGCACATCCTATTGGTCAATACCCAGTATCTTGGCAATCACCATGATACTTGCATTCTGCAGCAGTCCACTGTACCATCTATATTTGAGCTACTATGAGAAATGGTAGCTGCTGACTATCCGCTGACCGCTAGCTCATGGTTCCAGAGTGCAACAAATGCAAAATGGCTGTATGAAAATAACACAAGCCATTCTCCCACATGAAATGTGATTGTGCAGATTATTGGGATGCTCTCACAATGCTTGGAATGCTCTGGAAGAGTCCTGTAGAAATTGTCAAAGCATCTGTCACAATTCATTGTGGTCTGCTGCATACTTCACAATCTTGCCATCTGCCCTTGTCTCTATGGAAATGGTGAGCAGTTGTGGAGGCCAAGAAAAGAAAGTGGGGAAAGAGGATGATGAAGGGAAGGAATAAAAATACATTCCCTGTCTGGCTAAGCTGTCCATAATTGGCTCATTCAATTGTGGTACCACTGAATGCAACCCCAAATCTCCATTTAAAGTCATTAACAAAAGCATAGCTGGAAAGTGAGAAGTATTTTCACCTAGATGGTAGCAAGGGTCTGGAATTCACAGCCTGTAACAATGGTTGAGGCCGAACTCCTCAATGCATTGATCAAATATTTGCGTTTTTAAAGTTCATTTACAGTGTGTGGGCATCACTGGCTAGGCCAGCATTTATTGACCACCCCTAGCTGCCCTTCAAAAGGTGGTGGTGAGCTGCCTTCTTGAACAGCTGCAGTCCCTGAGGTGTAGGTACACTCATGGTGCTGTTAGGGAGGGAGTTCCAATATTTTGACCAGCAACAGTGAAGGAGCGGTGAAAGTGGGCTGCTTTTGTCCTGGATGGTGTCAAGCTTTTTGAATGTTGCTGGAGCTGCATTCATCCAGGGAAGTTGAGAGCATTCCAAAAGAGAATATCAAACCAAGCTAGAGTCACAGACAGACTCTCGGCGGTTGTGGCAAGGACTAAACAACATAACGGGCTACAAAGCGAAGCCGAGCAGTATCTCCGGCAGCAGCGCACCCCTCCCCGATGAACTCAATGCATTCTATCCTCGGTTCGAGCAGGTAACCAACAATCCGCTGTCGAGTGCCCCAGCAGCCCATAACTCACCCATACCCACCATCACAGCTTCCGAAGTCAGATCGGCCTTCCTGAAAATGAACCCTCGGAAAGTGACGGGCCCGGACGGGATCCCTGGTCGTGCACTCAGAGCCTGTGCGGACCAGCTGGCAGAGGTATTCACGGACATCTTTAACCTGTCCCTACTCCACTCCGAGGTCCCCACCTCATTCAAGAAGACCACTATAATACCGGTGCAAAGAAGAAACAGGCAACGTGCCTCAATGACTACTGTCCGGTGGCCCTGATCTCAGTCGTAATGAAGTGCTTCAAGAGGTTGATCATGAAGCGCACACCTCCATACTCTCAGAACACCTTGATCCACTGCAATTCGCATACCGCTGCAACCGGTCCACATCAGACGCCATTTCCCTGGCCCTACACTCATCCCTAGAACAACAAGGACTCCTACATCAGACTTCTATTTATTGACTACAGCTCCGCCTTCAATACGATAATCCCAGCCAAGCTCATATCAAAGCTCCAAAACCTAGGACTTGGCTCCCCAATCTGCAACTGGATCCTCGATTTACTCACCAACAGACCACAATCAGTAAGAATGAACAATAACACCTCCTCCACAGTAGTCCTCAATACCGGGGCTCCGCAAGGATGTTAACTTAGCCCCCTACTCTACTCCCTGTACACACACGACTGCCTGGCAAAATTTGGTTCTAACTCCATCTACAAGTTTGCTGACGATTCAACCATAGTGGGCCAGATCTCGAATAACGATGAGTCCGAATACAGGAGGGAGATAGAGAACCTAGTGGAGTGGTGCAGCGACAACAATCTCTCCCTCAATGCCAGCAAAACTAAAGAGCTGGTCATTGACTTCAAGAAGCAAAGTACTGTACACACCCCTGTCATCATCAATGGGGCCGAGGTGGAGATGGTTAGCAGTTTCAAATTCCTAGGGGTGCACATCTCCAAAAAATCTCTCCTGGCCCACCCACGTCGCCGCTACCACCAAGAAAGCACAACAGCGCCTATACTTCGTCAGGAAATTCGGCATGTTCACATTAACCCTCCAAACCTTTACAGATGCACATAGAAAGCATCCTATCGGGCTGCATCACAGCCTGGTATGGCAACTGCTCGGCCCAGGACCGCAAGAAGCTTCAGAGAGTCGTGAACACCGCCCAGTCCATCAAACAAACCTGCCTCCCATCTGTTGACTCCATCTACACCTCCCGCTGCCTGGGGAAAACGGGCAGCATAATCAAAGACCCCTCCCACCCGGCTTACTCACTCTTCCAACTTCTTCCATTGGGCAGGAGATACAGAAGTCTGAGAACACGCACGAACAGACTCAAAAACAGCTTCTTCCCCGCTGTTACCAGACTCCTAAATGACCCTCTTATGGACTGACCTCATTAACACTACACCCTGTATGCTTCATCCGATGCCGGTGCTTATGTAGTTACATTGTATACCTTGTGTTGCCCTATTATGTATTTTATTTTCTTCCCTTTTCTTCCCATGTACTTAATGACTTGTGCTGCTCGCAGAAAAATACTTTTCACTGTACCTCGGTACACGTGACAATAAACAAATCCAATCCAATCCTTTATACTCCTGACTTGTGGCTTGTAAATGGTGGACAGGCTTTGGGGAGTGGGGAGATGAGACAATTGCCACAGGATTCCTAGCCTTTGACATATGTACTGGGCATGCTGTAACCTACAGGACTACAGACCAACAGCCGGAAACAGGATTAATTGATTAGCTCTTTTGGCTGGTATAGACATGATTGGTCAAATGGTCTCCCTCTCTGTGGTCAATTTTCTCTGTTACACCAAGAATCCCAAACCTTGCCTTCCTTCGGTCAATATTCGGCACAGTGTTCTCTTTGTAACAATACTGAAGTAAAAGCCACCGCAAAACACTTCAAACTAACATCGCAAATCAAATGAACCAATTTTCTTTTCAAAGGTTCAGTAAACCCCCTTGTGCTTTCCGTTCTTTCCTGACTCCTGTTTGCATTTGCTTGTCTTTATGGTTCTACACATTGGGGTGGAGCATTGTTGGTGAAACGCTGCTGATGGTCAATGGGAAAAGATTGCGGATGGTCTTGCAGGACCAACTCAAGAACTCCAGGTATGGCAGCAGTCTGGGCTGGCTGGCTGACGGGCAGTGACAAGGACAATGCTGGACTCAGCAGTGCAGGGGGTCAAGTTCTGTCATCCTGGAAAAGTGCTCTATTCCAGAATGTGAGAACTGGAGCCAATTTTTACAGTTACTGAAGGAAATGAGTGTTTCCCCAGAATCTCTAATCCCTCTCTAAGAGCTGATCACCAGTTAGGACGAGAAGCCTCTGTGTGAGACACCTTACCACATGCTAGCAGCTTCAATACAAGTACTGATCCAGGGGTTATCAAATTGAATTTTGTCAATCTTTTATACAAACTGTTAAAGCCCATTATATATTCTTCTGTGAAATGACTGTCCATTATTTCAAACTCTATCAAAGTCTGACCATGTTTCATAAGAATTTAATAGATCAGGGCAGAACGGTGGCTCAGTGCTTAGCACTGCTGCCTCATGGCGCTGAGGTCCCAGGTTCGATTCCGGCTCTGGGTCACTGTCCGTGTGGAGTTTGCACATTCTCCCCGTGTCTGCGTGGGTTTTGCCCCCACAACCCAAAGATGTGCAGGTTAGGTGGATTGGCCACGCTAAATTGCCCCTTAATTGGAAAAAATGAATTGGGCACTCTGGGCGAGATTCTCCGACCCCCCGCCGGGTCGGAGAATCGCCGGGGCCTGGCGTGAATCCCGCCCCCAGCCGGTTGCCGAAGTCTCCGGCACGGGAGATTCGGCGGGGGCGGGTATCGCGCTGCGCTGGTTGGCGGGCCCCCCCGCTCGATTCTCCGGCCCGGATGGGCCGAAGTCCCGCCGCTAAAATGCCTGTCCCGCCGGCGTAAATTAAACCACCTACCTTACCGGTGGGACAAGGCGGCGCGGGCGGGCTCCGGGGTCCTGGGGGGGGCACGGGGCGATCTGGCCCCAGGGGGTGCCCCCACGGTGGCCTGGCCCGCGATCGGGGCCCACCGATCCGCGGGCGGGCCTGTGCAGTGGGGGCACTCTTTCCCTTCCGCCTCCGCCACGGTCTCCAACATGGCGGAGGCGGAAGAGACTCCCTCCACTGCGCTTGCGTGGGAAGCTGTCAGCGGTCGTTAACGCTCCCGCGCATGCGCTGCCCGGAGATGTCATTTCTGCGCCAGCTGGCGGGGCACCAAAGTCCTTTTCCGCCAGCTGGCGGGGCGGAAATTCGTCCGGCGCCGACCTAGCCCCTCAAGGTTGGGGCTCGGCCCCCAAAGATGCGGAGCATTCCGCACCTTTGGGGCGGCGCGATGCCCGTCTGATTTGCGCCGTTTTGGGTGCCAGTCGGCGGACATCGCGCTATTTCCGGAGAATTTCGCCCTCTAAGTTTATTTTTAAAAAGAAAAAGAAAAGAACTCAATAGATCATCCTTTTTTAAAAATTTCATCCAAGAACTCGAATAGGAGATCTAAACTTTAATCAGTATCCAACTGAAGGTGTCCACGTTTCATTTTCACTATTGTATGAAGCGACCATGCCAAGACAATACTTTGTGTTCTCTTTTGTAGGAACATAACCCGTGCCCACAGATTCATTTCTTTCTTCCGTCTGTTAAGGCCACAGAAGCACTGATCTAATACCCTCACTAACGGATCCCTACCACTATTGCCCTTCCGCACTTTCCCTGCCCCTGAACATCCGCGTGCCATGGCCTTGGCTCTGGTTGGCCTCCACAGGGGAAGCATCACTCTCACCATTTTCCAAGGCTGCAAAAGGATTTGCGGGCAGGATGTACTCTGAGTCTCCCAGAAATAACTTAACTAAATAGAATATATAGACTAAAGAAATCCTATTCGTGTTTATGTCCCACAAAATTTTTTTTTTAATAAATCGCTTATTGTCACAAGTAGGCTTCCATGAAGTTACTGTGAAAAGCCCCTAGTCGCCACATTCTGCTCCTGTTCGGGGAGGCTGGTACGGGAATTGAACCATGCTGCTGGCCTGCCTTGGTCTGCTTTAAAAGCCAGCGATTTAGCCCAGTGAGCTAAACCAGAACCCCCTTAACTCTATCAAGTGAAGAAATTTAGTTTTGAAGTTCTCAAATATAATTATCTAAAGTTGCTACCTAAAATCAAAATCCAGTTATTTCCCTATTGATTGTGTTTCTTTCTTAAATACACTTTGCACCTTTAAAACAATGCCTATTCTATTTCTCAGCTGCTTGATAACCCTCCCTAACAGCAGTTTCTCAAAACAATGAACTCATGTTTCTCCCGTGATGTCAAATATTAGGTGCTGCTGACTGTCTGTCCTAGCGTCCTCCTCACACACTCTCCTCTAGGTGCTGACTGTCTGTCCCAGTGTCCTCTCACACTCTCCTCTAGGTGCTGACTGTCCCGGTATCCTCCTCTCACACTCTCCTCTAGGTGCTGACTGTCTGTCCCAGTGTCCTCCTCTCACACTCTCCTCTAGGTGCTGACTGTCTGTCCCGGTATCCTCCTCTCACACTCTCCTCTAGGTGCTGACTGTCTGTCCCAGTGTCCTCCTCTCACACTCTGCTCTAGGTGCTGACTGTCTGTCCCAGTGACCTCCTCTCACTATCTCCTCTAGGTGCTGACTGTCTGTCCCAGTGTCCTCCTCTCACACTCTCCTCTAGGTGCTGACTGTCCCAGTGTCCTCCTCTCACACTCCCCTCTAGGTGCTGACTGTCTGTCCCAGTGTCCTCCTCTCACACTCTCCTCTAGGTGCTGACTGTCTGTCCCGGTATCCTCCTCTCACACTCTCCTCTAGGTGCTGACTGTCTGTCCCAGTGTCCTCCTCTCACACTTTGCTCTAGGTGCTGACTGTCTGTTCCATTGTCCTCCTCTCACACTCTCCTCTAGGTGCTGACTGTCTGTCCCGGTGTCCTCCTGCCACACTCTCTGAAGCAATGGTAGGCATTTCAGTTGATGATGCATTTACTAGCCTTGACCACTCGTGTGAGGTCTCTGAAGTTGTTATGTCACTGCATCCAAGTCCTCGGGGCTACACCTGGTCTTTGCTGCCACAGTTACCTGCTGCACTGCTGTCTGCACTTTTTACTAAATGGCCTCCCAGCCCTTTGCAAAGACTATCCCTCCCCCTCCACACCTCAGTAAAACCCCAAGTGCAATGTTGAAATATTTTGAAGCTCACCTGTTCAATTTTGTGCATTATTTCAGTGTTGTTTTCCCTCTCATTCTCTTCCATAATCACTTTCAGCACCTGTTCCATTCGGAACATGTTCCCTCTGAGAGATGGGCTGTCTTTAAGTACCACATGCTGGTTCGAAGTGCTACTGGCCTCTCTTCATTTTGCACCCACTGCTCAGGGTGCAGCCACTCAGCACCGAGGTTAGCTTTGGCTTTATGCAGAAAATGCTCAAATAGACCAGCACCATGGAGTTTACATGGTTTCCTGCATTAGACGTCATGGACACTGGTTATTCCCAGTGCCTGTTTTCCAGCCTCAGTGAATTTTATGGACAGTGTGTCTTGCAGTGCATGTACACATAAGCTGACCATTGAACCATGGGTGCGTGTGCTCTTTAGGCCATCGTGGACTTAGCTTGCATTAGCACAAATGCAGCAAAAACACAGCACAATGCCTTGGAAGTGTAGGAAAAAAGACTTGGGTTTCTATTGCACATTTTCATAGCCACCAACTATCTCAAAGCACCTTAAAGCCAATGAAGTGATTTTGAAATGAATTCACTTCAGAAATGCAGGAAATGTGGGAGCTAATATATGCTGACCCTGGGCGGCATTCTCTGATCCTGAGGCTAAGTGTTCACGCTGTCATAAACGGCGTCGCATTTCTCGACGGCGTCAACATGACCACAGGAGCAGCAATTCTGACCCCTACAGGGGGCCAGCACGGCACTGGAGCGACCCACACCGCTCCAGCTGCTGATCCCCGGCGTCAGATGGGGGCCGCGGGCCTGCGCATGCGCAGTGGAGCCGGCGCCAACGCGCGCATGCGCAGTGGGACCGGCGTGATTGCCGCACATGTGCAGTGGCTCCCTTCTCCGCGCCGGCCCCGACGCAACATGGCATAGGGCTACGGGGGCCGGTGAGGAACAAAAGAGGCCCCCAGCCCGAGAGGCCAGCCCACCTATCGGTAGGCCCCGATCACGGGCCAGGCCACAGCGGAGGCCCCCACCCCCGGAGTCGGACCCCCCCCCCCCCCCCCCCCCCCACCAGGCCGCCCCGGATGCATCCATGCCGAAAGTCCCGCCGGCTAAGAGCAGGTGTGGACTGTGCCGGCGGTACTCGGCTTTTTTAGCATGGCCGCTCGGCCCATCCCGGATCGAGAATCGCCGGGGGGGGCCCCGCAGAGCGGCCCCCGACCGACGCCGCGCCAACCACGCCAGCACCAATGGCGCTGGTTCTCCACTCTCCGGAGAATCGGCGGACCGGCGTCGGGGCAGCGTGCCGCAATTCGCGCCCGACCCGCCGATTCTCCGGCCCAGCCCCGGGCTGAGAGAATCCCGCCCAATGTTCTCATAAACAGGAACATGATCGTGATCAGATAATCTGATTGAAACATAAATGTTGGCCCAGATGCTGGGCCATGAGATTTTTGCATCCATCTGTGAGGGCAGATAGGGCCTTGGTTTAACCGCTCATCCAAAATACTCTCCCTCAATAATGCACTAGAGTGTCAGTCCTGATTTCTCAGTTGAAATCCTGAAGCAGGATTTGAACCCAGAACCTGTGTCTCAGAGGCAGGAACGTTACCCAGTGTACCAGGGTTGACACAGAACAGAAAGTCCAAGCAAAAGGAATATTGAGAATAATTTTCTAATTGACTCTGAAATGTAGATTGCCTACCACCAAATGTTACTGGGCAGCAATCCCATAGCAAACGGTGACCAGTTCTAGCTGTCACCTTGGTAAGAGAAGTCTGCCTTTTCTGGAGTGGGGCTTGATATGTGTCATGAAAAAGTTCTGTTTGGCTGACAAGCTTGGCTAATGATTTCATGTCACCCTTCACGTTTTAAATAAAGAGTTCTCTGGCAGGCAACTTTATTAGATAGAACTTTCCAGGAGGTCTGAGATATGATTCAAGTGTTTTGTATGGTATAGTTACAGTAATTCTTACTCTGGCTGATTATTGAATTCAACACTGACTATTTGAAATGTAGACCTAGATGTGTTTGTAATTCATGCACTATTCTTTAAAGTATGTTTATTTTCTCTCTCACAGGGTGCGTGTGTGGGGTGGTTTGTAGGAGTAGCCTTTTCCATGTGGATAGGAATCGGTGGTCTGATTTATCCACCATCTCGAGAATTTTCAGAGTTGCTCGAGACATCGACAGCAGGCTGCCCGGAAGCTAATGCCACCACCTCTACCCCTGTGAATGTGACATCAATGCTAACCACCCTAATACCAACCAAACCGGAAGAAAGGTTAGCAAATCAGTATTGAATTGAGTTGAAGTTTTCATAGTCATAGAATTTGCAGTGCAGAAGGAGGCCATTTGGCCCATCGAGTCTGCACCGGCTCTTGGAAAGAGCACCCTACCCAAGGTCAACACCTCCACCCTATTCCCATAACCCAGTAACTCCACGCAACACTAAGGGCAATTTTGGACACTAAGGGCAATTTTAGCATGGCCAATCCACCTAACCTGCACATCTTTGGACTGTGGGAGGAAACCGGAGCACCCGGAGGAAACCCACGCACACACGAGGAGGATGTGCAGACTCCGCACAGACAGTGACCCAAGCCAGAATCGAACCTGGGACCCTGGAGCTGTGAAACAATTGTGCTATCCATTTTACTAGTTGATTTTACTTTACTGTTTGTAACTCCTCCTCACGTACGATAATCTTCGAGTCTCAGGATCAATCCACCTAAAGACAGTTAGGGGGCTTGAAATGAAATTAAATGAAATGAAAATCGCTTATTGTCACGAGTAGGTTTCAAATGAAGTTACTGTGAAAAGCCCCTAGTCGCCACATTCCGGCGCCTGTTCAGGGAGGCTGGTACGGGAATTGAACTGTGCTGCTGGCCTACCTTGGTCTGCTTTCAAAGCCAGCA
Source organism: Scyliorhinus torazame (assembly GCF_047496885.1). Classification (NCBI taxonomy): domain Eukaryota; kingdom Metazoa; phylum Chordata; class Chondrichthyes; order Carcharhiniformes; family Scyliorhinidae; genus Scyliorhinus; species Scyliorhinus torazame. The sequence continues at coordinate 160,440,047 of NC_092724.1, read as the reverse complement.
ATTTAGCCCTGTGCTAAACCAGCCCTGAATCAAGCATTTATATTGGTTATAAAAAAAGAAACCGATGGAAACACTCAGCATATCCGGCAGCATCAGTGGAGAGAGAAAGAGTTGGTATTTCCCTGAGACCTTTGATCAGAACCCAAATATTCAAGACTTGTGTTTTTACAGGATTATTTTGTTAGATTTCAGGGTCAAAATAACATTTTAACCTATTGTTAAAGGTCAGCTAGGGTTAGAATTTAGTCATTTGCTGGCCTGGTTTAAGAAGCACAGGGCCTTCAAGAAGCAAAACCTATGTTTTTCTTTGAGCTATTGCATTCAATTTATAATATAATTTTTTGTTCCTAACAATTGTATCTCATGTTAAAGTGATGATTGTTGGACTTGCTGTGGAGTGTGAAAATATATGGCAGAATTTATGGAGCAAGCTTTACAAACTTGAGGTTAGTTCAATAATGATGGCTCTGAAATTCCATTGGCTGTTATCCCTGCATTAACCCAAGAAATGTCATCCTTGATGTCCCCCAGCATTACCATCTGCCAGAGTTTGCAGGGTCAGCCTATTTGGAAGGGGTGGAGTTGCCCAGTCCCCCATATGATCATTTCTAGGACTAGTGAACTTCTATGGAAAATTCATCCTTGGCCTTGCAACCATTTTAGCCCCTCTACACGTCGTGCTTAAAAAGAAATCAGGAGTGGGCGTGGAGAGCGCCACAGGAAGAAGAGTTCACTAACATGAAAAGGCAGCTGAGTTCATCCAGCGATGACGCACTCCAATCTCACCAAACCTTTCCTGGTCACATGTGACGCCTTGCCATACAGCAGCGGTGCCGTTTTATCACATCAGATGGACGATGGTAGGAAGTGGCCGATTGAATTCACCTCCAGAACACTGGCATCAGTATGCGTATGGCCGTCGTTTTGCTGTTTTAACGGACAACAAACCGCTGTTGGGACTCTTCAGAGACGATAACGCTATTCCGCTCACAGCATCAGCGTGAATCCAGGGGTGGGCCCTCCTACTGGCGGCATACGAGTATACGTTGGACCATCAGCTAAGCATACAGATCACAGACGGGGATGCATTGAGTCGACTCACACTGTTGGTGTGACCACCAATATCCCCTGGAGGTGATGAAGTTATTGCCGCACAGTACTTCATGGATACATTAACAGTGACAGCAGCCCAGATACGCGAGTGGACACAAATGGGCCCCTTATTGTCAAAAGTTGGCCATATAATTCCAGATGGGGGCCAGCATCAAAAATTACCCAATGAGTCAAAGGCTTTTACCACCAAAATAGCAGAGTTCAGTGTGGAAGACGGCATCCTCCTCTGGGGAACTCGCGTTGTAATCCCACACAAAGGTCAGGACCACATACTGAGGGACCTACAGAACAGACACCCAGGAGTGTCCGAAATGAAAATGCTCGTCCGCAGCTATGTCTGGTGGTCAGGCCTGGACGCAGAGATGGAGTGATTGGCCCAACAATGTAATTTATGCCAAGAACTGCTCCCACCCACTGCACCTCTTCATCCCTGGGAGTGGCCGGAATGGCCATTGGAATGGCTTCAGGCCGACTTTGCCGGCACTTTCCAAGGTTCCATGTTCCTGATCATAATCGATGCGCATTCAAATTGGCTAGAGGTCCACAGGATGCCGTCCACAACTTTGAAAGCAACAATCGAGAAACTGAGACTCTCGTTTAGCACATACGGTATTCCAGATGTTTGCGGCATGGTAGCACAGAGGCTAGCACTGTTGCTTCACAGTGCCAGGGCCCCAGGTTCGATTCCCGGCTTGGGCCACTGTCTGTGCGGAGTTTGCACGTTCTCCCCATGTCCGTGTGGGTTTCCTCCGTGTGCTCCGGTTTCCTCCCACAAGTCCCGAAAGACATGCTGTTAGGTGAATTGGACATTCTGAATTCTCCTTCTGTGTACCCGAACAGGCGCCGGAATGTGGCGACGAGGGGATTTTCACAGTAACTTCATTGCGGTGTTAATGTAAGCCTGCTTGTGGCAATAATAAAGGTTATTATTATTATTTGTATCCTCCTCATGACTTGCTTTTCTACTTATCTTTGTATCCCTTCATCTAAGTTATTAATACAGATCGTACTGAGGCCCAGCACTGATCCTTGCAGCACTCCACCAGTTTCAATTTGTCAAGGTGAAAACAATCCATTTATCCCAACTCTTTTAATGTTAGTTCGCAAATCCTCTATCCATGCTAATATATCACTCCACTCCTTTTATCTTCCAATCTTTTGGGACCTTTGTAGAATCTAGGTAATTTTGGAATATTATCAGATTTTTATCCTTTCACAGGATGTGGGCGTCACTGGCTAGACCAGCATTTATTGCCCATCCCTAATTGCCCTTGAGAACATGGTGGTGAGCCGCCGCCTTGAACTCCAGCAGTCCATGTGGTGTAGATACATGCACAGTGCTGTTAGGGAGGCAGTTCCAGGATTTTGACTCAGTGACAGTGAAAGAACGGCAATATATTTCATAGGAACATAGGAACAGGGGTAGGCCATTCAGCCCCTCGAGCCTGTCCTGCCATTTAATGAGATCATGGTGGATCTGTGACCTAACTCCTTATTCCTGCCTTTGGCCCATATGCCTTAATACCTTTGCTTAACAAGAATCTATCTCCGATTTACCATTAGCTGTTCTAGCTTCAACTTATGGAAGAGAGTTTGAAATCTCTACCACCCTTTAAGTGAAGATGTTCTTCCTAACATCTCCCCAGAACGGCCTAGCCCTAATTGCTAGACTGTGCCCCCTAGTTTTAGAATCTCCAACCAGTGGAAATAGTTTATCTTTATCTACCTTGCATTTCCATGTTGTTATCTTGAATACTTCAATCAGACCAGCCCTTAACCTTCTAAATTCTAGTGAAAACAGGCCAAGCTGTGTAATCTCTCCTTGTAACCCCTGTAGTCCAGGTATCATTTTGGTAAACCTAGGTCGCACAAGGCTTTTATATAGGCTGTCTACACTGCTGCTTAACTTTGAATCATCAGGAAATTTGGATATATGACTTTCTATGCCATTGCCAAGTCATTAATGAATAATGTGAATAATTGAGGCCCCAACACCGATCCCTATCACCTCCTGTCAATTAGAATAATTACCCACTATCCCCACGCCCTGTCGCCTGCCACTCAACCAACTTCCCAACCATGTGAATAATTTGCCCTCAACTCCGTGGGATTCCACCTTCATTAACAGTCTCTTATGTGGAACTTTATCAAATGCCTTCTGGAAGTTCTGACGTGGAGATGCTGGAGCTGGACTGGGGTGAGCACGGTAAGAAGTCTTACAACACCAGGTTAAAGTCCAACAGGTTGGTTTCGAATCACTAGCTTTCGGAGCACAGCTCCTTTCTCAGGTGAATGAAGAGGTGGGTTCCAGAAACATGTATATAGACATGAGAAACTAAGAGGTCTAAAAATTGATAAATCTCCGGGCCCAGATGGACTACATCCTAGAGTTCTAAAGGAGATAGCTGAAGAAATAGTGGAGGCTTTAGTTATGATCTTTCAAAAGTCACTGGAGTCAGGGAAAGTCCCAGAGGATTGGAAAATCGCTGTTGTAACACCCCTGTTCAAGAAAGTAACAAGGAAAAAGATGGAAAATTATAGGCCAATTAGCCTAACCTCGGTTGTTGGCAAGATTCTAGAATCCATTGTTAAGGATGAGATTTCTAAATTCTTGGAAGTGCAGGGTCAGATTAGGACAAGTCAGCATGGATTTAGTAAGGGGAGGTCATGCCTGACAAACCTGTTAGAGTTCTTTGAAGAGATAACAAATAGGTTAGACCAAGGAGAGCCAATGGATGTTATCTATCTTGACTTCCAAAAGGCCTTTGATAAGGTGCCTCACGGGAGACTGCTGAGTAAAATAAGGGCCCATGGTATTCGAGGCAAGGTACTAACATGGATTGACGATTGGCTGTCAGGCAGAAGGCAGAGAGTTGGGATAAAAGGTTCTTTTTCGGAATGGCAACCGGTGACGGGTGGTGTCCCGCAGGGTTCAGTGTTGGGGCCACAGCTGTTCTCTTTATATATTAACGATCTAGATGACGGGACTGGGGGCATTCTGGCTAAGTTTGCCGATGATACAAAGATAGGTGGAGGGGCAGGTAGTATGGAGGAGGTGGGGGGCTGCAGAAAGATTTAGACAGTTTAGGAGAGTGGTCCAAGAAATGGCTGATGAAATTCAATGTGGGCAAGTGCGAGGTCTTGCACTTTGGAAAAAAGAATAGAGGCGTGGACTGTTTTCTAAACGGTGACAAAATTCATAATGCTGAAGTGCAAAGGGACTTGGGAGTCCTAGTCCAGGATTCTCTAAAGGTAAACTTGCAGGTTGAGTCCGTAATTAAGAAAGCAAATGCAATGTTGTCATTCATCTCAAGAGGCTTGGAATATAAAAGCAGGGATGTACTTCTGAAGCTTTATAAAGCATTAGTTAGGCCCCATTTAGAATACTGTGAGCAGTTTTGGGCCCCACACCTCAGGAAGGACATACTGGCACTGGAGCGGGTCCAGCGGAGATTCACACGGATGATCCCAGGAATGGTAGGCCTAACATACGATGAACGTCTGAGGATCCTGGGATTATATTCATTGGAGTTTAGGAGGTTGAGGGGAGATCTAATAGAAACTTACAAGATAATGAATGGCTTAGATAGGGTGGATGTAGGGAAGTTGTTTCCATTAGCAGGGGAGACTTGGACCCGGGGGCACATCCTTAGAATAAAAGGGAGTCACTTTAGAACAGAGATGAGGAGAAATTTCTTCAGCCAGAGAGTGGTGGGTCTGTGGAATTCATTGCCACAGAGGGCGGTGGAGGCCGGGACGTTGAGTGTCTTTAAGACAGAAGTTGATAAATTCTTGATTTCTCGAGGAATTAAGGGCTATGGAGAGAGGGCGGGTAAATGGAGTTGAAATCAGCCATGATTGAATGGTGGAGTGGACTCGATGGGCCGAATGGCCTTACTTCCGCTCCTATGTCTTATGGTCTTATGGTCTTATTTGTAATGCCTTCTGTATTGATTTGGGGCCAGTTGCAGAGCTGAGTAAGTTAAAGTTTACATTTGCACTGTTGGGGGATGAAGGTGTGTTTGTATAGATGCTGGATCTCTTGCTTGATATTTTCTTTGTTTAGCTGGGAGAGAGTTTTCTCTGTCGGGCAATTGTGTTGGGATTGTTTTTCATTTGAATATGTATGTATGCGTGGGGGGGACGCTGGGGAGGGAACAATAGGTGGGAAAATGTCTGGCGCCAGGGGTGGGGGCCACCAAGCTAGCTGGGCGGACTAGCTCACGGAAGCGTAGTGGGGGGGTAAACAGATGTTAGGCTTATCAAAGAGGTCGATTTACATTGTGCTGTTACTAGGAGGGAAAGGGGGGGGGGGGAATATGTTCTGCTGATGAGGGAGGGACTGTTGCTGAGGGACAGAGAGGAGGCTGGGGCGGAGGCTGCCTGGGGGCGGGCCGGTGGAGGCACGGGTTGCGGGCTGGAGACTGGCCCAAGAAAGGCGATGGTTGATCGGCGAAGTGGTGGGGGGGCGATGATCCCCCCAACTAGGCTGATCACCTGGAATGTACAAGGGCTAAATGGGCCGGTCAAGAGGGCACGTGTGTTCATGCATTTGAGAGGACTGAAGGCGGACGTGGTAATGCTGCAGGAGGCGCACCTTAGAGTAGTTGACCAGATTAGATTAAGGAAAGGTTGGGTCGGACAGGTTTATCACTCGGGACTGGACTCGAAGACTAGGGAGGTTGCGATCCTGATCAACAAGCGAGTGGTGTTTGAGGCGGGTAGAATAGTTTTGGATGTGGGAGGTCAGTACATTATAGTCAGTGGGAAATTGGAGGGGGTGCAGGTGGTATTAGTAAATGTGTTTGCACCAAATTGGGACGAAGTGGAGTTTATAAACAGGATGCTGGGGTAGATACCGGACCTGAATTTTCATAAGCGGGTCATGGGAGGGGACTTCAACACAATTAATTGACCCTGGCTTGGACCAGTCAAGCTCAAAATTGGGCAGGGTGCCAGCAATGGCAAAGGAACTAAAAGGGTTCACGGAGCAGATTGGGGGGGGTGGACCTATGGAGATTTAGGCAGCCGAGGGTGAAGGAGTTCTCCTTCTACTCACACGTGCATAAAGTGTACTCCCGGATTGATTTCTTTATTCTGGGCAGGCCTCTACTGATGGGGGTGGTGGACATAGGGTACTCGGCGATCACAATCTCAGACCATGCCCCACACTGGGTTGACCTGTAGGTTAGTAAAGACAGTAACTAGCACCCGCACTGGAGGCTGGATGTGGGACTTTTGGCTGACGAAGGTGTGTGCGAGCGGCTGAGGAAATGTATTCAGAACTACCTGCGGGTCAACGACAGGGGGGAAATTTCGGCAGCGATGGTCTGGGAAGCACTGAAGGCGGTGGTCAGAGGGGAGCTGATCTCGATATGGGCCCACAGGGAGAAGGAAGACAGGGCAGAGACGGACTGACTGGTAAAGGAGATACTACAGGTCGACAGGAGGTATGCGGAGACGCCAGAGGCAGGGCTTTTAAGGGAACGGCGGAGGCTACAGACGGAGTTCCCTTGTTAACCACAGGGAGGGCGGTGGAACAGCTGAGAAAGGCGAGGGGGGGCGTTTTATGAGCATGGAGAGAAGGCCAGCAGAATGCTTGCACAGCAGCTTAGAAAGAGGGAGGCAGCCAGGGAGATAGGGAAAGTAAAGGATGGAGGTGGGAACCTGGTTGGAGACTCAGCAGGGGTGAATAAGGAGTTTTATAGTAGGTTGTATGAGTCGGAACCCCCAACAGGGCCGGAGGGGATGAGGGACTTCCGAGGGGGGCAAGATTTCCCGAAGGTGGATGGAGAGCTGTGTGGGTCCTACAGGCCAATATCCCGATTGAATGTGGACGCCAAACTGCTGGCCAAAATTTTGTCCTCAGGATTGCGGATTGTGATCCGGATGTTATTGGGGAGGACCAGACAGGGTTTGTTAAGGGAAGGCAGTTGGTGGCCAATGTAAGAAGGCTATTAAACGTGATCATGATGCCCCCGGAAGGCAGGGAGGTGGAGGTAGTGTCGCAATGGACGCAGAGAAGGCCTTTGATCGAGTAGAATGGGAATATTTGTGGGAGGTACTGAGATGGTTCGGATTTGGGTGGGGCTTTATTGACTGGGTCAAGTTGCTGGATCAGGCACCTGTGGCGAGCGTACGGACGAATAGGACAACATCGGACTATTTTAGGCTGCATTGGGGGACGAGACAGGGATGCCCCCTCTCCCACTGTTGTTCACGTTAGCTATAGAGCCGTTGCCAATTGCTCTGAGAGCTCAAGGGGCTGGAAGGGGCTGGTCCGGGGTGGGGGGGGGGGTGAAACACAGAGCACAGAATCTCGCTTTACGCAGGCGATCTGTTTCTGTATGTATCGGACCCAGCAGAGGGGAAGGAATAAATCATGACGGTTCTGGGGGAATTTGGCCGGTTTTCGGGGTATAAACTAAATATGGGGAAAAGTGAGATGTTTGCGGTCCAGGCGAGGGAACAGGAGAGGCGACTAGGGGAACTGCCGTTTAGATTAGTAGTGGGTAGCTTTCGGTATCTAGGCATCCAAGTGGTGCGGGAATGGGAACGGCTGCACAAACTAAATCTGGCCTGACTAGTAGACCAAAGGAAGGACAATTTTCGGAGATGGGACGCGCTCCTGTTGTCACTGGAGGGTGCAGACGGTGAAGATGACGGTCCTCCCAAGATTCCTGTTTGTGTTTCAGTGTCTCCCCATCTTTATTCCGCGGTCCTTTTTTAAACGGGTCAACAAAGTGATCACTGGCTTTGTATGGGCGGGCAAGACCCCGCGTGTAAAGAGGAGGATGCTTGAGCGGGGCCGGGGAGAGGGCGGGCTGGTGCTGCCAAACTTCAGTAACTACAATTGGGCGGTGAATAGAGCCATGATCAGGAAGTGGGTGGTGGGGGAGGGTCGGCATGGGAGCGTATGGAGGCGGCTTCATGTAAGGGCACCAGCTTAGGGGCGTTGATAACGGCGCCTCTGCCATTCCCGCTGGCACGGTATTCCACAGCCCCGTGGTGGTGGCGGCCTTGAGAGTCTGGGAGCAATGGAGGAGGCATGTGGGAGCAGAGGGAGCATCGGTCTGGATCCCAATCTGTAATAATCACCGGTTTCCCCCTGGAAGGATGGACGGGAGTTTCGGAGATGGCAGAGAGCAGGGATTGAGAGGATGGGGGCTATGTTTATAGAGGGGAGTTTCCTAGTTTGAGGGAGCTGGAGGAGAAATTTGGATTGGCAAGGGGAAACAAATTCAGGAACCTGCAGGTATGGGACTTCCTACGTAGGCAGGTTTCAACCTTCCCGCTCCTACCACCAAGCGGAAACAGGACAGGGTAGTTTCCAGAGTGTGGGTGGAAGAAGGGAGGGTCTCTGACATTTACAAGGAACTTATGGGGTCAGAGGAGACGCAGATTGAGGAGCTGAAGCGCAAGTGGGAGGAGGAGCTGGGAGGAGAGATAGAGGATGGTCTATGGGCGGACGCGTTGAGTAGAGTCAACGCGTCCGCAACATGTGCCAGGCTCAGCCTGATACAGTTCAAGATCGTTCACCGGGCCTACATGACAGTGGCCCGGATGATCAGGTTCTTTGGGGTAGAAGATAGGTGTGCAAAATGTGCGGGAGGACCAGTGAACCATGTTCACAGTTCTGGAGGTGGCCAAAGCTTAGGAGACTCTGGCAGGGGTTTGCAGATGTCATGTCCACGGTGTTAAAAACAAGCACCGAGCCCAGAGGTTTGTTGACTTCTTTGCGGAAAATTAATCGTCAGCAGAAGGGGGGGTTAGTTTAGTTTAGAGTAGGGGGTTAATAAAGGTGGGACCTGTAAAGGAGGAAGACGACTTTTGCACTATGTTTATAGATTTATGTACATTGTTTATTTTGTTGTTGTTGTCAAACCAAAAAAATACCTCAATGAAATGTTTATTTAAAAAAAAGACTGCCGTGGCTGTCCGCAAACACTTGGAGAGGAACAGGAAGGATAAAGATGCCAAATTCCATTTGATTCTTACTGAAATCAGAATCCATAGGCTGGCTCATTACTACAAGTCCAAGAGGGTGCTTCCACCCAACTGGAAGTATGAATCCTCCACAGCTTCAGCACCTGGTGGCCTAAAAAGTGTCTTCATTGAAATAAAAGCAACATGCTGCAGATGCCAGAAATCTGGGGGGGGAAAGTGCTGAATAACTCAGCTGGTGTGGCAGAATGTGTAGAGAGCAGGTTAACATATCAAGTGGGTTTCAACGCTTTACCTGATTATCGCCACATGTTACCAGGCCTGCTGTGTTTTTCCAGCACTTTTTATTTCACGTTTCTTCATTTGGACGTTTGGACCTGAAAAATAAATTGCTTATGTTGTTCTTTCAATTTGATATCATTCTTCACATTCTTAATTAACCACAGGTGGTGTATTCTTCCCGTAAAGTCTTTCGTTCTTAATGGAATACATAGAACATAGAACATAGAAAATACAGCACAGAACAGGCCCTTCGGCCCACGTCTTTATTGAGAGTTAGAAAATATCACCTCAAATGTGTACTGTTGCTTTTCTCCCGCCTGACCGTTGAAACTGATTTCCTTTAGCTAGCTCTGTCTTCATACCCTTGTCATTGTCTTTATTTAACTTTATGACACTAGTTTTGGAGTCACATTTCTCACCCAGAACTGAATACGAAATTTTCAAAATGAATGTTTTGTTTTCTTTTTCTATTTCAGGCCCGACATTGCAGAGAGTTTATATTCCATATCATTTTATTACTACAGCCCAATTGGTTGCCTGAGTACAATTCTAGTAGGATTGATAGTCAGCATGCTCACTGGTAAGTTAAATTAAAAATGTAAATTGTGGCAAGTCAGCAACCAGTTTTAGGCTAAATTTACACTCGTTGCCTTGAATCACAGAAATGTTACAGTCAGAATGAGGCTATTCCGTCCACTGTGTCTGTACCGGTCCAAATGAGCATTATGTCCTAGTGTAATTTCCCTGCCTTATCCCTGTACCTTTATACATTGTTTATGTTGTAATAATCATCTAATGATAATCACCTCTTGAATGCCTTGATTAAACCTGCCTCCACCACACTTCCAGGTAGTGCATTCCAGAGCCAAAACTTATGCAGTGTTTCACTTCACACTTGTTTGTTTTGTAAATCAGTTTAAATCTGTGCCCTCTCATTCTTCAATGAGCAGGAACAGTTTCTCCCTATCTACTCTGTCCAGCCCCCTCTTGATTTTGAATATCTCGATCAAATCTCATCTTAGCCTTCTTCTCTCTAAGGTGAACAGTCCCAACCTCTCCAATCTGGTTGGTGCAGACTCAATGGGCCAAATGGCCTCCTTCTGCACTGTATGTTCTATGTTCTACCCTCATAACTGAAATTTGTGGGGCGGGATCCTCCGGGAATTGGCAGGGCGGGCAGAAATGTTGCAGTGGAGTGGCGGGAACCACTCCGGCGTCGGGCTGCCCCAAAGGTGCGGAATCCTCCGCATCTTCATGGGCTAGGATGGCGCTGGAGTGGTTTGCACCCCGTTGGCCGGGGTGGAAGGCCTTTGGCGCCGCGCAATACATTTCATTCATCCAGGCAAGTGTATTTTATGGAATATTCCATCACACTCCCGACTTGTGCCTTGTAGATGGTGGACAGGCTCAGGGGAGTCAGGAGGTGAGTTACTCTCCGCAGGATTCCCAGCCTCTGACCTGCTCTTGTAGCCACAGTATTTCTATGGCTCGTCAAGTTACATTTCTGGTCAATGGTAACCCCCAGGGTGTTGCTAGCCGGAGATTAAACAATGGTAATGCTATTGAATATCAAGAGGAAATGGTTAGATTCTCTCTTGTTGGAGATAGTCATTGCCTGGGATGTCTGTGGCGCAAATGCTACTTGCTATTTGTCAGCACAAGCCTGGATATTATCCAGATCTTACTGCATTTGGACACGGACTTCGTCAGTATCTGAGGAGTTGCGAATGGTGCTGAATATTGTGCAGTCTTCAGCGAATCTTTCCACCACAAACCTTCCTCCAGCCCGAAAAATATTCATTGACCATCACTCTTTATTTCGTATTATTCAGCCAATTCTGAACCCATGTTACTACTGCCCCTTTTATTCCATAAGCAATAACTTTTCTCAAGTCTGTTGTGTGGCACTGTATTGAATGCCTTTTGAAAGTCCATGTACACCGCATCAACAACATTACCCTCATCAACCCTTTCTACTACCTCTTCAAAAAGCTCCAGCAAGTTATTTAAAAACAATTTGCCCTTTAGAAATCCATGCTGGCTCTTCCTAATCATCTCACATTTTTCCATAAAAATTAAAATGATATTTAAGTACTGGATAATTTCCCATAACATTACACATGCAAAGTGGGACCATATGATGTCTCTTACGTTAGTCTATTGACTTCATGTTGAGGTTTCTCTGTTGCTTCCTTTTTTGCTGTTTCTTTCTGCTTCACTATCTCTTAATGGTTTGCTTTCCTTTTTCTCCTTCTATGGTGTGGCAGGGAGAAGAGACCCCACCAGTTGCCGGCTGCATTTTCTGGTGTGGAGAATACGGCTTTTGTGGCTCCCCACCCATTCCTTCCACCTAATCAATCATGATTAAGCTGTCTTCGCTATCACATTCCCGAGTCTTTCACCTTCGCACTACCCTTCCCATTCCTGCAACTTCTTCAGTCCCATCACTACTCCTACCTTTTCAGATTGTCTCCTTGTTTCATTCATTCATGACTGGCATGGCCAGCATTTATTGTTAGTTGACAATTTCCCTTGAGAAGGTGTTAGTGATCCTTCTTGAACTGATACAGTCCATGTGCTGCCGGCTGTATTTATTCTCAGTGGCAGATGTTTCAGGTTTGGAAGGTGCTGTTGAAGAATCCTTGGAGATTTGCTGCAATACATCTTGTAGATGGTTCGTACTGCAGCCACAGTGTGTGGGTGATGGAGGGAGTCAGTGTTCAAGCTGGGAGAGAATGGGTTTCCAAACATCGGGTTGCTTCGTCCTAGATGCAGTCGAGTTCTTGAATTTTGTTGGAGACCTTCCACTGGGAGACTGACTCTATTTAACTGGATGCAGCTAAGACCTATGTAAAATGGCTCCAAATTGGGCCTTTACATACATAAATTGGTGTGGCCAGCCTCTCTGCATTTGGTTGTACCGTCAATAAAATGCCACAATGGCAGGACCGGTTTGGGGAACTAAATTAACATCCCCCAACTGATCTCTCACCCTACCTCCCAGGGGCTGGTAAAACCCTGGCCAATGTTTTCACTTTTGGGGACGAGCAAAGCTAGAAGCCATCAATACAAAGAGTCAGATAGAGAATTCAGATGAAACTTCTTTACCAAGGGAATGGTGACAAAGTGAAATTTACTGCAGGTGGTCCCTACTCTACTCATTATACACCTATGACTGTGCGGCTAAATTCCCCTCCAACTCGATTTTCAAATTTGCTGATGACACCACCGTAGTGGGTCGGATTTCAAACAATGACGAGACAAAGTACAGGAATGAGGTAGAGAATCTGGTGAACTGGTACGACGACAATAATCTCTCCCTCAATGTCAACAAAACGAAGGACATTGTCATAAGAACATAAGAACTAGGAACAGGAGTAGGCCATCTGGCCCCTCGAGCCTGCTCCGCCATTCAATTAGATCATGGCTGATCTTTTGTGGACTCAGCTCCACTTTCCGGCCCGAACACCAGAACCCTTAATCCCTTTATTCTTCAAAAAACTATCTATCTTTCTCTTAAAAACATTTAATGAAGGAGCCTCTACTGCTTCACCGGGCAAGGAATTCCATAGATTCACAACCCTTTGGGTGAAGAAGTTCCTCCTAAACTCAGTCCTAAATCTACTTCCCCTTATTTTGAGGCTATGCTCCCTAGTTCTGCTTTCACCCACCAGTGGAAACAACCTGCCCGTATCTCTCCTATCTATTCCCTTCATAATTTTATATGTTTCTATAAGATCCCCCCTCATCCTTCTAAATTCCAACGAGTACAGTCCCAGTCTACTCAACCTCTCCTCATAATCCAACCCCTTCAGCTCTGGGATTAACCTAGTGAATCTCCTCTGCACACCCTCCAGTGCCAGTACGTCCTTTCTCAAGTAAGGAGACCAAAACTGAACTCAATACTCCAGGCGTGGCCTCACTAACACCTTATACAATTGCAGCATAACCTCCCTAGCTTTAAACTCCATCCCTCTAGCAATGAAGGACAAAATTCCATTTGCCTTCTTAATCACCTGTTGCACCTGTAAACCAACTTTTTGCGACTCATGCACTAGCACACCCAGGTCTCTCTGCACAGCAGCATGTTTTAATATTTTATCATTTAAATAATAATCCCTTTTGCTGTTATTCCTACCAAAATGGATAACCACACATTTGTCAACATTGTATTCCATCTGCCAGACCCTAGCCCATTCACTTAACCTATCCAAATCCCTCTGCAGACTTCCAGTATCCTCTGCACTTTTTGCTTTAGGACTCATCTTAGTGTCGTCTGCAAACTTGGACACATTGCCCTTGGTCCCCAACTCCAAATCATCTATATAAATTGTGAACAATTGTGGGCCCAACACTGATCCCTGAGGGAACCACTAGTTACTGATTGCCAACCAGAGAAACACCCATTAATCCCCACTCTTTGCTTTCTATTAATTAACCAATCCTCTATCCATGCTATTACTTTCCCCTTAATGCCATGCATCTTTATCTTATGCAGCAACCTTTTGTGTGGCACCTTGTCAAAGGCTTTCTGGAAATCCAGATATACCACATCCATTGGCTCCCCATTATCTACCGCACTGGTAATGTCCTCAAAGAATTCCACTAAATTGGTTAGGCACGACCTGCCCTTTATGAACCCATGCTGCGTCTGCCCAATGGGACAATTTCCATCCAGATGCCTCGCTATTTCTTCCTTGATGATAGATTCCAGCATTTTCCCTACTACCGTATTTAAGCTCACTGCCTATAATTACTCGCTTTCTGCCTACCTCCTTTTTTAAACAGTGGTGTCATGTTTGCTCATTTCCAATCCGCCGGGACCACCCCAGAGTCTAGTGAATTTTGGTAAATTATCACTAGTGCATTTGCAATTTCCCGAGCCATCTCTTTTAGCACTCTGGGATGCATTCCATCAGGGTCAGGAGACTTGTCTACCTTCAGCCCCATTAGCTTGCCCATCACTACCTCAAAAACAAAGAACAAAGAACAAAGAAATGTACAGCACAGGAACAGGCCCTTCAGCCTTCCAAGCCCGTGCCGACCATACTGCCCGACTAAACTACAATCTTCTACACTTCCTGGGTCCGTATCCTTCTATTCCCATCCTATTCATATATTTGTCAAGATGCCCCTTAAATGTCCCTATCGTCCCTGCTTCCACTACCTCCTCCGGTAGTGAGTTCCAGGCACCCACTACCCTCTGCGTAAAAAACTTGCCTCGTACATCTACTCTAAACCTTGCCCCTCTCACCTTAAACCTATGCCCCCTAGTAATTGACCCCTCTACCCTGGGGAAAAGCCTCTGACTATCCACTCTGTCTATGCCCCCTCATAATTTTGTATACCTCTATCAGGTCGCCCCTCAACCTCCTTCGTTCCAGTGAGAACAAACCGAGTTTATTCAATCGCTCCTCATAGCTTATGCCCTCCATACCAGGCAACATTCTGGTAAATCTCTTCTGCACCCTCTCTAAAGCCTCCACATCCTTCTGGTAGTGTGGCGACCAGAATTGAACACTATACTCCAAGTGTGGCCTAACTAAGGTTCTATACAGCTGCAACATGACTTGCCAATTCTTATACTCAATGCCCCAGCCAATGAAGGCAAGCATGCCGTATGCCTTCTTGACTACCTTCTCCACCTGTGTTGCCCCTTTCAATGACCTGTGGACCTGTACTCCTAGATCTCTTTGACTTTCAATACTCTTGAGGGTTCTACCATTCACTGTATATTCCCTACCTGCATTAGCCCTTCCAAAATGCATTACCTCACATTTGTCCGGATTAAACTCCATCTGCCATCTCTCCGCCCAAGTCTCCAGACAATCTAAATCCTGCTGTATCCTCAGACAGTCCCCATCGCTATCCGCAATTCCACCAACCTTTGTGTCGTCTGCAAACTTACTAATCAGACCAGTTACATTTTCCTCCAAATCATTTATATATACTACAAAGAGCAAAGGTCCCAGCACTGATCCCTGTGGAACACCACTGGTCACAGCCCTCCAATTAGAAAAGCATCCCTCCATTGCTACCCTCTGCCTTCGATGGCCTAGCCAGTTCTGTATCCACCTTGCCAGTTCACCCCTGATCCCGTGTGACTTCACCTTTTGTACTAGTCTACCATGAGGGACCTTGTCAAAGGCCTTACTGAAGTCCATATAGACAACATCTACTGCCCTACCTGCATCAATCATCTTAGTGACCTCCTCGAAAAACTCTATCAAGTTAGTGAGACACGACCTCCCCTTCACAAAACCGTGCTGCCTCTCACTAATGCGTCCATTTGCTTCCAAATGGGAGTAGATCCTGTCTCGAAGAATTCTCTCCAGTAATTTCCCTACCACTGAAGTAAGGCTCACCGGCCTGTAGTTCCCGGGATTATCCTTGCTACCCTTCTTAAACAGAGGAACAACATTGGCTATTCTCCAGTCCTCCGGGACATCCCCTGAAGACAGCGAGGATCCAAAGATTTCTGTCAAGGCCTCAGCAATTTCCTCTCCAGCCTCCTTCAGTATTCTGGGGTAGATCCCATCAGGCCCTGGGGACTTATCTACCTTAATATTTTTTAAGACACCCAACACCTCGTCTTTTTGGATGACAATGTGACCCAGGCTATCTACACCCCCTTCTCCAGACTCAACATCTACCAATTCCTTCTCTTTGGTGAATACTGATGCAAAGTATTCATTTAGTACCTTGCCCATTTCCTCTGGCTCCACACATAGATTCCCTTGCCTATCCTTCAGTGGGCCAACCCTTTCCCTGGCTACCCTCTTGCTTTTTATGTACGTGTAAAAAGCCTTGGGATTTTCCTTAACCCTATTTGCCTCCTTGGTGATAACAATCCTCTCAAGGTCCTCACCTGTCATAGCCTCATTTCCATCAGTCACTGGCATGTTATTTGTGTCTTCCACTGTGAAGACCGACCCAAAAAACCTGTTCAGTTCCTCAGCCATTTCCTCATCACCCATTATTAAATCTCCCCCCTCATCCTCTAAAGGACCAATATTTACCTTAGCCACTCTTTTTTGTTTTATATATTTGTAGAAACTTTTACTATCTGTTTTTATATTCTGAGCAAGTTTACTCTCCTAATCTAGCTTACTCTTCTTTATAGCTTTTTTAGTAGCTTTCTGTTGCCCCCTAAAGATTTCCCAGTCCTCTAGTCTCCCACTATTCTTTGCCACTTTTTTTGCTTTTTCCTTCGATTTGATACTCTCCCTTATTTCCTTAGATATCCGTGGTCGGTTTTCCCTTTCTACCGTCCTTCCTTTTTGTTGGTATAAACCTTTGCTGAGCACTGTGAAAAATCACTTGGAAGGTTCTCCACTGGTCCTCAACTGTTTCACCATAAAGTCTTTGCTCCCAGTCTACCTTAGCCAGCTCTTCTCTCATCACATTGTAATCTCCTTTGTTTAAGCACAAAACACTAGTGTTTGATTTTACCTTCTCACCCTCCACCTGTATTTTAAATTCCACCATATTGTGGAATCCGAGAGGATCCCTAACTATGAGATCATTAATCAATCCTGTCTCATTACACAGGACCAGATCTAGGACCGCTTGTTCCCTCGTAGGTTCCATTACATACTGTTCTAGGAAACTATCGCGGATACATTCTATAAACTCCTCCTCAAGGCTGCCTTGACCGACCTGGTTAAACCAATCGACACGTAGATTAAAATCCCCCATGATAACTGCTGTACCATTTCTACATGCATCCGTTATTTATTTGTTTATTGCCTGCCCCACCATAATATTACTATTTGGTGGCCTATAGACTACTCCTATCAGTAACTTTTTCGCCTTACTATTCCTGATTTCCACCCAAATGGATTCAACCTTATCCTCCATAGCACCGATGTCATCCCTTACTATTGCCCGGATGTCATCCTTAAATAACAGAGCTACACCACCTCCCTTACCATCCACTCTGTCCTTCCGAATAGTTTGATACCCTCGGATATTTAACTCCCAGTCGTGACCATCCTTTAACCATGTTTCAGTAATGGCCACTAAATCATAACCATTCACGATGATTTGCGCCATCAACTCATTTACCTTATTCCGAATACTACAAGCATTCAGGTAAAGTACACTTACGTTGGCTTTTATACCTCTGTTTTGAATCTTAACACCTCGATCAGTAACCTCTCCTAAGTTATACTTCCTCTTAACTTTTCTCCTAATTTTCCTTGTCCTTGGGTGTGACACTTGTGCAAAATCCCACTGTTCTATGATTTTCTCTCCAATTTACGGTTAAATTCATTTCGATTTTCAATTCTGCAGATTGTTCGCATTTATTAATAGTGGCAATGGGCTGACCCCCCGTTAAGGTGTCAGTTACCCTGAGCTGGGGAATGCTCCCAGTGTCCATCATTTTAAAGTCCGCTGTATTCCCAATCTTTAAGTGACCCAATTACTCTAACTTGGGGAGGGTGACCTCTCTCCTACCCCAGCCCTGTATCTGATGGTATTGTTTAAACAGCGGAAATTGTTGGTGAAATGCCATTATTTGCCCGGTTTATTATTTCTCTCAATTAGTTTCAATTATATTTCCTCTTAACTTTTCTCCTAAATTTCCTTGTTGCTTACCATTATTGTTTTTACCCGTTTTATTCCTTTTAGTATTACTGGGCCTATTCACTGAGCTCCCCTCAGTCACTGTACCTTGTACTGTCACCCTTTTTGATTTTTGACTATGGCTTCTCTGCCTTTCACTTTCCCCCTTACTGCCTTTTGTTTCTGTCCCTATTTTACTACCTTCCAACTTGCTGCATCAGTTCCCATCCCCCTGCCACATTAGTTTAAAACCTCCCCAACAGCTCTAGCAAACACCCCCCCCAGGACATCGGTTCCAGTCCAGCCCAGGTGCAGACCATCCGGTTTGTACTGGTCCCACCTCCCCCAGAACCGGTTCCAATGCCTCAGGAACTTGACTTCCTTTTTTTAAAAATATATTTTATTCAAGATTTTTTGGCCAAACATAACAATATGTAGTGTTTCTTTTACACAACAATAAAGCAATATAAATAACAGTGGCCAGTTTTAAACAAATAAATAAATAATATATAAACAGAAACAAAAACCAAACTAATTGGCAACTGCCTTGTCAAAAATAAATACTCTCCAAAGATACAATCCAACAGTCCAGTGTACAATTACCTATAACAAATGCCTATACATATACAATAACATCCCTGAGAGTCCGTCCGATTCCTCCCCCCCTCCCCCCGGGTTGCTGCTGTTGTCTTCTTCTTTTCCATTCCCTCTATCTTTCTGTGAGGTAGTCGATGAACGGTTGCCACCGCCTGGTGAACCCTTGAGCCGAACCCCTTAATACGAACTTAATCCGTTCTAACTTTATAAACCCTACCATGTTGTTTATCCAGGTCTCCACACCTGGGGGTTTGGCTTCCTTCCACATTAACAATATCCTGCGCCAGGCTACTAGGGACGTAAAGGCCAAAACATCAGCCTCTCTCGCCTCCTGCACTCCCGGCTCTTCTGCAACCCCAAATATAGCCAACCCCCAGCTTGGTTCGACCTGGACCCCCACCACCTTCGAAAGCACCTTTGCCACCCCCACCCAAAACCCCTGTAGTGCCGGGCATGACCAGAACATGTGGGTGTGATTCGCTGGGCTTCTCGAGCATCTCGCACACCTATCCTCTACCCAAAAAAATTTACTGAGCCGTGCTCCAGTCATATGCGCCCTGTGTAACACCTTAAATTGTATCAGGCTTAGCCTGGCACACGAGGACGATGGGTTTACCCTACGTAGGGCATCAGCCCACAGCCCCTCCTCAATCTCCTCCCCCAGCTCTTCTTCCCATTTCCCTTTCAGCTTGTCTACCATGATCTCCCCCTCGTCCCTCATTTCCCTATATATGTCCGACACCTTACCATCCCCCACCCATGTCTCTGAGATCACTCTATCCTGCACCTCCTGCGTCGGGAGCTGCGGGAATTCCCTCACCTGTTGCCTCGCAAAAGCCCTCAGTTGCATATACCGAAATGCATTCCCTTGGGGCAACCCATATTTTTCCGTCAGCGCTCCCAGACTCGCAAACGTCCCATCTACGAACAGATCTCTCAATTGTGCTACCCCTGCTCTTTGCCATGCTCCAAATCCCCCATCCATTCTCCCCGGAACAAACCTATGATTATTTCTTATCGGGGACCGCACCGAGGCTCCCGTCTTTCCCCTATGCCGTCTCCACTGTCCCCAAATTTTCAAAGTCGCCACCACCACCGGGCTTGTGGTGTATTTCTTCGGTGAGAACGGCAGCGGCGCCGTCACCATAGCTTGTAGGCTAGTCCCACTGCAGGACGCCCTCTCCAATCTCTTCCACGCCGCTCCCTCCTCTTCTCCCATCCACTTACACACCATTGAAATATTGGCAGCCCAGTAGTACTCACTTAGGCTCGGTAGTGCCACCCCCCCCCCCCCCCCCCCCCCCCCCCCCCCCCCCCGTCCCTACTACGCTGCAAAAGTCCCCTCCTCACTCTCGGGGTCTTCCCGGCCCACACAAAACTCATAATACTCTTCTCGATTCTTTTGAAAAAAGCCTTCGTGACCACCACCGGGAGGCACTAAAACACAAAAAGGAATCTCGGGAGGACCACCATTTTAACCGCCTGCACTCTCCCTGCCAGTGACAAGGACACCATGTCCCATCTCTTAAAGTCCTCCTCCATCTGTTCCACCAACCGCGTTAAATTAAGCCTATGTAATGTACCCCAATTCTTGGCTATCTGGATCCCCAGGTAACGAAAGTCCCTTGTTACCTTCCTCAACGGTAAATCCTCTATTTCTCTGCTCTGCTCCCCTGGATGCACCACAAACAACTCACTTTTCCCCATGTTCAATTTATACCCTGAAAAATCCCCAAAGGAGGGTGAAAGAGGGCAAAACGAGACGAAGGAGGGTGAAAGAGGGCGAAATGAGACGAAGGAGGGTGAAAGAGTGAAACGAGACGAAAGAGGGTGAAAGAGGGCAAAACGAGACGAAGGAGGGTGAAAGAGAGCGAAACGAGATGAAGGAGGGTGAAAGAGAGCGAAACGAGACCAAGGAGGGTGACAAAGGGCGAAACGAGTCGAAGGACGGTGAAAGAGGGCGAAATGAGATGAAGGAGGGCGAAAGAGAGCGAAACGAGACGAAAGAGGGTGAAAGAGAGCGAAACGAGACCAAGGAGGGTGAAAGAAAGCGTAACGAGTCGAAGGACGGTGAAAGAGGGCGAAATGAGACGAAGGAGGGTGAAAGAGGGCGAAACGAGACGAAAGAGGGTGAAAGAGGGCAAAACGAGACGAAGGAGGGTGAAAGAGAGCGAAACGAGATGAAGGAGGGTGAAAGAGAGCGAAACGAGACGAAGGAGGGTGAAATAGAGGGAAACGAGACGAAGGAGGGTGAAAAAGAGCGAAACGAGACGAAGGAGGGTGAAAGAGAGCGAAACGAGACCAAGGAGGGCGAAAGAGAGCGAAACGAGATGAAGGAGGGTGAAAGAGAGCGAAACGAGACGAAGTAGGGTGAAATAGAGGGAAACGAGACGAAGGAGGGTGAAAAAGAGCGAAACGAGACGAAGGAGGGTGAAAGAGAGTGAAACGAGATGAAGGAGGGCGAAAGAGAGCGAAACGAGACGAAAGAGGGTGAAAGAGAGCGAAACGAGACCAAGGAGGGTGAAAGAAAGCGAAATGAGATGAAGGAGGGTGAAAGAGAGCATTATCTCTGGCATCACCTCCGCCGGGTCCGCCACATATAGCAACAAATCATCTGCATACAGAGATACCCGGTGTTCTTCTCCTCCCCTGAGTACTCCCCTCCACTTCCTGGAACCCCTCAATGCTATGGCCAGGGGCTCAATCGCCAGTGCAAACAATAACAGGGACAGAGGACATCCCTGCCTCGTCCCACTATGGAGCCGAAAATAATCAGACCCCCGTCCATTCGTGACCACGCTCGCCATCGGGGCCCTATACAGCAACTGTACCCATCTGATATACCCATCTCCAAAGCCAAATCTCCTCAGCACCTCCCACAAATAATCCCACTCCACTCTATCAAAGGCTTTCTCGGCATCCATCGCCACCACTATCTCCGCTTCCCCCTCTGGTGGGGGCATCATCATTACCCCTAGCAGCCTCCGTATATTTGTATTCAGCTGTCTCCCCTTCACAAACCCAGTTTGGTCCTCATGAACCACCCCGGGACACAATCCTCTATCCTCGTTGCCATTACCTTGGCCAGAATCTTAGCGTCCACATTCAGGAGGGAAATAGGCCTATAGGACCCGCATTGCAGCGGTTCTTTTTCCTTCTTTAGGAGGAGCGATATCGTTGCCTCTGACATAGTCGGGGGCAGCTGCCCCCTTTCCCTCGCCTCATTAAAGGTTCTCATCAGTAGCGGGGCCAGCAAGTCCATCTATTTCCTATAGAATTCAACTGGGAATCCGTCTGGTCCCACCCCCTCACCCTTAGACACACCCCTTCATCTGCCATTAGTCCCATGTCCATTCTCCAGGGTGGACGCCCTTCTGTTTCCTCCTCTATCTCCAAGTCTACCCAATGTGGAGCGTGATCCGAAATGGCTATAGCCGTATACTCCGTCCCCCTCACCTTTGGGATCAACGCCTTTCCCAAAACAAAAAAGTCTATTCGCGAATAAACTTTGTGGACATAGGAGAAAAACGAAAACTTCTTACTCCTAGGTTTACTAAATCTCCAGGGGTCTATTCCTCCCATCTGCTCCATAAAGTCCTTAAGCACCCTAGCTGCAGCCGGCCTCCTTCCGGTCCTGGACCTCGATCTGCACAGCCCTGGGTCCAGCACCGTGTTAAAATCTCCACCCATTACCAACTTCCCCACCTCTAGGTCCGGGATACGTCCTAACATACGCCTCATAAAGTTGGCATCATCCCAGTTCGGGGCATATACGTTCACTAAGACCACCGCCTCCCCTTGCAATTTGCCACTCACCATCACGTATCTGCCCCCACTATCCGCCACTATGGTCTTTGCCTCAAACATTACCCGCTTCCCCACTAGTATAGCCACCCCCCTGTTTTTTGCGTCTAGCCCCGAATGAAACACCTGCCCCACCCATCCTTTGCGTAGTCTGACCTGGTCTATCAGTTTCAGATGCGTCTCCTGCAGCATTACTACATCTGCCTTAAGTTCCTTTAGGTGTGCGAGTACCCGTGCCCTCTTTATCGGCCCGTTCAGCCCTCTCACATTCCACGTGATCAGCCGGGTTGGGGGGCTCTTTACCCCCCCCCCCCTTGTCGACTAGCCATCTCCTTTTTCAATCCAGCTCCTCACCCGGTTCCCACGTAGCCGTGCCTTTCCACACACCTTTTGTGTTGTGCCTCGTGCATCTCTGTCTTCACCACCAGGGCCTGTATGTCGTCCTCATTCTCAGCAGCCTTTGCCTTCACGACCCGAAGCTCCTGCTCCTGGGTCTTTTGCTCCTCCTTTAGCCCTTCAATCGCCTGTAATATCGGGGCCAACAGCTCCTTCTTCATCTCCTTTTTAAGTTCTTCCACGCAGCGCCGCAGGAACTCTTGTTGGTCAGGGCCCCATATTAAACTGCCTCCTTCCGACGCCATCTTGCTTTGTGCCTGCCTTCCTGGCCGCTGCTCTAGAGGATCCACCGCAATCCGGCCACTTTCCTCTCCTTTTTCCATCCGTGTCCAGGGGGATTCCCTTCTGGTTTACCGCACAGTGTTTTTAGCCGTTAAAATTGCCGTTGGGGCTCCTATTAAGAGCCCAAAAGTCCTTTCCACCGGGAGCTGCCGAAACGTGCGACTTAGCTGGCCATCGCCGCACCCGGAAGTCCAGGAATTTGACTTCCTGAAGTCATCGACTTCAGGAAGCTATGAGGAGAACATGCCCCTGTCTACATCAATGGGAACAAAGTAGAAAGGGTTGAGAGCTTCGGATTTTTAGGTGTCCAGATCACCAACAACCTGTCGTCCCCCCACCCATGCCAACGCTATAGTTAAGAAAGCCCACCAACGAATCTACTTTCTCAGAAGACTCAGGAAATTTGGCATGACACCTACGACTCTCACCAACTTCTACAGTTGCACCATTGAAAGCATTCTTTCTGGTTGTATAACAGTTTGGTATGGTTCCTGCTCTGCCCAAGACCGCAGGAAACTACAAAAGGTCGTGAATGTAGCCCAGTCCATCACGCAAACCAGCCTCCCATCCATTGACTCTGTCTATAATTCCCGCTGCCTCGGAAAGGCAGCCAGCATAATTAAGGACCCCACGAACCCCGGACATATTCTCTTCCACCTTCTTCCGTCAGGAAAAAGATACAAAAGTTTGAGGTCACTTACAAACCGACTCAAGAACAGCTTCTTTCCTGCAGCCATCAGACTTTTGAATGGACCTACCTCATATTAAGTTGATCTTTTCTCTATACCCTAGTTATGACTGTAACATTACATTCTGTAGTCTCTCTTTCCTTCCCTATGTACGGTATACGTTGTCTGTATAGCATGCAAGAAACAATACTTTTCACTGTATACTAATACATATGACAATAAATCAAATCAAATCAATGAGGTGAATAACATAGGCACACTTAAACAGAAGGTAGGTAAGTATATGAGAGAGAAAGGAATAGATGGTTATGCTGATAGATTTAGATTAGGAAAAATGGAAGGCGGCTTTAATGTTGGCTAAATGCCGGCATGAGCTGGCTGGGAAATAATTACTGTGCTGCATATCATATGTAATTCTTATGTATGTAATACAAATGAAATGAAAATTGCTTATTGTCACAAGTAGGCTACAAATGAAGTTACTGTGAAAAGCCCCTAGTCGCCACATTCCGGTGCCTGTTCGGGGAGGCTGCTACGGGAATTGAACCATGCTGCTGGCCTGACTTGGTCTGCTTTAAAAGCCAGCTATTTAGCCCTGTGCTAAACCAGCCCCGTAAAGAGGGTGAAAGTCATGGTACAATTATACAATATAATTATAATAATCTTTATTGTCATAAGTAGGCTTACTGCAATGAAGTTACTGTGAAAATCCCCTAATCGCCACACTCCGGCCCCTGTTTGGGTACACAGAGGGAGAGTTCAGAAAGCCCAATTCACCCAACAGCACATCTTTTGGGACTTGTTGGAGGAAACCGGAACACCCGGAGGAAACCCACGCAGACACGGGGAGAACGTGCTGACTTCGCACAGACAGTGACCCAAGCTGGGAATTGAACCTGGGACCCTGGAGCTGTGAAGCAACAGTGCTAACCACTGTGCTATCGTGCCGCCCAGGGTTTGATTAGTTTGATTAGACCACACCTGGCACCTGGGCTATCATGAGCAGATCTGGCCATCACTCTGTAGAAAGTATATATTGGCTTTGTAAAAGGTTCAGCATTAATTTATCAGAATGCTACCTTGACTCCAAGGGTTCCCTGGAGTTTAGAAGGTTAAAGGTAATTTCTGTTGCCCTCCTCGATGAGGGTCAGAACTGATAGTCACACAAACTGCATATGCAGTTAATTATTGTCATGCAGACTAATATTGATCCTTAATAAAACTGTCCCACAGACTAAAACTCAATAAATGTCAGACAGATTTTAATTCAACAAGTGATAACTGTTACTCAACTCACAAATTTAACTCGTGTGTCATCCTAATCGGAACAGCTGGTCAAGTTTCTCTAAGGGTGCCTTACCGGTCACCGGGCCCTTGACTCAGGGTAATCTTCTGCGATTGTTGTTCCTAGGGTTTTGCTGATGAAGCTTCGAATACCTGCTTCTTTATACGATTTCTTCCAGCTTTTTGAAGGTTCGATTATGTGAGTTCTCTGACCCTCTGGTTGCCGAGGTTGTGTTTCACAGACCCAGTAAACAGGATCCATTTGTTCCATTATGCCATAAAATAGTTTCCAGATGAACAGATTCTGTGACTACAAACGTTATGTGGCTCCGTTCAAATTCCCTCCAAGTCTCTCTCATTCCCGCCTTGGACATATATCGCTGTCATTGGGTAAAAAGTCTGTAATTCCTTACTTAACACCTGTGAAGTATCTCCTCCACACACAGAGCAGTGGGCCAAAAAGATGGCTCAGCAACACCTCCTCAATTAAGGCAGCTAAGGATGGATATGCTAGTGATGCCCCTAATGCAAAGATGAATGAAAAACTAATTGTGAATTGCTTTAGATTGTCTGAGGAAATGAAGCTATTCAGCCCTTTGAGCTAAATCTTTAGCTGAACTGTCCATTCAGATCCATTTCACTCCCCTTTCCCATAGCAGCATTGTTTTTCCACTTCAAATATTTATACTGTTTCCATCACTCTTTCAGGCATTACATTCCAGATCCTCATTAAAAAATTCAGAAAACATTGTTCCCATGTGTGTTTTCTGGTTCTTTTATCAATGAACTTAGCTCTGTGTTCTGTGGTTACCAGTCTTTTGCCGCTGGACCCATTTTCTCCTTCTCTACTCGATCAAAACTATTCATGGTTTTGAACACCTCCATTAATTCTCCCACTAACCTGAATTTGTTCTAAGGCCAACAACTCTAATTTCTTCAGTCTTTGCACATAACTAAGTTGTCAATCCATCGAGCCATTCACGAATAACGATGAGTCAGAATACAGGAGGGAGATAGAGAACCTAGTGGAATGGTGCAACAACAACAATCTCTCCCTCAATGGCAGCAAAACTAAAGAGCTGGTCATTGACTTCAGGAAGCAAAGTACTGTACACACCCCTGTCAGCATCAAGGGGCCCGAGGTGGAGATGATTAACAGCTTCAAATTCCTAGGGGTGCACATCACCAAAAATTTGTCCTGGTCCACCCATGTCGACGCTATCACCAAGAAAGCACAACAGCGCCTGCATTTCCTCAGGGAACTAAGTAAATACGGAATGTCCACATTAACTCTTACCAACTTTTACAGATGCATCATAGAACGCATCCTATCTGGCTGCATCACAGCCTGGTATGGCAACTGCTCGGCCCAGGACCGCAAGAAACTTCAGAGAGTCGTGAACACCGCCCAGTCCATCACACGAACCTGCCTCCCATCCATTGACTCCATCTACACCTCCCACTGCCTGGGGAAAGTGGGCAGCATAATCAAAGACCCCTCCCACCTGGCTTACTCACTCTTCCAACTTCTTCCATTGGACAGGAGACACGGAAGTCTGAGAACACGATCCACTAAACAGGATCCATTTGTTCCCAGACTCCTAAACGACCCTCTTATGGACTGACCTGATTAACATAACACTCGTGTATGCTTCACCCGGTGTCTATGTATTTACATTGTGGACCTTGTGTTGCCCTATTATGTATTTTCTTTTTATTTTATTTTATTTTCATGTACTTAATAATCTGTTTGAGCTGCTCACAGAAAAATACTTTTCACTGTACCTCAGTACATGTGACAATAAATAAACAAACAAACATTCTGGTAAATCCCCCCAACCTCACCAAGATCTTCAGATTCTACCTTGAGTGTGGTACCCAGAATTGAGGAAAGTACTCCAGCTGGCACTGTACCAGTGTTTTATGAAGAAGCTATCGATCTCAGTCTTTGTCGTTATTGGAAATATTACAATAAATCCGATGTTGCATTGTGTTTTTAACTCTCTGATGCAGGTGGAACTGAAAATGTGGACCCTTGTCTGATTGCTCCCATAGTACACACCATTTACAAATACGTCTTCAAGAACAAACTAAACACATCAATCCCAGAGACAGTAAGATACTTATAAGGCAATTAATTATATTTGCAGATGTACCACTCTGGAATTAATTCATATTAATCATTCTCTTTTCTTTCTTTCACGTAGAATGACAACTTGATAACTATACCTGTGCCCAAACAAAGTTCCAAAGGCTGTGAGAGCTCACCAGTTTTAAATCCTATAAAATCAACCAGAATATAATATTGTTTATGGAAAATTGTCTGTGATAATATATCACTAAATTCCTCTGAATTAAGTTTTTTAACAAATTGTCAGATTCTACCAAGTCAATGTTAATTATCTCTGGGCTTGTAGTTCTGTAAAACTTGCCTTCTGTTTGGCATGCCCAATATCCAAATTACCTGTGTGCTTGAGGATGTACAGGAGAGGACTCTGTGTTGTATTGGAGGGTAACATTGAGTGGTTTTATTTTGGGACTGTAATATTCTGTATCTTTGAATTACTGCAACACCTTCCACACTCCCCCACCCCTTGCACACCTGCCCAACCCCACCTCCAATCACCCAACTTGTCAAAGCTGCCACTCTCTTTACAGCCACTGTCAGACTGTGCATCTATAACCTTCGTACATGGAATGAGAATTTTCACTATTGATTCCTGTGGCTCTTCCACAGCCACTGAAGAAATTACCAGAGCAAAAAAAACTTGTTGTTTTGCACAATCTTGTTAATGGTTTTGCTCTTATGCTTCAATAGCTCAACAAGCTCCGTGTAGATCGGTAGCAATGAAATTGCTTCATTCCAGCTGAACCTCCCCCTCCCAACCTGCCTGAAGCTCTTGTTTTATTTTTTGTAACTACCTCCTCCTTTGATGCCAACTTTTTTATCATTCATTCATGGGATGTATGCAACGCTGTCTAGACCAGCCTTATCACCCATCCCTAATCGATCTTGAGAAGGGGGAATGGTTAGATTCCCCTTAACTACTTTGGAGTTTATAGTTTAGTTGCATTCAAGACTGGATTCTTCAGTTTGGATCCCAGCGATACATAAGAAGACAAGAATTAGGTTCAGGAATAGGCCATGTGCCCCCTCGAGCCTGTTCTGCCTCAATATGATCATGGCTGATTTGATTGCATTCTCAATGTTACTATCCTGTCTACCCCCTAGAACCTTTGAATCCTTTGTCAATCAAGAATCAGTCTAACTCAGCCTTAAACATATTCAATGAACCTGCCTCCACTGCACTCTGAGAAAATTCCACAGATTAACAGAGAAAGAAATTCTCCTCTTCTCCATTATAGCTGGGAGATCCCTTATTTTGAAACTATGTCCCCTATTTCTAATCTATCCCATAAGGGTGAAACATCCTCTCAAGTCTGCTCAAGATCTTATATCTTTCAATAAGATTACTTCTACAATCCAGCGAATACAGGCTCAACCTATTCAACCTTTCCTGATAGGATAACCCCTTCTTCCCAAGTATCAGTCAAATAATAGAACGTGGACACTGAATATTGTACTCTTCATATTGATCCAAATATCTAGGGAACAATTGAGTCTTTTGCCCAAACAAGAGTGTTCATAAAGGTCCAAAAATGTATTTTTTAAGAGAAGTTGCCATTAAGGCCCAAGTACAACAAGCTGTAAGTAGTTATTTAGCACAAATTGCGGCAGCAATGCAATGTAATGTGATCATCTTAATTGACATTTATGTGGATAGCACTGAACATGCTCAGCTTCGCAGATGCTCCATCTCCGAAATGTGGTTAGCCAGTAGCTGCAGTTGGACACACCTCCCGCACACTTGGTCACCAGGGACGACTGAAGCTTCCGAGATTTACAACGTCGCATAGGAGGAGCATATCTTTGGGTTTGTGCTCTCCTGAATTGACCACCCTTAAGCCCCTTATTTACTCCCTTTTTTAACAAAGCGGTGGCCGTGTGCGGACCCTGCCTGCCAGATAGTGCTACCCTGTAACCCACTCGCCATCCCCAGACCACCCCCCACCAGTGCCCCCCCCCCCCCCCCAACTGTGGCGGCGCTGGAGACAGTCCGTAGCCGCCATGCCAGGTTTATGAAAGTTGAGAGGACATGCCATCAGGAAGTCGGCCCATCGGGGGCGGAGCATCGGGGAAGGGCCTCAGGTAACGTCCTAAGACCGTCCCAATGGCGTGCGGCGTACTTTTCACAGTAACTTCATTGCAATATGAGCCTACTTGTGACAATAAAGATTAATATTATTATTGTTATTACTCCTCGAGTACGCCATTTTTGAGGGGGTGGAGCGTCCAAAAAATGGTACCGCTCCCGAATTCACTGTAAAAACGGATTCTCTGGCCGATTGGCGAATGTGATTTCGGCGTCGGCAATCGGAGAATCATAGAATCGTAAAATTTATCGTGCAGAAGGAGGCCCTTTGGCTCATCGAGTCTGCACCGGCCCTTGGAAAGAGCACCCGACTCAAGCCCCACACCTCCACCCTATCCCCATATCCCAGTAACCTCTCCTTACCTTTTTGGACACCAAGGGCAGTTTTTGCATGGCCAATCCACCTAACCTGCACGTCTTTGACTGTGGGAGGAAACTGGAGCATCCGGAGGAAACCCACGCAGACACAGGGAGAACGTGCAGACTCCAAACAGACAGTGACCCAAGCCGGGAATCGAACCTGGGTCCCTGGAGCTGTGAAGCAATTGTGCTAACCATTGTGCTACTGTGCCGTCCTTCGTCTCTGAAACGGAGAATCCTGCCTTCTAAGTGTGGGCTAAACCGGTGAGAATCTCCCAGGGCTGAAAATGTCATTGAATAGCGGTGGGGAACTTGCCGGCAAAGCCAGTGGGAATAGAACAAAGAACAAAGAACAAAGAAAAGTACAGCACAGGAACAGGCCCTTCGGCCCTCCAAGCCCGTGCCGACCATGCTGCCCGACTAAACTACAATCTTCTACACTTCCTGGGACTGTATCCCCCTATTCCCATCCTATTCATGTATTTGTCAAGATGCCCCTTAAATGTCACTATCGTCCCTGCTTCCACCACCTCCTCCGGTAGCGAGTTCCAGGCACCCACTACCCTCTACGTACAAAACTTGCCTCGTACATCTACTCTAAACCTTGCCCCTCTCACCTTAAACCTATGCCCCCTAGTAATTGACCCCTCTACCCTGGGGAAAAGCCTCTGACTATCCACTCTGTCTATGCCCCTCATAATTTTGTAGACCTCTATCAGGTCGCCCCTCAACCTCCTTCGTTCCAGTGAGAACAAACCAAATTTATTCAACCGCTCCTCATAGCTAATGCCCTCCATACCAGGCAACATTCTGGTAAATATCTTCTGCACCCTCTCTAAAGCCTCCACATCCTTCTGGTAGTGTGGCGACCAGAATTGAACACTATACTCCAAGTGTGGCCTAACTAAGGTTCTATACAGCTGCAACATGACTTGCCAATTCTTATACTCAATGCCCTGGCCAATGAAGGCAAGCATGCCTTATGCCTTCTTGACTACCTTCTCCACCTGTGTTGCCCCTTTCAATGACCTGTGGACCTGTACTCCTAGATCTCTTTGACTTTCAATACTCTGGAGGGTTCTACCATTCCCTGTATATTTCCTACCTGCATTAGACCTTCCAAAATGCATTACCTCACATTTGTCTGGATTAAACTCCATCTACCATCTCTCCGCCCAAGTCTCCAAACAATCTAAATCCTGCTGTATCCTCTGACAGTCCTCATCGCTATCCGCAATTCCACCAACCTTTGTGTCGTCTGCAAACTTACTAATCAGACCAGTTACATTTTCCTCCAAATCATTTATATATACTACAAAGAGCAAAGGTCCCAGCACTGATCCCTGTGGAACACCACTGGTCACAGCCCTCCAATTAGAAAAGCATCCTTCCATTGCTACTCTCTGCCTTCTATGACCTAGCCAGTTCTGTATCCACCTTGCCAGCTCCCCCCTGTAAAATCTCCCTGTAAATCTCCCTGTAAAATCTCCCTGTAAAAACCCGCCACAAATGAACTTAGGAATTTTTCTGCAGAATCGCGTCCCTTCTTTCCAAATCCCTCCATGGCCTCGCCCTTCCCTATCTCTTTAACCTCCTCCAGTCCTGCAACCGTCCAACATATTTGTGCTTCTCCAATTCTGGCTCTATGAATATCCCCAATTTTAATGACTCCATCACTGGTGGCCGTGCCTTCAGCTGCCTTGGCTTAAACTCTGGAATTCCCTCCCTAAATAGCTCCACCTCTCCTCCTTTAAGATGCTCCTTAAAATGTCCTTTTACCAGCCTTTTGGTCATCCATCCTAATATCTTCTTATGTGTTTCAATGTCAGACTTTGCTCTTGTGAAGCATGTTGGAATGTTTTCACATGTTAAAGACTATAGAAATACAAGTTCTTTTTAACCAAGTTTTATTTCTAGCCGTTGCTGTGTTATTGCAATTACACATTCAACTTATTGTACAACTTGTATTGATTGATTACAACTGTGTTAACCTTGCATGAGCAGATTTGGGAAATTAAATATTAACAAGATGATTTAAGGGGTGGAAATTTAACATGGGTGAGAATGTGTGTAGGTGCTTAAAGTGACAAAAATGAATCAGGAAACCAGCTCCAACCTGCCAACTTCAATAAACAAGCAACCAACCTGCTACCAGGATGCATGGTGACATTTTAAATATGTTAAATGGCTGGACCCGACTGTTTAACCTGCTTTGCAGCTTTACAGTGACAGACAGATTTTCCAGGCGGCTTCAAAAAACATCAACTGCATAAGGCGAGGATAAATTAAGGGAGGAGGTAAATGATTCCAGAGCACTGCTTGTGTGCCAGGAGAAGGGCAGCAGAAGCATGGAACACTACCATCTCCAAGTTCTCCTCCTAGTCTGACACTATTCTGACTTGGACCTCCCTCCATAACAGCAATGAGGATGTGCGTTCACCTCACTAAGTGCAGAAATTCACATTCGGAAGGGATTTACAGATGGCAGAGTGTTCTGGACGGCCAGTGATGTCCACATCCAATGAATGAATTGAAACCCCATCCCTGGCCAGCTCCACTCCCCTCCATCAGACATCCCTCCACATACGAGTGCCACAGGATTGCTGATCAAAGCACTCCTGCGGTCAGGGAATGGACACCCCTCTCATCCGTTCCCCAGTGAAGGCCAGCATGAGTTAAAGTTAGCTCGCATTAAGCTTAAAAACAGCCTGCACCGGGTAGATAGGTGTATTGTGGCTAGTGTGAACCTTTGCATTTTTGGCACTCACTCAGACTATCTTGCCCCATAGATCACAAGCTAACAAACTGATGATTCTTTCAAAAGGTTGCGATGCTTAATGGTGTTAATTTATTTGTAACCACAGTTATAGATTTAAAACAGGCATATGGTTAAATTGATTACAGGAAATGATCATGTATTTAATGCACATGAATGGACCAAAGATCACGCGCGGATTCTCCTGAAAGATTTCTCAGTGTGGTAGCGAGCGGGAACTGCCGCGAGATTCCCACCGCTCGGCCCAGCGAGGACGGCAATGCAATCCAGTGTTAATTGGTCCACTTAATGAGGCCCCACAGGCTTCTCGCCGCAAGTGAAGGCTCGCCAGCCGATTCACTGGGATCGCTCTCGCCAGCCCCCCGCTAACAAGGTCGAGCAGCACATAAACAGCACTTGCACAGCCAACCCCGCTCAGTTTACAGCCATGGCGCTGAGACGACTGGCCCCAAGGTTTGGAGACACGGACCTGGGGAGGCTCCCAGATGCGGTCAAGGCCAGGAGGGATGTCCTACTGAAGCTACCAGAAGGTGAACCACAGGGCAGCCAGTGCCGCCTGGGGTGAAGTGGCACCGGCCGACAGTTCAGGAAGCGTGACCAGGACCTCTGGCCTCCAGTGATGCAAGAAGGTCAAAGACCGGGCAGCACAGTGAGTTGACACCCCTCCCTCCGAAGCCCCCCCGTCCCCACCCAATGCAACCATCCTCTCCCAACCCTCCATTTGCCCCCCAACATCCTTCAATCAAACCCACCCTTCACCCCCCTCCCTTCACTCCCCCTCCCTTCACCCCAACCCTCCCATGGTAAACTCAGCTCAACGCATCACACAAGCTTGCCATCCTCCCATTGATTCTGTCTACACCTCCCGCTGCCTCAGGAAGGCAGACAGCATTATCAGAGACCCCTCCCACCCAGGCATTGCCTTCTTCCAGACCCTTCCATCAGGCAGAAGGTACAGAATTCTGAAGACCCGCACATCCAGACATAGAAACAGCTTCTTCCCCACAGCTACTAGACTCCTCAACGGCTCTCCCTCGGACTGATCTGTTCCCTGTAAGAACACTATTCACAATGCCCTATGCTGCTCTTGCTCATGTATCTGCTTTGTTTGCCCCCTTGTTCCGCACTTGAGGAGTCAAGTAAATACCAAGCTGTGATGTAACCGGGTAGGATGCTCTCTATTGCACTTCTGTAGATGTTTGTGAGAGACTATGCTGAATTTCAGCAGATCTGGCAGCATCTGTATGGAGAGAAAACAGGCAGACATGCTGAATTACTTTAGCTTCCATAGGAAGTAGAGTCGTTGTTGGGCTTTCTTGACTGTTGCATCATCGTGAGTGGACCAGGAGTGTTAGTGGTGGTGACCCCCAGGAACTTAAAGCTATCGCCCATCTTCACTTTGGAGCCATTGATGCAGACGGGAGTGTGTGTCGTGCTACGCATCCTGAAGTCGATGATCAGTTCCTTGGTCTTTCCAACATTTAGAGGGAGATTGTTTTCGGTACACCATGCAACCTGTTTTGTCCCTTCTTTAGTCTGATTCGTCGTTGTTTGAGATACGACCCACCACAGTCGTAACATCTGCAAATTTATGGATCGAATTGGAGTTAAATCTTGCCACACAGTTATGTGTGTATAGGGAGTACAGTAGAGGACTGAGCACACATCCTTGCAGGGCGCCGGTGTTGAGGACTATTGTGGAGGAGGTGCTGTTGCCTATCCTGAGAGATTGTGGTCTGTTGGTGAGGAAGTTAAAGATCCAGCTGCACAGGGAGGGGTCAAGTCCAAGATTGCAGAGTTTGGTTATTAGTCTTGTCGGGATAATGGTGTTGAAGGCGGAGATGTAGTCTATGAACAGCAGTCTTATGGACTGATGGGGCCTCTGTTGGAGGGATCTCTGATAAGAGAGGGTCTCTGATGGGGGATCTTTGATATGGGGGTCTCTGATGGGGGGGGGGGGGTCCTGATGGAGGCTTTGAGATATGGAAGTCTAATGGGGGGTCTGGGAGGTCTCTGATGGAGGATTGATGTGGGTCTCTGGTAGGGGGGGTCTGATGTGGGTCTCTGGTAGGGGGGGTCTAATGTGGGTCTCTGGTAGGGGTGTCTGATGTGGGTCTCTGGTAGGGGGGTCTGATGGGGGTCTGTGGTGGAGGGGTCTGATGGGGAGCTGGGAGTGGGGTGGGCAGGATTTACTCTGTGGGGGACCCTCCGATGGATGTTGGAGGCACCTATGTTAAATACTTATCCAATTATCATTTATGTTTGTATACCTGCTCTCCTACTGATCCCTTCATTGTTGATGTAACCATGCCCCTCCTGATCCTGACTCCTCCTGTTCTTGAGGCCAGCTGTACCCTCACTTTCCCGACTCCCCCCCCCCCCCCCCCCACACTCAATGAGACATCCGCGATGCCCACCATGTGCTTACCACTTCCAATCTACCTGATCTAAATCCCTTCTCTGACTGTGACTGTACCCTCTAAATCCCAATACCATCCTTCAAACCCCAAATTCAAAATCAAAGTGAAGAACTCATGGACCATGCCCTTCAGACAGAACTCTCTACGATGCTCTCTGCTCTGAGTTTCCACCCGCTTACAATCAGACCAAAATATGCGCGATGTGCTTTCCCTTCGAAGACACCCAGGACTGCCTACCGTCCTCCCCAGGATGGCTTCCCACTCTTCCCAGCTAGTCCTCCCTCCCTTGTGCACCTCGGCCTTCCAGCAACCGATCTAAATCGGGAGGCTAACAGTTATGAACCATTCTCAAGAAGGGTACAGCAGCTATTCACTTCAAAACCCAGGAAGACGACAGCCTGACCGGGTGCAAGCCACTTATGTGTATTCATAAATGTGAGCGTTGTAATTTCTGATTGCTGGGGTGCCTAATTTGGAGAGGAAATTAATTTTGGCATGGTGGTCTTTTAGTGTGCCTACACGACATACTCATGTATGCAAAATAACTTCCTAACATTGCTCGTCAGGAAGCTAGCCCCCAGTTACATTCCGGAGAACATAATGGGAAAGGTTCCTCCTGCCGTCGGGAAATTGCTTTTCAGCCGCATGCCGAATTAATCCCCCCCCACCCCACACACCCAGCTTCCCACTGCAGTGGGATTGAACATTTCAGCTTACCTTTGCCCAAGCTTATGATTTAATGTTTCCTTATGTAGCATGAGGTGACCTAATTAAGTAATTAAGTTTTTAAAAAAAATTTTATTCGGTTTTTAACATTTTATACATAAAGCAAACCGACAGAAAGCAATAAGAATAACAGAAGACCCCCCCCCCCCCCCACTTTACCAACCAATACATCTATGACTTGAAAAATAACCTCCCCATCCCTGCCCCCCTCCCAATCTCATGCCACCTGCACCCCCAGATACCTGAAGTGTGTAGTCTCCCATTCCTGGCGGGGAGACCAACAAACACTCGCTCTTCTCCAAATTCAACTTGTTTCCCGTAAAAGTCCCAACTCACTTGAGCAACCCCACTATATCCCTCTTATTACCCCGGTGGAGGTCACGGGATAGGAACCATCAGGTTCCCCGTGCCCTCCAGGGAATATGAACCCCCAGTAAAGGGGCAGAGCTCCTCTAGTATAAAAACCCAACCTGGGAGCAGGTGGGGAAGGAGACCCTCTGGGGAATGGTGGTGATTTGATTGTAAATAATAATAAACCTCTTGGTGCTCTAACCTAAGGCTTATCCCCCACCGTAGGAACCAGGTTGAAAGTATACAACAAAAGGTCGTTGGCATACAGGGACACACAATTCTCCCCCCCCCCCCCCCCACCCCACTATCCCCCTCCACTTATTTGAGCTCCTCAGTACAATGGCCAAGGGCTTAATCGCTAGTGCAAACAAAAGGAGGGACATCACTTCCGGGTGCGACAATGACCAGCTAAGTTGCACGTTTCGGCAGCTCCCGGTGGAACGGACTTTTGGGCTCTTAATAAGAGCCCCAACGGCAATTTTAACGGCTAGAAGCACTGTGCGGTAAACCAGAAGGGAATCCCCCCTGGAAACGGATGGAAAAAGGAGAGGAAAGTGGCCAGATTGCAGTGGATCCTTTGGAGCAGCGGCAAGGAAGGCAAGCAAGAACCAAGATGGCGACGGAAGGTGGCAGTTTAACATGGGGCCCGGAACAACAAGAGTTTTTGAAATGTTGCGTGGAAGAACTTAAAAAGGAAATGAAGAAGGAGCTGTTGGCCCCGATATTACAGGCGATCGAAGGGCTAAAGGATGAGCAAAAGACCCAGGATCGGGAGCTTCGGGTCGTGAAGGCAAAGGCTGCCGAGAACGAGGACGATATACAGGGCCTAGTGGTGAAGACGGAGATGCACGAGGCACACCATAAACGATGTGTGGAAAGACTGGAGGTGCTGGAGAATAACGCGAGGAGGAATAATTTAAGGATTCTTGGTCTTCCTGAAGGTGCAGAAGGAGCAGACGTCGGGGCATATGTGAGCACGATGCTGCACTCGTTAATGGGAGCGGAGGCCCCGGCGGGTCCGCTGGAGGTGGAGGGAGCATACCGAGTGATGGCGCGAGGACCGAGAGCAGGAGAAATTCCTAGAGCCATAGTGGTGAGATTCCTCCGTTTTAAGGACAAAGAGATGGTCCTTAGATGGGCAAAGAAAACTCGGAGCAGGAGGTGGGAGAACGCGGTGATCCGCGTATATCAAGACTGGAGTGCGGAGGTGGCGAGAAGGAGGGCGAGCTTTAATCGGGCCAAGGCGGTGCTTCACAAAAAGAAGATAAAATTTGGAATGCTGCAACCGGCAAGACTGTGGGTCACATATCAAGGGAGGCACCACTACTTTGAGACGGCGGATGAGGCGTGGACTTTTATTGTGGAAGAAAAACTGGAATAAGCGGGTTATTAAAAAAGAACGTTTGAAACAAAGTGGTGGGGCGAGTATGGGGGGCGAAGAGGGGGGGAAAAAGGGGGGGAAAGATGAGTTTTATGTTATTAATCCTGCGATGCGGTAACTTTTCTCTCTTCCACAGG
This sequence comes from Scyliorhinus torazame, assembly GCF_047496885.1. Lineage (NCBI taxonomy): Eukaryota > Metazoa > Chordata > Chondrichthyes > Carcharhiniformes > Scyliorhinidae > Scyliorhinus > Scyliorhinus torazame. The sequence continues at coordinate 160,402,723 of NC_092724.1, read as the reverse complement.
TGGTGGTGGAGGGAGGAAGGGAGGTGGAGGAGATGGGGCGTTGGCCATGGGGGGCGGGGCCAAAAGGGAAGCGCGGGCTTTGTTCCCGCGCTATGATAATCATGGCGGGAATAGGGAAGCAGGAAGGAGGGGGCGTCGCACGGTGCGAGCCGAGGTCACGGGGGGAAGCCGAGGTCGGCCAGAGTTTGCTGACTTCTGGGAGCAACATGGGGGGTGTAACTACGCTAGTGGGGGATCTAGCGGGGGGGGTGGGAGGGGGGAGCTACTGGGTTGCTGCTGCTGGGGAGAGGGGGGAGCCGGGGTGGGGTGGGCGGGGGGGGCACCGCCTGGGGGGGACACAGCTGCTTGGGAACCGGGTGAGGAGCTGGAAAAAGGGGATGGCTAATCAACAGGGGGGGGTAAAAAGCCCCCCAACCCGGTTGATCACGTGGAATGTGAGAGGGCTGAACGGGCCGATAAAGAGGGCACAAGTACTCGCACACCTTAAGAAACTTAAGGCAGACGTGGTTATGTTACAAGAGACGCACTTGAAACTTATAGACCAGGTTAGACTACTCAAAGGATGGGTGGGGCAGGTGTTTCATTCGGGGCTAGATGCGAAAAACAGGGGGGTGGCTATACTAGTGGGGAAGCGGGTTATGTTTGAGGCAAAGACCATAGTGGCGGATAGCGGGGGCAGATACGTGATGGTGAGTGGCAAATTACAGGGGGAGGCAGTGGTCTTGGTAAACGTATATGCCCCAAACTGGGATGATGCCAATTTTATGAGGCGCATGCTAGGACGCATCCCGGACCTAGAGGTGGGAAAGTTGGTAATGGGGGGAGACTTTAATACGGTGCTGGAGCCAGGGCTGGACAGGTCGAGATCCAGGACTGGAAGGAGGCCGGCTGCAGCCAAGGTGCTTAAAGATTTTATGGAGCAGATGGGAGGAGTAGACCCGTGGAGATTTAGTAGACCTAGGAGTAAGGAGTTTTCGTTTTTCTCCTATGTCCACAAAGTTTATTCGCGAATAGACTTTTTTGTTTTGGCAAGGGCGTTGATCCCGAAGGTGAGGGGGACGGAGTATACGGCTATAGCCATTTCGGATCACGCTCCACATTGGGTAGACTTGGAGATAGGGGAGGAAACAGAAGGGCGTCCACCCTGGAGAATGGACATGGGACTAATGGCAGATGAAGGGGTGTGTCTAAGGGTGAGGGGGTGCATTGAAAAATACTTGGAACTCAATGATAACGGGGAGGTCCAGGTGGGAGTGGTCTGGGAGGCGCTGAAGGCAGTGGTTAGAGGGGAGCTGATATCAATAAGGGCACATAAAGGAAAGCAGGAGAGTAGGGAATGGGAGCGGTTGCTGCAAGAACTTCTGAGGGTGGACAGGCAATATGCGGAGGCACCGGAGGAGGGACTGTACAGGGAAAGGCAAAGGTTACACGTAGAATTTGACTTGCTGACAACGGGTACTGCAGAAGCACAGTGGAGGAAGGCACAGGGTGTACAGTATGAGTATGGGGAGAAGGCGAGCAGGTTGCTGGCCCATCAATTGAGGAAAAGGGGAGCAGCGAGGGAAATAGGGGGAGTGAGGGATGAGGAAGGAGAGATAGAGCGGGGAGCGGAGAGAGTGAATGGAGTGGTCAAGGCATCCTATAAAATATTATACGAAGCTCGGCCCCCGGATGGGAGGGAGAGAATGATGTGCTTCCTGGACCGGCTGGAATTTCCTAAGGTGGAGGAGCAGGAGAGGGTGGGACTGGGAGCACAGATCGAGATAGAGGAAGTAGTGAAAGGAATTAGGAGTATGCAGGCGAGGAAGGCTCCGGGACCGGATGGATTTCCAGTCGAATTTTATAGGAAATATGTGGACTTGCTTCCCCCGATACTGATGAGAACTTTTAATGAGGCGAAGGAAAGGGGACAGCTGCCCCCGACTATGTCGGAGGCAACGATATCGCTTCTCCTAAAGAAGGAAAAAGACCCGCTGCAATGCGGGTCCTATAGACCTATTTCCCTCCTACATGTAGACGCTAAGATTCTGGCCAAGGTAATGGCAATGAGGATAGAGGATTGTGTCCCGGGGGTAGTCCATGAGGACCAAACTGGGTTTGTGAAGGGGAGACAGCTGAATACGAATATACGGAGGCTGCTAGGGGTAATGATGATGCCCCCACCAGAGGGGGAAGCAGAGATAGTGGTGGCGATGGATGCCGAGAAAGCATTTGATAGAGTGGAGTGGGATTATTTGTGGGAGGTGTTGAGGAGATTTGGCTTTGGAGATGAGTATATTAGATGGGTACAGCTGCTGTATAGGGCCCCGATGGCGAGCGTGGTCACGAATGGACGGGGGTCTGCGTATTTTCGGCTCCATAGAGGGACGAGGAAGGGAGGTCCTCTGTCTCCATTATTGTTTGCACTGGCGATTGAGCCCCTGGCAATAGCATTGAGGGGTTCCAGGAAGTGGAGGGGAGTACTCAGGGGAGGAGAGGAACACCGGGTATCTCTTTACGCGGATGATTTATTGGTGTATGTGGCAGACCCGGCGGAGAGGATGCCAGAGATAATGCGGATACTTGGGGAGTTTGGAGAATTTTCAGGATATAAGCTGAACATGGGGAAAAGTGAGCTGTTTGTGGTGCATCCAGGGGAGCAGAGCAGAGAAATAGAGGACTTACCGTTGAGGAAGGTAACAAGGGACTTTCGCTACTTGGGGATTCAGATAGCCAAGAATTGGGGTACATTACATAGGTTAAACTTAACGCAGTTGGTGGAACAGATGGAGGAGGACTTCAAGAGATGGGACATGGTATCCCTGTCATTGGCAGGGAGGGTACAAGCGGTTAAAATGGTGGTCCTCCCGAGATTCCTCTTTGTGTTTCAGTGCCTCCCGGTGGTGATCACGAAGGCTTTTTTCAAAAGGATTGAGAAGAGTATCATGAGTTTTGTGTGGGCCGGGAAGACCCCGAGAGTGAGGAAGGGATTTTTGCAGCGTAGTAGGGATAGGGGGGGGGCTGGCGCTACGAGCCTCAGTGAGTACTACTGGGCCGCCAACATCTCAATGGTATGTAAGTGGATGGGAGAAGAGGAGGGAGCGGCGTGGAAGAGATTGGAGAAGGCGTCCTGTAGGGGGACTTGCCTACAAGCCATGGTGACGGCGCCGTTGCCGTTCTCACCGAAGAAATACACCACAAGCCCTGTGGTGGTGGCTACTCTGAAAATTTGGGGGCAATGGAGACGGCATAGGGGAAAGACGGGAGCCTCGGTGTGGTCCCCGATAAGAAATAATCATAGGTTTGCTCCGGGGAGAATGGATGGGGGATTTGGAACATGGCAAAGAGCAGGAGTAACACAATTGAGAGATCTGGGGCGTCATTCTCCGACCCCCCGCCGGGTCGGAGAATGGCCGTTGGCCGCCGTGAATCCCGCCCCCGCCCCCGCCGAAGTCTCCGCTCCCGGAGATTGGGCGGGGGCGGGAATCCGGCCGCGCCGGTTGGCGGGACCCCCCGCTGGATTCTCCGGCCCGGATGGGCCAAAGTCCCGCCCAGGAATTGCCTGTCCCGCCGACGTAAATCAAACCTGGTATTTACCGGCGGGACCAGGCGGCGTGGGCGGGCCCCGGGGTCCTGGGGGGGGCGCGGGGCGATCTGACCTCGGGGGGTGCCCCCACGGTGGCCTGGCCCGCGATCGGGGCCCACCGATCCGCGGGCGGGCCTGTGCCGTGGGGGCACTCTTTCCCTTCCGCCTCCGCTACGGCCTCCACCTTGGCGGAGGCGGAAGAGACTCTCCCCACTGCGCATGCGCGGGAAACTGACAGCGGTCGCTGACGCTCCCGCGCATGCGCTGGGAAACTGACAGCGGCCGCTGACGCTCCCGCGCATGCGCCGCATTTCCGCGCCAGCTGGCGGGGCAACAAACGCCATTTGCGGAAATCCCTCCGGCGTCGGCCTAGCCCCTCAATGTTGGGGCTAGGCCGCCAAAGATGCGGAGACTTCCGCACCTTTTTGCCGGCGTGATGCCCGTCTGATTGGCGCCGGCTTTGGCGCCAGTCGGCGGGCATCCCGCCGTTGGGGGAGAATTTCGCCCCTGTTTGTAGATGGGACGTTTGCAAGTCTGGGAGCGCTGATCGAAAAATATAGGTTGCCCCAAGGGAATGCATTCCGGTATATGCAACTGAGGGCTTTTACGAGGCAACAGGTGAGGGAATTCCTGCAGCTCCCGACGCAGGAGGTGCAGGACAGAGTGATCTCAAAGACATGGGTGGGGGACGGTAAGGTGTCAGACATATATAGGGAGATGAGAGACGAGGGGGAGATTATGGTAGACAAGCTGAAAGGGAAATGGGAAGAAGAGCTGGGGGAGGAGATTGAGGAGGGGCTGTGGGCTGATGCCCTAAGTAGGGTAAACTCATCGTCCTCGTGTGCCAGGCTAAGCCTGATACAATTTAAGGTGTTACACAGGGCGCATATGACTGGAACACGGCTTAGCAAATTTTTTGGAGTAGAGGATAGGTGTGCGAGATGCTCGAAAAGCCCAGCGAATCACACCCACATGTTCTGGTCATGTCCGGCACTACAGGGGTTTTGGGTGGGGGTGACAAAGGTGCTTTCGAAGGTAGTGGGGGTCCGGGTCGAACCAAGCTTGGAGTTGGCTATATTTGGGGTTGCAGAAGAGCCGGGAGTGCAGGAGGCGAGAGAGGCTGATGTTTTGGCCTTTGCGTCCCTAGTAGCCCGGCGCAGGATACTGTTGATGTGGAAGGAAGCCAACTGTGTGGAGACCTGGATAAATGACATGGCAGGGTTTATAAAGCTGGAACGGATTAAGTTCGTCCTAAGGGGATCGGCTCAAGGGTTCACCAGGCGGTGGCAACCGTTCGTCGAATACCTCACAGAAAGATAGAGGGAATGGAAAAGAAGAAGACAGCAGCAGCAGCCCAGGGGGGGAGGGGGGGGGAGGAACCAGAGGGATTCTCAGGGATGTTAATATATAAGTATAATATGTATAGGTTGTTGTTATAGATAATTGTATATTGGACTGTTAAAACATATTTTTGGAGAATATTTATCTGGGACAAGGCAGTTGCCATTTAGTTTTGTTTTTGTTTTTGTTTATATATTATTTATTTCTTGTTTATAAAACTGGCCATTGTTATTTATATTGTTATATTACTGTGTAAAGGATACACAATGTACTGTGATGGTTGGCCAAAAATTTTCAATAAAATATTTTTTTTTTAAAAAGGAGGGACATGGGACATCCCTGCCTCAATCCCCTACGCAGCTGAAAATATCCCGCGTTCACCTCATTCGTACAAACATTCGCCTTTGGGTCCTTATAAACAATTTGACCCAGGCCACACATTTAGGCCAAATCCCAAACTTTTCCAATATCACAAACAAATAACTCCACTCTACTCGATCAAACACCGTCTCCACATCCAACGCCACCACCACCTCCTGCACCCCATCCTTCTGATAGGGAGACCACCATATTTAGGGGCTGTTTAGCACAGGGCTAAATCGTTGGCTTTGAAAGCAGACCAAGGCAGGCCAGCAGCACGGTTCAATTCCTGTAACAGCCTCCCCGAACAGGCGCTGGAATGTGGCGACTAGGGGCTTTTCACAGTAACTTCATTTGAAGCCTACTTGTGACAATAAGTGATTTTCATTTTCATTTCATTTCATTTAGCAAGCGCCACACGTTCAAGGACAACTGTCTACCCTTTACAAACCCTGTCCGATCCTCCCCAACCACCTGCGGAAGGCACTCCTCCAACTAAGCACCAAAACTTTGGCAAAATCATGACATCCACATTTAACAAGGATATTGGCCGATAGAACCCACACTCCACTGGGTCCTTATCCTTATTTCAAAAAGTGAAATAGACCCCTTTCCCATTGTCTCTGGAAGCAGCTGCCCCCCTCCCCTAGCTATCATGTTCTCAAACACCTCCACCAACAGCAGTGCCAGCCTGTCAGAAAAATTCAAATAAAATTCCACCGGGAATCCATCCGGTGCCAGTGCTTTACCCGTTTGCATTTTCCCTATCTCTGTCCGAACCTCCTCAATCCCCACTGGCTCCTCCAACCCTGCCCTATCCTCCTCTTCCACTGTGTGTCACTCCAGCCCCTCCAAAAACTCCCTCATATCTGACCCATCCTCCAGGAGCTCCGACCTATAAAACCTCTTAATAAAACTCCCCAAATGCCCTATTCATCTGCTCTGGCGCAGTTACCAGCTCCCTCACCCCATCCCGGAGCAAATAATCCCCCGAGAGATCCCCTGCTGGTGGAGCTGTCCTGCCAGCAAGCGACTGGCCTTCTCCCTGTACCCCATACACCACACCCTTTGCCCACCTCAACTGGCGTACCGCTTTCCCTGTGGACAAAAGATCAAACTGCGTCTCCAGTTTCTTTCTACTGGCCAAAGGTTCTGAAGTGGGATCTTCCGCATACTTCCCATCAACTTCCAAGATTTTGTCTACCAGTTGCTGCTGCTCCTCTCCTCCCTCCCTATCCACCTGCGCCGTGTATGAGATGATCTTGCCCCTTACCACCACCTTCAGCGCCTCCCATACCACCGACGGTGAGACCTCCGCATTCTTATTAAACCCCATATAATCGTCAATTACCTTTCCCACCCTCACACCAAAACCCGGATCCGCAAGCAGCCCCACACCGATCTCTGTGCAGGCCCCTTCTCCAAAACCACATCCACCAGGTGCAGAGCGTGATCTGAAATAACGATCGCCGAGTATTCCGTTTTCCTCACCCCGACAACAACCATCTCCCCATAATAAAGAAGTCAATCCTTGAGTTCACATTATGCACTGATGACAAAATGGAATACTCTCCTCTGCCCGGAGGTAAGAGCTTCCACGGGTCCGCTTCCCCCATTTCCTTCAGAAATGCAGCCAACACCTTTGCCTTCCACCCCCCACCCTCGAAGGGGTCAATGAGCGGCTTACACCGTTCCATCTTCGGATGCAACAAAGTATTTAAATCCTCGCCTACGATTAACTGATGTGTGTCCAGGTTTAGGATGGCCACTACTATTTTCTTCATAAACCCTACATCATCCCAATTTGAGGCTAACCAACATCACCAATATCCCCTCCAAAGCACCCGTTACTGTAACGTACCTGCGACCACCTTCTCCATCTGAAAACTAACTCTCTTACCCACCAGTATTGTTACCCCAGGGCCCTGCGATCAAAGCCCAAGTGAAACACTTGACTCTCCCAACCCTTCCAAAGCCTAACCTGGTCCTTCACCCTCAGGTGGGTTTCCTGAAGCAGCACCATATCGGCTCTCAAGCTCTTTAAATGATAAAAGACTCTTGCCTCCTTCACCGGTCCACCCAACCCCCGCATGTTCCAGGTTACCATTCGGATTGGGGGTCTCTCACCTCCCCTCCCCTCCTATCAGCCATGACTACCCTGTGGGGCATACTTGTACTCCCCGCCAACCTCTTAGGCCCACAGTCCACCCAAAGTGGCTCCCGATCTACGAATGGGACCAAGCCTTGCCCCAGTCACCGTCAACCAACTACCCCTCACCCTTCTCCCATCCCAGAAACCCCACCAACTACTTCCTGTCGAAACCACTCCTCTCTGCATTCTCCCCATCACCCCCCCCCCATTCACACCTCCTAGGCCAGCCTAATTTAGTTTATGCTCCTGTGCAGGATCTTGAATCATTTTATTACATTAAAGGTTAATACATTGTTTTGTCCTACACTAGAGCAAGTGATGGATATCATTGTTTATGTCAGTCAAATGTTATGGGCAAGGCGTTTTCAGAACCCCAAAATGTATCATGGAGTTCAACCAACCTCTCCCTTTAATGGATTTGTTGCTTTCCCTAGCACACGGCTTTTTCCCTAGGTGTGGGATTACAATTATGGACACATGGGCTGTTTAGCATAGGGCTAAATCGCTGGCTTTGAAAGCAGACCAAGGCAGGCCAGCAGCACGGTTCAATTCCCGTAACAGCCTCCCCGAACAGGCGCCGGAATGTGGCGACTAGGGGCTTTTCACAGTAACTTCATTTGAAGCTTACTTGTGACAATAAGCGATTTTCATTTCTTTTCATTTCATTTTCATTCATTTTTCACATGGGTTTTTAAACACAAAACACTGTTTATTCCATGAACTCAACTTAACATCTTAAATTAACATTGGCTCTCTTAACACCCCTTACTTCAAAGATAACTCAGAAAATATTGCAGCAGTAAATACTTCCTTAAAATGTTCCTTCAATCAGGGACTTTTATGAGGAATTGTATCGGTCCGAGCCCCCACTGGTGGAGGGAGGGATGGGCCGATTTCTGGACCAATTGAGGTTTCCGAAGGTGGAGGAGGGACTGGTGGCAGGATTGGGGGCCCCGATTGGGCTGGACGAGCTGGCCAAAGGGATAGGGAGCATGCAGGCGGGGAAGGCACAGGGGCCGGATGGTTTCCCTGTCGAATTCTACAAGAAATATGTGGACCTGTTGGGCCCGTTGTTAGTTAGGATCTTCAATGAGGCAACGGAGGGGGGGGCTTTGTCCCCGACGATGTCCCTGACACTGATCTCCTTGATCCTGAAGCGGGACAAGGATCCCTTGCAGTGTGGGTCTTACAGGCCGATTTCGTTGTTAAACGGAGATGCCAAGGTGCTGGCGAAGGTCTTAGCCACGAGAATTGAGGATTGTGTGCCGTAGGTGATCCACGAAGACCAGACGGGGTTCGTGAAGGGGAGGCAGTTGAATGCGAATGTGCGGAGGTTCCTGAACATTATTATGATGCTGGTGAGGGAAGGGGAGGCGGAGATAGTGGTGGCGATGGACGCTGAGGAGGCCTTCGATTGGGTAGAGTGGGGATACTTGTGGGAGGTGCTGAAGAGGTTCGGGTTTGGGGAGGGGTTTGTCAGGTGGGTTAGGCTGTTGTACGAGGTCCCGATGGCGAGTGTGGCCACGAACAAGAGGAGGTCTGAGTACTTTCGGTTGCATCGAGGGTGTCCCCTGTCCTCCCTGCTCTTCGCACTGGTGATTGAACCCCTGGCTATGGCACTGAGGGAGTCGAAGAACTGGAGGGGGCTGGTGCGGGGTGGGGAGGAGCATAGGGTGTCGCTCTTTGCGGACAACTTGCTGCTATATGTGGCGGACCCGGTGGTGGGAATGCCGGAGGTAATGAGGATCCACAGGGAGTTCGGGGATTTCTCAGGGTACAAGCTCAACATGGGGAAGAGCAAGTTGTTCGTGGTACATCCAGGGGACCAGGAGAGGGGGATTGGCGAGCTCCCACTAAAAAGGGCGGAGAGGAGCTTCAGGTATTTGGGGGTCCAGGTGGCCAGGAGCTGGGGGGCCCTGCATAGACTTAATTTCACAAAGCTGGTGGAGCAAATGGAGGAGGAGTTCAAGAGGTGGGACGCATTGCCGCTGTCCTTGGCGGGTAGGGTGCAGTCAGTTAAGATGACGGTGCTCCCAAGGTTTTTGTTCCTGTTCCAGTGCCTCCCCATGTTTATCCCGAAGGCCTTCTTTAGGCGGGTCAACAGGAGCATAACGGGGTTTGTGTGGGCGCGAGGGACTCCGAGGGTGAGAAGGGTGTTCCTGGAGCGGAGTAGGGATGGGGGGGCTGGCACTGCTCAACCTCTGTGGGTACTACTGGGCCGCCAATGCGGCGATGGTGCGCAAGTGGGCAATGGAGGGAGAGGGGGCTGCATGGAAGAGGCTGGAGACGGCATCTTGTGAGGGTACAAGCCTGGAGGCGCTGGCAACGGCGCCGCTGCCGATCCCTCCAATGAGGTATACCACGAGCCCGGTAGTGGCGGCTACCCTCAAAATCTGAGGGCAGTGGAGGCGGCACAGGGGGAAGTTGGGGCCTCGGTGTGGACCCCAATACGGGGAACCACCGATTTGTCCCAGGGAGAATAGACGGAGGGTTTTCGGGGTGGCACAGGGCAGGGATAAGAAGGTTGGGAGACCTGTTTGTGGACGTGAAGTTCGCGAGCGTGGGTGAGCTGGAGGAGAAGTATGGGCTCCTCCCGGGGAACACCTTTAGATATTTACAGGTAAAGGCGTTTGCCAGGCGGCAAGCGGTGGAATTCCCGCGGCTGTTGCCACGCACAGTACAGGACAGGGTGCACTCGGGGGGGTGGGTTGGAGTGGGGAAGATCTCGGAAACTTACCAGGTGATGCAGGAGGAGGAGGATGCCTCGGTGGTGGAGTTGAATGGTAAGTGGGAGGAGGAGTTGTGAGAGGAGATTGAAGAGGGGACGTGGGCAGATGCCCTAGGGAGGGTGAACTCTTCCTCTTCGTGCGCGAGGCACAGCCTCATACAGTTTAAGGTGCTGCACAGTGCACACATCACCGGGACAAGGATGAGCCGGTTCTTTGGGGGTGAGGACAGGTATGTTAGGTGCTCAGGGAGCCCAGCAAATCACACCCATATGTTCTGGGCATGCCCAGCGCTGGAGGAATTTTGGAAGGGCGTAGCGGGGACGGTGTCGGGGGTGGTAGGATCCAGGGTCAAGCCGGGCTGGGGGCTCGCAATATTTGGGGTTGCAGGGGAGCCGGGAGTGCAGGAGGCGAAAGAGGCCGGCATTCTGGCCTTTGCGTCCCTGGTAGCCCAGCGAAGGATTCTTCTTCAGTGGAGGGATGCGAGGCCCCCAAGCGTGGAATCCTGGATCAACGATATGGCGGGGTTTATTAAATTGGAGAGGGTGAAATTTGCCTTAAGGGGATCGGTACAAGGGTTCTTCAGGCAGTGGCAACCGTTCTTGGACTTCCTGGCAGAACGGTAGACATTGGTCAATGGCAGCAGCAACTCGAGGGGGGGGGGGTGTTCTATTCTATTTTTGTTTATTTACACTGCGGGATCTGAGGGGGTGTATATATTTGCTACGTTTGCTTTGTGTTAATTCGGGGTGTTAATTTATTATTTATGTACAGGGGGGAGGGGGGCCCGGGGGTTGTTTTACTTTGTTCTGCATTTAATTCTATTGGGTTCCTTTTTCATTCTGTTGTTGATATTTTGTGAAAACTTCAATAAAAAAAATTTTTTTTGAAAAAAATAAAAAATGTTCCTTCAAATTTCCAAGAGACTTAATACCTTTAAACAGTATCACATCAGGTTAAAGGATATATATTTTGTCTGTAGAATGGCAGAGATATATTAGCTTGGTTGATTTCAGCTCCCGCACCTTGCTTTCTTCTTGCAGCTCTCTGGACACACAGACACACACCCACTGCTTTTTAAACTGGCTTTCTCCCTTCAAGCAACTCACAGCAAACCAGAACTTCTCAAGCTGCTGTCTCAAACTAGCTTTCTCCTTTTTAATCAGCTCACAACAGCCAGGCACTTTTAAACTGCTCTCAGCAAAACCAGCCAGGCACTTTTCAAACTAACTGCAAAACCAAACTGCAAAATGGCTGAACTGAGCTGAGCTCCACCCACTCTATGACATCACTGTTTTCTTAAAGGTACATTGCTTAAACATCCAGTTCTTAAAGGCACTCTTGCGTGACACAGATGTAGAGAAAGACTGAATAATGGCCCAACATGGAGACAGCATTCTCCAAAGTTCTCATTGGAGGTGTTGATGAAGGAGGTGCAAAGGAGAAGAGAAGTGTTACATCCACAAAGGGCCAGGAGAGTCTCCAGACAAATATTCAAAAAGCAGTAGACAGGACTGGAGAAGAGTAAAACCCTGCAGACCTGGATGTGGTGGCACGTAAAGTTCAATGACCTCATAGTGTAAGTTTTCGGGCAATTCGGCCCTTTTGGAGAAACTCAGAGACTGTAAACTGACTTTCCAGCCAAGGGAACAGAACCAGTTTTCCCAGCAGGCTTGGTCCGCTGAGCTGAGTAGGGACATAAATATTTCCAAAACACCCCCCTAGGAGCTACAAGGAAGAAGGAGCCAGACAACAAGATAACATCAAAACACAGACAAAGGGGCACGGGAATACACAGGAGGCTTGCATGCAAGCAGGACAATGGGATGGTCATAGCCCCATGCAAATGTAAATGACCTGGCCTCCACCAGAGCAGAATCCAATCAACACCCCATCAACATAGCAGCTATCTCCGGAGCAGATGGAAGTCTTTGAAAATCTTCAAGGGAGCTCAACCTCGTTATCTCAAAAAACAGACTGGAGGCGGACCTAGGGGAGGTACTCCCATCTCGACAGGTCTGACCGGCTCAAAGGGGGCGGGACCAGCGGGAACTTTAAATCTTACCTTTTTCAATGCAAAAGGGGCTGGCCGATCACAGGACAAAGCCAGGTAAAACAATATAAAAGGGGCTGTGTTTTCGATTGGGGCGCTCTTGTTCCTGGCTCGACCTCTGCACCCCTGACTTGACCTCTGCAGCCTGTGACCGTAAGTAACCCGCAGCAGCTTGCGAAACTCCCTTGATTTTAATAGTGGTTGAGGCTTTGGGGAAGGGAACTTGTTTTGTGCCTTGTGATTTTGCTAAAACCTGTGTAACCGTAAGAATTTTCGTTGTGTCCGCTATATTACCTTTTGAATAGACTTAGTTGTATTAGAGCATAAGATTTTATTGTGTTTCTTCTGTTGATGATTTTGACCTGGGTTTTACAATAAATCTTGATTTGATGCTAATTGGAGTCGTTTAAATTCTTCAATCCTTCACCAGCGATCTCTGACCAAGTCATTGTTAAAAATACTCCTCACCTTAATTCCGGGTTCAAGAATCGAGGGTCATCTTGAGCGATTCACTCAGGACAGACTGCTGGTTAGGAAATAAACAGCAGTGTCCTATTCTCTCTCTTGGGAAAGCTACTCTAGTGAAGTAGGAACCGGGTGGGTGTTGTACCACCGGCAAGAGAGAGAGTCACCTGGGTATTGGTAGGGGTCTGGAGATCTGTGTGATATAAGTCTCAGGCTGTCGGTTAGGAATAAACGGCAGGCCTGAATCAGTGCTCTCTTCAGTGGAAGTGTCCCAGTGCGACATCCCCTGGCCTCTGAAGTTTCAGTGCCGGCTGGAGAGAGACACACACAGATATTCAAACCCCAGATATCGGCCCAGTAGTGGAGTAGCGGAGATGGCACCCTCTACAATGGCGACCGCGGCAGGACCCCGGTGGTTTGGAGTATGTGACTTGGCAGAGGGGGTGAGGGAACGAAGCAAAATGGAGGAGAGAATATCCTCATATTTGTGGCAAAAGGTCAACCTCACCAAACCTTGGGTTTCAGAATTAATCAATGCAGAGCAACCGGTAATGGCAGCTGCTGCATGGACAGAAAGCAAGGCGCACAAAAGGCACTTGGAGAAGGCAGTTTGGCTGGTTTGCCTGTCCGAGCAGGTAGTCAAGACAGAGGATAGGGTCGAAGAGTTAGAGCAGGAGTTGAGAGAAGTGAGGGCCAGCGCAGGGGACAGCGCTAGCGCAGCGGAACGACTGCGGGAAGAAATGACAGAAATGAAACAGGAAAGCGAGTCTAACCGGTGTGAGAAGGACTATCTCCACTGCCAGATAGTGGAGGGTAAAGAAAAGGAACGGAGGCTCCAGGAACTATATGCTCGGAGTACAGAGCAGTGTAGGAAGCTGGAGGGGAAGTTCCGGGACATCCAGGCAGCGTACCGGGTGGCTCGCGAGGAAGTAGGGGACTGTGCCCATGGGCCGTGCCAGGCACGAATAACGGAGTTGGAGGAGACCTTGTCCAAGGTCAGGGGACAGGTACACCTGGTAGGTCCAGGGGGGGTCCCAAGGGGCAAGGTGCTCCTCGCAGCGGATGATTCCCCAAAGGCCAAGGGGAATAGACCGCCTCCTGAGGCACCGGGATCGTGTCCGGGTCGGCAGGGGGGGATCGGGCTGCACGTTCAGGGGCAAGTCCAAGGGGGGTCGGCAGTGTATCCCCAGATAGCGGCGTCTCCTATATGGGTAGCTAGCCCGGGGACAGGGGGGCTACCCAACGAGGCAGGAGAGCTGGACAGTGGGGAGGAGGAGCAGGAACCCCAGGTAGGGCAGATGTGCCCTGTCAGGCAAAGAAGGTATGGTCCCCCGGCGGGGATGGCAAACAGGGGACCGGTTGAGGGCGACATTATCGTTCCTCATGGGGCATCCGCGCTCAGGGGGATGGTGGCCCACGTTCCCAGACTAACTCCAAAGGGGGATCCGTCGCTGCATTTTATGGAGGTGGAACAGGCTGCCAACATCAATGACTGCGACGAAGGGGAGCAAATAAAGATGCCCCTGATAACCCTAGATGCCCAGCTATGCAGGACAGTGACCTCTGGGAATGGGGGAAGACCTGACACCTGGGCGGCAGCACAGACTGCTGTTCTGGAGGCAATGGGCTTGAATCTGGGGAGCCCTTTCATGAGGGTGGGGGAAACCAAGCAGCAACCAGGGGAATCTCCCACCATGTTCGCAGACAGACTGTGGACTGTCTATATGGAGGCATGCGGGGTTCAAGCGGATAGACGGAATTTAGGGGAAAGAACCGCCCACTGGCTGAAGACCCTAGTTGCCAACTGTCTCCCTAACGTTAGGGCAAAAGCCGAACACTGGTTCGACCCGCAGAGTCCGGACCTTAATGAGGAAGAGGTCCTTAGGAAACTTACCCTCGCATATCGTAATGGGGAGAGGGGTGAGGACAAGCCCCTTAAGGGTAGGGTGCATGAAATCGCGCCAGCAGCCCCTAAGAGAGAGTGGAAGCATGAGGGCACCCGGACCTCCGACGAGAAACCGGTATGCTACGGGTGTGGGAAGGCCGGGCATTTCAAGAGGGAATGTAAAAACCCTAGCAAGCAGGAGAGGGCTCCCGCAGTAGAGAGTCAGACCCCGGCGGCAGGAGCAGCTGCCCCGGAAACCTTCGAGGTAAAGAAACTTTTAGCCTTTTTGCAGAGCCTAGCAGCTGGGTCGGGACAGGTGGCAATGGCAACGGGCCAGGGCCTGCCCGCACCCACACCACAAGAACCCGTATGACTACCCAGGGAGCAGCCTCAGGAAAAAGGGAGCGCAGGGGTAGTTCTAGCCCCAGACCCTGGTCCGGTCCAGGTGCAGGGTCCCATTCTGGAGGCTGCCTCAGGGGCTATTTGCAGTTTAAATCCCTTAAGGTGGGACCCATGCGAACGCCACATCAGTCAATTTAAATTGTTCCACCCCATAAGGACAAGAAAGAGCAAGGTGGGGGGAAGACTGGGGGTGGTAGTGGAGAAACCCCCCGTAGAATTAACGACGGTGGGGGAGGTCCCTGACTCCACGGTCACACAACCGGTGACAAGGTGCTGTCCCGAAGGGGCAGTCCCAAAGAGACCGACAGTGCTGCAAGCACCCAGCCCAGGGACAGTAACGATTCCCAAGCCCTTACCTGTGGGTCAGGTGGCCTGCCTTAGTATAGAGGCTAAGGAGGCGGAGGAAGTGGAGGTATCACCTTGGGTTTGGGAACCAGTCAGGGGACGAAGGAGCAATCGGGTCTCCAAGCCCCCTCTAAGATGGTCCCCATCACACCTCCCAATAACCCGGTCCCGCAGTAAGGGGACCCGAGTAGAAGGGAGCGATGAGGGATCACCGAACCCTGTTGGGAAAGGAGAGGCAAGGGGCAGCCCGAACCCCCGGGAGGGGACGGTCTGGCCCGAGCCGTTGGACCAAACAGGCGTAATGCCCCAGTGTAACGGGGCACAGTTTTAATTTGGCCACCCGGAGACGGGTGGCATTGTATATAACATATTCCCTTTCCTTTCCCCCTGCTAGTTCTAAATTAGTGTGTAGTTGTGTGTGAGGTATTTGGGATCGTGGGGACACAGAAGCGCCTGGTGCAAGGGTAAAATGATGAAGCACCAGGCACTAGGACCCTGGTGCAGCCGGGCTGTAAACACAGAACCCCAGACAGGCTGCGGCAACTTCAAAGCAGGAGCTGCTGCCGCCACCGGATAGCACCCATGCACTTCAAGGTAGGTAGTTCTGTGGAGGCAAGGATGTGTTTTGTTTGTCTTACAGATGGGGCACCCGACGATGTGGAGTTTGCTGATCCTGGCGATGGTGGGACCGGGAGAACTCCGCAGAGGCGAGACAGAAGAGTCCTTCGACTGACCGGGTTAGGGTGACTGAGGGCAGGCGGGTGTGTTTAACCTGTGAGGGGGACGTTCCTTTGGGGAGATGGTGGTGGCCCAGGAAGCTGAGGCTGGACATGAGGGATCGGTCCTCGGACTGGGAACGGACTGGACAACACCTAACGGACCATCACGGGGTCACCGGGTAGGATCACCGTTTGCGGGGATAAGGGGTGGGCTTCTGACCAGGGCATTTATTTGTGTTCATGGGGATCTACCGAGGCATGTCCACAAGGGGCACTAATCACTTTTTGTAAGGTGGTGGCAGAACCCAGGGAACGGGATAAATTGACCGCAGTGGGGAGGGATGTGTAACGCCCTGGGAAGGGATGACTGTAGAAGATACCGAACTGCTGGTTCAGGTAAAGCGACCCCTGCCCACAGCCCAACCGATCGACCCTCACAACTGTCCGATCACCACCAGGGGGGGAGCCCAAGAATGGTTTAGTGTTTGCCCCACAAAGGAAATGTTGTACAAGGGGTACATTGTGCTGTCGCCTCAGTTGGACTAAACCTCTCAGCTGCAGGTATCGACGATGGAGAGTAAATGAAGAGCCCTCATCGGGAAGAAGCGAAGTGCAGCCAAGAAAGGAGGATCCTTGGTGAAATAAACAGATGCAATTGTAAATAGTTGTATAGATTCGCGGGTTACAGGGACCCTTACGTTTGGGGTTCCGGTGAAATGTGTACTTGGAGTGTGATATATGTACAGGGACCCTTACGTTTGGGGTTCCGGTGAAATGTGTATATGTTACTGTCTGCTTGAATTAAGTATGGTCTTGTCTTTCCCTTTTATTGAAATCAGGGGTAGCCTAGATTAAGGGAACTGTCTTGGGACTTGTAGTTTCGCATGTTGTTGAGGGGGGGCCTACGGTCCACACAAAAGGAAATAATTGCCCTTCACCTGTGTCGATACGGTCCAAGCATGTAGGGACGTATCGAAGGGGCATCTGTAAGTTTTCGGGCAATTCGGCCCTTTTGGAGAAACTCAGAGACTGTAAACTGACTTTCCAGCCAAGGGAACAGAACCAGTTTTCCCAGCAGGCTTGGTCCGCTGAGCTGAGTAGGGACATAAATACATAAATATTTCCAAAACACCCCCCTAGGAGCTACAAGGAAGAAGGAGCCAGACAACAAGATAACATCAAAACACAGACAAAGGGGCACGGGAATACACAGGAGGCTTGCATGCAAGCAGGACAATGGGATGGTCATAGCCCCATGCAAATGTAAATGACCTGGCCTCCACCAGAGCAGAATCCAATCAACACCCCATCAACATAGCAGCTATCTCCGGAGCAGATGGAAGTCTTTGAAAATCTTCAAGGGAGCTCAACCTCGTTATCTCAAAAAACAGACTGGAGGCGGACCTAGGGGAGGTACTCCCATCTCGACAGGTCTGACCGGCTCAAAGGACCAGCGGGAACTTTAAATCTTACCTTTTTCAATGCAAAAGGGGCTGGCCGATCACAGGACAAAGCCAGGTAAAACAATATAAAAGGGGCTGTGTTTTCGATTGGGGCGCTCTTCGTTCCTGGCTCGACCTCTGCACCCCTGACTTGACCTCTGCAGCCTGTGACCGTAAGTAACCCGCAGCAGCTTGCGAAACTCCCTTGATTTTAATAGTGGTTGAGGCTTTGGGGAAGGTAACTTGTTTTGTGCCTTGTGATTTTGCTAAAACCTGTGTAACCGTAAGAATTTTCGTTGTGTCCGCTATATTACCTTTTGAATAGACTTAGTTGTATTAGAGCATAAGATTTTATTGTGTTTCTTCTGTTGATGATTTTGACCTGGGTTTTACAATAAATCTTGATTTGATGCTAATTGGAGTCGTTTAAATTCTTCAATCCTTCACCAGCGATCTCTGACCAAGTCATTGTTAAAAATACTCCTCACCTTAATTCCGGGTTCAAGAATCGAGGGTCATCTTGAGCGATTCACTCAGGACAGACTGCTGGTTAGGAAATAAACAGCAGTGTCCTATTCTCTCTCTTGGGAAAGCTACTCTAGTGAAGTAGGAACCGGGTGGGTGTTGTACCACCGGCAAGAGAGAGAGTCACCTGGGTATTGGTAGGGGTCTGGAGATCTGTGTGATATAAGTCTCAGGCTGTCGGTTAGGAATAAACGGCAGGCCTGAATCAGTGCTCTCTTCAGTGGAAGTGTCCCAGTGCGACATCCCCTGGCCTCTGAAGTTTCAGTGCCGGCTGGAGAGAGACACACACAGATATTCAAACCCCAGATATCGGCCCAGTAGTGGAGTAGCGGAGATGGCACCCTCTACAATAGGAGTGGTCAAGGTCAGATTCAGGCACTGCTGAATACACCACATCCCATCACTCACCTACCAGGAACCTTTGCCAATCAGAACTCTTACCTAGCATTCCTGGCTGCACCTCAGCCCTGTTTCAAACCTCACACCCATATCTCGTATCTAATACGCACAGTGAGCTATTCGACCAAGACAGCCACTCATTGAAAGAGATTTCACCATGTACAGTGACACACTTCTATTTCTCTTGCAAGACAATTGGAGACAGCAGGAGTTAACTGGCAGGACAAAGATGGCAACATGTCCTTAATGCCATGGAGGAGTTGGTACTCACCATCATTGAAGTGTCTATTGCTGAGGCTATGGATAATGGCAAGCCTGAAGCAGCAGAAGATAACACCAGCCTCAAGCCTAATTATCCTTCTCATATCCCACTTTCTCTTCATTCCACCATCTCCTACGATTTATAAGCTGCTTTAGTGCCAGCATGTATCCCAAGAACCTTAAGGATCCCCAGTACATGCCAATTTGGGATGTTGCAATTCAGTATAGAAGGAGCCCCTCACATAAAAGTTAATTGCCGCACCACCTTCTCATCCACTGGCAATGCAGTACTCATCCTGCTGATGTTGTAAGTAGCAGATATAACTAAAGATGTTCTTACTGAAGCATATCAATCTCGCAAGCTATTCATTATTGAGGTCCAGGTTGGAGAATTGTTCTTTCTACACTCTGGGTGGAAATGGCCTCTGGATAATAAGCTCCCAAAAGCCACTCCACAAATGTGGGCAGGGGGCAAATCGGCCGGCTCCCGTTCTGAGCCAGCTGAAAGAGCAGGTTTGCAATCTGACAACAAATGCAACATTTTTCCATAGCGTCTTTAACAAAATATCCCAAGGTGCTTCCCCGAGTCATTACAAAATAGATATGGCACTGAGCGACACAGGGAGAAACAGCTGATCAATAGCTTAATGAAAGAGGTTGGGTTTAAGCCATGTTTTAAAGGAGCGAAACAAGGCAGAGAGGTGTAAGGAGATATTCCAGAGCCCATTGACAAAGCAAATGAAGGTACTGGCCACCGCAAACTCAAATTGGGGATGGTGAGGAGGCCAGAATTCAATGAGTGCCGATATCCTGGGGGAGATTACAGAGAAGGGAAGGGCGTGATGGAGGAGGGAATTGAAAACAAGAATGAGAATTTTAAAATCACAATGTTGCTTGACCAGAGGCCATCGTAGGCCAAGGAGCACCAGTTGATCATGTGGTTCCTCATAAAACTTTGGACTTTTAACCTGATTCCATTTCTGATCAGTGCTTTTCAGATTTTACAGCAGCAGAAGCAACAGCTATGTCTGTGAGAAATGTTTTACAGGTGTGGGATTATGTTGTGTTTGCCGCAATGCTGGTTGTATCTACAGCAATTGGGTTCTACTTTGCTTTTAAACCTGGAAAGACAAAAGGAGGAACTACAGAAGAGTTCCTACTAGGAAGCAGGTAGGTATAAAGTTGTCTTGCATTTCAAAAGCACAATTTGAGTCAAATCCTGTAGGGGATATGAAAAAATATGGCTTTAATAACAACAATTTAGGGAATGAGAAGCAATTTATATACCAGTTGGTAAAAGCAAATCCAGGGTTTTATATTAGATCTATGCTCAGTGAGGGTTGGATCACTATTGGTCAGATGTTCCAAAAATAGAAATAGATAAATATAAGCAAAATACTGCAGATACTGGAAATCTGAAATGAAGACAAAAAATGCTGGAAAAACTCAGCAGGTCTGGCAGTATCTGCGCAGAATTAATGTTTTGAGTCCATTGACTTCTTCAAGACTGCTGCTGAGTTTATCCAGCATTTTCTGTTTTTGTATTAGATAAAGGTGAAATTGGGTGAGGGGAGTGCTCTCACTACCATTCAGTGACTTTCTGCCAAGAGTGCTTTGTGTGGATGTTGGAGGAAGATACCCTTTGACGTATCCTCAAATACAATCAACTGGCATTTTAATACATGTAACCCGAAGATGAGATAATGAAGAAATGGCAACACTTGTGCAGCAGGTCAAAGTAAGAGTCACCACTGTCAGGAAATGACGTACGCGGAGCAAAGGAGTGATTTTAGTGAGAAAATGTGACCGTATTTTCTATTGCTTCAGGCAAATTTCTGCATTCCCAATTGCGCTTTCATTGGCTACCAGTTTCTTGTCTGCAATCACCGGTAAGTCAATTTTGTTCATTTTGCAGAAATGGGAAAATAGTGAATGAAATATGTCATTTAGAATTTGACATTTCTATGATCTCCTGGACAAGTGCTATTAAATTGGCATGAAACATTCCAAACTGAAGCTAGTTTACAGATTGGACCCGTTTAATCGTGAACTGACAGCCGTACATACACACAAATTAGTTTGGCAGGGGGATGGGAACCAGATCTACGGATCAGAGGATTGGGTAGCTGTTGAACAGGCAGAAATAGAATGCAGCAAGTCTGTGAGGAAGGATAGACAGTTGATGGGGCAACGTTGCACTCAGTGGGATGGGTTATAGTGTGTCTGTTTCAATGCAAGGAGTGTCAGGAATAAGGGAGATGAACTTAAGAGCATGGATCAGTACTTGGAAGTACGATGTTGTGGCCATTACGGAGACATGGATTTCACAGGGGCAGGAATGGTTGTTAGATGTTCCGGGGTTTAGATGTTTTAAGAAGAATAGGGAGGGAGGTAAAAGAGGAGGGGGAGTGGCACTGTTAATTAGCGAGTGCATCACAGCTGCAGGGAAGGAGGTAGTTGAGGAGGGGTTGTCTACTGAGTCAGTATGGGTGGAAGTCAGAAACAAGAAAGGAGCAGTCACTTTATTGGGAGTTTTCTGTAGACCCCCCCAATAGCAGCAGAGAGATGGTGGAACAGATTGGGCGGCAGATCTTGGAAAAGTGCAGAAGTAACAGAGTTGTTGGCATGGGTAACTTCAACTTCCCTAACATTGACTGGAACCTCCTTAGTGCAAATGGTTTGGATGGAGCAGATTTTGTCAGGTGTGTCCAGGAAGGATTCCTGACTCAATATGTAGCTAGGCCGACTAGGGGGGGGAGGCCATATTGGATTTGGTGCTTGGCAACGAACAAGACCAGGTGTCAGGTGTCTCTGTGAGAGAGCATTTCGGTGACAGTGACCATAACTTCTTGTGGTTTGCCATAGTAATGGAGACGGTTAGGAACAGACAGTATGGGAAGGTATTTAATTGGGGGAGGGGAAATTATACTGCTATTAGTGCTATTAGACAGGAGCTGAGGAGCATAAATTGGGAACAGATGTTCTCAGGGAAATGCACAACTGTATTGTGGGGGTAGTTTAAGGAGCACTTGCTGCGAGTGCTAGATCGTTTTTGTCATAATATACATCAGTACATTATGGTGCAATCACATACACACACTGATGGACATGCAGCAGAACCAACCAGCATACATAACACCGCAGCCAATCACCAGTGAGAGCACAAGCACGAGAAAGACAGGGGACAGGAGAGTTCCCGCTCATTCTAGCAGCAGCCAGCTCAGGGCACAGAGCTCACAGCCTGCATCACAGACATTCACCATGTGCTGAGTGTCTCACCATAGCTAGTGATAGGAAAGGGTCCACAGTTAAGCTGGTATTGCTTATACCCACGTTTACAGTATGTTAGCATAGTTGAACAGTTAATAAAATAGCGTTACACCACTTCCAGCATTGTTGGCTTGTTTGTGAACCAGAACACCCAACACAACAGTTTTGTCCCACTGAGACAAGGAAGGAATGGCAAGGCGATGGAGCCTTGGATGACAAGAGAAGTGGAGCTTCTAGTCAAGAGGAAGAAGAATGCTTACATAAGGTTGAGGAAGCAAGGATCTGGCACGGCTCTAGAGGGCTACAAGGTACCAGACAGGAACTCAAAAATGGACTGAGGAGAGCTAGAAGGGGGCATGAAAAAGCCCTGGCGGGAAGGATTAGGGAAAACCCCAAGGTGTTCTACACTTGTGTGAGAAATAAGAGGATGATCAGAATGAGAGTAGGGCCGTTCAGGGATAGTGGCGGGAACTTGTGCCTAGAGTCTGAGGGGGTGGGGGAGGCCCTAAATGAATATTTTGCTTCAGTATTCACTCGAGAGAGGGACCTTGTTGCTCGTGAGAACAGCGTGAACCAGGTTAAAAAGCTCGAACAGGTTGATATTAAGAAGGAGGATGTGCTGGATATTTTGAAAAGCATCAGGATAGATAAGTCCCCTGGGCCAGACGGGATATACCCAAGGGGCTGGATTCTCCGCAGGTGGGATGCTCTGTTTTGCCGGCAGCCCGGAGGTTTCCCGACGGCGTGGGGCCGCCCCACAATGGGAAACCACATTGACCGGCCGGTGTAACGGAGCGTCCCGCCGGTGGGGTGAAATAGAAATGTGGCGCGGCAGAGCGAAGATTCCAGCCCAAGGTTTGTACGGGAAGCGAAGGAGGAGATTTCTGCGCTGTTGGCAATGATCTTTGCGTCCTCGCTCTCCACTGAATAATTGGAGGGAGGTGAATGTTGTTCCCCTGTTCAAGAAACGGAATAGGGAAATCCCTGAGAATTACAGACCAGTCAGTCTTACGTCTGTGGTGAGCAAAATACTGGAAAGGATTCTGAGAGATAGGATTTATGATTATTTAGAAAAACATAGTTTTATTAAAGATAGTCAGCATGGCTTTGTGAGGGGCAGGTCATGCCTCACAAGCCTCATTGAATTCTTTGAGGATGTGATGAGACACATTGCTGAAGGTCGGGCAGTGGATGTGGTGCATATGGATTTCAGTAAGGCATTTAATAAGATTTTCCATGGTAGGCTCATTCAGAAAGTTAGGGGGCATGGAATACAGGGAAATCTGGCTGTCTGGATACAGAATTGGCTGGCTGAAAGAAGACAGCGAGTGGTAGTGGATGGAAAGTATTCCGCCTGGAGGTCGGTGATCAGTGGTATTCCGCAGGGATCTGTTTTGGGACCTCTGCTCTTTGTGCTTTTTATAAATGACTTGGATGAGGAAGTGGAAGGGCAGGTTAGTAAGTTTGCCGATGACACAAAGGTTGGTGGAGTTGTAGATAGTGTCGAGGGCTGTTGCAGGTTACAACAGGACATTGACGATGCAGAGCTGGGCTGAGAAGTGGGAGTTCAACCTAGATAAATGTGAAGTGATTCATTTTGGAAGGTCGAATTTGAATGCTGAATACAGGGTTAAAGGCAGGATTCTTGGAAGTGTGGAGGAACAGCGGGATCTTGGGGTCCACGTACATAGATCCCTCAAAGTTGCCACACAGGTTGATAGGGTTGTTACGAAGGCGTATGGTAGGGCAGCACGGTGGTGCAGTGCTGCAAGGTTAGCTCTGCAGTCTCACAGCACCAAGGTCCCAGGTTCGATCCCAGCTCTGGGTCACCATGCGTGTGGAGTTTGCACATTCTCCCCGTGTTGTCATGGGTTTCGCCCCCACAACTCAAAGATGTGCAGGGTAGGTGGGTTGAACATGCTGAATTGCCCCTTAATTGGAAAAAATGAATTGAGTACTCTAAAAAAATTTTTTTTTAAAAGAAGGCGTATGGTGTGTTGGCTTTCATTAACAGGTGGATTGAGTTTAAGAGCCGCGAGGTTTTGCCGCAGCTTTATAAAACCCTAGTTAGACCACATTTGGAATATTGTGTCCAGTTCTGGTCGCTTCATTATAGGAAGGATGTGGATGCTTTGGAGGGGGTATAGAGGAGATTTACCAGGATGCTGTCTGGACTGGAGGGCATGTCTTATGAAGAAAGGTTGAGGGAGCTAGGGCTTTTCTCACTGGAGCGAAGAAGGCAGAGAGGTGACTTGACAGAGGTGTACAAGGTGATGAGAGGCATGGACAAAGTGGATAGCCAGAGACTTTTCCCCAGGGTGGAAATGGCTGTCACGAGAGGACATAATTTTAAGGTGATTCGAGGAGGGTATAGGGGAGATGTCAGGGGTAGGTTCTTTACACCGAGAGTGGTGGGTGCATGGAATGCACTGCCAGCAGAGGTGGTGGAGTCAGAGTCATTAGGGACATTTAAGCGACTCTTAGACAGACACATGGACAGCAGAAAATTGAAGGGGTGTAGGTTAGGTTGATCTTAGATTAGAATAAATGGTCGGCACAACATTGTGGGCCGAAGGGCCTGTACTGTGCTGTAGTGTTGTATGTTCCATGTTCTATCTATCAGGAGCAGCTTAAATTTAAAAAATTGTACCCAGCTGCATTATTGTTGTATTTGACTTCTTAAAAATGGTAGTGTGTAAATAATGTCCTCTGGTTAACCTCGACCAGATTGGTGAACAATTAACAGTTTAGCATTTTACAAGTGTTGTTGGGACATGGGTTACAAAATCCGCTCATTTATATTCATTGAGCAGAAAATTTGGATCTATTTGGAAAACAGTACACATTAACGAAAGCAAAAAAAGAGAATGAGATTCTTCATATTGACAGTATTATTTTTAGAAAGTTGATGGAAGTACAAAATGGTGGTGGGGTGGGGGGTCAAATGGAGAATTTTGCCCAGAGTGACTTTGGTGTGCTTGAATTTAGGGCGGGAGTCTCCAATCCTGGGGTTAAGTGTTGATCTGGTCGTAAACGGCAGAGCGTTTTATGACGGCGTCACCTGGCCCCTAGGATCATCGACCCTGCGCCACACAGCGGGCCAGCACTGCACTGGAGAACCTTGCTCCAGCTGCCGATACGGGCGTCAGCCCAGACGGCGCGAGTTCGCGCATGCGCGTGGGTTGCCTTCTCCGCGCCGGCCCTGACAAAACGTGGCGGAGACCCACAGGGGCCCGGTCCGGAGGAACCTAGGCCCCCACCAGGATAAGCCCCGCCCGCTAATCGGTAGGCCCCGATCACGGGCCAGGCCACCAGGCCGCCCCCCCTCAGCATGAACACCGAGGTACGCCGGGAAGGACCACAGGATAACGACGCCGGCGGGACTCGGCCGAACTCGGCAGGCACTCGGCCCATTGCGCGGGGAGAATGGCCGGGGGCTGGCGCCGCGCCAACCGCACCGGCGCCATTGTCGCCAATTTTCCGGTCGCCGGAGAATCAGCGGACCGGCGTCGGAGCGGCACCACGTGATTCACGCCCCACCCCCGCGATTCTCCGACCCGGCGCTGGGTCGGAGAATCCCGCCCCCAGTCTTTATGCCTGGAGTTCATGTTATAAAACAGGATATTTGTAATAACCTTCTAAATTTACACACTCTGTCCCTGAAAAGGCGACCTTGTCCACAAAGGACATACAGAGTATGTATCTATCACAAAATTATGTTCAATACTTTTCTTAATTTTAGGGTGTGGAGAAGAGCATCAATAGAATCACTGAGTCTGAAGACTCCGTACTGTTATTTCTCCAAGGATTTCACCGGAGACATGCATTTATTGGGTCATTAACACACTGTTAAGAAAATCAAGGAAATTTGTCATTTTTGGCATGACAGCAAAATAACATTATGGGTGCGATTTAACTGGCGTGTTGCGCTTGAGCGAGAGGGGGAGCCATTGAGGATTGGAGGGTCCCGGGGAGGAAGACACCGTTGGTTGTCTGTCTCTCACCCTTTCCGAATCCTTACAGTTATTACACGAGATGGATGATATTTTGGACCCCGCAGAAGCTGCCCTCACCGTGCTGCTAGCAGTCCAGGCGAGCCATGTGCAGGGCCCCACCCCATACCTGAGGACCTGGTCACTCATCAGGCAAGGGAGGGTACCAGAGGGGAGGCCAACGATGCCCCAGGGTGAACAGGCAGCGCTAGTCCTTCAAATAAATGACGGACAACATGTGCAGCCGGAGGCTTCACCTCAACAAGGGGACGGTGCCCCGTGGGTGGTTCATGAGGACCAAACTGGGTTTGTGAAGGGGAGACAGCTGAATACGAATATACGGAGGCTGCTAGGGGTAATGATGATGCCCCCACCAGAGGGGGAAGCAGAGATAGTGGTGGCGATGGATGCCGAGAAAGCATTTGATAGAGTGGAGTGGGATTATTTGTGGGAGGTGCTGAGGAGATTTGGCTTTGGAGAGGGGTATGGTAGATGGGTACAGTTGCTGTATAGGGCCCCGATGGCGAGCGTGGTCACGAATGGACGGGGGTCTGATTATTTTCGGCGCCATAGAGGGACGAGGCAGGGATGTCCTCTGTCCCTGTTATTGTTTGCACTGGCGATTGAGCCCCTGGTCATAGCATTGAGGGGTTCCAGGAAGTGGAGGGGAGTACTCAGGGGGGGAGAAGAACACCGGGTATCTCTGTATACGGATGATTTGTTGCTATATGTGGCGGACCCGGCGGAGGGGATGCCAGAGATAATGCGGATACTTGGGGAGTTTGGGGATTTTTCAGGGTATAAATTGAACATGGGGAAAAGTGAGTTGTTTGTGGTGCATCCAGGGGAGCAGAGCAGAGAAATAGAGGACTTACCGTTGAGGAAGGTAACAAGGGACTTTCGGTACTTGGGGATCCAGATAGCCAAGAATTGGGGTACATTACATAGGCTTAATTTAATGCGGTTGGTGGAACAGATGGAGGAGGACTTTAAGAGATGGGACATGGTGTCCCTGTCACTGGCAGGTAGGGTGCAGGCGGTTAAAATGGTGGTCCTCCCGAGATTCCTTTTTGTGTTTCAGTGCCTCCCGGTGGTGGTCATTGTGGCGCACAAAGACTCCATGAGACAAATAGAGTGAAGTCGATGAGGCTTTATTAAGCGTGTCTGTTCCCCAGCAGCCCGATAGTAAACTGGCCTGCGGGCGCCCCGGTGCGACTCGGCGTTTGGACTGCGCAAGCCTGTGGGGTGTCCGGGGGGGGGGGGGGGTAGGGGGTTTGCCACGGCGGGTACGTACGGGGCCCAATGGCCTGCCGCGCGGTCGGGGCCGTAGGCGCGGGTATTACGCGCGGCTACGTCCAGCGAGGCTGCCAGGGCCCGTGCCTCTGAGAGTCCTAGTGACTCTTTTTCTAGAAGTCTTTGGCGGATTTGGGAGGATTGCATACCTGCAACAAAAGCATCGCGCATTAACATGTCCGTGTGTTCGTTTGCGTTCACCGACGGGCAGCTGCAGGCTCGCCCAAAATCAGCAGCGCGGCGTAGAACTCGTCCATCGATTCTCCGGGAGCTTGCCGTCTTGTCGCGAGCTGGTAGCGAGCGTAGATTTGGTTAACTGGGCGAACGTAGAGACTTCTCAGTGCTGTGAAGGCCGTCTGGAAATCGCGGGTGTCTTCAATGAGGGTGAAAATCTCCGTGCTCACCCTCGAGTGCAGGACCTGCAGTTTTTGTTCGTCTGAGACTCGGCCTGTGGTTGATGTGATGTAGACCTCAAAGCAAGTCTGCCAGTGTTTGAAGGCTGCTGCCGCATTCACTGCGTGGGGGCTGATCCTCAGGCATTCTGGAATGATCCTGAGCTCCATAGTCCTTTTTAGGCACGCTTAATAAATTGTGGCGCACAAAGACTCCATGAGACAAATAGAGTGAAGTCGATGAGGCTTTATTAAGCGTGTCTGTTCCCCAGCAGCCCGATAGTAAACTGGCCTGCGGGGGAAGGCACCGGCTTCTTATACTTCGCCTTCAGGGCGGAGTATGAGGTCAACGGCCAACCAGGACCCGGGATCTGTCAGCCAATGACATTAGGGCTTCCAGTCCCACATGACCCCCAATACATACTACCACATTCACCCCTTGTCAAAAATGAACCCGGCGGGGTGATGCTTCGTATGGTGGTAAGGGTTTACAGGACTGGTCCTGGGAGGATAGAACAGTTACATGGTAGTACCGTATTGGACAGTATCGTCCTGTTACAACTATTTACAGAGGATATAGGAAAAACAAAATGTTTATTGGACAGTCCATCTTTGTTTTACATCGACGCCACGAGTCGGTCGGGCGGTCTGGTCGTCCGTGTCGATCGCCTCGGCCCCGGCGGTGGTGGTGGTGCTTGTACCAGCGTTGTCGCCTCCGGGAGCCGCACGGTTTCAGCTGTCGGTGCAAAGGGGAGGGGGACTGATCCTCCTGGGAAGGGGGCGGTCGCGGGGTGCGGCGGTGGCAGGAAGGGGGGCGGTTGGGTTGATGGTGTCGGGGGGGGTGTGCGTGGTGCCGGCGGGCGCCAGATCCCGCAGGGAGACCGTGTCCTGTCGGCCGTCGGGGTACTCCACGTAGGCGTACTGGGGGTTTGCGTGGAGGAGGTGAACCCTTTCGACCAACGGGTCCGCCTTATGTGCCCGCACGTGCTTTCGGAGCAGGATGGGTCCTGGGGCCGCCAGCCAGGTCGGCAGCGACGTTCCAGAGGAGGACCTCCTAGGGAAGACAAGGAGACGCTCGTGAGGCGTTTGATTAGTGCTCGTACATAATAACGACCGGATGGAATGGAGAGCGTCCGGGAGGACCTCCTGCCACCGTGAAACTGGGAGATCCCTGGACCGTAGGGCCAGTAGGACGGCCTTCCAGACCATGCCGTTCTCCCTTTCTACTTGCCCGTTCCCCCGGGGGTTGTAGCTGGTCGTCCTGCTTGAAGCTATACCCTTGCTGAGCAGGAACTGGCGCAGCTCGTCACTCATGAAAGAGGACCCCCTGTCGCTGTGGACGTATGCGGGGTAACCGAACAGTGTGAATATGCTGTTCAGGGCTTTAATGACTGTGGCCGCGGTCATGTCGGAGCAGGGAATGGCAAAAGGGAAGCGGGAGTATTCGTCCACTACATTAAGGAAATACGCGTTGCGGTCGGTGGAGGGGAGGGGCCCTTTGAAATCGAGACTGAGGCGTTCAAAGGGACGGGAAGCCTTAATCAGGTGCGCTCCATCTGGCCTGAAAAAATGCGGTTTGCATTCTGCGCAGATGTGGCAGTCTCTTGTGACTGTACGGACCTCCTCTAAGGAGTATGGGAGATTGCGGGACTTGATGAAGTGGTAAAACCGAGTGACCCCCGGGTGGCAGAGGTCCTCGTGGAGGGCTTGGAGGCGGTCAATTTGTGCGTTGGCACATGTCCCGCGGGATAGGGCATCAGACGGCTCGTTCAGCTTTCCGGGCCGGTACAAGATCTCATAGTTGAAGGTGGAGAGTTCGATCCTCCACCGCAAGATCTTGTCGTTCTTGATCTTGCCCCGCTGTGCATTATCGAACATGAAGGCTACCGACCATTGGTCAGTGAGGAGAGTGAATCTCCTGCCGGCCAGGTAATGCCTCCAATGTCGCACAGCTTCCACTATGGCTTGGGCTTCCTTTTCCACTGAGGAGTGGCGGATTTCTGAGGCGTGGCGGGTTCGGGAGAAGAAGGCCACGGGTCTGCCCGCTTGGTTAAGGGTAGCCGCTAGAGCTACGTCAGAGGCGTCGCTCTCGACCTGGAAGGGGAGGGACTCGTCGATGGCGCGCATCGTGGCCTTTGCGATGTCCGCTTTGATGCGGCTGAAAGCCTGGCAAGCCTCTGTCGACAGCGGGAAAGTCGTGGTCTGTATTAGGGGGCGGGCCTTGTCTGCGTACTGGGGGACCCACTGGGCGTAGTATGAAAAGAACCCCAGGCAGCGTTTCAGGGCTTTTGGGCAGTGCGGGGGGGGAAATTCCATGACTGTGCGCATACGTTCGGGGTCGGGGCCTATTATCCCATTGCGCACTATGTAGCCCAGAATGGCTAGCCGATCGGTGCTAAAAACGCACTTGTCCTCGTTGTACGTGAGGTTCAAGGCTTTGGCAGTCTGGAGGAATTTTTGGAGGTTGGCGTCGTGGTCCTGCTGATCGTCGCCGCAGATGGTTACATTGTCGAGGTACGGGAACGTGGCCCGTAACCCATGTTGATCAACCATTCGGTCCATTTCCCGTTGGAAGACCGAGACGCCGTTTGTGACGCCAAAAGGGACCCTTAGGAAGTGGTATAATCGCCCGTCTGCCTCGAAGGCTGTGTACTTGCGGTCACTTGGGCGGATGGGGAGCTGATGGTAGGCGGACTTGAGGTCCACGGTGGAGAAGACTTTATACTGGGCAATCCGATTGACCATGTCGGATATGCGGGGGAGAGGGTACGCGTCTAGTTGTGTGTACCTGTTGATGGTCTGGCTATAGTCAATGACCATCCTTTGTTTCTCCCCTGTCTTCACTACTACCACCTGCGCTCTCCAGGGACTATTGCTGGCCTGGATTATGCCCTCCTTTAGTAGCCGCTGGACTTCGGAGCGAATGAAGGTCCGGTCCTGGGCGCTGTACCGTCTGCTCCTAGTGGCGACGGGTTTGCAATCCGGGGTGAGGTTCGCAAACAAGGACGGGGGTTGCACCTTGAGGGTGGCGAGGCCGCAGATAGTGAGTGGGGGTATGGGGCCGCCGAATTTAAACGTAAGGCTCTGTAGGTTACATTGAAAATCTAAGCCCAGCAAGGTGGGGGCACAGAGTTGGGGAAGGACGTTAAGTTTGTAGTTTTTGAATTCCCTCCCCTGTACCGTTAGGGTAACTATGCAGAATCCCTGGATCTGTACGGAGTGGGATCCTGCAGCTAGGCAAATCTTTTGTGCGCTGGGGAAGGTAGTTAAGGAACAGCGTCTTACCGTGTCGGGATGTATAAAACTTTCCGTGCTCCCGGAGTCGACTAGGCATGGCGTCTCGTGGCCGTTAATTAGGACCGTTGTCGTCGTCGTCTGGAGAGTCCGGGGCCGAGCCTGATCGAGTGTAACCGAAGCGAGCCGTGGTTGTAGTAGTGGGGTGGGGTCCGTTGTTGCCGTCCAAGATGGCGTCGGGGATGGACAAAATGGCCACCCCCATACCTCGCCCGTAGCTGAGGGGTCACAAGATGGCGTCGGGGGTGGACAAAATGGCTGCCCCCATGCGTCGTACAGGTCGGGGGCGGTCCAAGATGGCGGGGCCCCTCCTCCCCTCGTGGTGGTCGGGACCCAAAATGGCGGCGTCTGCGGGTCGCACATTGAGTGCTGGGGGGTCTGGGGGGCGCTAGGACCGCGCGGAGTTCCTGCATTGCGAGCGCCCGGGCCGCGGGCGCTAGGACCGCGCGGAGTTCCTTGGCTGCGAGCGCCAGGGCCGCAGGCGCTAGGACCGCGCGGAGCTCCCTCGCCGGGGACAGCGGTGGTCGGGGCCAAGGCCGGCGGGTCAGTACTGCGAGCGCTGGGACCGTGAGGAGGTCCCTCGCCGGGGACGGAGGTGATCGGGGTCCAGGTAAGTTGTATTGCCGGCGGGTCAGGCGTGGGGCGCGGGACGGGGGTGAGGGCCCAGGTCGGCGGCGCTGGCGGGTCAGGCGTGGGGCGAGGGACGGGGGTGAGGGTCCAGGTCGGCGGCGCTGGCGGGTCAGTCGTGGGGCCGCGAGCGCTGGCACCATGCGGAGCTCCCTCGCCGGGGACAGTGGTGGTCGGGGCCCAGGCCAGCGGGTCAGGCGTGGGGCGCGGGACGGGGGTGAGGGCCCAGGTCGGCGGCTCCGGCGGGTCAGTCGTGGGGCCGCGAGCGCTGGCACCATGCGGAGCTCCCTCGCCGGGGACAGCGGTGGTCGGGGTCAAGGTAGGTGGCGCCGGCGGGTCAGGCGTGGGGCGCGGGACGGGGGTGAGGGTGGCGTTCGGGATGCGAAAAACCCCCTCCTCTCCGTGGAGAGTGTTGGCCGGCACCCAAATCGGGAGCGCCGGCGGCGGGTCGTACATGGACTGCGGGGAGGGGGGATGGGGAGTGTAGGCGGCGTGCAGGGCTCCCAGTTCTCCCGGGGCCGCGGTGGTCGGGACCCAAAATGGCGGCGCCTGCGGGTCGCACATGGCGTGCTGGGGGGGTTGGGAGGCATAGACTGCCTGTAGGGCTCCCTGTTCTCCCGGGACGGCGGCGACCACGCGGGATCAGCACACCACCGCATAGTGGCCCTTTTTCCCGCAGCTTTTGCAGATGGCTGCGCGGGCCGGACAGCGTTGTCGGGGGTGCTTCGCCTGGCCGCAGAAATAACAGCGGGCGCCCCCGGTGCGACTCGGCGTTTGGACTGCGCAAGCCTGTGGGGTGTCCGGGGGGGGGGGGGTTAGGGGGTTTGCCGCGGCGGGTACGTACGGGGCCCAATGGCCTGCCGCGCGGTCGGGGCCGTAGGCGCGGGTATTACGCGCGGCTACGTCCAGCGAGGCTGCCAGGGCCCGTGCCTCTGAGAGTCCTAGTGACTCTTTTTCTAGAAGTCTTTGGCGGATTTGGGAGGATTGCATACCTGCAACAAAAGCATCGCGCATTAACATGTCCGTGTGTTCGTTTGCGTTCACCGACGGGCAGCTGCAGGCTCGCCCAAAATCAGCAGCGCGGCGTAGAACTCGTCCATCGATTCTCCGGGAGCTTGCCATCTTGTCGCGAGCTGGTAGCGAGCGTAGATTTGGTTAACTGGGCGAACGTAGAGACTTCTCAGTGCTGTGAAGGCCGTCTGGAAATCGCGGGTGTCTTCAATGAGGGTGAAAATCTCCGTGCTCACCCTCGAGTGCAGGACCTGCAGTTTTTGTTCATCTGAGACTCGGCCTGTGGTCGATGTGATGTAGGCCTCAAAGCAAGTCTGCCAGTGTTTGAAGGTTACTGCCGCATTCACTGCGTGGGGGCTGATCCTCAGGCATTCTGGAATGATCCTGAGCTCCATAGTCCTTTTTAGGCACGCTTAATAAATTGTGGCGCACAAAGACTCCATGAGACAAATAGAGTGAAGTCGATGAGGCTTTATTAAGCGTGTCTGTTCCCCAGCAGCCCGATAGTAAACTGGCATGCGGGGGAAGGCACCGGCTTCTTATACTTCGCCTTCAGGGCGGAGTATGAGGTCAACGGCCAACCAGGACCCGGGATCTGTCAGCCAATGACATTACGGCTTCCAGTCCCACATGACCCCCAATACATACTACCACAGTCACGAAGGCTTTTTTCAAAAGAATCGAGAAGGGTATTATGAGTTTTGTGTGGGCCAGGAAGACCCCGAGAGTGAGGAGGGGATTTTTGCAGCATAGTAGGGACAGGGGGGGGGGGTGGCACTACCGAGCCTAAGTGAGTACTACTGGGCAGCGAATATTTCAATGGTGTGTAAGTGGATGGGAGAAGAGGAGGGAGCGGCGTGGAAGAGATTGGAGAGGGCAGCCTGCAGGGGGACTAGCCTACAAGCTATGGTGACGGCACCGTTGCCATTCTCACCGAAGAAATACACCACAAGCCCGGTGGTGGTGGCTACATTGAAAATTTGGGGGCAGTGGAGACGGCATAGGGGAAAGACGGGAGCCTCGGTGCGGTCCCCGATAAGAAATAATCATAGGTTTGTTCCGGGGAGAATGGATGGGGGATTTGGAGCGAGTCTGGGAGCGCTGACGGAAAAATATGGGTTGCCCCAAGGGAATGCATTTCGGTATATGCAACTGAGGGCTTTTGCGAGGCAACAGGTGAGGGAATTCCCGCAGCTCCCGACGCAGGAGGTGCAGGATAGAGTGATCGCAGAGACATGGGTGGGGGATGGTAAGGTGTCGGACATATATAGGGAAATGAGGGACGAGGGGGAGAGCATGGTAGATGAGCTGAAAGGGAAATGGGAAGAAGAGCTGGGGGAGGAGATTGAGGAGGGGCTGTGGGCTGATGCCCTACGTAGGGTAAACTCATAGTCCTCGTGTGCCAGGCTAAGCCTGATACAATTTAAGGTGTTACACAGGGCGCATATGACTGGAGCACGGCTCAGTAAATTTTGGGGGTAGAGGATAGGTGTGAGAGATGCTCGAGAAGCCCTGCGAATCACACCCACATGTTCTGGTCATGCCCGGCACTACAGGGGTTTTGGGTGGGGGTGGCAAAGGTGCTTTCGAAGGTGGTGGGGGTCCAGGTCGAACCAAGCTGGGGGTTGGCTATATTTGGGGTTGCAGAAGAGCCGGGAGTGCAGGAGGCGAGAGAGGCTGATGTTTTGGCCTTTGCGTCCCTAGTAGCCCGGCGCAGGATATTGTTAATGTGGAAGGAAGCCAAACCCCCGGGTGTGGAGACCTGGATAAACGACATGGCAGGGTTTATAAAGCTAGAGCGGATTAAGTTCGTACTAAGGGGGTCGGCTCAAGGGTTCACCAGGCGGTGGCAACCGTTCGTCGAATACCTCGCAGAAAGATAGACGGAATGGAAAAGAAGAAGACAACAGCAGCAACCCAGGGGGGAGGGGGGGGAGGGGGGGGGGGAGGAATCGGACGGACTCTCAGGGATGTTATTGTATATGTATAGGCACTTGTTGTAGGTAATGTATATTGGACTGTTGGATTGTATCTTTGGAGAGTATTTATCTTTGAAAAGGTAGTTGCCATTTAGTTTGGTTTTTGTTTCTGTTCATATATTATTTATTTATTTGTTTAAAACTGGCCACTGTTATTTATATTGCTTTATTGTTGTTTAAAAGAAACACTACGTACTGTTGTGTTTGGCCAAAAAATCTTGAATAAAATATATTTACAAAAAAAAAACAAGGGGACGGTGCGGCACCTGTGCCACGTTCTTGCGGACTTGGCACCACGTGGAGGAGGAGGACACCCGCTCCTAGTGGCCATCAAGGTTACTGCAGCCCTGAACCTCTACGCCTCAGGGTCATTCCAGGGCTCGAGCGGGCTTTGTGCGGCACCTCACAAGATACAGCCCACAAGGGCATCTGTGAGGTCATGGATGCCCTGTTTACCAGTGCAGCAAACTTTATAAACTTTGGCCTGGAAGGAACAGGCCCAACAAGATGCCCAGGCAGCTGGATTCTCCGCCAATGATGAGAGGCCCCTGGCCAGGGGGTAATAGATGGCACGCATGTCACCTTGCGCACATCAGGGAATGCCCTTCATTAATAGGAAGAGCGTCCACCACCTTAATGTCCAGCTCGTGTGCGACCATCGTGTGAGGATCATGCACCTGTGAGCAAGCTTCCCAGAGAGTGTGCATGCTAGTTATATCCGTTTGTTATGGAGCCACATCCCTGCGGGGCACAGAGCAGGCATCGTGAGCCACAGGCTTCGTTCATCGCAGGGTGGGGGGGGGGCGGAATGGAAGGGCAGGCGTGGGCAGCACTGCTTGACATGGGTGGGTTGGGGCACAGTATGTTGCTGAGCAGGGCAGTGCCAGGCACATGGTCATCACTGGGGCGCCGGTGCCAGGCGGCCACTGCCAACTCACAAGTGTGGCCCGGTGGAGGTCACTGAAATTCCTGCAGCACTGGGTGGCAGTCCTCCTGGCCATGTGGTGATATGCATCACTGTAAATACACAAGGGGTTAAAGTGAACACACTACACCTAGCTAGACACCAGAGGGAGCACCAGAGACTTGACACACAGACATTCAACCAATAGGTCAGTAAGATAGGACACGACCAATGGGCAGTCACGACACACCCAGACGTGACACTACCACAGGGGGGCATTACACCAACCCATATATAAGGACACAGCACACATGATCTTTCTCTTTCCACTGAAGACACTTAGTGAGTACAGACAGGGTTGATTGAAACACATCACACCCACCACGTGGATTGTAGCAGACTGATTAGTTAGTCTGAGTAGCTATAGCAGGATTAACAGGAGAGTCGAATCCAAGTAGGAGAATTGTTAACAATGTAATAAATGTGTTAAAGCTATCTCCAGGTCTGAACCTTCCTTTGTCAGAGTGCACACCAAGGAAGCAGCTTATGCTACGTCAAGAGCATAACAAAAGATGGTACCAAGAGTGACTGTTTAAATCCATATAGTTTCAACTCAGCAAACAGTGACAACCAGCAAAAGCACCCAGGCAAGATGTTCGCGATTCCGGTTCTACAGCGGCTCAAGTACCACGGCAATCTCAGTGCAAACTGGCGGGCATTCAGGCAAAGGTTTGAGATCTTCCTGGTAGCAGCCGACCTACAAGACGTGGCCGATGCTGAAAAGACAGAGCTTCTGCTCACCATCGCGGGTGCAGGAGCAGAAGAAACCTTCAAAACATTCAAGTTCTCCAAAGGGCAAGACAAGAGTGAATTCCAGACAGTCCTGAAAAAGTTCGAATGATACTGTGAGGAAAAGACAAAGAAACCAACAGAAAACGGTAAACTAGGCGCCAATACTAACCACGAGGCCGGGGTGGGCGAGAAGCGAACGACAATTTTGATTGGCGGCTATCTTGGAAAAGGTGCCGCACTTGCGCAGTTGAGAGAAATGCGCAAAGTAAAGGAACAGCGATCTGCGCATGCGCTATCGCTTCCTACGCTCTACGTCACAAGCGTCGTGACGTCAGATGCCCCGGACCACGCCCACTTAAAAGGGAAATGTCCCAAAACAAGAAAAAAAACTTTTTAAGCCTCAAAACAAGATTCTTTCACCTGGAACGATAGCACAATGCCTGAACTTTGACCAGTAGCTGAAAGTAACCTCCGCAGAGCCCTGCAACAAGCAGTTAGCACCGCCCAAAGAGATGATACGGTCCTTGAAGACTACGACTCAGACGATGATTTCATCATTGGAGATGGCGACCCCCACTACCAAATCCGAACCGCAACGAGATGTGTTCTACAGTGAAGACTCCGACACAGACGCAAATGTGTTCTTCGGATTTGAGGATATTCAGCCCAGCAGACATCCCGACTCGTGAGTGCAGGATTATGCTGAGGCCTGACACCAAGAGACAGAGAGCAGTACAAGCCCACAGAGAGTGGCCTGCTGCCACACAGAGAGTGGTCCACGCACCGCAAAGGGTCCCCGACTCCACACAGAGAGTGTTCCATGCACTACAAAGAGTCCCCGACTCCACACAGAGAGTAGTCCACGCACCACGAAGGGTCCCCGACTCCACACAGAGAGTGGTCCACGCACTACGAAGAGTCCCCGACTCCACACACAGAGTAGTCCACGCACCACGAACGGTCCCCGACTCCACACAAAGAGTGGTCCACGCACCACGAAGGGTCCCAGCCTCCACACAGAAAGCGATGAAAGACTCCACAGAGAGACAACTGCACATCTCCACACAGAAAGTGACTCCAGTGACACAAGCCTCCACAGCGAGCTTGTGGACAGACTCCATGATAGAAGCAACGCAAGACTCCAGAGCGCAGTCCTTGCATGGACAAGCAGTGATGACAGTCTCCACAGCGAGACCAATGCACAATTCCACACAAGGAACGCTGCAAGACTCCACAGAGGGAGTGACACAAGCCTCCACAGCGAGCTCGTGGACGGACTCCACGATGGAAGGAACGCAAGACTCCAGAGCGCAGTCCTTGCATGAACAAGACCATGAGGGTCTAGCAACCTCCTCTGAGCAACCAGCAGCAGTCGATGCAGGTCTGCCATGCTCAAGTGAACAACAGAAAGACTATGACAGTCTGCCACGCTCAAGTGTACTGCAAGCAGACTATGACAATCTGCCATGCTCAAGTGCACAGCAAGCTGATATGACAGTCTACCATGCTCAACTGCAAAGCAAGAAGACACTGAGGCTCTACCCACTGTATGTGCGACAAGTGATGACGGCATCCCACTTCCCATACCAGATGTGCAATGTGACAGACCTCAGCTAGTGTGTACAGAGGCACTCGACAATCACGGTGAGACTACTGGCGACTACAGTGACACCACGTTAATTCAAACCTCATCCGCTCGACCCTCTCAACAAGAAAATGCATTCCTGAACGTTTTGACTCCGGACGGGGAGCATCAAGAAACCTCAGCTGACTCGGGTGAACCTGCAATGACTCCGGACAGGGAGCGTCAAGAAGCCAAAACTGACTCAGGTGAAACAGACCAGACTCCAGACGGGGAGCATCGACAAGCCAAAGCTGATTCAAGTAAGCCGGACATGACAGCAGACGGGAGCGCCGCAAACTCAGTGACGACCGTTCAAGGAAACAGCAGATGCCACAAATGACGCTGATACGAGTAACTGTGTGAAGGACTCGTAATTATCCACAGAGTGTGGTCCTTGAGCGCGGCAAACATGGCAACAAAACCAACCAACACAACAACAACATCAAAGACAATAGCAAGAAGCGTACCAACAACAATAACGTCGACAACAAGCAAGACAAAAGCAACAACAATGGGACTACGACTGGTACAACATGGTACAACTCTGCAAATGAGGGACACTGTTACTGCTCAGCTCAGTATAATGACATACCATGGCAGGATGATGCATCTTACCAATTCACGTTTGCTACACAACCAACAGGCAACCCGGCTTTCAGGACAGATGCCATCGAGAATCGCCACCACAAGCATCGAAAGAAAAAAAGAGTTCACATCAGACAACAAAGTGATTTGGCCACTTCTTGGTTCCTTACGCACAGGGACACTGATGGCGTTTACAAAGCAATGCCACTATCAACATCACCAACTCACCAACCAAACAAGAAAGCCACTCGACCGTAATAATTAATGAACTTTGGACTCGTACATATGATTTGGACTTATTGTGTAATCATCACTCATCATGATTTGTACATGTCATCACTTATCTACCTATTTTGTTCAATTTTCTTTAACACTGTACAGAAAATATGTAACACGAAAAAAGGGGGGATGTGGTGATTTGCATCACTGTAAATACACAAGGGGTTAATGTGAACACACTACACCTAGCTAGACACCAGAGGGAGCACCAGAGACTTGACACACAGACATTCAACCAATAGGTCAGTAAGATAGGACACGACCAATGGGCAGTCACGACACACCCAGACGTGACACTACCACAGGGGGGCATTACACCAACCCATATATAAGGACACAGCACACATGATCTTTCTCTTTCCACTGGAGACCTTAGTGAGTACAGACAGGGTTGATTGAAACACATCACACCCACCACATGGATTGTAGCAGACTGATTAGTTATTCTGAGTAGCTATAGCAGGATTAACAGGAGAGTCGAATCCAAATAGGAGAATCATTAACAGTGTAATAAATGTGTTAAAGCTATCTCCAGGTCTGAACCTTCCTTTGTCAGAGTGCACATCAAGGAAGCAGCTTATGCTACGTCAAGAGCATAACAAAACAGGTCACACTCCCCGAGCTGACGGCTGCTGCCACTGCCTCCCAAGCAGCACAGGCTGCCCTGTGGCTGACCCTCTGAACCCCTCAGGGGAACAGGGAATCCCATCTGCACTCGACTGCGTCCATCAATCTGGCCAGGTCGTCATCCCCAAATCATGGGGCTGGTCCCCTTGGTGGCGTGGCTCCGTGCTGTGTAGGGGTTGCTTTGCGGGATGGGTTTGAGTGCCTGGTTAGCAAGGAGCTGGCGTATGCGGTCCTGGTGAATCAGCCGGTGGGTCCATCATTTGCGGCGTGAAGCTCGTGGGGCCTTGTTAAGTGGACCAATTGCCGTTTGATACCGGTGACGGCCCCGCTGGGTCAAACGTCAGGATGCTCGCAGCAGTTCCCACTCGCTACCATACTTAGAAACCTTTCCGTTAAATCGCGCCCTATAACTTATCACATTTATCGTAGGTTTCAAAGTGCGGAAAGCAGCACTCAACACTGCAAGCTCCTGGAGATAATCCCCTGAACTTCCTGAATGAACTCCCTCATACACTCTCAATATTGCAAAGAACAATGACACGATGGGCTTACTGAAGCTTACAGAATGCAAAGCACGTCAGGGCTGGAATCCTCCAGTCATCGGGTTTCACTGTTCCTGCTGGCAACAAGCCACTCATTTGTGTCAAATCATTTGAAAAGTTAAATAGTATTAAAAACAGATGAGCCATCCGGCATGACCGAGGCACTGGAAAGAACAAAGACACAGTCTGTCAGTCAACCGTGAATCGTTGTTCTCATTAACATGTGGAGAATTGTGCCAGAATTGTGAGAGCTGTCCCACAGACTGGTCAAGCAATGGCCTGATGGAGTTATGTTCACCAAATCATACCTTACAGCCAATATCTCAGATTCCGCTACCACCATCCCTGGGTATGTTCTATCCCACTGCCAGGGCAGGCCCACCAGAGGTACATAATTGAGAGGGATTGGCCTCAACATTCAGGCCTCACGAAGACTTATGGTATCCGGTCAAACATGGGCAGGGAAACTTCCCCTTGATTACTACTCACCTTCCCCGGCCTATAATTCACTGTCTACTGTCTCCCTCCCTCCTAAACAGGGGTGTTACATTCGCCACTTTCCGGTCCTCAGGGACTCTCCCAGACTCCAGTGATTCCTGAAAGATCACCATCAATGCCTCCACAATAACCTCAGCTATGTCTTTTAGAACCCTGGGGTGTAGCCCATCCAGTGCAGGTGACTTATCCACCTTCAGACCTTTCAACTTCTCCAGCACCTTCTCCTTAGTGATGGCCACTACACTCACCTCTGCCCCCTGATTCTCCTGGAGCTCTGGCATCCCATTGGTGTCTTCCACCTTGAAGATTGACGCAAAGGACCTATTCAGTTCCTATTACTACTTTTCCAGTGTCATTTTCCAGTGGTCCAATGTCTATTCTTGCCCTTCTCTTACCTTTTATGTATTGAAAAAAACTCTTGCTATCTTCTTTTATATTCCTAGATAGCTTACACTCATATTTCATCTTCTCCCCCCTTATTGCTTTTTTAGTTATCCTCTCCCCTTAGCATGTTTCCTCCTTCTTGGAATGAATTTCTGTTGTGCTTCGCAAAAAAAAACTCCTGCAATTGCTGTTCCACCCTCTTCCCTGCTAGACTCCCCTTCCAATTGTCATGGGAGTGGCCCTTTAAAAAATGTTTTTTGTCCTATCACATGGCTTCAGTGATGTCATTGTGTGGGTGGAGCTAGGCTGTGGCTCTGGGAGTTGGTTTTACTTTCGCTTTGGTTTGGGGTTTGTTTGTGGCTCTGAGTTTTTGCTTTTGTGTTCACATTTGGCTGCTGTACTCAGACAGAGAAGTATCTTGGCTTTTCTCTCTATCTTCAGTTTAAAAGCTGTTTCCAGACGGCTTGATAACTTGAAAAGAAATAATTGTTTTCTGGAAGGAATTCAAACCTGCTGTTTTGGAAAGAAAACAAGAGCATCCAGACCAGGGAGTGCTGTGTGCTGGGTCACACCTTTGAAAAGAGGGTACTGGTTTATGGGATCTTGTTATTGAATTGGAACAGTTAAGGGTTATACAGAGATTACCGTAGCTGAGTGGGGTACTTATGTTTGTAGTTGATAAAAATGATTACTGCGTGTGTTTATAAAAATGTTAACTAAATTTGTAGAATAAAGCTCGCTTTTTGATGAAAAGTGCTTAAGGCCTGTGTTGAATAACACCTGAAAGGCAGGACCTAGTTCTCATCATAACCAAAATCAATAAACAGTTAGAGGTCAGCTGAACTCCATAATATACTTTGGAGTTTTCTAAACCCTGGCCCATAACACAATCAACTCTGGCCAGCTCCTCCCTCATGTCTTTGTAGTTACCCTTATTTAATTGTAATACCGTTCCATCTGATTGCAGCTTCTCCCTCTCAAACTGCAGGGTAAATTCTATCATATTGTGGTCACTGCTCCCTAAGGGTTCCTTCACCTTAAGTTCCCGAATTAAGTCTGCCTCATTACACATCACCAAATCCAGAATTGCATGTTCCCTAGTAGGCTCTGTCACAAGCTACTCCAAAAAAACATCTCTTAGACATCCCACAAATTCCGCTACCACCCTAATTTTCCCAGTCCACCTGCATATCCTGCATATTGAAGTCCATGATTATTGTAACATTGGCTTTCTTATATTCCTTTTCTATCTCCTGATTTATTTCCTGTCCCACATCCTGACTATTGCTAGGGGGCCTGTACATAACTCCCATCAGAATCTTTTTTCCTTTGCGATTCCTCAGCTCTACCCGCACAGATTCTATGCCTTCGGATCCTATATCACTTCTTGCTATCGATTTCATTTCATTTCTTACCAACA
Organism: Scyliorhinus torazame; assembly: GCF_047496885.1. Lineage (NCBI taxonomy): Eukaryota > Metazoa > Chordata > Chondrichthyes > Carcharhiniformes > Scyliorhinidae > Scyliorhinus > Scyliorhinus torazame. The sequence continues at coordinate 160,360,570 of NC_092724.1, read as the reverse complement.
AGACAACTCCGCCCCCTCTGCCTATCTGCCTGTCCATTCGATAGGACACATATCCATGGATATTTAGCTCCTCGCCCTGATCACCTTGCAGCCACGTCTCAGTTATACCCACAATATTGTAGCCGCCAATTTCAATGTGCGCAACAAGCTCATTTACCGTGTTCTGCATACTGCACTCATTTACGTACAGCACCCTCAAGTCCTGCATTGACTGCCCGCCCCTTCTCATTGTTGTCCCCTTATCTGCACTGCCTGAAGTTAGATTCCTGACGCTTTCCATACTCTCTGCTCTATTACTTGGTCTGGAAAGTTTACTAACCTCTCCTGAGCCCTTGGCCCCTGTAACTCATCTCAAGTCCTCATCATTAACCTGCATTCCCACCTTCTCCTTTAACTCTGATTTTCCATTCAAGTGTGCATAACATTGATGAATAACTATGTTCCTTTTCTAATTACCATAAGTAACTGAGCGTGAACAAAATTCTTATTCTAAATTAATTTAAGTTCTCCTGTATTGTTTCTTCACACAGTAATTCTACTGAATGTGTTAACTTGCTTTCTCTCCAGTGCTTCTCCAGCTACAGTGTGAGTATTGCAAGAAGTGACTGACCTTTTGGAGGTTGTACATGGACAGTCTTGCCTCACTTGCTGCATGGTATTTCTTCCATGCAGCAGACATGTCATGATGTAGGCGGCTCAGGGTCTCACCACAATGTTGCAAGCGCAGTTAGTGAGTGCAACAATTCAGTAAAGAAACTCTTCACCAGAAAGGGTTTTGTTGTAACAAGGTGAAGGTGTGCTAATCTGTCAATAGTTACATTTCAGAAACTTCTTGCTGGATTGTCCGGTTTTAAGGCTATATCTGGAGGAAGTGTCTAGTTCTAGGATGAAAAAATTGGCGAGGCTCCAGAACCGCCTCCGACCCGGTGAGGGGCGAGCAGCCGCGCCACGTAAAACACACAGCATTCACAAAATAAACGGCCGGAGAATTGCCGAGTCCGTGGCCGTGCATGCACACGTGACGACCTGCAGCGGTCACGCCATACAACATGGTGTCGGCCGTGCGCAAACCCAACCTGCCAGATAGTTAACCCCGAGACACCACCTCATCACCCCCGGGCCACCCCCCACCAGTCCAACCAGCCCTCAATGAAGCCCACCGTCCAGCAGCACGCCACCCCTCCCCCCCCCCCCCCCGACTGTGACGGCGCTGGACGCAGTCCGCAGCCGCCACACCGGGTTCCTGAAAACTCAGACCACACGTGTCCCGCGCCATCAGGAAGTCAGCCCATCGGGGGCGGAGCATCGGGGGGGAGGGCCTTCAGGTTACATCCTGAGGCGCTCCCAACAGCATGCGGCATACTCCACGATGACGCCGCTTCAGAGGAGACGGAGCATCTGAAAACAGGCGCCCCCCCAATTAGGTCTGAAAAAGGAATTCTCCGCCCGATTGCCGATTACGAAATCGCCGTCGGCAAGCAGAGAATCCTGCCTCTCATCTCTCTAAACATGAATGCATAATAAATAGAACGATATTGAGAGGGGTGGAGGAAATGAGAGAACTGGGACTGCAAGTCCACAGGTCCTTGAATGTGGCAGGACAGGTGGGCAAGATGGTCAAGAAAGCATAAAGAATGTCTTCCTTTATTGGATAAGGAATAAAATACGAAAGCAGGGATGTATAATGGAACTCTATAAAACATGGCTTAGACCACAGCTGGGGTTTTGTGGATAGTTCTGGTCACCACATTACAGAAGGACATAATTGCTCTGGAGAGAGTGCAGAGGAGATTCACAAGAATGTTGCCAAGGCTGTAAAGGTGTAGCTATGAGTAAAGATTAGCTTGGCTAGGGTTGCTTTCCTTACAACATAGGAGGCTGAGAGGTGGCTTAATTGAAGTGTAGAAGATTATGAGGAGCTCAGAGAGAGTAGGCCCTGGTTTCCCCTAATGGAGAGGTCAATTACCAGAAGGCACTGATTTATGGTGATTGGCAGAAGGATTAAAGGGGACATGAGGAAAACTGTCTTCACATGACTGATGTGTGTCTGGAATTTGCTAACTGGTTTGTGGTGGAGGTAGGAACCCTTAACCCATTTCAAAGGTATCTAGATCTGCAGCTGAAGTGCCGTAACCTGCAAGACCATGGACCAGGTGCTGGAAGGTGGGATTAGAATGGGCAGCAATGTTTTTTCAGGCAGCATCGACATGATGGGTTGATTGGCCTCCTTCTGTGCTGCAACTTTTCTCTGGTTCGAACTCTTCAGCTCAACCTCAAATTCTCCCTAAATCCTACCTTCAGCTTACTGCCACTAATTCTTCCTAGTTTTTCTTCACATCTCTGATAAGAACGTTTGAATGTTTTTTCCAGATAAGAGATGGTATGGAAATGTAAGTTGTTGCCTACATGTGTTTGTTTCTACGTGTGTCATCATGTTCATATTATATAAGTTTACACCAGCTTACTACAGTTTTTTGAAAGTTTGGTTAAAGTATTTTTAGATGTACTCTACTGCCCAGAGGGTCAGATCACTAATTTGACATTTGTAATTGTTGTTGCAGTGATTTCAGCTCCTGCAGAGGTGTATCTGTATGGGATGATGGTTCTGTTGTTCAATGTCTCCTGTTTAATCACCGTGGTCTTCACTTGTCTGATCTACATCCCCCTCTTCTACAGACTAAACATAATTAGCACATACGAGGTACATTTTTTTCGGTTCCTGCTCATAATGTTGCCTTTTATTTTCCTTTATTAGTAATCATTTTTCAGTTCTGTGTTTCCCACTGTGGAATTTGTACAGCCACATTGATCTGCATTTGTTTAGATCAGTCATTTCTATCAGCATAATTCACACTGAATAAAATACTGGATTATTTCTTACATATATATATATTTACAATTGTAAAGGTCCTTCCTGTTTACTCCTGTCCACTCCCTTATTTACTCTTTTACTTATTTATTTATTTATTTATTTTATAATGTTTTTATTGGCATTTTCAATTTTACATAGTGAGACTTTTGTGTCCGATATTTCCAATTTCTACAGTTTCTTATTCTTATTTCTACAGGCTTTTCCCCAGGGTAGAGGGGTCAATTATTAGGGGGCATAGGTTTAAGATGCGAGGGGCAAGGTTTAGAGGAGATGTACGAGGCAAGTTTTTTTACACAGAGGGTGGTGGGTGCCTGGAACTCGCTGCCGGAGGAGGTAGTGGAAGCAGGGACGATAGTGACGTTTAAGGGGCATCTTGACAAATACATGAATAGGATGAGAATAGAGGGATACGGTCCCAGGAAGTGTAGAAGATTGTAGTTTAGTCGGGCAGCATGGTCGGCACGGGCTTGAAGGGCCGAAGGGCCTGTTCCTGTGCTGTACTTTTCTTTGTTCCTTGTTCTTTGTTCTTATTGTGGTAAACCACTGTTGCACCTCTATTAGGTGATGTATGGTAGGACCTGTACTACAGGTACGTTGGTAGTCCCTGCCTGCTGGCTCCACCCAGTAGGCAGAGTATAAATATGTGTGTCCTCCATGCTGCAGCCATTTCGCCAGCTGCTGTGGGAGGCCACACATCTTAGAGCAATAAAGCCTCGGTTGTACCCAACTCAAGTCTTTGTGCAATTGATCGTGCATCACTTATGTACATCCATCTTTCTTGATATGTCTTCTCCCCCTCTCCCCCTCCCTATCCTCTCCTTGGTATCCCCTTCTTCCGCCCTGGGTGTTCCCTCGTGGAGTTCCTCCTTCTGTGGTTTTGTTATAGGCCTTGTGGGTTTGGGGAGGGGGGTGCTTCCTGCCCCTGTCTCCCCCCCCCTCCCACATGCTTCTCCCTGTGATTCCCCTGAGTTTCCTCCTCATTTCCTCCCCCCCTTCCCCTTTTGTAGCTTCTGGCATTGTGCATTCTTGTCTGCTCACCCCCGTCTCTCCCTCTTTCCCTGGTCGCTGTTGGCTTCGAACAGGTATTGGAACAGGCCGACGAATTGCCCCACGCTTTGTGGAAGTCTTCTTCCAACCCTCAGATGGTGTATCTAATCTCCAGGTGGTGAAATCCCGCCAGGTCTGCCAGCCGGCCAGCCAGCTGTGGGTGGTGCTGTCGAGCAGGGTTCCCCAGCGTGCGATTAGGGAAGCGAGAGCAAGGACGTCTGCCCTCTTCTCCATATGTAGCTCTGGCTGTTCTGATACCCCGAAGACTGCCAATCTCACCCCCAGAACCTTGGCCATTGCCTCGAAGAAGGCTGTCCAGAGCCCGACAAGTCTGGGGCAGGCCCAGAACATGTGGGCGTGGTTGACTGGTTCACATTCATCTTCCACCTCAGGGAAGAACTTCACCTCATGAGTTCAGCTCCTGACTTCATTATAGCCATGCCCAAAACATGGATAAAAGAGCTGAACACAAGAGGTGAGGTGAGTGTTACTGCCTTTGACATCAAGGCAACATTTGATCGAGTGTAGCATAAAGGAGCCCTTGCAAAACGGGAGTCAATAGGAATCAGGGGTAATGGGGTTGTTTAGCACAGGGCTAAATAGCTGGCTTTAAAAGCAGACCAAGGCAGGCCAGCAGCACGGTTCAATTCCCGTACAGCCTCCTGAACAGGCGCCAGAATGTGGCGACTAGGGGCTTTTCACAGTAACTTCATTTGAAGCCTACTTGTGAAAATAAGCAATTTTCATTTAATTTTTCCTAGCATGAAGGAAGATAGTTGTGGTTGTTCAGTCCCCAGTCATCACTGCCGGAGTTCCTAAGGGCTTGGCATAGGCCCAAGCATCTTCAGCTGCTTCATAAGGTCAGAAGTGGGAATGTTCACTGATGATTTCACAATATTCAGAACCATACTTCGGATGCTGAAGTAGTCGTGTCCATATACAGAAAGACCTGGCCAATATCCAGGCTTGGGCTGATCGTAACAAGTAACATGTGCATCACACGAGTGCCAGGCAATGACCATCCCAGTAAGACAGAATCTAACCATCGCCCCTTAATATTCAGTGGCTTACCATTGCTGAATCTCCCATTATCAATATCCTTGGCATTCCAATGACCAGAAGCAGAATGGACCAACGATACATATATATATATATATATATATATAAATACTGTGGTTACAAGAACAAGTCAGTGGCTAGGAATCCTGCAGCGAGTAGCTCACCTCCTGACTTCTCAAAGCCTGTCCACCATCTACAAGGCATGGGGCCTATCGGAAAGCCCCATTGGGGACCCTCACCTGAAACCCCCACCAGAGACTTCCCGAGACCCGATAAGAGACCACCACAAGTGATCCCCATCAGAGACCGCCTATATTAGAGACCCCCATAACAGAGAACCCCCCATAACAGTGACCCCCTTCCATCAGACACCTCATCTCAAAGAGAAAATGCTTTGACTATGCTTTGATTGACAACTTCCAGAGAGCCAGATGTCTGCATTGTTTAATTTCATTTCCCTTCACGCTTGAACGGATCTCAAGTACTCTGCTGTGAAACTAAGTGCAACGTTTATAAACATTTAGCTGTGCTTGACAGCTCATAACCACACCAAAAGCAGTTAGGTGCTTTCTGCTGAGAAAAAGATAAAGTGAAAGCACTTAACTCACTCTTTGAAGTGGATAGAAACCTTGCAGGTCGAAGGGGGCTTAAAGCCTGGTGATGTGTTTTTTTTGCTTTCTATGAAGTTACAGCTACAGCTTTCTCTGCCTGAGGCAGCAGGAGCAGGGGGCATGTGAGGTTTAAAGCAGTGATTTTTGTTTCACTGTTTCTGTCTGAACTGCTCTTTAGCTTCCAGGCAGAGATGACTAATGTGGACAGGTCTCTGTTATGTGGGTGTTTCTGATGTGGCAGGGTCTCTCTTATAGAGGTCTTTGATATAGGGGGTCTCAGATGGGGGGTCCCTAGTGGGGGCCTCTGATGGGTTTCTCTGGTGGGGGTCTCTGGTGAGGTCCTCTGGTGGGGGATCTGCTGGGGGGACTCGGAGTGGGCGGGCAGGATTTGAATTGTGGGGTGGGAGGGAAGCCCTCCGATGGACATGGGGGGCACATACCCCCAACATGTAATCCCTTGGCCCACTGTGACGTCCACCACATCAGGGCCATGCTGGGAAATACTTGTACAAATCCACGCCCACATGAATCCCGGCCGAGAACACGAGAATCAGGGAAGCATGGAGAATCCAGGGTCCAGCCCGTTAATGGGATGCAAATGGGATATTTTGATCTATATGCATCTCCTGCTGGCACAGAGTGCAAAACCCGATGCCGCTGCCCGCAGGGAACAGGAGCATCAGAAATAAATCAGCAGCTATCTTGTTTTTTTCCCAACACTGGATTCTCCACCACATCGGGAACTCCGCTACTGGAGGTGAGTGGAGGAGAATCCAGCCATAATTCATCATTTTAATGGAATGCTCTCCACTTACCTGGATGAGTGCATCTTCAAAAACACTCAAGAAGCTCGACACCATTCAGGACAAAGAAGCCCGCTTGATTGACAGCCTATCTTCCACCTTAAACATTCACTTCTTCCACCACCGATGCACAGTGGCAGCCATGTGTAACATTTACGAGATGCGCTGCAGCAACTCACCAAGGCTCCTTTGATGGCAACTTTCAAACCCATAAGCTCTACCACCTAGAAGGACAAGGGCAACAGATGCATGGAAACACCATCACCTGCAAGTCCCCCTTTAAACCACACACCATCCTGACTGTTATGGGTCACGGTTTAGAGAACCCCAAAGTGTATCATGGAGTTCACCTGACCCACAATTTTTAATAGATTGTGGTATGGGGAGCACACGGCTCACTTTACACGTATGGTACAGCAGAAAATGGACCCGTGGTTTGTAAAACAAAACAATGTTTATTCTATGAACTCAAGTTAACCTTTCTAAAAGAAACAGTGAACATCTTAGCAACCAGTAAATCAAATACACACCCCAAAGAATACAACACTAAATAACCTGTATGCTGAACTTTTACCATCCAAAAGACTTACCAAACCTCCAAACAGGAGCACATCAGGGTTTACATTCAAGACTGAAAACATTTATACTTCTTCTGAATTCACCAAATGATCCATAGATAGTTTTTGGATGGCATAGATCAACAGCAGTGCAGCTCACTTTTAACTTCAGATTCAGCTCCCTGAAAAACACAGACACACCCAAGCTCTTTCTCAAACTGAAACTAAAAAACAGAAGTGGAGCTCAGCTCCACCCATACTCTGACATCACTCCTGTAATATGAGCAGCTCCATTTCTTAAAGGTGCATTTGTTAAACACCCATTTCTTAAATCACATGATTTCTTCAAGTCACATGACACTGACTTGAAATTTGGTCTTCTTTCCCTGTCGCTGAGTCCATAACCTGGAACTCCCTTCCTAACTGCACCGTGCAAATAATCACACCAGATGGACTGCAGCAGTTCAAGAAGGTGTCTCGCCACCAGCTTTTCAAGGGTAACGAAGGATGGGCAGTAAATGTTGGACTCACCAGTAACACCTACATCCCATAAAATAATGAAAAAAACAACAGTACTGACAATTGTGTTGTTTATATATAAGCACTTGTTGGGATTAGTTGAAACCCGACCCATTGTAGGTAGAAATGTGTTAGCCAGTTCTGTATAGCTTTCAGAGAATTCAATCTCAGCTAACACCAAGGAAAAGAACGGAGCAAAAATTGCAATGTAGAGGAAATCTGCAATTTGAACTCAGCATCCAGAATGATCCTAAATAAACATAGCAAAAATATGTTGCAAGAGAGACACCACTGAGGAAATGAATCATTCCCAGGAACTGGGAAATGGTATAAATATTCCCTGTGTGTTTCTGAAGATCGCTGTTAAATTGCCTAAACTAAAATACTCCTGAATTTGTGAAACCTTCAGCTATTTTCTGCAATGCAACTACTATTCTGAAACATCAACTATTCCTTCTCCCAGAATGATCACTCTGATGAGACTGAGAAACAATCGAACATCTGATTTCATTGTAATTTAGCTCTCTTCGCTGTTCCAACTTGTCTACTTTGGGGACTGCAGGTTTGAAGGGCAGGTCACACTTATCGACCTTGGCGTGTAATGTTCGATCATTTTAATTTGCAATTTGCTTCCCATCTGTAACTAATCATTCAGTAATGTGAAGCCCATCACAAGCTGGAGGAGCAGCATCTCACCTTCCAGCTGGGCACATTGTAGCCCTCGGTTCCCAACATTGAGTTTGGCAACTATAGATTGTGACTCTCCTCCTCCGTCTTAAACACCTTTTAAAAAATATCCCATATATTTATTGCCTCAATGCAAACCCTCCACCCTTCCCCATTCTCCATCATCTCCCCCACACCCAGGCCATCTGTCTTTTGTTCTTAAAGTTGCTACCTTTTGTTGCAATCTCCTACAGCTCTAAAACAGTCTTCCTCCCCTTAGTTCTGACGAAGAGCCAAAGGACTCGAAATGTTAACTGTGTTTGTCTCTCCATACAGATGCTGCCAGGCCTGTTAGAGTTTTTCCGGCACCCTCTGTTCCTGTTTCAGATTCCGGCATCTGCTGTATTTTGCTTATTTCAGTCAGTAATGTTCCTGACTACTTTATCATATCTGTTGTCTTTAATTGATAGCACAAATGAATGTGTCATAGTACTCAGATTGTAAATGTGGCTGGCAACCGAGTCCCTGTACAGTTTTCCTGAAACCAAAGAGAAAATGCTGGAAAATCTCAGCAGGTCTGGCAGCATCTGTAGGGAGAGAAAAGAACTAACATTTTGAGTCCGATGACTCTTTGTCAAAGCTTTGTCAAAGTTTTTCTGAAATTGCTTTTGGGTTGAATGATAAACCAATGATTAAAATTAAAATGTTTCAAGTTCTTCATTTTGTTTTGACAGTATATCAGCAGAAGATTTGGCTCAGCAGTGAAGTATCTAATTGTTATTACATTCTTGACATATATGGTAAGTTCTGAAATAGATTTTTAAGATACTTGTGTTTCTGTTGCCAAAATTGATTCATTTATCAAAATATGCTCATTCTGTTTGTTTAGGTTGGCAGAATTACTACTGGGGAAAGTTACAGAGCCTGCAGTATATTTACCACCTAGAACTTCCATTACCTAGCCCACCCTCACAGCGACTCCACCAGTACCGCATCCTAACCTCGAGGCCATCACAAGTCCAGTGCTGCAATCGCCACACCTTCCACCCTCCAGTCTCCAGTAGCGCAGTCCCAAACCTCTCAGGCCTCGCAATTAAGGCACAGGGAATATGGATGGTGTGTGCGTCTTCCCAATCATTAGATTTCCTCTTAAATACAGCCCATCTCTCCCAGTGCTTCCAAGCCTCAGATTCAGAAGCCGAAGAGCAGGAATGCAGGAATCCCCTTGTCTCCAGGCTCCCCTGCAGGTTACACGGGTACATTGATGTCATCCAGCTCTACCTCTCGTTGTCCCTCCACTGTTTCTGTGTTGTTAAACTGCTGACATCCAGACTTATTGATGCTCCATGGTTTCTGAGTCAAATCATTGTAGAAATGCCATCACCAAGACAGCATTTCAGTGGTCTGATGTAGCACTGAAAAGGTGTGGATGAGGGTTTCAGTGACAGATGGGCTGAAGTAAATGTGGAAGAAAGTGAATATTATGGAGTGGCTTCAACCGGGCACCAATTAGTTTTGGTCTCCACATATGGCGACCAGGCAGAATGACCACTTCGGGGATCTCAGAGGCCATTGGAGCACTTGGGGTAAAGATGCACCCTGGCACTCCCCCTGGCACCTAGGCACCTTGGTAATTTTACCTGTCAGCGACACTGCCCAAGTGCCATAATGGCAGTGCCAGGGTTCCAAGCTGGCACTGCCCTGGGTCAGGGCCTGAGGGGGGAGTCATGCCCATGAAAGGGTGGGTGAAGGGGGGTATGAAGGGTGGGATGGTGAAGGAGGGTATGGAGGGACTTCATAAAGGCTCGGGGGGGTGAATGGGGGTCCTGAAAGAAGGGCACTCAGCGATCCCATAGGGGGTGTGCCAATGTGGGTGGAGGGAGGGTAATGCCCACATCTGTGGAGGGGTGGCATTGTTCGTGGGTCCGTAAACTCACTTATCAGGGCACCCTTTCAAAATGGCACCCTGATATCTGGAGCCGACCTTGTCAACGAGTTTACCTCCCACTGCTGAAAACATTTCTGTGGGCCAGACTGGAGGGAAACTTCCCTAGGCCCGAAAAAAACGACAAAGTGTAGGTGAATCTAGGTCTGGATCTCACCCAAATAGCCACCCAGAAATACCTTGCCAAACTCGCCCAAATTGACAATTAGCCATTATTTGGACGAACCACGCCCAGGATTTGAAAGAATGGTGTCCGTATATATTTTTTAAATTTAGAGTATCCAATTCATTTTTTCCAATTAAGGGGCAATTTAGTGTGGCCAATCCACCTACCCTGCACATCTTTAGTGTTGTGGGGGCGAAACCCGCGCAAACACGGGGAGAATGTGCAAACTCCACACAGACAGTGGGCCAGTGCCGGGATCGAACCTGGGACCTCGGCGCCGTGAGGCAGCAGTGCTAACCCACTGCGCCACCGGTATCCTTATTTTCAGACAAAATTTAAATATAAACTTTGGCACAGAGATTCATGTGCATCTGAATACCTGGGTATCTTCTGTGCACTTGAATGGTGAAGGCTGACACACCCCAGATACCTACTTCACTCCTCATTATAATGGGAGCAACAGAGTGAGGTGAGCCTGCCGATGAAGAGGTGATCGAGATCAGACCACAACTAACATTGCAGTGGCTCTCGGGCAAGTGGCCGGTTTCAAGGGCAGGAGTTGGGTTGAGAAATGAGGTCAAGTCCAGGTCAGGTCTGCGTTTGGGTCCAGAAATCAGGGCCAGATATCATGGATTCAGATATCAGGGCCAGATATCATGGATTCAGAAATTATGGGGCAAAGGAATTATGGGCCTAGCAGGTTGATTTTTAATATGGTGTTAATAAAAATCTATTTGGGATGTAACTGTGATCTAAAATAATACATGATCTGGTTGGTTTGTTCAATTGCAGCAAATTGTAGTATAGGTGCAAAATTGGTACAATATTTTCAACATGAAATATTGTTGTAATTATAATCTAGCTTTGACCACACTGAGTGAGAACTGTTAGCAGCAGATGTTGTGCTGTGGTGAGAATTTTGAGTATAAGGTTCATTGGAAATTTTTTTCCATTAATTTTTATTATGTTCTTTGGCTGTTTTTCAGTTCATTTATCTTGGCATTGCAACGTACACACCCGCTTTAGCACTCAGTGAAGGTGAGTTAAGTAATACTAGATAACATGCTCACTTCTCCTATTGTCATGTGAGAGTACCTTTAAGACATGGATGTTTAAGCAATGTACCTTTAAGAAAACAGTGATGTCAGAGAGTGGGTGGAGCTGGGCTTTAGATCAGCCATTTTGGAAGTTTCAGTTTGAAAAAGCAGCTTGTGTGTGTCTGTGTGTTTCCAGAGAGCTTCAGTTAGAAAAAGCAGCTTGTGTGTGCTTGTGTGTTTCCAGAGAGCTGCAGTTTGGAGGAAAAGAGCTTGGGGAGTGTCTGTGTTTTGCAGTGAGCTGGATTTGCTGTGATCTCTGCCATGAAAGACTATCTCTGGATCATTAGGGTGATTTAAACTCATAACAGTAAAGCCTTTAACCTGATGTGATTCTGTTTAAAGGTGTTAAGTCTCTTGAAAGTTTGAAGAAACATTTTGAGGAATTATTTACTGTTGCAATAGTTTCGGAGTTATCTTTGAAGTAAGGGGTGTTAAGAGATCCAATGTTTATTTAAGATGTTAAGTTGAGTTCCTGGAATAAACATTGTTTTGTGTTTAAAAACCCATGTGTCCATAATTGTAATCCCACACCTAGGGAAAAAGCCGTGTGCTCGGAAAAGCAACAAATACATTTGTTGAACTGGTTGAACTCCATGATACATTTTGGGGTTCTTAAAACGCCTCGCCCATGTTGTTAAAATGTGAATCTGTGATGAGAGAGTATTTTAACTGTTTTTATCTTCACAACTATGGCCAATCATTGAACTTTTTCATGTATTACATCAATGTTCTTTGGCCAATGTTCCAGGCATTGATATCAGTAACAAACCCCCACTCACTCCTCCTCATCAGCTTGAAAGGCTCCTGTCCCCTCCCAGAGAAAGGGGGCGGGTTTCTCCGTTGCCCGACGCCAATATGGTAATCGGCGATCAGGCGGAGAATCGACTCTGGTGCAGAAATCGGGGCCGGCGTCGATTTGACGCTGGTCAGCCATGCTCTGCCCCCTCTGAAATGGCATCATCGCATCACGTGCAGTTTGCAACGGCGTTGGCGCGTCATTGGCTGGCCCCCCTGCGATGCTCCGCCCCAATGGGCCGTGTTCCCAACAGCGCGGGGTATGTGTGGTCTCATCCATGCGGGAACCCTCCGTGGCGGTTGTGGACTGTGTCCAGCGCCACCACACTCTGCCGGGATCCATGCTGCTGGCCGTAGCCTTCTGCGAGGGTTGAGGGACTGGTAGGGGGTGGCCAAGGGTAACATGTGGGATCCCGGATGGCGGGTTGGGTCCGCACACAGCCGGCGCCATGTTGTACGGCGCGACCGCTGCAGGTCGCCAGCCGTGCGCATGCGTGGCCCGGGATCCAGTCATTCTCCAGCCGTTTTTGGCACGGGAGCCAGGAGTTTCACCCGGCGCCTGTGCTAGCGCCTCACTGGCCCCGCAATCGGTGAGGGTTTCACGCAGGTTTTTTTGGTCTAAAAGACCACACATGCTCCGCTGGTGTCAACACTTAGCCGCTGAAACGGAGAATCCAACCCAGAATATCTCTCAGCTGCCCAATGCTTATACTAAGGCCTCTGATGGAGAATCAGAAAATCTTGGTTCCTGCTCTGTGACTGCTTCAGCAATTTTCTTCACAGGTACTTTAAGTAGAGGCCGGGCCTGGCAGGAAGCAGCCATGAACCTTTTCTCCTACGTTAGTTCATTGAATAAGAATGATGATTGCATTTTATTCTGTGGATTGTACTCATGTATCTTTATCCTTAGCTATTCAATTTTGTCACCACCTTAAATTAGCTTTCAGGTCAATTAATTTGCTGCTTCTAAATTTAACCTATTTCAATAATTGTCTGTTTCAGTTACTGGAATCAACTTGTGGATTTCCATCATAACCACAGGGTCCGTGTGTACTCTGTATACAACACTAGTAAGAAACCTCAATGTTTTTTAAAACTTATTTAATAGTTAATAAATGAAATTCCGTGGATAGCATGCATCATTATCTTTCATATTCAGTTATTTACATGCCACTTGTAATTCTAACCTTTTTCAATAATTGTGTTTCAGTTGCTATTTCAGACTCGAGGGGCTAAATAGACTTGGTGCTTTGCTATTTTGCAATTCCATGTGCAGAGGGGAAAGTAATTGGTTATAATTGTCAGTCCTGCTCCACCCATGTTTTCCAGACATGGCTGACAGCTGTCAGATGAGGAGCAGGAATCCTGTTCCTGGCTCCGCAGCACTGTTGCCAGCCACAGCTGGTCAGGTCCACTCCCCATCTCGGAGAGATACTTTCCAAAAGGCTGCTGTGGGTGAAGCAAACGGTCCTACGTTTGTTTTCCAAAATAGGTGAGGTGTTTGTGGTGGCATATTACAGCTTGCCAAACCTATGGAAATAAGATAAACAGAAAATGGCAGAATTGCTCAGCAGATCAAACAGCACCTGTGAGGAGATAAACAGACTTAACAGGGTTGATTTTTACAGAGTTGGAAGGACTCTGGAGCAAGTGCAAAATGGCGCCTGCATCCCTTCCCAAGCATCTCGGATATTTGGTGGTGTGGGTAAAGGGTGGCTGGGAGCAAGCTCGCACCCGGCACTCCAGACCACGCCAGCTCCAAAGACTCACGACGCTCTGAGAGAAAAAATTCTCCTTATCTCTGTCTGAAATGAGCAACCCCTTATTTTAAACAGTGACCGCCTCGTTCTAGGTTCTCCAGCGAGAGGAAACATCTTTTCCACGTCCACTCTGTCAAGACCCCTCAGGGTCATAAAGGTTTTGATCAAGTTGCCTCTGACTCTCCTAAACTCCATTGGATACAAACCTATCCTCTCCAACCTTCATAATCCAATCCTCATAAAACAACCCACCCATTCCTGGTTTTCGTCCAGTAAACCTTCTCTGAACTGCTTCTAGCATATTTGCATCTTTCCTTAAATGAGGAGACCAATACTGTACACAGTACTCCAGATAGTCTCACCAATGTCCTATCTAACTGAAGCATAATCTCCCTACTTTTGACATCAATTCCTCTTAGGATACACAATAGCATTCTATTAACATAGAATCGCCACGGTGCAGAAGGCGTCCATTCGGCCCATCGCGTCTGCACTGACCCTCCGAAAGAGCACCCCAACTGGCCCAATCCCCCACCCTATCCCTGCAACCCTACCTAGGGACAATGTGACATATCCAATCCACCTAACCTGCACATCTTTGGACTGTGGGAGGAAACCGGAGCACCCGGAGGAAACCCACGCAGACACGGGGAGAACGTGCAAACTCCACACAGCCAGTCGCCTGAGGTCGGAATCGAACCTGGGACCCTGGCGCTGTGAGGCAGCAGTACCACCATGTCACCCATGTTTTCCTAATTAAATGCTGTACCTGTATACTAGTCCTTTATGATTCATGCACGAGGCCACTCTGCCCCTCAGAGCAATATTTCACCATTCGGATAAAAAGCTTCTTTTTTATTCTTCCTGCCAAAAAGGACAATTCCACATTTACCACATTACAATCCATTTGCCAGATTTTTGCCGACTCACTTAATCTACATATGTCCTTTTGTAGCCTCCGTACATCCTCTTCACAATTTATTTTCCGACCTATCTTTGTGACATCAGCAAATTTAGCAACAATACCTTCTGTCCCTTCATCCAAGTTATTTAAATAAATTGGAAACGTTGAGCCCTGAACCCTGATTCCTGTAGCACACCACGCATCATCACAACCTACCAACTGGGAAAACAACATATAGCCAATCTGATTCCTGTAGCACACCACGCATCATCACAACCTACCAACTGGGAAAACAACATATAGCCAATCTGATTCCTGTAGCACACCACGCATCATCACAACCTACCAACTGGGAAAACAACATATAGCCAATCTGATTCCGGTAGCACACCACGCATCATCACAACCTACCAACTGGGAAAACAACATATAGCCAATCTGATTCCGGTAGCACACCGCGCATCATCACACCCTACCAACTGGGAAAACAACATATAGCCAATCTGATTCCGGTAGCACACCATGCATCATCACAACCTACCAACTGGGAAAACAACATATAGCCAATCTGATTCCTGGAGCACACGGCGCATCATCACAACCTACCAACTGGGAAAACAACATATAGCCAATCTGATTCCTATAGCACACCATGCATCATCACATCCTACCAACTGGGAAAACAACATATAGCCAGTCTGATTCCTGTAGCACACCGCGCATCATCACAACCTACCAACAGGGAAAACAACATATAGCCAATCTGATTCCTGTAGCACACCGCGCATCATCACAACCTACCAACTGGGAAAACAACATATAGCCAGTCTGATTCCTGTAGCACACCATACATCATTACATCCTACCAACTGGGAAAACAACATATACCAGTCTGATTCCTGTAGCACACCGCGCATCATCACAACCTACCAACTGGGAAAACAACATATAGCCAATCTGATTCCTGTAGCACACCACGCATCATCACAACCTACCAACTGGGAAAACAACATATAGCCAATCTGATTCCTGTAGCACACCGCGCATCATCACATCCTACCAACTGGGAAAACAACATATAGCCAATCTGATTCCTGTAGCACACCGCGCATCATCACAACCTACCAACTGGGAAAACAACATATAGCCAGTCTGATTCCTGTAGCACACCATGCATCATCACATCCTACCAACTGGGAAAACAACATATACCAGTCTGATTCCTGTAGCACACCGCGCATCATCACAACCTACCAACTGGGAAAACAACATATAGCCAATCTGATTCCTGTAGCACACCACGCATCATCATAACCTACCAACTGGGAAAACAACATATAGCCAATCTGATTCCTGTAGCACACCGCGCATCATCACAACCTACCAACTGGGAAAACAACATATAGCCAATCTGATTCCTGTAGCACACCGCGCATCATCACAACCTACCAACTGGGAAAACAACATATAGGCAATCTGATTCCTGTAGCACACCGCGCATCATCACAACCTAACAACTGGGAAAACAACATATAGCCAATCTGATTCCTGTAGCACACCGCGCATCATCACATCCTACCAACTGGGAAAACAACATATAGCCAATCTGATTCCTGTAGCACACCATGCATCATCACAACCTACCAACTGGGAAAACAACATATAGGCAATCTGATTCCTGTAGCACACCGCGCATCATCACAACCTACCAACTGGGAAAACAACATATAGCCAATCTGATTCCGGTAGCACACCGCGCATCATCACATCCTACCAACTGGGAAAACAACATATACCAGTCTGATTCCTGTAGCACACCGCGCATCCTCACAACCTACCAACTGGGAAAACAACATATACCAGTCTGATTCCTGCAGCACACCGCGCATCATCACATCCTACCAACTGGGAAAACAACATATACCAGTCTGATTCCTGTAGCACACCGCGCATCATCACAACCTACCAACTGGGAAAACAACATATAGCCAATCTGATTCCTGTAGCACACCACGCATCATCACAACCTACCAACTGGGAAAACAACATATAGCCAATCTGATTCCTGTAGCACACCGCGCATCATCACATCCTACCAACTGGGAAAACAACATATAGCCAATCGGATTCCTGTAGCACACCGCGCATCATCACAACCTACCAACTGGGAAAACAACATTTAGGCAATCTGATTCCTGTAGCACACTGCGCATCATCACATCCTACCAACTGGGAAAACAACATATAGCCAATCTGATTCCTGTAGCACACCGCGCATCATCACAACCTACCAACTGGGAAAACAACATATAGCCAATCTGATTCCTGTAGCACACCGCGCATCATCACAACCTACAAACTGGGAAAATAACATATAGGCAATCTGATTCCTGTAGCACACCGCGCATCATCACAACCTACCAACTGGGAAAACAACATATAGCCAATCTGATTCCTGTAGCACACCGCGCATCATCACAACCTACCAACTGGGAAAACAACATATAGGCAATCTGATTCCTGTAGCACACCGCGCATCATCACAACCTACCAACTGGGAAAACAACATATAGCCAATCTGATTCCTGTAGCACACCGCGCATCATCACATCCTACCAACTGGGAAAACAACATATAGCCAATCTGATTCCTGTAGCACACCATGCATCATCACATCCTACCAACTGGGAAAACAACATATAGCCAGTCTGATTCCTGTAGCACACCGCGCATCATCACAACCTACCAACAGGGAAAACAACATATAGCCAATCTGATTCCTGTAGCACACCGCGCATCATCACAACCTACCAACTGGGAAAACAACATATAGCCAGTCTGATTCCTGTAGCACACCATACATCATTACATCCTACCAACTGGGAAAACAACATATACCAGTCTGATTCCTGTAGCACACCGCGCATCATCACAACCTACCAACTGGGAAAACAACATATAGCCAATCTGATTCCTGTAGCACACCACGCAACATCACAACCTACCAACTGGGAAAACAACATATAGCCAATCTGATTCCTGTAGCACACCGCGCATCATCACATCCTACCAACTGGGAAAACAACATATAGCCAATCTGATTCCTGTAGCACACCGCGCATCATCACAACCTACCAACTGGGAAAACAACATATAGCCAGTCTGATTCCTGTAGCACACCATGCATCATCACATCCTACCAACTGGGAAAACAACATATACCAGTCTGATTCCTGTAGCACACCGCGCATCATCACAACCTACCAACTGGGAAAACAACATATAGCCAATCTGATTCCTGTAGCACACCACGCATCATCATAACCTACCAACTGGGAAAACAACATATAGCCAATCTGATTCCTGTAGCACACCGCGCATCATCACAACCTACCAACTGGGAAAACAACATATAGCCAATCTGATTCCTGTAGCACACCGCGCATCATCACAACCTACCAACTGGGAAAACAACATATAGGCAATCTGATTCCTGTAGCACACCGCGCATCATCACAACCTAACAACTGGGAAAACAACATATAGCCAATCTGATTCCTGTAGCACACCGCGCATCATCACATCCTACCAACTGGGAAAACAACATATAGCCAATCTGATTCCTGTAGCACACCATGCATCATCACAACCTACCAACTGGGAAAACAACATATAGGCAATCTGATTCCTGTAGCACACCGCGCATCATCACAACCTACCAACTGGGAAAACAACATATAGCCAATCTGATTCCGGTAGCACACCGCGCATCATCACATCCTACCAACTGGGAAAATAACATATACCAGTCTGATTCCTGTAGCACACCGCGCATCCTCACAACCTACCAACTGGGAAAACAACATATACCAGTCTGATTCCTGCAGCACACCGCGCATCATCACATCCTACCAACTGGGAAAACAACATATACCAGTCTGATTCCTGTAGCACACCGCGCATCATCACAACCTACCAACTGGGAAAACAACATATAGCCAATCTGATTCCTGTAGCACACCACGCATCATCACAACCTACCAACTGGGAAAACAACATATAGCCAATCTGATTCCTGTAGCACACCGCGCATCATCACATCCTACCAACTGGGAAAACAACATATAGCCAATCGGATTCCTGTAGCACACCGCGCATCATCACAACCTACCAACTGGGAAAACAACATTTAGGCAATCTGATTCCTGTAGCACACCGCGCATCATCACATCCTACCAACTGGGAAAACAACATATAGCCAATCTGATTCCTGTAGCACACCGCGCATCATCACAACCTACCAACTGGGAAAACAACATATAGCCAATCTGATTCCTGTAGCACACCGCGCATCATCACAACCTACAAACTGGGAAAATAACATATAGGCAATCTGATTCCTGTAGCACACCGCGCATCATCACAACCTACCAACTGGGAAAACAACATATAGCCAATCTGATTCCTGTAGCACACCGCGCATCATCACAACCTACCAACTGGGAAAACAACATATAGGCAATCTGATTCCTGTAGCACACCGCGCATCATCACAACCTACCAACTGGGAAAACAACATATAGCCAATCTGATTCCTGTAGCACACCGCGCATCATCACATCCTACCAACTGGGAAAACAACATATAGCCAATCTGATTCCTGTAGCACACCGCGCATCATCACAACCTACCAACTGGGAAAACAACATATAGGCAATCTGATTCCTGTAGCACACCGCTCATCATCACAACCTACCAACTGGGAAAACAACATATAGCCAATCTGATTCCGGTAGCACACCGCGCATCATCACATCCTACCAACTGGGAAAACAACATATAGCCAATCTGATTCCTGTAGCACACCGCGCATCATCACAACCTACCAACTGGGAAAACAACATATAGCCTATCTGATTCCTGTAGCACACCGCGCATCATCACATCCTACCAACTGGGAAAACAACATATAGCCAATCTGATTCCGGTAGCACACCGCGCATCATCACATCCTACCAACTGGAAAAAAAACATATAGCCTATCTGATTCCTGTAGCACACCGCGCATCATCACAACCTACCAACTGGGAAAACAACATATAGCCAATCTGATTCCGGTAGCACACCGCGCATCATCACAACCTACCAACTGGGAAAACAACATATCGCCAATCTGATTCCTGTAGCACACCGCGCATCATCACAACCTACCAACTGGGAAAACAACATATAGCCAATCTGATTCCGGTCGCACACCGCGCATCATCACAACCTACCAACTGGGAAAACAACATATAGCCAATCTGATTCCTGTAGCACACCACGCATCATCACATCCTACCAACTGGGAAAACAACATATAGGCAATCTGATTCCTGTAACACACCACGCATCATCTCATCCTACCAACTGGGAAAACAACATATAGCCTATCTGATTCCTGTAGCACACCGCGCATCTTCACATACTACCAACTGGGAAAACAACATATAGCCAGTCTGATTCCTGTAGCACACCACGCATCATCACAACCTACCAACTGGGAACACAACATATAGCCATTCTGATTCCTGTAGCACACCGTGCATCATCACAACCTACCAACTGGGAAAACAACATATAGCCAATCTGATTCCTGTAGCACACCACGCATCATCACAACCTACCAACTGGGAAAACAACATATAGCCAATCTGATTCCGGTAGCACACCGCGCATCATCACAATCTACCAACTGGGAAAACAACATATAGCCAATCTGATTCCTGTAGCACACCACGCATCATCACAACCTACCAACTGGGAAAACAACATATAGCCAATCTGATTCCGGTAGCACACCGCGCATCATCACAACCTACCAACTGGAAAAAGAACATATAGCCAATCTGATTCCTGTAGCACACCACGCATCATCACAACCTACCAACTGGGAAAACAACATATAGCCAATTTGATTCCTGTAGCACACCGCGCATCATCACAACTTACCAACTGGGAAAACAACATATAGGCAATCTGATTCCTGTAGCACACCGCGCATCATCACAACCTACCAACTGGGAAAACAACATATAGCCAATCTGATTCCTGTAGCACACCGCGCTTCATCACAACGTACCAACTGGAAAAGCAACATATAGCCAATCTGATTCCGGTAGCACACCGCGCATCATCACAACCTACCAACTGGGAAAACAACATATAGCCAATCTGATTCCTGGAGCACACCGCGCATCATCACAACCGACCAACTGGTAAAACAACATATAGCGAATCTGATTCCGGTAGCACACCACGCATCATCACATCCTACCAACTGGGAAAACAACATATAGCCAGTCTGATTCCTGTAGCACACCGCGCATCATCACAACCTACCAACTGGGAAAACAACATATAGCGAATCTGATTCCGGTAGCACACCGCGCATCATCACAACCTACTGGGAAAACAACATATAGCCAATCTGATTCCTGTAGCACACCGCGCATCATCACAACCTACCAACTGGGAAAACAACATATAGCCAATCTGATTCCGGTAGCACACCGCGCATCATCACATCCGACCAACTGGGAAAACAACATATAGCCAGTCTGATTCCTGTAGCACACCGCGCATCATCACATCCTACCAACTGGGAAAACAACATATAGCCAATCTGATTCCTGTAGCACACCGCGCATCATCACATCCTACCAACTGGGAAAACAACATATAGCCAATCTGATTCCTGTAGCACACCGCGCATCATCACATCCTACCAACTGGGAAAACAACATATAGCCAGTCTGATTCCTGTAGCACACCGCGCATCATCACAACGTACCAACTGGAAAAACAACATATAAGCCAATCTGATTCCGGTATGACACCGCGCATCATCACATCCTACCAACTGGGAAAACAACATATAGCCAGTCTGATTCCTGTAGAACACCGCGCATCATCACATCCTACCAACTGGGGAAACAACATATAGCCAATCTGATTCCGGTAGCACACCGCGCATCATCACAACCTACCAACTGGGAAAACAACATATAGCCAATCTGATTCCTGTAGCACACTGCGCATCATCACATCCTACCAACTGGGAAAACAACATATAGCCAATCTGATTCCTGTAGCACACCACGCATCATCACAACCTAGCAACTGGGAAAACAACATATAGCCAATCTGATTCCGGTAGCACACCGCGCATCATCACATCCTACCAACTGGGAAAACAACATATAGCCAATCTGATTCCTGTAGCACACCGCGCATCATCACATCCTACCAACTGGGAAAACAACATATAGCCAATCTGATTCCGGTAGCACACCGCGCATCATCACAACCTACCAACTGGGAAAACAACATATAGCCAATCTGATTCCTGTAGCACACCGCGCATCATCACAACCTACCAACTGGGAAAACAACATATAGCCAATCTGATTCCTGTAGCACACCACGCATCATCACAACCTACCAACTGGGAAAACAACATATAGCCAATCTGATTCCTGTAGCACACCGCGCATCATCACAACCTACCAACTGGGAAAACAACATATAGCCAATCTGATTCCTGTAGCACACCACGCATCATCACAACCTACCAACTGGGAAAACAACATATAGCCAATCTGATTCCGGTAGCACACCGCGCATCATCACAACCTACCAACTGGGAAAACAACATATAGCCAATCTGATTCCTGTAGCACACCACGCATCATCACAACCTACCAACTGGGAAAACAACATATAGCCAATCTGATTCCTGTAGCACACCACGCATCATCACAACCTACCAACTGGGAAAACAACATATAGCCAATCTGATTCCGGTAGCACACCACGCATCATCACAACCTACTGGGAAAACAACATATAGCCAATCTGATTCCGGTAGCACACCACGCATCATCACAACCTACTGGGAAAACAACATATAGCCAATCTGATTCCTGTAGCACACCACGCATCATCACAACCTACCAACTGGGAAAACAACATATAGCCAATCTGATTCCTGTAGCACACCGCGCATCATCACAACCTACCAACTGGGAAAACAACATATAGCGAATCTGATTCCTGTAGCACACCGCGCATCATCACAACCTACCAACTGGGAAAACAACATATAGCCAATCTGATTCCGGTAGCACACCGCGCATCATCACATCCTACCAACTGGGAAAACAACAAATAGGCAATCTGATTCCTGTAGCACACCACGCATCATCACAACCTACCAACTGGGAAAACAACATATAGCGAATCTGATTCCTGTAGCACACCGCGCATCATCACATCCTACCAACTGGGAAAACAACATATAGCCAATCTGATTCCTGTAGCACACCACGCATCATCACAACCTACCAACTGGGAAAACAACATATCGCCAATCTGATTCCTGTAGCACACCACGCATCATCACTACCTACCAACTGGGAAAACAACATATAGCCAGTCTGATTCCTGTAGCACACCACACATCATCACAACCTACCAACTGGGAAAACAACATTTAGCCAATCTGATTCCTGTAGCACACCACGCATCATCACAACCTACCAACTGGGAAAACAACATATCGCCAATCTGATTCCTGTAGCACACCACGCATCATCACTACCTACCAACTGGGAAAACAACATATAGCCAGTCTGATTCCTGTAGCACACCACGCATCATCACAACCTACCAACTGGGAAAACAACATATCGCCAATCTGATTCCTGTAGCACACCACGCATCATCACTACCTACCAACTGGGAAAACAACATATAGCCAGTCTGATTCCTGTAGCACACCACACATCATCACAACCTACCAACTGGGAAAACAACATTTAGCCAATCTGATTCCTGTAGCACACCACGCATCATCACAGCCTACCAACTGGGAAAACAACATATAGCAAATCTGATTCCTGTAGCACACCACGCATCATCACAACCTACCAACTGGGAAAACAACATATAGCCAATCTGATTCCTGTAGCACACCGCGCATCATCACAACCTACTGGGAAAACAACATATAGCGAATCTGATTCCTGTAGCACACCGCGCTTCATCACAACCTACCAACTGGGAAAACAACATATAGGCAATCTGATTCCTGTAGCACACCACGCATCATCACATCCTACCAACTGGGAAAAGAACATATAGCGAATCTGATTCCTCTAGCACACCGCGCATCAACACAACGTATCAACTGGAAAAACAACATATAGCCAATCTGATTCCGGTAGCACACCACGCATCATCACATCCTACCAACTGGGAAAACAACATATAGCCAATCTGATTCCGGTAGCACACCGCGCATCATCACAACCTACCAACTGGGAAAACAACATATAGGCAATCTGATTCCTGTAGCACACCACGCATCATCACATCCTACCAACTGGGAAAAGAACATATAGCGAATCTGATTCCTCTAGCACACCGCGTATCATCACAACGTACCAACTGGAAAAACAACATATAGCCAATCTGATTCCTGTAGCACACCGCGCATCATCACAGCCTACCAACTGGGAAAACAACATATAGCCAATCTGATTCCTGTAGCACACCGCGCATCATCATAACCTACCAACTGGGAAAACAACATATAGCCAATCTGATTCCGGTAGCACACCGCGCATCATCACAACATACCAACTGGGAAAACAACATATAGCCAATCTGATTCCGGTAGCACACCGCGCATCATCACAACCTACCAACTCGGAAAACAACATATAGCCAATCTGATTCCGGTAGCACACCGCGCATCATCACAACATACCAACTGGGAAAACAACATATAGCCAATCTGATTCCTGTAGCACACCGCGCATCATCACAACCTACCAACTGGGAAAACAACATATAGCCAATCTGATTCCGGTAGCACACCGCGCATCATCACATCCTACCAACTGGGAAAACAACATATAGCCAATCTGATTCCTGTAGCACACTGCGCATCATCACAACCTACCAACTGGGGAAACAACATATAGCCAATCTGATTCCTGTAGCACACCACGCATCATCACATCCTACCAACTGGGAAAAGAACATATAGCGAATCTGATTCCTCTAGCACACCGCGCATCAACACAACGTATCAACTGGAAAAACAACATATAGCCAATCTGATTCCGGTAGCACACCACGCATCATCACATCGTACCAACTGGGAAAACAACATATAGCCAATCTGATTCCGGTAGCACACCGCGCATCATCACAACCTACCAACTGGGAAAACAACATATAGGCAATCTGATTCCTGTAGCACACCACGCATCATCACATCCTACCAACTGGGAAAAGAACATATAGCGAATCTGATTCCTCTAGCACACCGCGCATCATCACAACGTACCAACTGGAAAAACAACATATAGCCAATCTGATTCCTGTAGCACACCGCGCATCATCACAACCTACCAACTGGGAAAACAACATATCGCCAATCTGATTCCTGTAGCACACCGCGCATCATCACAACCTACCAACTGGGAAAACAACAGATAGCCAATCTGATTCCGGTAGCACACCGCGCATCATCACAACATACCAACTGGGAAAACAACATATAGCCAATCTGATTCCGGTAGCACACCGCGCATCATCACAACCTACCAACTGGGAAAACAACATATAGCCAATCTGATTCCTGTAGCACACCGCGCATCATCACAACATACCAACTGGGAAAACAACATATAGCCAATCTGATTCCGGTAGCACACCGCGCATCATCACAACCTACCAACTGGGAAAACAACATATAGCCAATCTGATTCCTGTAGCACACCACGCATCATCACAACCTACCAACTGGGAAAACAACATATAGCCAATCTGATTCCGGTAGCACACCGCGCATCATCACATCCTACCAACTGGGAAAACAACATATAGCCAATCTGATTCCGGTAGCACACCGCGCATCATCACATCCTACCAACTGCGAAAACAACATATAGCCAATCTGATTCCTGTAGCACACCACGCATCATCACAACCTACCAACTGGGAAAACAACATATAGCCAATCTGATTCCTGTAGCACACCACGCATCATCACATCCTACCAACTGGGAAAACAACATATAGCCAGTCTGATTCCAGTAGCACACCACGCATCATCACATCCTACCAACTGGGAAAACAACATATAGCAAATCTGATTCCTGTAGCACACCACGCATCATCACAACCTACCAACTGGGAAAACAACATATAGCCAATCTGATTCCTGCAGCACACCACGCATCATCACAACCTACCAACTGGGAAAACAACATATAGCCAATCTGTTTCCTGTAGCACACCACGCATCATCACTACCTGCCAACTGGGAAAACAACATATAGCCAATCTGATTCCTGTAGCACACCACGTATCATCACATCCTACCAACTGGGAAAACAACATATAGCCAGTCTGATTCCTGTAGCACACCACGCATCATCACAATCTAACAACTGGGAAAACAACATATAGCCAATCTGATTCCTGTAGCACACCACGCATCATCACAACCTACCAACTGGGAAAACAACATATAGCCAATCTGATTCCGGTAGCACACCACGCATCATCACATCCTACCAACTGGGAAAACAACATATAGCCAATCTGATTCCTGTAGCACACCGCGCATCATCACAACCTACTGGGAAAACAACATATAGCCAATCTGATTCCTGTAGCACACCACGCATCATCACATCCTACCAACTGGGAAAACAACATATAGCCAGTCTGATTCCTGTAGCACACCACGCATCATCACATCCTACCAACTGGGAAAACAACATATAGCCAATCTGATTCCTGTAGCACACCACGCATCATCACAACCTACCAACTGGGAAAACAACATATAGCCAATCTGATTCCTGTAGCACACCACGCATCATCACAACCTACCAACTGGGAAAACAACATATAGCCAATCTGATTCCTGTAGCACACCGCGCATCATCACAACCTACCAACTGGGAAAACAACATATAGCCAATCTGATTCCGGTCGCACACCGCGCATCATCACAACCTACCAACTGGGAAAACAACATATAGCCAATCTGATTCCTGTAGCACACCACGCATCATCACATCCTACCAACTGGGAAAACAACATATAGGCAATCTGATTCCTGTAACACACCACGCATCATCTCATCCTACCAACTGGGAAAACAACATATAGCCTATCTGATTCCTGTAGCACACCGCGCATCTTCACATACTACCAACTGGGAAAACAACATATAGCCAGTCTGATTCCTGTAGCACACCACGCATCATCACAACCTACCAACTGGGAACACAACATATAGCCATTCTGATTCCTGTAGCACACCGTGCATCATCACAACCTACCAACTGGGAAAACAACATATAGCCAATCTGATTCCTGTAGCACACCACGCATCATCACAACCTACCAACTGGGAAAACAACATATAGCCAATCTGATTCCGGTAGCACACCGCGCATCATCACAATCTACCAACTGGGAAAACAACATATAGCCAATCTGATTCCTGTAGCACACCACGCATCATCACAACCTACCAACTGGGAAAACAACATATAGCCAATCTGATTCCGGTAGCACACCGCGCATCATCACAACCTACCAACTGGAAAAAGAACATATAGCCAATCTGATTCCTGTAGCACACCACGCATCATCACAACCTACCAACTGGGAAAACAACATATAGCCAATTTGATTCCTGTAGCACACCGCGCATCATCACAACTTACCAACTGGGAAAACAACATATAGGCAATCTGATTCCTGTAGCACACCGCGCATCATCACAACCTACCAACTGGGAAAACAACATATAGCCAATCTGATTCCTGTAGCA
The DNA here is from genome assembly GCF_047496885.1 of Scyliorhinus torazame. Taxonomy (NCBI): domain Eukaryota; kingdom Metazoa; phylum Chordata; class Chondrichthyes; order Carcharhiniformes; family Scyliorhinidae; genus Scyliorhinus; species Scyliorhinus torazame. Next base: position 160,332,865 of record NC_092724.1, on the reverse strand, counting down.
CACCGCGCTTCATCACAACGTACCAACTGGAAAAGCAACATATAGCCAATCTGATTCCGGTAGCACACCGCGCATCATCACAACCTACCAACTGGGAAAACAACATATAGCCAATCTGATTCCTGGAGCACACCGCGCATCATCACAACCGACCAACTGGTAAAACAACATATAGCGAATCTGATTCCGGTAGCACACCACGCATCATCACATCCTACCAACTGGGAAAACAACATATAGCCAGTCTGATTCCTGTAGCACACCGCGCATCATCACAACCTACCAACTGGGAAAACAACATATAGCGAATCTGATTCCGGTAGCACACCGCGCATCATCACAACCTACTGGGAAAACAACATATAGCCAATCTGATTCCTGTAGCACACCGCGCATCATCACAACCTACCAACTGGGAAAACAACATATAGCCAATCTGATTCCGGTAGCACACCGCGCATCATCACATCCGACCAACTGGGAAAACAACATATAGCCAGTCTGATTCCTGTAGCACACCGCGCATCATCACATCCTACCAACTGGGAAAACAACATATAGCCAATCTGATTCCTGTAGCACACCGCGCATCATCACATCCTACCAACTGGGAAAACAACATATAGCCAATCTGATTCCTGTAGCACACCGCGCATCATCACATCCTACCAACTGGGAAAACAACATATAGCCAGTCTGATTCCTGTAGCACACCGCGCATCATCACAACGTACCAACTGGAAAAACAACATATAAGCCAATCTGATTCCGGTATGACACCGCGCATCATCACATCCTACCAACTGGGAAAACAACATATAGCCAGTCTGATTCCTGTAGAACACCGCGCATCATCACATCCTACCAACTGGGGAAACAACATATAGCCAATCTGATTCCGGTAGCACACCGCGCATCATCACAACCTACCAACTGGGAAAACAACATATAGCCAATCTGATTCCTGTAGCACACTGCGCATCATCACATCCTACCAACTGGGAAAACAACATATAGCCAATCTGATTCCTGTAGCACACCACGCATCATCACAACCTAGCAACTGGGAAAACAACATATAGCCAATCTGATTCCGGTAGCACACCGCGCATCATCACATCCTACCAACTGGGAAAACAACATATAGCCAATCTGATTCCTGTAGCACACCGCGCATCATCACATCCTACCAACTGGGAAAACAACATATAGCCAATCTGATTCCGGTAGCACACCGCGCATCATCACAACCTACCAACTGGGAAAACAACATATAGCCAATCTGATTCCTGTAGCACACCGCGCATCATCACAACCTACCAACTGGGAAAACAACATATAGCCAATCTGATTCCTGTAGCACACCACGCATCATCACAACCTACCAACTGGGAAAACAACATATAGCCAATCTGATTCCTGTAGCACACCGCGCATCATCACAACCTACCAACTGGGAAAACAACATATAGCCAATCTGATTCCTGTAGCACACCACGCATCATCACAACCTACCAACTGGGAAAACAACATATAGCCAATCTGATTCCGGTAGCACACCGCGCATCATCACAACCTACCAACTGGGAAAACAACATATAGCCAATCTGATTCCTGTAGCACACCACGCATCATCACAACCTACCAACTGGGAAAACAACATATAGCCAATCTGATTCCTGTAGCACACCACGCATCATCACAACCTACCAACTGGGAAAACAACATATAGCCAATCTGATTCCGGTAGCACACCACGCATCATCACAACCTACTGGGAAAACAACATATAGCCAATCTGATTCCGGTAGCACACCACGCATCATCACAACCTACTGGGAAAACAACATATAGCCAATCTGATTCCTGTAGCACACCACGCATCATCACAACCTACCAACTGGGAAAACAACATATAGCCAATCTGATTCCTGTAGCACACCGCGCATCATCACAACCTACCAACTGGGAAAACAACATATAGCGAATCTGATTCCTGTAGCACACCGCGCATCATCACAACCTACCAACTGGGAAAACAACATATAGCCAATCTGATTCCGGTAGCACACCGCGCATCATCACATCCTACCAACTGGGAAAACAACAAATAGGCAATCTGATTCCTGTAGCACACCACGCATCATCACAACCTACCAACTGGGAAAACAACATATAGCGAATCTGATTCCTGTAGCACACCGCGCATCATCACATCCTACCAACTGGGAAAACAACATATAGCCAATCTGATTCCTGTAGCACACCACGCATCATCACAACCTACCAACTGGGAAAACAACATATCGCCAATCTGATTCCTGTAGCACACCACGCATCATCACTACCTACCAACTGGGAAAACAACATATAGCCAGTCTGATTCCTGTAGCACACCACACATCATCACAACCTACCAACTGGGAAAACAACATTTAGCCAATCTGATTCCTGTAGCACACCACGCATCATCACAACCTACCAACTGGGAAAACAACATATCGCCAATCTGATTCCTGTAGCACACCACGCATCATCACTACCTACCAACTGGGAAAACAACATATAGCCAGTCTGATTCCTGTAGCACACCACGCATCATCACAACCTACCAACTGGGAAAACAACATATCGCCAATCTGATTCCTGTAGCACACCACGCATCATCACTACCTACCAACTGGGAAAACAACATATAGCCAGTCTGATTCCTGTAGCACACCACACATCATCACAACCTACCAACTGGGAAAACAACATTTAGCCAATCTGATTCCTGTAGCACACCACGCATCATCACAGCCTACCAACTGGGAAAACAACATATAGCAAATCTGATTCCTGTAGCACACCACGCATCATCACAACCTACCAACTGGGAAAACAACATATAGCCAATCTGATTCCTGTAGCACACCGCGCATCATCACAACCTACTGGGAAAACAACATATAGCGAATCTGATTCCTGTAGCACACCGCGCTTCATCACAACCTACCAACTGGGAAAACAACATATAGGCAATCTGATTCCTGTAGCACACCACGCATCATCACATCCTACCAACTGGGAAAAGAACATATAGCGAATCTGATTCCTCTAGCACACCGCGCATCAACACAACGTATCAACTGGAAAAACAACATATAGCCAATCTGATTCCGGTAGCACACCACGCATCATCACATCCTACCAACTGGGAAAACAACATATAGCCAATCTGATTCCGGTAGCACACCGCGCATCATCACAACCTACCAACTGGGAAAACAACATATAGGCAATCTGATTCCTGTAGCACACCACGCATCATCACATCCTACCAACTGGGAAAAGAACATATAGCGAATCTGATTCCTCTAGCACACCGCGTATCATCACAACGTACCAACTGGAAAAACAACATATAGCCAATCTGATTCCTGTAGCACACCGCGCATCATCACAGCCTACCAACTGGGAAAACAACATATAGCCAATCTGATTCCTGTAGCACACCGCGCATCATCATAACCTACCAACTGGGAAAACAACATATAGCCAATCTGATTCCGGTAGCACACCGCGCATCATCACAACATACCAACTGGGAAAACAACATATAGCCAATCTGATTCCGGTAGCACACCGCGCATCATCACAACCTACCAACTCGGAAAACAACATATAGCCAATCTGATTCCGGTAGCACACCGCGCATCATCACAACATACCAACTGGGAAAACAACATATAGCCAATCTGATTCCTGTAGCACACCGCGCATCATCACAACCTACCAACTGGGAAAACAACATATAGCCAATCTGATTCCGGTAGCACACCGCGCATCATCACATCCTACCAACTGGGAAAACAACATATAGCCAATCTGATTCCTGTAGCACACTGCGCATCATCACAACCTACCAACTGGGGAAACAACATATAGCCAATCTGATTCCTGTAGCACACCACGCATCATCACATCCTACCAACTGGGAAAAGAACATATAGCGAATCTGATTCCTCTAGCACACCGCGCATCAACACAACGTATCAACTGGAAAAACAACATATAGCCAATCTGATTCCGGTAGCACACCACGCATCATCACATCGTACCAACTGGGAAAACAACATATAGCCAATCTGATTCCGGTAGCACACCGCGCATCATCACAACCTACCAACTGGGAAAACAACATATAGGCAATCTGATTCCTGTAGCACACCACGCATCATCACATCCTACCAACTGGGAAAAGAACATATAGCGAATCTGATTCCTCTAGCACACCGCGCATCATCACAACGTACCAACTGGAAAAACAACATATAGCCAATCTGATTCCTGTAGCACACCGCGCATCATCACAACCTACCAACTGGGAAAACAACATATCGCCAATCTGATTCCTGTAGCACACCGCGCATCATCACAACCTACCAACTGGGAAAACAACAGATAGCCAATCTGATTCCGGTAGCACACCGCGCATCATCACAACATACCAACTGGGAAAACAACATATAGCCAATCTGATTCCGGTAGCACACCGCGCATCATCACAACCTACCAACTGGGAAAACAACATATAGCCAATCTGATTCCTGTAGCACACCGCGCATCATCACAACATACCAACTGGGAAAACAACATATAGCCAATCTGATTCCGGTAGCACACCGCGCATCATCACAACCTACCAACTGGGAAAACAACATATAGCCAATCTGATTCCTGTAGCACACCACGCATCATCACAACCTACCAACTGGGAAAACAACATATAGCCAATCTGATTCCGGTAGCACACCGCGCATCATCACATCCTACCAACTGGGAAAACAACATATAGCCAATCTGATTCCGGTAGCACACCGCGCATCATCACATCCTACCAACTGCGAAAACAACATATAGCCAATCTGATTCCTGTAGCACACCACGCATCATCACAACCTACCAACTGGGAAAACAACATATAGCCAATCTGATTCCTGTAGCACACCACGCATCATCACATCCTACCAACTGGGAAAACAACATATAGCCAGTCTGATTCCAGTAGCACACCACGCATCATCACATCCTACCAACTGGGAAAACAACATATAGCAAATCTGATTCCTGTAGCACACCACGCATCATCACAACCTACCAACTGGGAAAACAACATATAGCCAATCTGATTCCTGCAGCACACCACGCATCATCACAACCTACCAACTGGGAAAACAACATATAGCCAATCTGTTTCCTGTAGCACACCACGCATCATCACTACCTGCCAACTGGGAAAACAACATATAGCCAATCTGATTCCTGTAGCACACCACGTATCATCACATCCTACCAACTGGGAAAACAACATATAGCCAGTCTGATTCCTGTAGCACACCACGCATCATCACAATCTAACAACTGGGAAAACAACATATAGCCAATCTGATTCCTGTAGCACACCACGCATCATCACAACCTACCAACTGGGAAAACAACATATAGCCAATCTGATTCCGGTAGCACACCACGCATCATCACATCCTACCAACTGGGAAAACAACATATAGCCAATCTGATTCCTGTAGCACACCGCGCATCATCACAACCTACTGGGAAAACAACATATAGCCAATCTGATTCCTGTAGCACACCACGCATCATCACATCCTACCAACTGGGAAAACAACATATAGCCAGTCTGATTCCTGTAGCACACCACGCATCATCACATCCTACCAACTGGGAAAACAACATATAGCCAATCTGATTCCTGTAGCACACCACGCATCATCACAACCTACCAACTGGGAAAACAACATATAGCCAATCTGATTCCTGTAGCACACCACGCATCATCACAACCTACCAACTGGGAAAACAACATATAGCCAATCTGATTCCTGTAGCACACCGCGCATCATCACTACCTACCAACTGGGAAAACAACATATAGCCAATCTGATTACTGTAGCACACCACGCATCATCACAACCTACCAACTGGGAAAACAACATATAGCCAATCTGATTCCTGTAGCACACCATGCATCATCACAACCTACCAACTGGGAAAACAACATATAGCCAATCTGATTCCTGTAGCACACCACGCATCATCACAACCTACCAACTGGGAAAACAACATATAGCCAATCTGATTCCTGTAGCACACCGCGCATCATCACGTCCTACCAACTGGGAAAACAACATATAGCCAATCTGATTCCTGTAGCACACCACGCATCATCACAACCTACCAACTGGGAAAACAACATATAGCCAATCTGATTCCTGTAGCACACCGCGCATCATCACAACCTACTGGGAAAACAACATATAGCGAATCTGATTCCTGTAGCACACTGCACTTCATCACAACCTACCAACTGGGAAAACAACATATAGCCAATCTGATTCCTGTAGCACACCGCGCATCATCACAACCTACCAACTGGGAAAACAACATATAGCCAATCTGATTGCGGTAGCACACCGCGCATCATCACATCCTACCAACTGGGAAAACAACATATAGCCAATCCGATTCCTGTAGCACACCACGCATCATCACAACCTACCAACTGGGAAAACAACATATAGCCAATCTGATTCCAGTAGCACACCACGCATCATCACAACCTACTGGGAAAACAACATATAGCCAATCTGATTCCTGTAGCACACCGCGCATCATCACAACCTACCAACTGGGAAAACAACATATAGCCAATCCGATTCCTGTAGCACACCACGCATCATCACAACCTACCAACTGGGAAAACAACATATAGCCAATCTGATTCCAGTAGCACACCACGCATCATTTCAACCTACCAACTGGGAAAACAACATATAGCCAATCTGATTCCTGTAGCACACCGCGCATCATCACAACCTACCAACTGGGAAAACAACATATAGCCAATCTGATTCCTGTAGCACACCGCGCATCATCACATCCTACCAACTGGGAAAACAACATATAGCCAATCTGATTCCGGTAGCACACCGCGCATCATCACAACCTACCAACTGGGAAAACAACATATAGCCAATCTGATTCCGGTAGCACACCGCGCATCATCACAACCTACCAACTGGGAAAACAACATATAGGCAATCTGATTCCTGTAGCACACCACGCATCATCACATCCTACCAACTGGGAAAACAACATATAGCCAATCTGATTCCTGTAGCACACCACGCATCATCACATCCTACCAACTGGGAAAACAACATATAGCCAATCTGATTCCTGTAGCACACCACGCATCATCACAACCTACCAACTGGGAAAACAACATATAGCCAATCTGATTCCTGTAGCACACCGCGCATCATCACAACCTACCAACTGGGAAAACAACATATAGCCAATCTGATTCCGGTAGCACACCGCGCATCATCACAACCTACCAACTGGGAAAACAACATATAGGCAATCTGATTCCTGTAGCACACCACGCATCATCACATCCTACGAACTGGGAAAACAACATATAGCCAATCTGATTCCTGTAGCACACCGCGCATCATCACATCCTACCAACTTGGAAAACAACATATAGCCAATCTGATTCCGGTAGCACACCGTGCATCATCACAACCTACTGGGAAAACAACATACAGCCAATCTGATTCCTGTAGCACACCACGCATCATCACAACCTACCAACTGGGAAAACAACATATAGCCAATCTGATTCCGGTAGCACACCGCGCATCATCACAACCTACTGGGAAAACAACATATAGCCAATCTGATTCCTGTAGCACACCGCGCATCATCACAACCTACCAACTGGAAAAACAACATATACCCAATCTGATTCCGGTAGCACACCGCGCATCATCACATCCGACCAACTGGGAAAACAACATATAGCCAGTCTGATTCCTGTAGCACACCGCGCATCATCACATCCTACCAACTGGGAAAACAACATATAGCCAATCTGATTCCTGTAGCACACCGCGCATCATCACATCCTACCAACTGGGAAAACAACATATAGCCAATCTGATTCCTGTAGCACACCGCGCATCATCACATCCTACCAACTGGGAAAACAACATATAGCCAGTCTGATTCCTGTAGCACACCGCGCAACATCACAACGTACCAACTGGAAAAACAACATATAAGCCAATCTGATTCCGGTATGACACCGCGCATCATCACATCCTACCAACTGGGAAAACAACATATAGCCAATCTGATTCCTGTAGAACACCGCGCATCATCACATCCTACCAACTGGGAAAACAACATATAGCCAGTCTGATTCCTGTAGCACACCACGCATCATCACATCCTACCAACTGGGAAAGCAACATATAGCCAATCTGATTCCTGTAGCACACCACGCATCATCACAACCTACTGGGAAAACAACATATAGCCAATCTGATTCCGGTAGCACACCGCGCATCATCACAACCTACCAACTGGGAAAACAACATATAGCCAATCTGATTCCTGTAGCACACCGCGCATCATCACATCCTACCAACTGGGAAAGCAACATATAGCCAATCTGATTCCTGTAGCACACCGCGCATCATCACAACCTACCAACTGGGAAAACAACACATAGCCAATCTGATTCCTGTAGCACACCGCGCATCATCACAACCTACCAACTGGGAAAACAACATATAGCCAATCTGATTCCGGTAGCACACCGCGCATCATCACAACATACCAACTGGGAAAACATCAGATAGCCAATCTGAATCCGGTAGCACACCGCGCATCATCACAACCTACCAACTGGGAAAACAACATATAGCCAATCTGATTCCGGTAGCACACCGCGCATCATCACAACCTACCAACTGGGAAAACAACATCTAGCGAATCTGATTCCTGTAGCACACCGCGCATCATCACAATCTACCAACTGGGAAAACAACATATAGCCAATCTGATTCCGGTAGCACACCGCGCATCATCACAACCTACCAACTGGGAAAACAACATATAGCCAATCTGATTCCTGTAGCACACCACGCATCATCACAACCTACCAACTGGGAAAACAACATATAGCCAATCTGATTCCTGTAGCACACCACGCATCATCACAACCTACCAACTGGGAAAACAACATATAGCCAATCTGATTCCTGTAGCACACCGCGCATCATCACATCCTACCAACTGGGAAAACAACATATAGCCAATCTGATTCCTGTAGCACACCACGCATCATCACAACCTACCAACTGGGAAAACAACATATAGCCAATCTGATTCCGGTAGCACACCACGCATCATCACATCCTACCAACTGGGAAAACAACATATAGCCAATCTGATTCCTGTAGCACACCGCGCATCATCACAACCTACTGGGAAAACAACATATAGCCAATCTGATTCCTGTAGCACACCACGCATCATCACATCCTACCAACTGGGAAAACAACATATAGCCAGTCTGATTCCTGTAGCACACCACGCATCATCACAACTTACCAACTGGGAAAACAACATATAGCCAATCTGATTCCTGTAGCACACCACGCATCATCACAACCTACCAACTGGGAAAACAACATATAGCCAATCTGATTCCTGTAGCACACCACGCATCATCACAACCTACCAACTGGGAAAACAACATATAGCCAATCTGATTCCTGTAGCACACCACGCATCATCACTACCTACCAACTGGGAAAACAACATATAACCAATCTGATTCCTGTAGCACACCACGTATCATCACATCCTACCAACTGGGAAAACAACATATAGCCAGTCTGATTCCTGTAGCACACCACGCATCATCACAACCTACCAACTGGGAAAACAACATATAGCCAATCTGATTCCTGTAGCACACCACGCATCATCACAACCTACCAACTGGGAAAACAACATATAGCCAATCTGATTCCTGTAGCACACCGCGCATCATCACGTCCTACCAACTGGGAAAACAACATATAGCCAATCTGATTCCTGTAGCACACCGCGCATCATCACAACCTACTGGGAAAACAACATATAGCGAATCTGATTCCTGTAGCACACTGCACTTCATCACAACCTACCAACTGGGAAAACAACATATAGCCAATCTGATTCCTGTAGCACACCGCGCATCATCACAACCTACCAACTGGGAAAACAACATATAGCCAATCTGATTGCGGTAGCACACCGCGCATCATCACATCCTACTAACTGGGAAAACAACATATAGCCAATCTGATTCCTGTAGCACACCGCGCATCATCACATCCTACCAACTGGGAAAACAACATATAGCCAGTCTGATTCCAGTAGCACACCACGCATCATCACATTCTACCAACTGGGAAAACAACATATAGCCAATCTGATTCCTGTAGCACACCACGCATCATCACAACCTACCAACTGGGAAAACAACATATAGCCAATCTGATTCCGGTAGCTCACCACGCATCATCACAACCTACCAACTGGGAAAACAACATATAGCCAATCTGATTCCTGTAGCACACCGCGCATCATCACATCCTACCAACTGGGAAAACAACATATAGCCAATCTGATTCCTGTAGCACACCACGCATCATCACAACCTACCAACTGCGAAAACAACATATAGCCAGTCTGATTCCTGTAGCACACCACGCATCATCACAACCTACCAACTGGGAAAACAACATATAGCCAATCTGATTCCTGTAGCACACCGCGCATCATCACAACCTACCAACTGGGAAAACAACATATAGCCAATCTGATTGCGGTAGCACACCGCGCATCATCACATCCTACCAACTGGGAAAACAACATATAGCCAATCTGATTCCTGTAGCACACCACGCATCATCACAACCTACCAACTGGGAAAACAACATATAGCCAGTCTGATTCCAGTAGCACACCACGCATCATCACATCCTACCAACTGGGAAAACAACATATAGCCAATCTGATTCCTGTAGCACACCACGCATCATCACAACCTACCAACTGGGAAAACAACATATAGTCAATCTGATTCCTGTAGCACACCACGCATCATCACAACCTACCAACTGGGAAAACAACATATAGCCAATCTGATTCCGGTAGCACACCATGCATCATCACAACCTACCAACTGGGAAAACAACATATAGCCAATCTGATTCCTGTAGCACACCGCGCATCATCACATCCTACCAACTGGGAAAACAACATATAGCCAGTCTGATTCCAGTAGCACACCACGCATCATCACATTCTACCAACTGGGAAAACAACATATAGCCAATCTGATTCCTGTAGCACACCACGCATCATCACAACCTACCAACTGGGAAAACAACATATAGCCAATCTGATTCCGGTAGCTCACCACGCATCATCACAACCTACCAACTGGGAAAACAACATATAGCCAATCTGATTCCTGTAGCACACCGCGCATCATCACAACCTACCAACTGGGAAAACAACATATAGCCAATCTGATTGCGGTAGCACACCGCGCATCATCACATCCTACCAACTGGGAAAACAACATATAGCCAATCTGATTCCTGTAGCACACCACGCATCATCACAACCTACCAACTGGGAAAACAACATATAGCCAGTCTGATTCCAGTAGCACACCACGCATCATCACATCCTACCAACTGGGAAAACAACATATAGCCAATCTGATTCCTGTAGCACACCACGCATCATCACAACCTACCAACTGGGAAAACAACATATAGTCAATCTGATTCCTGTAGCACACCACGCATCATCACAACCTACCAACTGGGAAAACAACATATAGCCAATCTGATTCCGGTAGCACACCATGCATCATCACAACCTACCAACTGGGAAAACAACATATAGCCAATCTGATTCCTGTAGCACACCACGCATTATCACAACCTACCAACTGGGAAAACAACATATAGCCAATCTGATTCCGGTAGCACACCACGCATCATCACAACCTACCAACTGGGAAAACAACATATAGCCAATCTGATTCCGGTAGCACACCACGCATCATCACATCCTACCAACTGGGAAAACAACATATAGCCAATCTGATTCCTGTAGCACACCGCGCATCATCACAACCTACTGGGAAAACAACATATAGCCAATCTGATTCCTGTAGCACACCACGCATCATCACATCCTACCAACTGGGAAAACAACATATAGCCAGTCTGATTCCTGTAGCACACCACGCATCATCACATCCTACCAACTGGGAAAACAACATATCGCCAATCTGATTCCTGTAGCACACCGCGCATCATCACAACCTACCAACTGGGAAAACAACATATAGCCAATCTGATTCCTGTAGCACACCACGCATCATCACAACCTACCAACTGGGAAAACAACATATAGCCAATCTGATTCCTGTAGCACACCACGCATCATCACAACCAACCAACTGGGAAAACAACATATAGCCAATCTGATTCCTGTAGCACACCGCGCATCATCTCGTCCTACCAACTGGGAAAACAACATATAGCCAATCTGATTCCTGTAGCACACCACGCATCATCACAACCTACCAACTGGGAAAACAACATATAGCCAATCTGATTCCTGTAGCACACCGCGCATCATCACAACCTACTGGGAAAACAACATATAGCGAATCTGATTCCTGTAGCACACTGCACTTCATCACAACCTACCAACTGGGAAAACAACATATAGCCAATCTGATTCCTGTAGCACACCGCGCATCATCACAACCTACCAACTGGGAAAACAACATATAGCCAGTCTGATTCCTGTAGCACACCACGCATCATCACATCCTACCAACTGGGAAAACAACATATAGCCAATCTGATTCCTGTAGCACACCACGCATCATCACAACCTACCAACTGGGAAAACAACATATCGCCAGTCTGATTCCTGTAGCACACCACGCATCATCACAACCTACCAACTGGGAAAACAACATATCGCCAATCTGATTCCTGTAGCACTCCACGCATCATCACAACCTACCAACTGGGAAAACAACATATCGCCAATCTGATTCCTGTAGCACACCACGCATCATCACTACCTACCAACTGGGAAAACAACATATAGCCAGTCTGATTCCTGTAGCACACCACACATCATCACAACCTACCAACTGGGAAAACAACATTTAGCCAATCTGATTCCTGTAGCACACCACGCATCATCACAACCTACCAACTGGGAAAACAACATATAGCCAATCTGATTCCTGTAGCACACCGCGCATCATCACATCCTACCAACTGGGAAAACAACATATAGCCAATCTGATTCCTGTAGCACACCACGCATCATCACAACCTACCAACTGGGAAAACAACATATAGCCAATCTGATTCCTGTAGCACACCGCGCATCATCACAACCTACTGGGAAAACAACATATAGCCAGTCTGATTCCTGTAGCACACCGCGCATCATCACATCCTACCAACTGGGAAAACAACATATAGCCAATCTGATTCCTGTAGCACACCACGCACCATCACAACCTACCAACTGGGAAAACAACATGTAGCCAATCTGATTCCTGTAGCACACCACGCATCATCACAACCTACCAACTGGGAAAACAACATATAGCCAGTCTGATTCCTGTAGCACACCACGCATCATCACATCCTACCAACTGGGAAAACAACATATAGCCAATCTGATTCCTGTAGCACACCACGCATCATCACAACCTACCAACTGGGAAAACAACATATAGCCAATCTGATTCCTGTAGCACACCACGCATCATCACAACCTACCAACTGGGAAAACAACATATAGCGAATCTGATTCCTCTAGCACACCGCGCATCATCACAACGTACCAACTGGAAAAACAACATATAGCCAATCTGATTCCTGTAGCACACCGCGCATCATCACAACCTACCAACTGGGAAAACAACATATAGCCAATCTGATTCCTGTAGCACACCGCGCATCATCACATCCTACCAACTGGGAAAAGAACATATAGCGAATCTGATTCCTCTAGCACACCGCGCATCATCACAACGTACCAACTGGAAAAACAACATATAGCCAATCTGATTCCTGTAGCACACCACGCATCATCACATCCTACCAACTGGGAAAAAAACATATAGCGAATCTGATTCCTCTAGCACACCGCGCATCATCACAACGTACCAACTGGAAAAACAACATATCGACAATCTGATTCCTGTAGCACACCGCGCATCATCACAACCTACCAACTGGGAAAACAACATATAGCCAATCTGATTCCTGTAGCACACCGCGCATCATCACAACCTACCAACTGGGAAAACAACATATAGCCAATCTGATTCCGGTAGCACACCGCGCATCATCACAACATACCAACTGGGAAAACATCATATAGCCAATCTGAATCCGGTAGCACACCGCGCATCATCACAACCTACCAACTGGGAAAACAACATATAGCCAATCTGATTCCGGTAGCACACCGCGCATCATCACAACCTACCAACTGGGAAAACAACATATAGCGAATCTGATTCCTGTAGCACACCGCGCATCATCACAACCTACCAACTGGGAAAACAACATATAGCCAATCTGATTCCGGGAGCACACCGCGCATCATCACAACCTACCAACTGGGAAAACAACATATCGCCAATCTGATTCCTGTAGCACACCACGCATCATCACAACCTACCAACTGGGTAAACAACATATAGCCAATCTGATTCCTGTAGCACACCACGCATCATCACAACCTACCAACTGGGAAAACAACATATAGCCAATCTGATTCCTGTAGCACACCGCGCATCATCACATCCTACCAACTGGGAAAACAACATATAACCAATCTGATTCCTGTAGCACACCACGCATCATCACAACCTACCAACTGGGAAAACAACATATAGCCAATCTGATTCCGGTAGCACACCACGCATCATCACATCCTACCAACTGGGAAAACAACATATAGCCAATCTGATTCCTGTAGCACACCGCGCATCATCACAACCTATCAACTGGGAAAACAACATTTCGCCAATCTGATTCCGGTAGCACACCGCGCATCATCACATCCTACCAACTGGGAAAACAACATATAGCCAATCTGATTCCTGTAGCACACCACGCATCATCACAACCTACTGGGAAAACAACATATAGCCAATCTGATTCCTGTAGCACACCGCGCATCATCACATCCTACCAACTGGGAAAACAACATATAGCCAATCTGATTCCTTTAGCACACCACGCATCATCACAACCTACCAACTGGGAAAACAACATATAGCCAATCTGATTCCTGTAGCACACCGCGCATCATCACAACCTACTGGGAAAACAACATATAGCGAATCTGATTCCTGTAGCACACCGCGCATCATCACAACCTACCAACTGGGAAAACAACATATAGCCAATCTGATTCCTGTAGCACACCGCGCATCATCACAACCTACCAACTGGGAAAACAACATATAGCCAATCTGATTCCGGTAGCACACCGCGCATCATCACATCCTACCAACTGGGAAAACAACATATCGGCAATCTGATTCCTGTAGCACAACACGCATCATCACATCCTACCAACTGGGAAAACAACATATAGCCAATCTGATTCCTGTAGCACACCGCGCATCATCACAACCTACTGGGAAAACAACATATAGCCAATCTGATTCCTGTAGCACACCACGCATCATCACAACTTACCAACTGGGAAAACAACATATAGCCAATCTGATTCCTGTAGCACACCACGCATCATCACAACCTACCAACTGGGAAAACAACATATAGCGAAACTGATTCCTGTAGCACACCACGCATCATCACAACCTACCAACTGGGAAAACAACATATAGCGAATCTGATTCCTGTAGCACACCGCGCATCATCACAACCTACCAACTGGGAAAACAACATATAGCCAATCTGATTCCTGTAGCACACCGCGCATCATCACAACCTACCAACTGGGAAAACAACATATAGCCAATCTGATTCCGGTAGCACACCGCGCATCATCACATCCTACCAACTGGGAAAACAACATATCGGCAATCTGATTCCTGTAGCACACCACGCATCATCACAACCTACTGGGAAAACAACATATAGCCAATCTGATTCCTGTAGCACACCGCGCATCATCACAAGCTACTGGGAAAACAACATATAGCCAATCTGATTCCTGTAGCACACCACGCATCATCACAACCTACCAACTGGGAAAACAACATATAGCCAATCTGATTCCTGTAGCACACCATGCATCATCACAAC
Source organism: Scyliorhinus torazame (assembly GCF_047496885.1). Classification (NCBI taxonomy): domain Eukaryota; kingdom Metazoa; phylum Chordata; class Chondrichthyes; order Carcharhiniformes; family Scyliorhinidae; genus Scyliorhinus; species Scyliorhinus torazame. Next base: position 160,316,609 of record NC_092724.1, on the reverse strand, counting down.
CTACCAACTGGGAAAACAACATATAGCGAATCTGATTCCTGTAGCACACCACGCATCATCACAACCTACCAACTGGGAAAACAACATATAGCCAATCTGATTCCTGTAGCACACCGCGCATCATCACTACCTACCAACTGGGAAAACAACATATAGCCAATCTGATTCCTGTAGCACACCACGCATCATCACAACCTACCAACTGGGAAAACAACATATAGCGAATCTGATTCCTGTAGCACACCACGCATCATCACAACCTACCAACTGGGAAAACAACATATAGCGAATCTGATTCCTGTAGCACACCGCGCATCATCACAACCTACCAACTGGGAAAACAACATATAGCCAATCTGATTCCTGTAGCACACCGCGCATCATCACTACCTACCAACTGGGAAAACAACATATAGCCAATCTGATTCCTGTAGCACACCACGCATCATCACAACCTACCAACTGGGAAAACAACATATAGCCAATCTGATTCCTGTAGCACACCGCGCATCATCACTACCTACCAACTGGGAAAACAACATATAGCCAATCTGATTCCGGTAGCACACCGCGCATCATCACTACCTACCAACTGGGAAAACAACATATAGCGAATCTGATTCCTGTAGCACACTGCACTTCATCACAACCTACCAACTGGGAAAACAACATATAGCCAATCTGATTCCTGTAGCACACCGCGCATCATCACAACCTACCAACTGGGAAAACAACATATAGCCAATCTGATTGCGGTAGCACACCGCGCATCATCACATCCTACTAACTGGGAAAACAACATATAGCCAATCTGATTCCTGTAGCACACCGCGCATCATCACATCCTACCAACTGGGAAAACAACATATAGCCAGTCTGATTCCAGTAGCACACCACGCATCATCACATTCTACCAACTGGGAAAACAACATATAGCCAATCTGATTCCTGTAGCACACCACGCATCATCACAACCTACCAACTGGGAAAACAACATATAGCCAATCTGATTCCGGTAGCTCACCACGCATCATCACAACTTACCAACTGGGAAAACAACATATAGCCAATCTGATTCCTGTAGCACACCGCGCATCATCACATCCTACCAACTGGGAAAACAACATATAGCCAATCTGATTCCTGTAGCACACCACGCATCATCACAACCTACCAACTGCGAAAACAACATATAGCCAGTCTGATTCCTGTAGCACACCACGCATCATCACAACCTACCAACTGGGAAAACAACATATAGCCAATCTGATTCCTGTAGCACACCGCGCATCATCACAACCTACCAACTGGGAAAACAACATATAGCCAATCTGATTGCGGTAGCACACCGCGCATCATCACATCCTACCAACTGGGAAAACAACATATAGCCAATCTGATTCCTGTAGCACACCACGCATCATCACAACCTACCAACTGGGAAAACAACATATAGCCAGTCTGATTCCAGTAGCACACCACGCATCATCACATCCTACCAACTGGGAAAACAACATATAGCCAATCTGATTCCTGTAGCACACCACGCATCATCACAACCTACCAACTGGGAAAACAACATATAGTCAATCTGATTCCTGTAGCACACCACGCATCATCACAACCTACCAACTGGGAAAACAACATATAGCCAATCTGATTCCGGTAGCACACCATGCATCATCACATTCTACCAACTGGGAAAACAACATATAGCCAATCTGATTCCTGTAGCACACCACGCATCATCACAACCTACCAACTGGGAAAACAACATATAGCCAATCTGATTCCGGTAGCTCACCACGCATCATCACAACCTACCAACTGGGAAAACAACATATAGCCAATCTGATTCCTGTAGCACACCGCGCATCATCACATCCTACCAACTGGGAAAACAACATATAGCCAATCTGATTCCTGTAGCACACCACGCATCATCACAACCTACCAACTGGGAAAACAACATATAGCCAGTCTGATTCCTGTAGCACACCACGCATCATCACAACCTACCAACTGGGAAAACAACATATAGCCAATCTGATTCCTGTAGCACACCGCGCATCATCACAACCTACCAACTGGGAAAACAACATATAGCCAATCTGATTGCGGTAGCACACCGCGCATCATCACATCCTACCAACTGGGAAAACAACATATAGCCAATCTGATTCCTGTAGCACACCACGCATCATCACAACCTACCAACTGGGAAAACAACATATAGCCAGTCTGATTCCAGTAGCACACCACGCATCATCACATCCTACCAACTGGGAAAACAACATATAGCCAATCTGATTCCTGTAGCACACCACGCATCATCACAACCTACCAACTGGGAAAACAACATATAGTCAATCTGATTCCTGTAGCACACCACGCATCATCACAACCTACCAACTGGGAAAACAACATATAGCCAATCTGATTCCGGTAGCACACCATGCATCATCACAACCTACCAACTGGGAAAACAACATATAGCCAATCTGATTCCTGTAGCACACCACGCATTATCACAACCTACCAACTGGGAAAACAACATATAGCCAATCTGATTCCGGTAGCACACCACGCATCATCACAACCTACCAACTGGGAAAACAACATATAGCCAATCTGATTCCGGTAGCACACCACGCATCATCACATCCTACCAACTGGGAAAACAACATATAGCCAATCTGATTCCTGTAGCACACCGCGCATCATCACAACCTACTGGGAAAACAACATATAGCCAATCTGATTCCTGTAGCACACCACGCATCATCACATCCTACCAACTGGGAAAACAACATATAGCCAGTCTGATTCCTGTAGCACACCACGCATCATCACATCCTACCAACTGGGAAAACAACATATCGCCAATCTGATTCCTGTAGCACACCGCGCATCATCACAACCTACCAACTGGGAAAACAACATATAGCCAATCTGATTCCTGTAGCACACCACGCATCATCACAACCTACCAACTGGGAAAACAACATATAGCCAATCTGATTCCTGTAGCACACCACGCATCATCACAACCAACCAACTGGGAAAACAACATATAGCCAATCTGATTCCTGTAGCACACCGCGCATCATCTCGTCCTACCAACTGGGGAAACAACATATAGCTAATCTGATTCCTGTAGCACACCACGCATCATCACAACCTACCAACTGGGAAAACAACATATAGCCAATCTGATTCCTGTAGCACACCGCGCATCATCACAACCTACTGGGAAAACAACATATAGCGAATCTGATTCCTGTAGCACACTGCACTTCATCACAACCTACCAACTGGGAAAACAACATATAGCCAATCTGATTCCTGTAGCACACCGCGCATCATCACAACCTACCAACTGGGAAAACAACATATAGCCAGTCTGATTCCTGTAGCACACCACGCATCATCACATCCTACCAACTGGGAAAACAACATATAGCCAATCTGATTCCTGTAGCACACCACGCATCATCACAACCTACCAACTGGGAAAACAACATATCGCCAGTCTGATTCCTGTAGCACACCACGCATCATCACAACCTACCAACTGGGAAAACAACATATCGCCAATCTGATTCCTGTAGCACTCCACGCATCATCACAACCTACCAACTGGGAAAACAACATATCGCCAATCTGATTCCTGTAGCACACCACGCATCATCACTACCTACCAACTGGGAAAACAACATATAGCCAGTCTGATTCCTGTAGCACACCACACATCATCACAACCTACCAACTGGGAAAACAACATTTAGCCAATCTGATTCCTGTAGCACACCACGCATCATCACAACCTACCAACTGGGAAAACAACATATAGCCAATCTGATTCCTGTAGCACACCGCGCATCATCACATCCTACCAACTGGGAAAACAACATATAGCCAATCTGATTCCTGTAGCACACCACGCATCATCACAACCTACCAACTGGGAAAACAACATATAGCCAATCTGATTCCTGTAGCACACCGCGCATCATCACAACCTACTGGGAAAACAACATATAGCCAGTCTGATTCCTGTAGCACACCGCGCATCATCACATCCTACCAACTGGGAAAACAACATATAGCCAATCTGATTCCTGTAGCACACCACGCACCATCACAACCTACCAACTGGGAAAACAACATGTAGCCAATCTGATTCCTGTAGCACACCACGCATCATCACAACCTACCAACTGGGAAAACAACATATAGCCAGTCTGATTCCTGTAGCACACCACGCATCATCACATCCTACCAACTGGGAAAACAACATATAGCCAATCTGATTCATGTAGCACACCACGCATCATCACAACCTACCAACTGGGAAAACAACATATAGCCAATCTGATTCCTGTAGCACACCACGCATCATCACAACCTACCAACTGGGAAAACAACATATAGCGAATCTGATTCCTCTAGCACACCGCGCATCATCACAACGTACCAACTGGAAAAACAACATATAGCCAATCTGATTCCTGTAGCACACCGCGCATCATCACAACCTACCAACTGGGAAAACAACATATAGCCAATCTGATTCCTGTAGCACACCGCGCATCATCACATCCTACCAACTGGGAAAAGAACATATAGCGAATCTGATTCCTCTAGCACACCGCGCATCATCACAACGTACCAACTGGAAAAACAACATATAGCCAATCTGATTCCTGTAGCACACCACGCATCATCACATCCTACCAACTGGGAAAAAAACATATAGCGAATCTGATTCCTCTAGCACACCGCGCATCATCACAACGTACCAACTGGAAAAACAACATATCGCCAATCTGATTCCTGTAGCACACCGCGCATCATCACAACCTACCAACTGGGAAAACAACATATAGCCAATCTGATTCCTGTAGCACACCGCGCATCATCACAACCTACCAACTGGGAAAACAACATATAGCCAATCTGATTCCGGTAGCACACCGCGCATCATCACAACATACCAACTGGGAAAACATCATATAGCCAATCTGAATCCGGTAGCACACCGCGCATCATCACAACCTACCAACTGGGAAAACAACATATAGCCAATCTGATTCCGGTAGCACACCGCGCATCATCACAACCTACCAACTGGGAAAACAACATATAGCGAATCTGATTCCTGTAGCACACCGCGCATCATCACAACCTACCAACTGGGAAAACAACATATAGCCAATCTGATTCCGGTAGCACACCGCGCATCATCACAACCTACCAACTGGGAAAACAACATATCGCCAATCTGATTCCTGTAGCACACCACGCATCATCACAACCTACCAACTGGGTAAACAACATATAGCCAATCTGATTCCTGTAGCACACCACGCATCATCACAACCTACCAACTGGGAAAACAACATATAGCCAATCTGATTCCTGTAGCACACCGCGCATCATCACATCCTACCAACTGGGAAAACAACATATAGCCAATCTGATTCCTGTAGCACACCACGCATCATCACAACCTACCAACTGGGAAAACAACATATAGCCAATCTGATTCCGGTAGCACACCACGCATCATCACATCCTACCAACTGGGAAAACAACATATAGCCAATCTGATTCCTGTAGCACACCGCGCATCATCACAACCTATCAACTGGGAAAACAACATTTCGCCAATCTGATTCCGGTAGCACACCGCGCATCATCACATCCTACCAACTGGGAAAACAACATATAGCCAATCTGATTCCTGTAGCACACCACGCATCATCACAACCTACTGGGAAAACAACATATAGCCAATCTGATTCCTGTAGCACACCGCGCATCATCACATCCTACCAACTGGGAAAACAACATATAGCCAATCTGATTCCTTTAGCACACCACGCATCATCACAACCTACCAACTGGGAAAACAACATATAGCCAATCTGATTCCTGTAGCACACCGCGCATCATCACAACCTACTGGGAAAACAACATATAGCGAATCTGATTCCTGTAGCACACCGCGCATCATCACAACCTACCAACTGGGAAAACAACATATAGCCAATCTGATTCCTGTAGCACACCGCGCATCATCACAACCTACCAACTGGGAAAACAACATATAGCCAATCTGATTCCGGTAGCACACCGCGCATCATCACATCCTACCAACTGGGAAAACAACATATCGGCAATCTGATTCCTGTAGCACAACACGCATCATCACATCCTACCAACTGGGAAAACAACATATAGCCAATCTGATTCCTGTAGCACACCGCGCATCATCACAACCTACTGGGAAAACAACATATAGCCAATCTGATTCCTGTAGCACACCACGCATCATCACAACTTACCAACTGGGAAAACAACATATAGCCAATCTGATTCCTGTAGCACACCACGCATCATCACAACCTACCAACTGGGAAAACAACATATAGCGAATCTGATTCCTGTAGCACACCACGCATCATCACAACCTACCAACTGGGAAGACAACATATAGCGAATCTGATTCCTGTAGCACACCGCGCATCATCACAACCTACCAACTGGGAAAACAACATATAGCCAATCTGATTCCTGTAGCACACCGCGCATCATCACAACCTACCAACTGGGAAAACAACATATAGCCAATCTGATTCCGGTAGCACACCGCGCATCATCACATCCTACCAACTGGGAAAACAACATATCGGCAATCTGATTCCTGTAGCACACCACGCATCATCACAACCTACTGGGAAAACAACATATAGCCAATCTGATTCCTGTAGCACACCGCGCATCATCACAAGCTACTGGGAAAACAACATATAGCCAATCTGATTCCTGTAGCACACCACGCATCATCACAACCTACCAACTGGGAAAACAACATATAGCCAATCTGATTCCTGTAGCACACCATGCATCATCACAACCTACCAACTGGGAAAACAACATATAGCGAATCTGATTCCTGTAGCACACCACGCATCATCACAACCTACCAACTGGGAAAACAACATATAGCCAATCTGATTCCTGTAGCACACCGCGCATCATCACTACCTACCAACTGGGAAAACAACATATAGCCAATCTGATTCCTGTAGCACACCACGCATCATCACAACCTACCAACTGGGAAAACAACATATAGCGAATCTGATTCCTGTAGCACACCACGCATCATCACAACCTACCAACTGGGAAAACAACATATAGCGAATCTGATTCCTGTAGCACACCGCGCATCATCACAACCTACCAACTGGGAAAACAACATATAGCCAATCTGATTCCTGTAGCACACCGCGCATCATCACTACCTACCAACTGGGAAAACAACATATAGCCAATCTGATTCCTGTAGCACACCACGCATCATCACAACCTACCAACTGGGAAAACAACATATAGCCAATCTGATTCCTGTAGCACACCGCGCATCATCACTACCTACCAACTGGGAAAACAACATATAGCCAATCTGATTCCGGTAGCACACCGTGCATCATCACATCCTACCAACTGGGAAAACAACATATCGGCAATCTGATTCCTGTAGCACACCACGCATCATCACAACCTACTGGGAAAACAACATATAGCCAATCTGATTCCTGTAGCACACCGCGCATCATCACAAGCTACTGGGAAAACAACATATAGCCAATCTGATTCCTGTAGCACACCACGCATCATCACAACCTACCAACTGGGAAAACAACATATAGCCAATCTGATTCCTGTAGCACACCATGCATCATCACAACCTACCAACTGGGAAAACAACATATAGCGAATCTGATTCCTGTAGCACACCACGCATCATCACAACCTACCAACTGGGAAAACAACATATAGCCAATCTGATTCCTGTAGCACACCGCGCATCATCACTACCTACCAACTGGGAAAACAACATATAGCCAATCTGATTCCTGTAGCACACCACGCATCATCACAACCTACCAACTGGGAAAACAACATATAGCGAATCTGATTCCTGTAGCACACCACGCATCATCACAACCTACCAACTGGGAAAACAACATATAGCGAATCTGATTCCTGTAGCACACCGCGCATCATCACAACCTACCAACTGGGAAAACAACATATAGCCAATCTGATTCCTGTAGCACACCGCGCATCATCACTACCTACCAACTGGGAAAACAACATATAGCCAATCTGATTCCTGTAGCACACCACGCATCATCACAACCTACCAACTGGGAAAACAACATATAGCCAATCTGATTCCTGTAGCACACCGCGCATCATCACTACCTACCAACTGGGAAAACAACATATAGCCAATCTGATTCCGGTAGCACACCGTGCATCATCACATCCTACCAACTGGGAAAACAACATATCGGCAATCTGATTCCTGTAGCACACCACGCATCATCACAACCTACTGGGAAAACAACATATAGCCAATCTGATTCCTGTAGCACACCGCGCATCATCACAACCTACTGGGAAAACAACATATAGCCAATCTGATTCCTGTAGCACACCACGCATCATCACAACCTACCAACTGGGAAAACAACATATAGCCAATCTGATTCCTGTAGCACACCATGCATCATCACAACCTACCAACTGGGAAAACAACATATAGCCAATCTGATTCCTGTAGCACACCACGCATCATCACAACCTACCAACTGGGAAAACAACATATAGCCAATCTGATTCCTGTAGCACACCGCGCATCATCACTACCTACCAACTGGGAAAACAACATATAGCCAATCTGATTCCTGTAGCACACCACGCATCATCACATCCTACCAACTGGAAAAAGAACATTTAGCCAATCTGTTTCCTGTAAGCTAGCCAATCTTCTATCCATGCCATCCAGGATTTTGCACCGGTGATGCAAACGGCGACATGTGCGCAATTTTCTGAGAGGCCAAAAAAAAGACCTTTCCCAGGGAGGCCAGAAACCTGATTTAAATACATTTAAATCACATTTGTAGGCTTCCCCGCTGTATTGCCGCCCAACATTGGATGTCCCCCTCACGTCAGCGAGGTTTACAACAAGTCTGGAGTGATGGGAATCAGGAGGAGACTCTGCTGGGGGGGGTGGGTGGGGGGGGTGGGGTGGGGGGGGGACACACTCTGGAAACCTGACGCCTCCCGGCTGGGTGGGCTTTTTCTAAGCAATGGGAAAGCCAGTGTACTGCGCACCACTTTCCTTGCCTCAGCCAGCACTTAGAGAAACAACCCAGAGCATTCTAACCAATATGTTACCCCCGACACCATGAGCTTTTATTTTACACAACAAGCTTTAATGAAGCACCTTGTTAAATGCCTTCTGGAAATCTAAGTACAGTACAGACTTTAGTGTGAATTCAATCTGGACCTGGGGATTTGTCAGCCTGCAGACCCAGCAATTTACTCAATATCACTTCCTGGTGATTGTAATTTTCCTGAGTTCCTCCTTCCCTTCCATTTCCTCATTTACAGCTAACAGAAGTTTTAAGCACTTCACACATCTCATCCTTGTGCAAATAAATATTGCGCCATTGACAAAAGAGATCACGGAAAAATAAGGTATTATAACTGCATCGAGATGTCAGTCAAGTAAAGTCAACATTTCTCTGCACCTGTGGAAATAGATTGACTCACATAATCCTTTTATGAGAGTCTGGGTTCTCAGCCAGGCTGCGCCAGAAGCGACTGAAAGTGGATCAGCTGCCATGTTCAGCAATTCTAATCTTCTGTAGCACTGGCGCCAGTGGCACTGCCAACCCAATTTTGTGGTTGTTTCCTATTTTCTTTTGTTTGCTTTTATCTTTCTCTCCTTCAGCCCCGTATTTTACTTAATCTGGGATCTACGAGCATGGACATACAGTACTTTTAAGTCTGATGTAATTGCTATTTTTTCTGCGAAATATCAACGAGTGTGTTAGTGAAGCTTCTTGCTTCAAAAGCAGTTGTTTTTCTCAAAGTAGCATTATTCCTATAATTACCAGTTATTTCCCCATAAAATCAATCATGTTGAAGGCACGCAGTGCTCTGTTTAATATATTATTCCTTGCTCAGTGTTTAATTATTATTTGTAATTTTTATAGGGCGGTATTAAAGCTGTTGTGTGGACAGATGTATTCCAAATCTGTATAATGCTGGCTGGCCTCCTTGCTTTGCTGATTCAGGGATTAATTCAAGTCGGAGGATTTGAAAAGGTTTGGAGAACTGCAGAGCGTGGCGGGCGCCTCAATTTTTTTGAGTGAGTAGATTTGACAGGTGGTTATTGTTCTACTTACAATGATTCATTTCTATTTGCCTTCTCTTTCGAGACATTTTAGAGACACCTCACGGGCAACACAACATTAAAGTGTCTTCCAGCATCATAACAGTCAAAAAGGAGTCAGGAATGAAGTTGTGGTAGTCAAAAATCAGAATGAAGATTGTGTTGAGGAGGAAGGGAATATTGTCAAAATAGTAAAAGGTCGGTAGGGAGATGGTCCTTGAGGGCAGGGGTCGGTGCTGCCTGCAATGGCGTCCTCAGAGTTAAACTGAGAGTTAAGCCGAGCAGCGGAGAGAACAGTCACAGCTGGGGGATGGGGGAGAGCAGTGAGATGCAGTAGAGTGGCAGGTTCAGGGTAATAGTTGGATAGCTGAAGATTTCATGGGGGTTTCATGGAAACTGACAAAACAGGGAGCTCAGATAATGGAAGAGTTGATGGTCAGGGTGGGCATGGGATGGCAACGGGTAGAGGCTCAGGTGGGAGAGAAGGAAGTGGAGGGTGATGATTATAGGTGCGAGGGTAAAGGGGGAGATTCAAAGGTGATGGGGAAGGAAGGGTCATATTTGGTGGGTCCTGGGTAATGGGGAAGTTAGTGGTTGACAGGAGAAGAGAAGAGATGGAGCGAAATTCTCCATCCCGCTCCGCCACATTTCTGCCCCGACCCGCCGGCGGGATGCTCCGTTACACCGGCTGGTCAATGGGGTTTCCCATTGTGGGGCAGCCCCACGCCATCGGGAAACCCCTGGGCGCCGGCAAAACGGAGACTCCCGCCGGCGGAGAATGATGCCCATGGTGTAGTGCGTCTGGAATGTGCCACGCACCATTTTGACATTCTCTGCTATTCCATGCTGTTGCTCGGAAACTGCAATCCCTCAAAGTGGGTGGAGGGTATTTCCGGGTGAGTGGAGTTCAAGGTGAACACAATTGGCTGACTGAAGGCAGCCCTGATTTACTACTGGTTCTCGTCCAGTAGATGGTGTAGGTTGGCACAGGGCCAGGAGAAGCAACTAATTGAGTAGCAGGAGGCAGAGAGGCATCAAGGAGAACAGGATGCTGGCGGCCAGAGACCAGTATGACAACAAGCATCGGCCTGACCGTGGTTATATCACAGCCAGAGCAGCTATCTACAGATGAGCAAATGGCAATGCTGGAGGTGCCTTAGGATGTGGTTGCTCACATCTGCCAACTTCCCCATGATGGCCTGCAGTCACAAAGACTTGCAGGCAATACCATGCCGGTGGCGTTAAAGGTCAACACCACCTTAAACTTCAATGCCAGCGGCTCCTTCTAGGGCTCAACTGGGTACCTCTGTGGCATCTCCCAGTCAGTGGCACACAAGTGCATCTGGGAGGTGACTTTGCCCTCTTCAGGAAAGCGTACCAATTTGTCCAATGCCACCTTGATCCCGAAAGCCAGGCTGTAGGTGTTGTGTTATTCCCCCTGGGGTAACACGGACTGCAACTGGATGCAGTTGTACTTGAAAGTAGACTTCAAACTTCAATGTAGTTCAATACACTTTATTGAACTTGTTAAGCAGTGCACACAGTTCGCTGTGGGTTTGACACTCTACTAATCTAAGCTTTCTTACTATAACTAACTAGACCAGACTAGCTCTGAGCCATGTGTAGAAGGTGCTAACTGACATATACACCCTGACTGTCACTACAGTTGTCACCAGTGGAAAGAGGCAGAGTGTTGATGCCTCGTGTGTTTTATAGTGCGAGACCACCTTCTAGTGTTCTGTCTGGTGATTGGTTATGTTCTGTCCTGTGTGTTGATTGGCTGTACTGGGTGTCTGTCACTGCCTGTCTGTATCTCATTATGTGCATGAGTGCATATCATGACAGTAGGTGTGTTTGGATTTGCTGCAATCACAGGTTTCCTGCAAGTGTAAGAAGTTGTTGATTGCACACATGTGGCCTTGAGAGCTCCCTGGCAACAGCCAATCACATTCAGCAGTAGGAAAGGCTTCCTCTCTTTGAATGTGCAATTAAATGTGTGATCCACATGTCTATGCTCAGTGCGCAGGCAGCTCGGCTGACACTTACATTCTGACCCACGTTCAGTTGCCACAAGTTTTTGAAGGATCTCAGCAATTGCAGGATTGGCTGATGATGCCAATTCACCATCCGCAGAGTGCTGCTGAGGAGAGGTAAAATGCCTCCACAAGGTCCCTGATTGAGCAGATGATGTGCCTCTAAAGATGAGATTCAGATGTTGAGACCACTCAGGCTGGTCTCTCCTATACTCACCAGAGTGTCCCAGATTATCGTTGCCAGCTGTCTGCACAACCTCACACAACAAAGGAAGATGTCGTGGCTAACGGAGACATTGATTCTCAGGAAATCTCCTCTGATAATAAAGATGGTAAAGGGAATGGTGCTGACAAGGGGCAGGACTCCCAGAGGAACAAACCGAGGTTATTGCGAGGGCATGATGCAACAGATAGACCCGGGACATACTGATAGTTAACAAAGGCAGAGAAAGCTGCCTCCCTAAGACATTTCCTTTGCTTTTTGATTTGCTGTGTTCTGCTAGCTGGCACGCCCCCGATTCTTTTTGGCAACAGATGTTATACTTTGCTCCAATGTACTTTGATATATGATTGTGGATTAAATTGCATTGCATAACGTACTGCGGGTGGTTTAATCCTTTGTACAGTGCCAAATTGTGCAGCTGAACATGAACTCTGTTGCTAAGTGTGCACATTAGAACCTGCATAACACTCCCTTTCCTCAGACCACAGGTACCTGAAAGTAGAAATTAGATTAATCCCACATTCTCATAAAGTGTGTGCATGACAACTTGGAAATAAGCGATGGAATCTTCCCCTCAGGACTCAGAGTGCTGGCTGCGACAAGAAAACCAGCAGGAAGTTGGATCTTTGTCACGCCAAAAAGTTTTGAGCTTACTTGGAGTCCATTCATAGAGTGCCTGACCTCCACTATGGGTTGCTGAGTAACGACCACTCTTTACCCTTTGATTACAGAGACTCTGACAAGTCTCAGCCCGCGATGGCTTTAGTATTAGTGCAAGACTGTGAATTCTATTTATACAAAGCGAACATTGGTAAAGGCTTATCGGGGGAGCTCGGATTCTGCAAGATCCTCATATTGGTAGGGTAATTAATCATCCCTACCCCGTAAAACACACACGGGTTATAACAAGGTCATTAACAATTGGATGTGCCCACCACAGCTCTCTCCAGAAATGTTTTCTACCATTAAGAACACAGTGTAGAGCTTCACTCTCTCATCTACTGTGTTCCTCACTACTCACATAGTAGGTTTAACTCTCTGTGAGTGTTTCTGACATCTCCTCACATCTCACACCAGGGCCACAGCTGCAGCACTTTGCTGCACAATCTGTGCAAACATCCTTTCCAGAGCTCTCATGGTCAGCTGTAAGTATTGGCTTGCATCTTGCATGCCCTGGCCATACACTCACAAATGATGTCCAGTGCTTAATCATACACATTTTGGATTATTGAGTAATCACTATAATGTGAGGGAACTGAATCTATAGGAATTAAGTATCGGACTTTGGGGCCCAAACTCCACACGCTTAACTGTCTGTGACCATTGAAGCAACTAGCAGCAAGATGGAACCCAGGAAACTTCCAAACTGTGCATGTGAACACAACAAGTACATACACTGGCTGTACACCCATGTGACCTGTGTGCCTTCAAAACTTATTTATTGTTCTTTTCTTAATCAGTATGTGGAGGTGTAACCCCGACATGTGCAGCTGAGTGGGAGGCAGCCTGCTGGTGGTTATACTCTGTGATGGTGATGACTTTGGCAGGGTACCAAATTCCTGTCTAACATCACTGTGCACCGTCACACTTACACTGCCTGATGCCATTATGATGGAGCCACTCACCCTGGCGGAGCGCAGCAGACAGTTCACCCTCTTCCTGAACTACCAGGCAGTTCTTTGGTGAGCCCCACAGGTTCTAACCACTCCCGTGACCTCCGCTCAGGCTACTGTGGCCAGAAGAGAGGACGTCCAGCTTCCATTCCTGAGAAACAGCTCCTCTCGCCTTTCCTGGAAGGCCTGGAGGAGAATCCCTGGAAGGCTTCGATGAACCACCTGGTCTCTGCAGAATGTGAAGTCCCCAGCCTGGCCAGTGAATATCTGGCTGTTCAGCTGCCATTTAGACATTGCACAAAGACCTCTGACTGCATGAAACAAAATGGGAGGCATGGCAGCTTACTGCCTGCCCCTCACACCACAAAAATTCACCGAACAGATGCACGCATAATGAGCTGCCCAGCGCAAGATTGCATATGTTCTCCCGGAGGAAATCACACTGATCTTCAATTCCAGAATGAAAGATTCCGGCTCGTGTTATCATTTATAATACCGTGAAAAAATTCAATCCCCAAACTGAAAATTAGACTCCTAAAGCATGAATCATGAAATTAGATATTCATAACAAGTGGTTACACACTCACAAACGATGGCACAACAAGTAGACAAGTTCACAGGGAGGCGGTGGCATAGTGGTATTGTCGCTGGACCAATAATCCAGAGACCCAGGATAATGATCTGGGGACCTGGGTTCAAATCCCCACCAGGGCAGGCGGTGGAATTTAAACTCAATAAAATATCTGGAATTAAAAGTCTAATAACGACCATGAAACCATTGTCGATTGTCGTAAAAACCCATCTGGTTCACTAATGTCCTTTCGGGAAGGAAATCTGCCGTCCTTACCCGGTCTGGCCTACACGTGACTCCAGACCCACAGCAACGTTGTTGACTCTTCACTGCCCCCTGGAATGGCCGAGTGAGACACGTAATTGTATTCAACCAATACCAAAACACTGCAGTGGTTCAAGAAGGCAACCACCACCTTCTGAAGGGCAACTAGGGATGGGCAATAAATGCTGGTCTAACCAGCGACGGCCACATCCTGTAAATGAGTAGACGACATGCAAAGTGGTGCGCATCAGCTATTCACTTCCCACTGATGATTATCTGTTGATATTAATATCTATGCAAACTAGGTAAAAGTTTCAGAATTTTTTTTTTCTTTCAGTTTTGATCCTGACCCCAGGAGAAAACATACATTTTGGACCACAGTGTTAGGAGGTACATTTGTATGGATTGCAATATACAGTTGTAACCAAGCACAGGTACAAAGATACTTGTCTTGCAAGAGTGAAAAAGAGGCAAAAAAGTAAGTGAAACTGATAATTAAAGGAAAAGTTTGTGTTCAAAACCAGCAACCAACACTTGATATTCTCCATCCAACCTCGTGCCATGTCTGATGTATTTTAAGAGATTTCAAAATGGTACGATAGCTGCCAAATACAAACATGTATCTACGTGGAAATGAGTTAATAAAGGGATCAAGGTGACAGCAATCCTAATCTCAGAGAAACATAGAAAATAGGATCGGGAAGAGAAGATTTGGCCCTTCTAGCCTGCTCTGCCGTTTGATCATGGTTAATCATTCAACTAAACAGCTTACTCCTGCCTTCCCCCATATCCTTGGATCTTCTTGGCCCAATTGCTGTTTCTAACTGCCTCTTGACCTCAACTACTTCCTGTAGTAACAAATTCCACAGGCACACCACTCTCTGGGAGAAGAAATTTCTCCTCATCGCTGTCCTAAATGGGGCAGCACGGTGGCGCAGTGGTTAGCACTGCTGCCTCACAGCACCAAGGTCCCAGTTCGATCCTGGCTCTGGGTCACTGTCCGTGTGGAGTTTGCACATTCTCCCCGTGTTTGCGTGGGTTTCACCCCCACAACCCAAAGATGTGCAGGCTAGGTGGATTGGCCACGCTAAATTGCCCCTTAATTGGAAAAAACGAATTGGGTACTCTAAATTTATTTTTAAAAATTTTAAATTAAAAAATCTCTGTCCTAAATGGTCTACCCTGTATCCTCAGACTGTGACCCCTGGTTCTGGACACCCATCTTCGCGAACATCCTTCTTGCATCTACCCTGTCTAGTCCTGTTAGAGTTTTATAGATTTCTCTAACATCTCCGCTCATTCTTCTGAACTCCAGCGAATACAATCCTGTCCGATTCAATCTCTCCTCATACATCAGTCCCGCCATCCCAGGAATCAGCCTGGTAAACCTTCACTGCACTCCCTCTTTAGCAAGAACATCCTTCCTCAGATAGGGAGGCCAAAAATGCACACAATATTCCAGGTGTGGCCTCACCAAGGCCCTATATAATTGCAGCAAGATATCCCTGCTCCTGTACTCAAATTCTCTCGCTATGAAGGCCAGCATACTATTTTCCTTCTTTCCGCCGGCTGTACCTGCATGCTTACCTTCAGTGACTGGTGTTCTAGGACACCCAGGCCTCATTGCACATTTGCCGCTCTTAATCTATGACCATGGTGTTGCTAACTTTGGTCTGCTCTTAATTCGTTGCCCGTTGTATCTTTACTGAATTTTCTGTTTCTATAACCTTTGCTCTAGAGTTGCCAGGTATCTTTATGATACCGCCACGAGCTTCAAGTTCAAATACTGATCAATAACTCAACACACCAATTAGTAAGATTCAAATCAAAACACATTTATTATACACAGTCAATCACTACTCATGCATAAAACTCTACTTTCTGGGCTATCTCTATCACAGCCTATACGTAGCTTCGGAACTGGCCCACTAGGTCAGGGGAACAAATGGCCTTTTGTTCGATCCTGAGTCTGCAGGATTCAAAAGCTGGTATGGACTGGTCGCTAGGAGCGCCTGTCTCGTAGCGAGCGTTGACTGGAGACTTACTTGGTTGATGCGGCAATGAGGCAGGTCACTGTCAAGGGTTTGTTCGAGCTGCTGAGTGACCCTGCCAAGAAGACCGATTTGAACTTGGGGACTCTACTTTATAGTCCCCAGGGGCTTTGCGCCGTTCGGGGCGGACCCCGTACCTGGTTCCAGGTGATTGGACTACGTTCCGATCACTTGGATCGATTTCTCCAATACTGGAGTTGTTCCCTGATTCCTGGGTGGTCCCTGAGTGTCCGTTGGCTTGGCCTTATTCACCTTACATTTCAATTGTACCCGGGGATCACTCATTAGTATGCAGATGGCTGTGAGTTTCAGTGCTGTCTGGGCTTTTGCAAGTTCTAATACACAGGAAACTTTGCACTTGCTAGTTTTTGCCTGTGTTGGCTGAATTTCCCTGTAGTCTTTGCGGACCTCCATTTTAAGTCGGGAAGTGGCCAACCCAGGTGGCTAAAATAGTTAGCACTGCTGTTTCACAGCTCCGAGGACCTGGGTTCCATCACGGCTCCAGGTCACTGTCCGTGTGGCATTTGCACATTCTCATCGTGTCTGCATGGGTCTCCCCCCACAACCCAGAGAGATCTACAGATAGGTGTATTGGCCATGCTGGCATAAGACGCCAGGCCTGACAGGATATACCCAAGGTTACTATGGGAAGCGAGGGAGGAGATTGCTGCGCCATTGGCAATGATCTTTGCATCCTCACTCTCCACTGGAGTAGTACCGGATGATTGGAGGGAGACGAATGTTGTTCCCCTGTTCAAGAAAGGGAATAGGGAAATCCCTGGGAATTGCAGACCCATCAGTCTTATGTCTGTGGTAAGCAAAATATTGGAAAGGATTCTGAGAGATAGGTTTTATGATTATTTAGAAAAACATAGTTTGATTAAAGACAGTCAGCATGGCTTTGTGAGGGGCAGGTCATGCCTCAGAAGCCTCATTGAATTCTTTGATGATGTGATGAGACACATTGATGAAGGTCGGGCATTGGATGTGGTGCATATGGATTTCAGTAAGGCATTTGATAAAGTTCTCCATGGTAGGCTCATTCAGAAAGTTCGTGAGCATGGGATACAGGGATATTTGGCTGTCTGGATACAGAATTTGCTGGCTGAAAGAAGACAGCGAGTGGTAGTGGATGGCAAGTGTTCCACCTGGAGGTCGGTGACCAGTGGTGTCCCGCAGGGATCTGTTCTGGGACCTCTGCTCTTTGTGGTTTTTACAAATGGTTTGGATGAGGAAGTGAAAGGGTGTGTTAGTAAGCTTGCTGATGACACGAAGGTTGGTGGAGTTGTAGATAGTGTCGAGGGCTGTTGCAGGTTACAACAGGACATTGACAGGATGCAGAGCTGGATTAAGAAGTGGGAGTTCAACCTAGATAAATGTGAAGTGATTCATTTTGGAAGGTTGAATTTGAATGCTGAATACAGGGTTAAAGGCAGGATTCTTGGAAGTGTGGAGGAACAGAGGGATCTTGGGGTCCACGTACATAGATCCCTCAAAGTTGCTACTCAGGTTGATAGGGTTGTTAAGAAGGCGTATAGTGTGTTGGCTTTCATTAACAGGGGGATTGAGTTTAAGAGCCGCGAGGTTTTGCTGCAGCTTTATAAACTCTAGTTAGACCACACTTGGAATATTGTGTCCAGTTCTGGTCGCCTCATTATAGGAAGGATGTGGATGCTTTGGAGGGGGTACAGAGGAGATTTACCAGGATGCTGCCTGGACTGGAGGGCATGCCTTACGAAGAATGATTGAGGTAGCTAGGGCTTTTCTCACTGGAGCGAAGAAGGAAGGGAGGTGACTTCTTAGAGGTGTACAAGGTGATGAGAGGCATGGATAGAGTGGATAGCCAGAGACTTTTCCCCAGGGCGGAAATGGCTGTCATGTGGGGACATAATTTTAAGGCGATTGGAGGAAGGTATAGGGGAGATGTGTCATGGGCCAGGGTTTAGAGAACCCCAAAGTGCATCATGGAGTTCACCTGATCCGCAACTTTTACTAGACTGTGGTATGGGGCGCACACGGCTCACTCTACAGGTGTGGTACAGCAGAAATTGAAAAGTATTTTTTAAAGCAAAACAATGTTTATTCTATGAACTCAAGTTCACCTTTTTAAAACATAGTGAACATCTTAGCAACCATTAATTCATATACAACCCTCAAAGAATACAACACTAAGTAATCCTTATTAACTTCCAATACAACATCCATAAGACAAAATAAACACCTTTTAACAGAAGCACATTACATTCACAACTGAGAATATTTATAATTCTGAATTCACCAAATGAGCAAGGGATAGTCTTTTCATGGCAGAGAGAACAGCAGTACACCTGCTCTGTCTGGCTTCAGCTCCAACACTGAAAACAAAACTAAAACACATCCTGCAGCAAACAGCCTAAAACGAAAGTAAAAAGCTGACAGACAGTCCAGTTCCACCCACTCTCTGACATCACTGCAATGATAAACACCCATTTCTTAAAGGTACTCTCACTACAGGTATTTATGTACACACTCATTTATAAACACTCATTTCTTAAAGGTACTCTCACATGACAGATGTCAGAGCTAGGTTCTTTACACAGAGAGTGGTGGGTGCGTGAAATGCACTGTCAGCGGAGGTGGTGGAGTCAGAGTCATTGGGGACTTTTAAGCGACTCTTGGGCAGGCACATGGACAGCAGTAAATTGAAGAGGTGTAGGTTAGGTTGATCTTAGATTAGGATAAATGAAGGGCCTATACAGTGCTCTACTGTTCTATGTTTCTATGTTCTATGTTCTATTTAACAGGGCAATATTCCTGAACTGGGTTGCTATGCTTGGACTGTCTGTAGCGGCTTGCATGTGTGGCTTGATCATGTATGCTATTTATGAAACCTGCGATCCAGTTCAAGCAAAAAGAATTAACAATTCTAACCAGGCAAGTAGATGCATGTTTTTAGAGCACAACTTGGAGGAGCTTGATAGCATCGTAGAGAGAGGAATTTCCCAACGGTCAATGGAAATAATTGCAAGACAAGATTTCATGTTTTAAGTCGGCATGGTATGGGCAGCACGGTAGCACAGTGGTTAGCACTGTTGCTTCACAGTGCCAGGGACCCGAGTTTGATTCCCGACTTGGGTCACTGTCTGTGTGGAGTCTGCACGTTCTCCCGTGTCTGCGTAGGTTTCTTCCGGGTGCTCCGGTTTCCTCCCGCAGTCCAAAGATGCGCAGGTGGATTGGGCCATGCTAAATTGCCCCGTAGTGTCCAAAGGGTTACTGAGTTACGGGGATAGGGTGGAGGTGTGGGCTTAAGTAGGGTGTTCTTTCAAGGACCGGGATAGACATTTTGGACCGAATAGCTTCCTTCTCCACTGTTGGTTCTATTACTGCAACAAACAAACTTAGCAGAGAACAAAAACAAAGATGGTCTGAGATGAGTTTGACGGCTGAGTGCGTGTCCAATACAACAATGTGATAAGTGGTGAACATATTGCTTCTCACTGCAGAGTCTGCCTATCTTTGATTTCAATCTTAAATGATTTTACATAAAAACCAACATTCTTGTTTGTCAGGGAAAATAGATGGGATTGCAGAATGCGATTCTTCCAAAATACCCATAAAATCCCATGAAATCAAAACTAAAATTTGATTTACCCAATGTAGTTGAGTGGTAGTCCTGCAGGTTTCTAGATTAGGTGAAAGATGGTCTGAGATGAATTTGACAGCTAGGGTGTCCTTGAGTGATAGAGCATCAATGTAAGAGCCACACCATATGAGGTTTTTAGCCAAACATCTCTCCCTTAAGCATTGGCAGGTGGATCTGAATGGCTATGTCAAGGCAAACTAGAATTCAAGCCCTGACCAAAGTGTATTAGGTCCCACAACACCCACCAGTAAAGCCAGCCATGCTCAGTAAGCACCTTCACATTATTTACAGATTTCCTGGAAAGTCTCCTTGGACCCCCCAGGGATCCGTGGACCCCTCTTTGAGAACCACTACAGTCAAATGGAGTTTTATTTTGTTCTTCTATTCCAACTGTCTTGCATTCAAAGAGTTTATCCATTCTCAACCCAATTTCTAGTGTGCATGGATCAATAGTTTACAACCATAATGATTTAATACTCATTAGAAGTATAAAGTCAAAAAGTTACTGGAATGGCTTGTGTAAGAAATGTAAAATGTCACGTTGATGCACTAAAGGGGAGGTGGTGGTGCAGCAGTATTATCACTGGATTAGTAATCCAGAGACCCAGGGTATTGCTCTGGGGACCCAGGCTCGAAGCCCACCAAGGCAGATGGTGAAATTTGAATTCAATGGAATGAACAGTCCAATGATGACCATGAAACAATTATCGATTGTTGTAAAAGTCCATCACTAATATCCTTTAGGAAGGGAATCAGCCGTACTTACCTGGTCTATGACACCAATGTGAAATAGCCTAGCAAGCCACTCAGTTGCAGGGCTATAAATATTGGCCAGCCAGTGATGCCGACACCAGTGAATAAAATAAAGGATGCTTGTTGGTAATGCTGGAAGTACCAGATGCCCAAGCTATGTCCAGACATCCCTCATGTTAATAAACACACGTAAAAGGATACACATTATTTTGTGATATAATTCTAGTTATCTAAACAAGTTCCAGAATAGTTTTAATGATTATAGAATCATAGAATCCCTACAGTTCAGAAGTTGGCCCTTCAGCCCATTGAGTCTGCACCAGCCCTCTAAAAGAGCTCCCCACTAAGTCCCACTCCCCGGCAACCCTATAACCCCACCACGATAGCACAGTGGGTAGCACTGTTGCTTCACAGCTCCAGGGTCCCAGGTTCGATTCCCGGCTTGGGTCACTGTCTGTGCGGAGTTTGCATGTTCTCCCCGTGTCTGCGTGGGTTTCTTCCGGGTGCTCCGGTTTCCTCCCACAAGTCCCTAAAGACGTGCTGTTAAGTAATTTGGACATTCTGAATTCTCCCTCTGTGTACCCGAACAGGCGCCGGAGTGTGGTGACTAGGGGCTTTTCACAGTAACTTCATCGTAGTGTCAATGTAAGCCTACTTGTGACACTAATAAAGATTATTATTATTGTTAACCTCTTGCACTCTTCTGCGTTTTCACAGCTTTACCTGAGCACCATTTATTTGAGGTTAAGATTGCTGATTTGAAAAAGATTTAAGATTCAGTCAGATCAGAAGTTTAATTGATTAAGTATTGAAAAAATGTAAATAAGAAGATTATGTGGAAAGCTGAAGAAAGGTTAGCTTAAATATCCCTTAAAGTGATCATGTTTGGTGTGTTTATTTTTGTTGATCAAATTTATCAACACTGACAAATACTTAACTTAGTCCTGTAGATGTCAAGAATGATTTCCTTACCTATTCTTTTGATTTTATTGTTTTTTTTTGAAGATGACCCCATTACTAGTTTTGGATATCTTGGCTCACATACCTGGGGTTCCAGGACTTTTTATCGCGAGTGCATTTAGTGGCACTCTGAGGTATGTAATATATTGCTCGAGATATTAGGATTCACAGCATGTTAGATAGAACAATATTCAATAAAAAACAATTTATTTCCTGAACAGCTCAGGAAAATCCACATTCACTTTGCTCGTTTATATTCTGTTGCACAAATTAATTGTTGAAAACGTGAAACGGACGCAATAAAATTCTACTGTTAAAATTCTTGCAAATCGTGCCTGAAGCAAATCTCGCAGAGAGGAAAAGCCAGACAGGCATATTTATTTACAAAGTAGATAAAGAAAAGGTAACTGAATTTTAAAAACTGTCTGGGCCCCCCAACAAATCACACTAGCCAATACTAACATGAGTATTTACATTATACATTCGTAGTGTATCTGATGTAATAACTGGTGCTTTATTTTTCTTACCCACAGCACAATCTCTTCAGGCATCAATGCTATTGCTGCAGTGTCTGTGGAAGATATTATTAAACCAAATTGGAAATCATGGGAGCATTTCTCTGAAAGCAAGAAGACATTGTTCACAAAACTTCTAGGTAATCTTTCAACTTCTGAAACTAGGTAATCTTGTATCCTTCTGAGGACTAGCTTGGAAGAAAGCTGTTGCATTTTTTCTAACAATTCTTTAATTCCAGATAAAAATCTACTATTTGTGCAGTACTTATGTAAAGTAAGTCAGGGTTGGGTTGAGAATACCACCATCCAGATTTGGAGTGTTGGATTGCATGGTCCAAAGGTTCTTGCCTGATGAGCTCCAGCTCCCTTATGTCCCAATACTTTGTGCCAGCCCAAATTAACTTTGTTTGGCAGGTTCCTCACTGTGTGAGCCACTGCGAGGTCAATTGCCTCAATCATTTCTGACTGTACCAAGGTGGGCTGTCAGCATGGTACAGTCAGAAAAACTTTTAAAGATACAATTGAGTAATTATTCTATAATTGTTCTTCTAGATTTAAATAAAGTAGAATGCACTGGAACTTCTCACTAGAATAGGCAGCATCTGTGAAGAGAGCAACAGAGATAATTGGTTGGGTTTTCACTCCCAAGGTGGGTTGTACAAGTTGGGAAATTTCCCAGCTCACCACACCCACCTTGGGAGAAAGTGCCCCATCACACCCAATTTCTACCTGGTGGGAGTGAGCAGGTGCAGGATAGAGCCAACACATGCATACTGCCACTCCTAAGCCTCGTATGGTGCCCATGCCAACCTCGGGTCGCTCCACATTCCTTTGCCCTTACTCCCTCCATTCCAACTCATACAGTATCCACCATGGGCAGATCTCAGGAGCCACATTGAGATTAAATAAAATAGAGGTCTAAGAATCCATTACAGGCTTTACTGTAGTAAAAAGAAACCCCATTCATAAAAATCCATTCAAAATCTTTAAATCCCCTCAAGTAGTTAATCCTTTATTTAAAAATGAATATTGTTCATAATCCCACATCAAAGACAGCTAATCCTTGAATTTATCCAGTGAGCCTCGGCAATCAGGATTACTCCAGTTTTGAGTTATGTACTGTTCCACCTGTGTTGAATTCAGGAATAAATTGATGAGAAGAAAGGAAAGTATCCTAAATATCCACAAGCAGTGTTTTCCAGCTAATTTTCTTTTTCTTCTATTTAGCTATGACCTTTGGAATTTGGACAATGCTTCTTGGAGGGTTAACCTCTCTCTTGGATGAAAATTTAATGCAGGTAATCACATAATTAAGTTCAATTATGCAATGGATGTAGTTTAATTTATTAAATTATACTCAACGACAACAATATTATTCCTGTTGATGCAACACGGTTTTATTTTATCTATCTCCTCAGCTAATGCGAAGTGTTGATGGGTTATTTCTAGGACCCATACTGGGTGTATTCACTTTAGCAGCTTTGTTTCCGAAGAGCAATGGCAAGGTAGGCCCTTCAAAGTCTTGCATTTCAGTACATCAAATTTCTGTTTGCAAATAAAACTACTTGTTTACCATTATACCCATGATCATCTCGAAATAATAATTCAAGGCATAATTGATACTCACTTTGGAAAATGTAGGTCAATTCAGGAAAGCCAGCATGGATTCGCGTAGGGAAAATCCTGTGTAACTAACTTGCTGGTGATTTTTTCAAAACGTGGTAACAGAAATGTTGTGTTCATGAACTACCAAAAGGAATTTGATACAATACCACACAACAGATTTGTGAGCAAAGTTTTAGCTCATGGAATAAAAGGGAGGCAATGTCATAGTGGTGTTGTCACTGGACCAGTAATCCAGAGACCCAGGGTAATGCTCTGGGAACCCAGTTTGAATCCCAGCACGGCTGAATTAAAAGTCTAATCATGACCATGAACCCATTGTCGATTGTTGTAAACACCTGCCTGGTTCACTAATGTCTTTCCTTTCAGGAAGAAATCTGTCGTCTTAACCTGGCCTGGCCTATATTTGAATCCATACCCTCAGCTATGTGGTTGGCTCTTAAATGCCCTCTGAAATAGCCTGACAAGCCACTCAGTTCAAGGCCAATTAGGGGTGGGCAATAAATGCTGGCCCAGCCAACGACATCCACATCCCATGAATTAATTTTTTTTAAAGCCACCTGGATACAAAGTTGGTTAAGTGACAAAAAAAAAGAGAATAGTAATTAATGGATATTTTTCAGACTGGAGGATCAGTGTTGGGAACTTTGTTCTCTCTGATATATATTAATGATTCTTGACCATGGTGTACAGGGCACAGTTTCAACATTTTGATGATACAAAACTTGGAAACATTGTAAACTGTGAGAAGGATAGACATGATGGTGGACTGGTCAGACACGGATTAAACTCACTGCTGAGAATTGTGAAGTGATTCATTTTGGTCGGAAGAACATGGAGATCAATATAAAAAGGATAGAATTGTAAAGGGGGTGCAGGAAAAGTGGGACCTGGGTTTATATATATGCATAATCATTGAAGGGACAGAACCGTTTGAAAGAGTTGTTGATAAAGCGTGCAGCATCTTAGGTATTATTATTCAAAACATAAAATGCTGGAGAATTAGCAGGTCTGTCAACATCAGTGGGGAGAGAAACAGATGTTTCAAAATGTTGTGGGGTGGGGGGGATTTTCCACTCTTGTTTATGAGGAGTGGTAATAGCGGAGAGGGCAGAGAATAGTACGGAGTCCCAAAGCGGCTTTTACACTGGCAGGATTTTACTGATCGATCGGCCCAGCCCCCCTGCCAATGAAGTAACAGAAATCCTAGCTTTAAAAGTTGGGATCACCATTTGTATCAATTTAAATACCATTATCAGGCCTTTACGCTTGATAGTGCCCCCCCCCCCCCACCCCCCAACGTTAAAATCAGTCACATCGCCGTTTCCGGACAGGTCTCCCACGATATGCACCTGGCAAGCAGGACTGTCGGCGGCGCACAGGTTAGTACCCCCCCCCACAGAGGGAACAGGGCCATTCCTGGACCATACCTGGCACTGCTTGGGCACTGCCCCCAACACAGCCCCCTAGCACTGCCCCCGGCACCGCCCACTGGCACTCCCAGAGGTTTGGTAGAGTTATTCAAAATCATGGGGGGTCTGGAGAAACTGTTCCCACTCATGAAAGAGATCGAGGACCAGCAGGCACAGATTTAAGTTAATTGGCAAGAGAAACAATCGAGATGTGAGGAGAAACATTTCATACAGCAATCAAGATTGTTTAGCAAGTGCTGCCCAGTCCCACAACATGATTGGTGGTGGGGGTAGAGAGAGCGGAGTGAAAGTTTATGTGAGGGGTGGGCTTGGGCCTTCAGATCTCAGGATGGAGGGAAAGGTGTCCAAAAATGAAGCTGAGCACTGGGCCCCATGAATTGTAAATCCACCTCTGGGCTGGGCATGTTTCCACTGGAGTTTAGAAGACTGAGGAGTATATTGATTGAAGTATAGAAGATCGTTAATAGCTTTGACAAGGTGGGTATGAATAGAATCTTTCCTCTTTTGGGTGAGTCCAGAACTAAGGGGTATTTTTTTAAAATTAGGGTCTCCATTATAGGACAGGCAGCACATGGCACAGTGGTTAGCACTGCTGCCTCACAGCACCAGGGACCCGGTTTCAATTCCGACCTTGGGTGACTGTCTGTGTGGAGTTTACACGTTCTCCACTTATCTGTGTGGGTTTTCTCTGGGTGCTCCGGTTTCCTCCCACAATCCAAAGATGTGCAGGTTAGGTGGATTGGCCCTGATACATATGGGGGATTAGCTGACTAGGGCAGGGAGTGGGTCTAGATAGAGTGCTATTTTGAAGTGTTGGATGGCCTACTTTCGCTCCCGTTTCATATGTTCATGGTGTTACCAATGGATAGCTGGAAGATTCCACATACCACACATCATCTGCTGTATATCTAAAGTTAAAATCACCATTGAGATGCCATGTCCCTTCTATTTGGCAAGATTTAACTAATTCACATGGCCCTGACAAACAGACGGGCAAGTTAAAGATAGAGGTACATTCTGCATTCAGATGCTAAAAGTAGTCATTTTCACACCAAGTAACTAAATACAATAATATAGTAAGGGTATTAATTCTGTTGATGGCATGAGGCTCTGTAGGCAGGTAAAGAGACTGATTTGGCTGTTTTTAATTGGAGAGTTCAGAGGTTCATAAGAGAGAGGAGCAGAATTTGGCCATTCAGCCCATCGAGTCTGCTCCACCATTCTATCATGGCTGATATGTTCCTCATCTGCTCCCTACATTGTTACAGGCCAAGAGCTGGATTGCGAAATCAGCCAGAGCATCTCCTCCCGAGGACACATGACGTAGGCGCGGGAGTTGGCAATTTAGCTTCCCGAGCCTAAACACCCTCAATGTGATCATGACTGATCCCATCCTGGCCTCAACTCCACCGTCCTGCCCGTTCTCCATAACCCTTCAACCCATTCCCAATCAAAAATCTGTCTAACTCCTCTTTAAATTTACTCACTGTCCCAGCATCCACCACACTCGGGGTAGTGAATTCCACTGATTCACAACCCTTTGGGAGAAGTAGTTTCTCCTCAAATCTGATGGGGTGAGCATGTTGGGGTGTGCATCACCAGAGGCCAGTCATTCTCATGGTCATTTGCTATTTGATTATACGTTGAAAGAATAAACAGTTTGTTTGTGACAACCATTAATAAACAAGTGTGACACTGGAGCAGCTCTGGCGGAAATTTGGATTGGATTGGATTTGTTTATTGTCCCGTGTACCGAGGTACAGTGAAAAGTATTTTTCTGCGAGCAGCTCAACAGATCATTAAGTACATGGGAAGAAAAGGGAATAAAAGAAAATACATAATAGGGCAACACAAGGTACACAATGTAACTACATAAGCACCAGCATCGGGTGAAGCATACAGGGTGTAGTGTTAATGAGGTCAGTCCATAAGAGGGTCGTTTAGTAATCTGGTAACAGCGGGGAAGAAGCTGTTTCTGAGTCTGTTTGTGCGTGTTCTCAGACTTCTGTATCTCCTGCCCGATGGAAGAAGTTGGAAGAGTGAGTAAGCCGGGTGGGAGGGGTCTTTGATTATACTGCCCGCTTTCCCCAGGCAGCGGGAGGTGTAGATGGAGTCAATGGATGGGAGGTTTGTGTGATGGACTGGGCGGTGTTCACGACTCTCTGAAGTTTCTTGCGGTCCTGGGCCGAGCAGTTGCCATACCAGGCTGTGATGCAGCCAGATAGGATGCTTTCTATGGTGCATCTGTAAAAGTTGGTAAGGGTTAATGTGGACATGCTAAATTTCCTTAGTTTCCTGAGGAAGTATAGGCGCTGTTATGCTTTCTTGGTGCTAGCGTCGACATGGGTGGACCAGGACAGATTTTTTTAGATGTGCACCCCTAGGAATTTGAAACTGCTAACCATCTCCACCTCGGCCCCGTTGATGCTGACAGAGGTGTGTACAGTACTTTGCTTCTTGAAGTCAATGACCAGCTCTTTAGTTTTGCTGGCATTGAGGGAGAGATTGTTGTCGCTGCACCACTCCACTAGGTTCTCTATCTCCCAATCATCCAACATAAGTGTGACAATTCAAACTAATAATGTGTAGGCCGCCGTTCTGGCTGACAATGGTAATCACTGTACCTTGAAATAAAGGTAAAAAGGTCGAAGGATGCTTAATTTACAATGATTTGAGGTTTAAGGGAATGAAATTATGAAGAAATGCTCTTGCAGGTAAACGTATTTTCATTTGAGGAAAGAAAAGAAAAGACAAACAGGTCTTTAAAACAACAAAAGGCAAAAAAAAAAGAATGTTTTTGGATTTAACTCGAACCTTTCACATCCTCAGACCATTCCAAAGTCTTTGATTAGCAAATAATTACATTGAAATGCAGCCACTTGTTATGTGAGGAAATAACAGGTATGGTTGAAATTAGCAAATTATTGAACTTGGGCAACAAGTACAGTTAAAAATTCACAAGCTCCAAGGAAGGTTAGAGATTGGAAAAATATTTCCTCCACAGGATGGTGCTAAGTGGAATGGATTCTTATGAAATGAAAATTGCTTATTGTCACAAGTAGGCTTCAATGAAGTTACTGTGAAAAGCCCCTAGTCGCCACATTCCGGCGCCTGTTCGGGGAGGCTGGTACGGGAATTGAACTGCGCTGCTGGCCTGCCTTCAAAGCTAGCGATTTAGCCCAGTGAGCTAAACCAGCCCCTATTCTTAAATAAAGTAGGTGGAATGTCAAGGACATTCTTAGAAGAAATTGGAGTAATAGCTATTGAGCAAGCATGAAACTATTAATTACACCACTTGGGCGGGAGTCTCCGATCCCCCCGCCAGGTTGGAGAATCACCGGGGGGCAGCGTGAATCCCGCCCCCGCCGGCCTCTGAATTCTCCCACCCCCAAAAGTTGCCGAGGCGTGAATCGCGCCGCCCGCCTCGGAGAATGGCGGGGACCGGCGCGACTCAACGGGTCCCGGGGCCGCCCAAATTCTCCGGCCCACAATGGGCCGAGTTCCCGCCTGTTTTTGCCGGGTCCCGCCGGCGTGAATCCGGGGTCCTCAGGGGGGCACGGGGCGATCTGTCCCCGGGGGATCCCCCCACGGTGGCCTGGCCCGCAGTCGGGGCCCACCGATCCGCGGGTGGGCCTGTGCCGTGGGGGCACTCTATTCCTACGCGCCGGCCGTGTAAGCCTCCAGAATGGCCGGCGTGAAGGTGAACCCCCCTGCGCATGCGCGGGGATGACATCAGCCAACGCTGACGCTGCCGCGCATGCGCATACCCGCGCCGGCCGGCGGAGTCCCTTCGGCCCCGGCTGGCGCGGCGCCAAAGGCCTCCCACGCCGGCCGGCGGGGCGCAAACCACTCCGCCGCCGGCCTAGCCCCTGAAGGTACGGAGGATTCCGCACCTTTGGGGGGCCCGACGCCGGAGTGGTACCCGCCACTCCACTGCAACATTTCTGCCCGCCCCGCCGATTCCTGGAGAATCCCGCCCACTTTCTTCCAGGTTTCACAACACCCTTTGTCAGGGTTGCAAAGGGCCTGTGCTGCTACTTTATCCAAACTTCATTGGTCCCTTTGAGTTTATCAATGTGGGATGTCGCATTCCCAACTTGAAGAATCAAATGCAGTATTAACAGCGTCTTTAAAGGTTGGTGCACAGCACATTTCTGCATCCGTCGAGTCGCTGGAGGAACTCTTAAAGACATGCGATAGAATTGAGGGTCGCTTCTCGGCTTTTTGGCTAAAATCAAGTGTAGGATCAAGCCCAGGATCAGCTGCAATGCCTGTTCTTGTCTCCTGTGGGGACCATGAAGTGGATTCAATTTGTATTTGAATTGTTTTTTGGGAGTAAACAAGGAGATTGATTAGGGCTTGCCTTGTGCACTCTGCACATTGGCTTTGTAACTATGAGAAAGGATACAAATTTTAAAAATAAATAAATAAAATAAAACCATGTTAAATCAACATGGATAATAATATGACTGTTGCATATAATTTTATAAATTCACTTGCATCCATTGTATATTTCAACTTAATCATTTTGGGGCCTTCTGTTTCTTGATTTACAGTGCATTTCAGTTGTTCTATTGTTTGTTTTGGATTACGTTTCGCCCATTTGCTCAGGGGCAGTACGGTAGCACAAGTGGATAGCACTGTGGCTTCACAGCGCCAGGGTCCCAGGTTCGATTCCCCGCTGGGTCACTGTCTGTGAGGAGTCTGCATGTTCTCCCCGTGTCTGCGTGGGTTTCCTCCGGGTGCTCCGGTTTCCTCCCACAGTCCAAAGATGTGCAGGTTAGGTGGATTGGCCGTGCTAAATTGCCTTTCGTGTCCAAAACGGTTAGGAGGGGTTATTGGGTTGCGGGGATAGGGTGGAAATGAGGGCTTAAGTGGGTTGGTGCAGACTCGATGGGCCGAATGGCCTCCTGCACTGTATGTTCTACTGCTCTCCAAATTTTCAAACACTGTTCTACCAAGTGCTCCTTTTGCAAGCAATCATGACGACTTGGTGAAGGCTCGAAATGCCGACTGGACTCCTCCTACTTCTATTTTCGATGTATGTTTCTATGTAACTGCAAACTGTTTCTTGAGATCAGCGATAGCTGAGCCAATGGCCTGGTGCATTCAAGGAAACTGAAGCATGAAAATGGGTTCAGGGATGTCTCCAATAGCACCACCCACAAATATAAGTTGTCTTGTCGCCAGAGAGAGAGGTATTTATTGTAATAATAAAACCGAGCGCACTGCAGCCTAACCAAAAGGGACCACGACATGCTACCACCAAAAATGTAAGTTTTAACATTACTTACTTGGATGTAGATCAAGCTGCATTTAGGACAGCTCAATTTTGCACCTTAGACCTGATCAGAAATTAGAACACAAAATGCCTAATACCAGCTTCGGGAGTGGCTCCAGATGCCTTGGCCAACATGTTTGTGGCATTGTGGCACACATCCAGCTTCCTATGACAACACACATACTGCCTGCTGTACAGGTGACTTAGACAACTGTTTACTGGCTGTTAACAGGAGGGGCGTCACTGAATTTCGAGACCATCTGATTCAGAGAATCACAGCTTATCATACAAATGAGTAATGCTGGATATGAATTTCAGTGCTGGTGTGACGTCGGGTATGGAGGCCGTTTGTCCCAAGGTCTGGCAGACGGATCATATCAAACAACATGTCCCTTTGGCTATTCACTAGAGTCAAAGCATTGACTGTACCTTACCAGCCCGTGCTTGCAAAACTCAAAGCACAGGGCAGAATTCTCGGTGTTGTTGTCTAAGCACAGGGGTGGCCCCATTCCCACTAACTGGAACGGCAGGACCTCTGGACAATTTTGCATGGAGCCTAATTAATTATGCATGAGCGAGTATCTCTCCAAATCATTTGGCGGGTTCAAAGGTCCCATCATCATATTTAAACGCCAGTGCAACAAACTCACATCACTCTCTGCAGCCCACCAGTCATCAGGAGACTGCTCAAACTGGCAGCCAACCAGAAGCAAAAGGTCACCACCCTCAAGAGAAGGCAGCACCCTGTATCAACCACCAGGCCCTCGGTGCTTTGATCCATAGATTCCAGGCACAGAGGCATATCCTCTATCCCAGGGATGTCAGGGGGCGCTCATACAGGCTGAGTGAGCCCACATCGGGATGAGGGAAGGCAGAGATCATCACCCTCACTGAATTCAAGGAGGCTGCAGCCGACCTTGCTGGGGAGGTCAGGGATCGCTCCTGGTCGGAAGGGGAAACCTCTCCCAACACCATTATATGGATCACAGCTCCATCACTTCATTAAATACTGACAATCATAGTGAGTCAGATATGTTCTGATATTAGTAAAGGTAAAGTCACCATAGTCCCAGATGACTATAGGCTGCTTTTCCCTTTGAGGGTTCAAACTGACTGGTGGTGG
Organism: Scyliorhinus torazame; assembly: GCF_047496885.1. Classification (NCBI taxonomy): domain Eukaryota; kingdom Metazoa; phylum Chordata; class Chondrichthyes; order Carcharhiniformes; family Scyliorhinidae; genus Scyliorhinus; species Scyliorhinus torazame. Next base: position 160,284,283 of record NC_092724.1, on the reverse strand, counting down.
TTTAACCCGAGGGTCACCACACCTCAGACGAGGGACAAGGTTGAGAAGGCGGGGCCTATATTCAGGTATAGCTCAAGCTCATCTAATAAAATTGTACTTTCTTTTTGTACACCAACAGATTGCAGCCATCCAAGTAGCTCAGAGCACCCCGAATCTCCGAAGCATGACCGAGGGTGAAGGGGCTCACAAAGAACAGCCACAGCACTCACTCGCACCCTCCACCAGCACAGAGACATCCCTCAGTGGAGCAGAGTTCTAGATTAGACTCAGAGTCACTTTCTGGAGATAACCTCTGCAGACAGAGGCAGGGACAGCCCAGGTATCCGGCACTCAGGGGGTTACTGTTCAGTGCCAGTCAGGCGAGTAGCCTCTGAAAGTGGCTGCAGCTCAATGGCGGAGATCCGGCAACATGCACGGAATATCAGGCAGAGATTCGAGAGGCACAGCACACTGAGCGAACAATGGAGGAATCCATCTACATTCTGTCTGATGTTGTGGCTTTGACATGCAAGCACCTTAAGGCTACCATGTGTAGATTGGTGACCATCATGTGCAACCTCATAGAGACCTTAGTCCAGCATGGCCATTCAACTTGTTGGGTACCATCAGGATCTAGACGACATGGGGCCAAGGCTTCTTGGCTTCCCTCCAGGTGCCCCGTCTTCTGCAGGAGTCATGCTGTGACTCTCTGGCACTCACAGGGAGGATGGGTGTCAGCCAGATATCCAGGGATTCCACTTAGATTGTGTAGCTTCTCGGAGTCCCCTCTGTCTTTGCCCGCACCCTCTATCGCAGCACAGGACACTGAGAGCACTTCTACCCCTGAGCAGGCGATCTTTCTAAGGCCACAGCTCTCCAGGCCTCAGACGAGCAGATGATTTTCGCCAAGGTCATCACAGGACCCAGAATGTAGCAGTTAACAGGCGACCTCCACCTCTGTTGTGGATGTCAGCGTGGTAGCGTTAGGGAAGTTAAACATTTTTACATCACTGCTGGTTCATGGGTGATTTATCACTGTAAATAAATTACACTTATTGAAATCATTGGACAAGTATGTGAATGTTCTGGTTAAATGAAGGCATTGTTCTGAAGCGGGACAAGAACCCGGAGCTGTGTGGGTCCTACAGGCCGATATCCCTGTTGAATGTGGATGCCAAATTGCTGGCCAAGATTTTGTCCTCCAGGATTGAGGATTGTGTTCCAGATGTTATTGGGGAGGACCAGACGGGGTTTGTTAAGAGTAGGCAGTTGGTGGCCAATGTAAGAAGGTTGTTAAACGTGATCATGATGCCCCCGGAAGGTAGGGAAGTGGAGGTTGTGATCGCAATGGATGCAGAAAAGGCTTTTGAACAGGTAGAATGGGATTACCTGTGGGAGGTGCTGGGACGGTTCGGATTTGGGCGGGGCTTTATTGACTGGGTCATGTTGCTGTATCAGGCTCCTGTGGCAAGCATACGGACGAATAGGACAACATCGGAATATTTTAGACTGCACCGGGGGACGAGACAGGGATGCCTCCTCTCCCATTGTTGTTCACGCCAGCTATAGAGCCGTTGGCAATTGCTCCGAGAGCCTCAAGGGTCTGGAAGGGGCTGGTGGGGGGGGGGGGGGAGGGGGGGGGGGGGGGGGTTATGCAGACGACCTGCTTCTGTATGTATCGGACCCAATAGAGGGGATGATGGAAGAAATCATGAGGATTCTAGGGGAATTTGGCCGGTTTTCGGGGTTTGTATGTTTTCGGGGTACAAATATGGGGAAAAGTGAGATGTTTGCGATCCAGGCGAAGGAACAGGAGAGGCGATTGGGGGAGCTGCCGTTTAGATTAGTAGGGGTAAGCTTTAGGTACCTAGGCATTCAAGTGGCGGGGGAATGGGACAGGCTGCATAAATTAAATCTGGCCCTGAGGTGGGACGCGCTTCCGTTGTCACTGGAGGGTGCAGACGGTGAAGATGACGGTCCTCCCGAGATTCCTGTTTGTGTTTCAATGTCTCCCCATCTTTATTCCATGGTCCTTTTTTAAACGGGTCAACAAAGTGATCACTGGCTTTGTTTGACCCCCGCGGGTAAGGAAGGTAATGCTTGAGCGGAGCCGGGGAGAGGGCGGGCTGGCGCTGCCAAATTTTAGTAACTATTACTGGGCAGCGAATATAGCCATGATCAGGAAGTGGGTGATGGGGAAGGGGTCGGCAAGGGAGCGTATGGAGGAGGCCTCATGCAAGGGCACTGGTCTGGGGGCGTTGGTAACTGCGCCTCTGCTGTTCCCGCCGGCACGGTATTCCACCAACCCCGTGGTGGTGGCGGCCCTGAGAGTCTGGGGGAAATGGAGGAGACATGTGGGAGCAGAGGGAGCATCGGTCTGGATCCCAATCTGTAATAATCACCGGTTTGCCCCTGTAGCCACCTGGGTTGGCCAACTCCCGACGTCAAATGGAGAACAGCAAAGGCTGCAGGGAAATTAAGCCAACACAGGCAGAAACCAGCAGGTGCAAGTTTACTGTGTATTAAATTCTGCAAAAGCCCAGACAGCATCGATACAAGCAGCCGTCTACAAACTAATGTGCGATCCCCGGGTACAATCGAAACATTTGGGATAAACAAAGCCAAGCCAGATTCCTCGGCGCCAGCAGGAGCCAACACAAAAGAGGTTAACGGACACCTCAAGACCGCCCATCGATCAGGGAACCGCTTCAGTATTGGAGAAATCGAACCAAGCGATTGGAACGAAGTCCAATCACTTGGAACCAGGTACAGCGTCCGCCCCGAAAGGCAGGAAGCCCCTGGGGACTATAAAGTTAAGCCCCCAAGTTCAAATCGTTCTTCTTGACCGGGTCACTCAGCAATGCGAACCAACCCTTGACAGTGACCGATTCAGCTGCCGCCGATATCCAATAAGTCTTAAGTCAACGCTCGCTACGAGATAGGCGCTCCTAGCTACCAATCCGTACCAACCTTTGAATCCCGCAGACTCAGAACCCGAACGAAAGGCCATTTGTTTCCCTGACCTGGTGGGCCAGTCCGAAGCTAAGTATAGGCCTGTTAGTTGTAGAAGTAGCTTAGAAGTAGAATTTATGCATGAGTAGCGATTACTGTGTATAATAAATGTGCTTTGATTTGAATCTTACTAATTGGTGTATTGAGTTCTTGATCATTACTTGAACTTGAACCTCGTGGCAGTATCATAAAGATACCTGGCGACTCGAGAGCAAAGGTTATAAAACAGAGCCAATTGAACCAACCAAAAGTTAGCAACACCCCGGGAAGTATGGATGGAGGGTTCCGGATATGGCGGAGAGCAGGGATTGAGAGGATGGGGGATGTGTTCATAGAGGGGAGCTTTCAGAGTATGAGGGCGCTGGAGGAGAAGTTTGGGTTGGCGAGGGGAAACAAATTCAGGTATCTGCAGGTACGAGACTTCCTACGTAGGCAGGTGTCAATCTTCCTGCTCCTACCGCTAAGGGGGATTCAGGACAGGGTAGTTTCCAGAGGGTGGGTAGGAGAAGGGAGCGTCTCTGACATTTACAAGGAACTTATGGGGTCAGAGGAGACGCAGACCTAGGGGCTGAAGCGCAAGTGGGAGGAGGATCTTGGAGGAGAGATAGAGGATGGTCTATGGGCGGACGCGTTGAGTAGAATCAACGCGTCCGCAACATGTGCCAGGCTCAGCCTGATACAATTCAAGGTCGTTCATCGGGCTCACTTGACAGTTGCCCGGATGAGCAGATTCATTGGGGTGGAAGACAAAATGTGTGGGAGGACCAGCGAACCATGTCCACATGTTCTGGACATGTCCGAAGCTTCGGGGATACTGGCAGGGGTTTGCAGATGTCATGTCCACGGTGTTAAAAACAAGGGTGGCACTGATTCCAGAGGTGGCGATTTTGGGGGTGTCGGAAGACCCGGGAATCCAGGAGGAGAAAGAGGCAGACGTTCTAGCCTTTGCTTCCCTGATAGCCCGGAGACGGATACTATTAGATTGGAGGGACTCAAAGCCCCCAAAGTCGGAGACCTGGCTATCGGACATGGCTAGCTTTCTCTGTTTGGAGAAAGTCAAGTTCGCCTTGAGAGGGTCACTGTTAGGGTTCACCCGGAGGTGGCAACCGTTCGTCGACTTCTTCACGGAAAATTAAACGTCAGCAGAAGGGGGGGCGGTTAGTTTAGCTTAGAGTAGCTTAGAGTTAATAAAGGTGGGACCTGTAAGGGAGGGAGACGGCTTTTGCACTATGTTTATAATTTCATGTACATTGTTTATTTTGTTGTTGTTACAATACCAAAAATACCGCAATAAAATGTTTATTAAAAATAAATGAAAGGCATTGTGATTTATGTACTTTGGAATGCTTGCCTATGTAAGTTTAACCATCCTCCCATATTGCCTCACTCTGAGGTTAACACACACGTGATAACAACCTCAATGCAACTGGGGTCTCTTCACTCTTGTATATTGTCAGGAAAATGTGTTTAACACCTTATAAGGGGTGTATGATAGAAAAGCTTTGAACCTTTATTCTTCAGGGGGCAGCTCATCAGCACTGATACTCTAGACGTGCACTTCAGGATGAGATCCCTATTCTGGTGCACACTCTTCACGGCACTGTTGGCATCGTTAGATGGCTCTGAAAGCATCAAGCCTTGTCTCACATCACTGTTGTTCTTCAATTGGGCACATTAGCAAGTCACTGCTGACCAAAGATAAGACCAGATCCTAGCAAATCATAAGGTCAGAATGTGTAAGTGTGAATGCTGGACTCATTCTCTCAGCAGTGGTTTGCCTGCCCCCTGAGATGACAGAGAATGGATGGGGGCCTATGGGAGAAGTGGCCTGATAGCCTCACTCCTCCTGAAACCTGTCAGCTATTAAAGTATCACAGGTATGTCGCCCCTCCTCAATGGCATCAGTGCATTGATACTGTCCCTCAGCAACCCCTGCGCTTCCAGGACCTGTGCATCTTCATCTTCCAATGAGCTCTCATCGCCTCCAATAAACTCTCTGGCAAGGGCTCATTTCTTTGCATAACCAGATCGCAAAAGGAACAGCCGCCCTGAAACCATGCAGAAAACCCACTTTGGTGCAGGGAGCCACCTGAGCGATCCAGGAATCTGAACCGCATCTTCAGAAGTCCTCTGGTCTGCTCTAAATTGGACAGTGTGGAGCTGTGAGCTGAGTTGTACGCTTTCCTCAGCATGGATTTGAGGGTAACACACCAGAGTCATCGGCTAATGTGTAAGTGGCTAGCCCTTATCCCCCAGTAACCATCCCGACAAACCTTCTGGCCCCTGGAAAATCCCAGGCTCCTGGGAGTGACTGAGGACGTAGGTGTTGTGCTAACTCCCAGCGTAACAGCACACATGTGCAGGTTGTGACTTGTGAAGGTCACACATGATTTACACATTGATGGAATGGTAGCCCTTGTGGTTTATAAATATTGGGGGCTGCTGCCAAGGAGCCTGTATAGCCACATGGGTGTAGTCTATTGCACTCTGCCCTCCTAGAAAAGCCAGGATCACAGCGGTGAATCTTTGAGCCTGACTCTCCTCACCAAGAGAAAACCTGACATGAGGATGGGCCTTCCTGTAAAGGGCATTGGAACCTTCGTTATGCAACAAAGTGTTGGGGGCTCAGAGATACAGCACAGGTCCCCTTCAGGTCCATAGAAAGGCCCAGAGGCAAAGAAATTGAGTGCTGCTGTCACCTTCAGGGCCTCTGGCAGGGTGAGGCTTCCAAAGCCATGTGGTGTCAGGTCTTCACGAAGAATTAGCATGTGTGATGTACAAAGTCTCCGGACAGTCGCAGGCCTGGCCCTGCCTCTCACTGCAAGTAGGAGACTCTTTGACGATAAACCCTCGGTGCGGTGAGCTGCCGCCATTGCCTCGGCCTCTCCTCCTCAGCCTCCTGTTCTCAGGCTCCCCTTGGCCATGCCCACAAGGTGCTGCTTCCTGCAGGAGCTGCACACACAGGTGCCTCTTCCCCCACTTTGCCTCCTCCAATGAATGAGGGCTATGAGAAATGCAACATTAAGCCCTGATCCATTAGTCCTTTTGCTTTCTCACGGAAAGTAAACATCAAAGAAAACACTGGTTAAAGGGTGCGGAAAGGGATGCTGATTGAGAGGCCGATGGGAGAGGAGAGGCTCCACAGCTTTGGGTGCCTTGATCGCATTGTGCCTGATGTAGTCTTACGCCTGCGATTCTAGCGCACACACAGACACACTCGTGCATAACATTCAATTCCAGTGATGTGACATCTGGAGCCCTCTGGGAGTGTGTGAAGGGCCGGTGCTGACTCAATGGGCTGAATGGCCTCCTTCTGCACTGTAGCGATTCTATGAATGATGATTAAACCAAAGCAGCTCTGCGCTCCATTTTCTGAGGTGGCGCTCCGATTACCTTTCAGTTGCTCATGGTTAATGAGTGGAACCTGTTTGACCAGTGACAAATGGCATTCATTGATAACCAATGCCTGCCCTCCGTTGATGGGATGGTAGAAATTATTCAGCTGTACCCCCTTCACGGTAACCTTCACTCTCCAAGGCTGCAGTCCTATCTTATACTCTGTCAATATTGAGACTTTGATATGAGGCTATTGAGTTCTGTCTACTTTAGAAGAGTAAGAGATGACTTTATTGAAAGATCCTGCGGGGTATTGACAGGGTGGATGTGGAGAGTATGGTTCCTCATGTAGGAGAATCTAGGGGTGCGATTTAACCGGACGTGTTTGGGCATGTTTAGCGGGATATGTCTCAGCAGCTGCAGCACCAAACACTTTGCCGTTTGTTTTGGCCTGAGGGAGAATCTCTGCACGGAGGCCACACTTAGAGCTGAAGGAAAGGCTCCTCGCAGATCGGGGTGGCACTGCCAAGGTGCCAGGCTAGCAGTGCCAAGGTTTCTGGGTTGCAGAGGACATGCCAAGGTGTCACCCTGCCCTGTCGCTGGCCACCCGGGGGTCTCTAATGGCCTGGGAAATCCCCCTCCCCACACCCCCCCATGTGCCATTATGTCTGGTCCACATTTGTGGAAACCAGTAATAAACGGCGCATTGGCGAGGTCTCCCAGGCGCGGCCATTAGGTCCCGTGCACTGGGAGAATCCTATGAACACAGTTAAATGAGCCCAAGGGCGAGATCCAGATCGAGACATCTCACAAGAGTCCATTAATTCTCAAGAGGCGTTTCGAGCATCGCAAATCACGTGAGAGGCTCATCCCAACACCGAATCATGCACGGCCAGGCCATTAAAATGTGCCCTAGAACTATGGGACAGTTTTAAAATAAGGGGTCACACATTTAAAATGGAAATGAGGGAAAATCTTTTCACTCAGGAGGTTGGGAGTCTTTGAAACTCTTTTCCTGAAAAGATGATGAAAGCAGAATCTTTGAATATTTTTAAGGCCGAGGTGGATAGATTCTTGGTTAACAGAGGGGTGACAGGCTGTCGGTGGGAGGGTAGGTGGGATACAGATTTGTGGTTACTATCCAATCAGCATTGATCTTATCAAATAATGAATCAAGCTTGTTTAATGCATTTATATGTAAATATATAGATCCATTAAAATTGTGACGGTTGTGTCAAAACAAACTGACATGTTTTATTCTCTTAATTCACCTTTACTCCACTGGTTTCTAAACTAATAAAGACGGTTCGAACTGTCCAGTCATACAGCTGGGCGGCACAAATCGTCAATGTGTGTTTATGAACCTGCTGGTGTGGCATTGTAAAGTCGAAAGAGGCGTTGCAAAGTCGAAAGAGGCGTTGCAACGTTGAAACAGGCGTTGCAAAGTCGAAACAGGCGTTGCAAAGTCGAAACAGGGTGCCATTTAATAAAAGTTGTGAGTGCCGTTCACCATAATGCAAATGTTGTAAAGTCGAGGACTGCCTGTAAACACTTTCACTATTTTTCCAGGGTTTCTGTCAAAGTTATGGCAGAAGATTGGGAGAAATCCTGAGAGGCTTTGGTTGTTTATGTTCCAGTAAAACAATGTTCAGTGAAGCTGACCACTGAAACCGGAGAAGGCAAGGTAATGGATTTGCCCATAATTCTATACAATGTTCTGAAGAAGGCTTTTCTTTATTTTATTAATCCCAGGGAGCATTTGTGGGTATGGTGATTAGCTCGTTCTTGAGCATGCTTTTCGGAGTTAGTTCTCAAATGTACCCACCTGACAATAGGTTTACAAGGAAGCTCCCGACATCAACGTCAGGCTGTCACCTTCACAACATCACCGTGACCAGCTCCACAAATGTAACATCTTTACTCACAACCATGGAAACATATCCAGCACCAGAAAAAACGTAAGTCAATTTGCTTATTAAAATCAGGTATAAATATGTCATAAGATGATCATGATTCTGTAGTTTGCAAATTCAACGGGCGCGAACGACTGGCCACGTCCCGCTGGAACTGGGGCATGACGCGGTTGGTAAATCCCGGGAGAGGCCCCACCTGGGATTCCCGATGGCCGTTACGCCTCACGAAATCCAACCCGCGATCTGGGTCCCGCCCACAATTTGGTGCCACCCAGGCACCTTGGCACTGTCAGCCTGGCATCCTGGCACTATCACCTGAGAATCCCGACAGTGCCACTCAGGTGCCAGCTTGGCACTGCCAGGTGCCCAGGTCGGGGGGGGGGGGGGGCCTGTGCTGCAAGGTGGGGGAAGGGGCCTCAATGACTCCTTATAGATGAGTTTGGAGGGTTCGGAGGTTGTGTCGGGCGGGGGGTGGGGGGGGATCTGGCTGCCATTTTAAAATGACATGCCCATCTCTTCCTGCATGAGGAACTCCCAGCGGGAGAATGCCGTTGGATAGCAGGGTTACAAGCACCGGGAATGACTCCGCTAATCCTGCCCAGAACAGCTCAATTTTTTTTTTTTAGTTAGACCGCGCCCAGCTAAACAGCAAAATCTATACTGTGAGTAATAAATTCCAGCTTCGGGTGAGGGAACTCACTGAAAACTCACATTTTTGTTGTTCCTTTGGAAGTTTGGCCAGAAAACATATCAAACTCTTCAAGGCTTTTTTGACAGGTAAAAATGCTCAGAAACCGTTTCCTGTGATAAGAGAATCTAGAACTAGGCATTATTAGATCAGGATTAGGGGTTGGTCATTTAACTAAGAGTTTGTACATACAATATGAGCCCTTACCCTATAAAGTCAGAGACTTACTTTGGGGAACCGAGAGAGGCTTTTAAAATTTGTTTCTGAATCACTGGCAATGTCTGATCTGAGGAGTATCTTTTCCATATCCTTTCATAGATCATAGAATTTACAGTGCAGAAGGAGGCCATTCGGCCCATCGAGTCTGCACCGGCTCTTGGAAAGAGCACCCTACCTAAGCCCACACCCCCACCCTATCCCCACAACCCAGTAACCCCACCCAACACTAAGGGCAATTTTGGACACTAAGGGCAATTTATCATGACCAATCCACCTAACCTGCACATCTTTGGACTGTGGGAGGAAACCGGAGCACCCGGAGGAAACCCACGCACACACGGGGAGGATGTGCAGACTCCACACAGACAGTGACCCAAGCCGGGAATCGAACCTGGGACCCTGGCGCTGTGAAGCAATCGTGCTAACCACCGTGCTACCGTGCTGCCCTCAAATCCTTTGGTTTCATTAATAGGCAAAAATCTATCATTGTGAGCCTTGAATAAATTCATGAAGTGAGTATGCAGAGCCCTTTGAGGTGAATAATTCCACAGATTTTCAACCCCCCCGAGGAAGGCGCTGAGACTGTGCTAACGCCACATGGTCTGCAGTGGTTCAAGAAGGTCACTCAGCATCATCTGCCCGAGAGCAATTACAGGTGGATAATAACCTCCTGTCTGGCCACTGCTTCAGAAACAAATTTTAAAAGTCTCTATCAGTGTCCCAAAATAAGGCCCTGACTTTAACGGGAAAGGGCTTGTATGGTACGTACAAACCGCAAAACAAGTGGCTGAGCTGCGGAATCCTGTGGAGGCCTGGCTGACCTTAACAAAAGGGCTTCAATACCATGATTTTCACCAGAGTCCTGGCCAAAACTGCCAGATTGGCTCCCTCACTGTGAGTGAGAGCAATTAGCAACGGAAAACCGGGGACTGCAGGAATGGTCTCTGTTTTCAGCTCAGGTCAAAGGTGGCGATGTTCTCTGGTGACTGCACAGTGTTCACTTCCATTCCTAATTCCTTGGATAATACTCAAATGCAGCATGACAAAGCCCAGATTCCCTCCACCATCAGCATCCATAGACCAGGGTCTGGATTCCCGGAGTCTCCACGCCGAAATATGTGGAACGTTAGTTTTGACGCAGGCGTGGGGACATAGCCCCATTTTTGGAGAATCCAACCCCAGAATCTTAACTGGATAAATATTGTGGCTACCAGAGCAGGTTATTCAGCTGAGTAATATGAGCAGGGAAAATGAGGACAAATGCTGTTGGGTGGGTGGGGAGAAGGGATAAGGGAGGCCCAAATCAGGCTCGTTTGTGAGACCCGAAAAACTACTCCTCTGCTCATAGCCCACAAAAACACCTAAACAAAAAGTGAACTTCCTTAGAGCCTCTTCTGGTCTGCAATCCCTCTCCTGCCATTTCAAGCCTGAAAGGAAAATTATCAATGTTCTTTTAGTTCAAGCATTGAAGTAAAACACTGGCCTGGATTCTCTGCCTCAGCAGCGGGATTCCAATGCGGCAGAGAATCGGACATCCAGAGGAAATCAGGATTGGCGCCGGGTGCTGGTGGCCGCTGATCCCTTTGTGATGCAACCCCCCCCAGCCACCCGCTGGGTGAAGGATCAGGACGGCTTAGCGGGCCAGGAACCAGAGTCTGCAAGCCCCCGTGGTTCTCTGCTCCTCTGGGCCAGGAATCACATGGATGAGGATCACTACTGGTATTTACCAGCATAACCCTGATGTGGTGGACGTTGCAGTGGACCAAGGGGGGTAACTCCTGAAGGGAGTCACCCCGAAGGTCCATCCAAGGGCAACCTTCCCCCCCAAAATGCACGACCCGCCCACGCAGGGGAGAGACAGAAAATCCATGGACGCGGGCCTGATTCGCAATCTGGGGGCTCCTTTGTGATCTGGGGGAGTTGTGGCCAGCCGCAGGACCTCGCTATTGGGCTGACCACTCAAAATGGCAACCCGATAGCGGGATTCCCTCGGGAAACCCTCGCATTCCTCAGCATGCAGAAATCTGAATGGCAAGGATTACCGAATTGCCTCCTGTGGGAGCACTAATCAATTCCAATTCACCTCCGCCAAAATAACAGTGGGTGGGATTCTCCGTTGCCCGATGCCAATATCGTAACAGCGATTGGGTGGAGAATCCCTTTTGACAGCAAAATCGGGGCGGTGCCTGTTTTCAGATGCTCCGCCCCCTCCAAAACAGTGCCATCAGGCAGTACGCCGCATGGCGCTGGGACAGCCTCAGGATGTCACCTGAAGGCCCTCCCCTAATGCCCCGCCCCCAATTGGCCGAGTTCACGATGGCGCAGATCACTTGTGCTCTGAGTTTTCATCAGCGCTAGCACAGTCGGGGGGAGGGGGGGTGGCAGCATGCCGCTGCCCTTGGTGGCTTCGGTGGGGGCTGGGGGGACTGGTAGGAGGTGGTCCACGGGGGCACTATCTGGCAGGTCGGGTCGGCACCATGTTGTATGGCGCGACCACAGCAGGCCGCCGCTCTACGCATGCGCGGCCATGGACCCAGCTATCCTCCGGACATATTTGGCGCAGGAGCCGGGAGTTTTACCCGGCGATGCTGCTAGCCCCTCACCGGTCCCGGAATCGATGAAGGTTCGGCTGTATATCTAAAGAGGCACCTGGCAGCTTGTGCCAGGTGTCTGCTCATATGTTAGAAGAGTTCTTACCACTGGGACATGATGGGAAGTGAACAGAATTGGGGTGGAGGAATCATTCCACTTACCAGCCCACTCCCAAGCCTGTTTTTCACAAAGCAGAGAGGAGATGAATTCTTATAACTTTGAATTTATGGTAATATAATAAGCTGAATGTTCAATATAGAATGCCTATTATGAGTAAGTTTTTAAAATGTTCTTTAGGGTCAACATATTGGAAGCAATGGCCTCCTTGTCCTATGGGTATTACACACCAGTTGGTTGCTTGGCTTCAATTATAATTGGTTTGCTAGTCAGCATGGTTACTGGTAAGTAAAGTAAAATATATCTAATTTAGAAGCTGTGTTGTCAGTCTTCATGGTTGGTGTTAGTCTCGGTCAATGCACCTAATTATTCATTTTGTTCTTCTACTTTGTATGCCACGTTTACATAATCTTATGACAGGGTGCACAATTTTGAGAGTTCATTGTCTAGGAGGCATTTACTGCAGAGAGAGATTGTGACATAGTTTATCCTCCAGCCCTATAATAAATGCAGTTCAATCTGTTATGTTGTTTTGTTTGATTTAATTGAAGGTTGGACATTGGCATTACTCTCCTCCCAGGTTATTATGCATTTTATTTTAATTATCGGATGTCTAAAAAGTTAAAATGGGTGGGATTCTGCAGCCTCCCAGCCGAGTATTTCTCAGCAATTTTGCCGGGAAACCCACAGGTGGGGGTGAGCTGCCGGTGGCACCAGAGAATCGCACAGCAAGCGAACAGCCGGAGAATTCCAACCAGTTTTTGTGACATGAACAAAGAACAAAGAAAAGTACAGCACAGGAACAGGCCCTTCGGCCCTCCAAGCCCGTGCCGACCATGCTGGCCGACTAAACTACAATTTTCTACACTTCCTGGGTCCGTATCCTTCTATTCCCATCCTATTCATGTATTTGTCAAGATGCCCCTTAAATGTCACTATCGTCCCTGCTTCCACCACCTCCTCCAGCAGCGAGTTCCAGGCACCCACTACCCTCTGTGTAAAAAAAAAAAAACTTGCCTCGTACATCTACTCTAAACCTTGCCCCTCTCACCTTAAACCTATGCCCCCTAGTAATTGACCCCTCTACCCTGGGGAAAAGCCTCTGACTATCCACTCTGTCTATGCTCCTCATAATTTTGTAGACCTCTATCAGGTCACCCCTCAACCTCCGTCGTTCCAGTGAGAACAAACCGTTCCAGTGAGAAATGGTTCCATAAAATATTATTCGAGCTGGTTAACATTTTGGGAATCACATTTTTTCCAAAAATTAGGAACTTCAAACTAGCCTTTTTTGTAGTTAGTTGAAAGTGATACCATCATTAATAATTCCATTTCCTTAACACAGGAGGAACTAAGGATGTGGATGAATCTCTCATTGCTCCTATATATCATACCATTCACAAGTTCATCTTCAAAAAGGAACCATCTGCACCATTGCCTGAATCAGTAAGGTGGTTCTTCCTCTTCTTAGGCAGACGCTCGGGAGATTTGATGGGTTTTGAAATAAGTCCAATGAATGCTCTGCGGTTTCTACAACATGAGGGGCAGGAGGTGCTTAGAGGGTCGGGTAGATTAGTTTGGGGGGGGTTTGTGTACTCTGTGCGACGCCACGATTGGCCGCTGTGCATTCCTGACAAAGTCTCTCGGTGCCTTCCCAAATGAACCTTCTCCACTTTGGCTGGTCACAAGCCCAGAAGTCACGTGAGATGGGCAGAATATTTCACCTGTTGAAGGATGTCTTTTGGACAACATGAAAGCACTCCGGCCATCACCAAGTTCCAAGTAGCAAAGTTGCTTTGGGAGTCTGGTGTCAGGCTTACGAACTAGATGACCTGTTGAGCAATTTGAAATGATTAGCTCCTCCATGCTGGGCATGTTGGCTTGGGAGAGGAGGCTGCTTTGGACAGTCTTTCTTGCCACCAGGTTGGGGGAATCTTGCAAAAACACCAATGGTGATTTTTCTCCAGTGCTATGAGCTGCCTCCAAGTCTGCGAAGCATAAGGGTTAGTGGGGACCACTGCTGGCCTGTAGCCATGCCCTTGAGTCTTCACCTCATTGACAAATTGGCTTCAATTTTCTCCCATTCCGAGGGCTTCAAATGCTTTTTTTGCTGCTATTAGTCACAGCCTCAGTTTGCTGGTATCGCTCTCAGTTTCTGAAGGGTCTGGATAGAGGTCCCACTTCAGAGACTAGGGTTTGATTTTAATCTATTCAAAAACCAATCACTTCCATACAGTCAAACTTGGGCTCTTAATTGCTAATCTAGACTGACCCGTGCCTGTATTACTGTTGGTGTTCTGCACTGTTGGAGGTGCCAGCTTTCAGATAAGACATTGAACCAAGAACATGTCTGACTTTTTCAGACAGATGTGAAAGAACTTCTCCGAGAGCAGAGAGTTCTCCCTGTTTCCAGGCCAGAATTTATCCCCCAAACTACACCTAAAATATGTCACCTGATCATTTATCTAATTGCTGTTTGTGGGAATTTCCTGCTGTGCATATTGGCTCGCATGCCTCCCCGCATTACAATGGCAACAACACTTCAGGAGTACTTAACTGTCTCTTTCGTACATTGGCACATCCTGGGGTTGTGTGAGGGGCTACATAGCTGCAGGTTTCTTTCTTTGCTTCTAGTTTTATCAAATAGTATTTCCACCTCGGAAGGTTTTATATATCCAAACCTCTATGCCTCTGTGTTCCTTTATTCATATTCATGTTTTCAAATGTTTTCTGTTTTTACCTCCCAAGCTGTATTACCTCATACTTCCCGACATTAACTTTGATCGTGCATCTACCTGTCCAATCTATCAACATCTTGCTTAACTCATTTACAGTCCTCTCCAAAGTTAACCAAACTCTATTTTTGTTATCGTACAAATGCTCATATTATCTTTCCAGTCCCACATATGTATGAAGAAAAGCATCTATATGTAGCACCATACTTCACAACCCTCCAGTTTCTAAAAACATTGATGAAGTTTGATTAAGGTTTTCGTTTCTTTAAATCCCGATCCATGCTGCATTACTAAAGCAATTCTCCTTCTTGTAATTAACAAACATCTTATGCAACATTTTATTAAACATCTTTTGAAAATCCACTGCATTTCACCTATCAATACACCAATACTCCCACTGTTAGTTCCAGTGTTGTTATCTGAAGCTTCACTGAATATTCTCACCCCACCTATATTTTTCTTTCTTGTTTCCTCCTGAAAGCAGGAACATGTAGCTCCCAGTCCTGTCATCAGCTAAGCCATGTCTCAGTTTTATTATTTCACATTATACCTACCTATTATACATACCTATAATTCTCCAGTTTTATTTGAAACGCCTTCTGTATATTTGCAAACCCACAGTACACAATTGCCTTCGTTTGTTTTGCAATCTTATTCCCTCCTTCTTCTGAATTACCATTTATTTTCTTGTCTTACCTGTATAGACAACTTGTTCCTTTTGCTGTCCTTCTTTTCATTTAGTCTGTGTCCTGCTTAGTTTTATTTGCTAATCTAGAGGTTAGTTATTCAGCATGCCAAACTTCCTTCTGTAAATGTGGTCATTTTTCTGATTCCCAATTGAAATTGTTGTCATAGAAAACGAAGTACAGGCCCTTCGGCCCTCGATGTTGCGCCGACTTGCGAAACCACTCTAAAGCCCATCAATGATTTGAAGTGATGTGGAAACATCCTGTACCTCTTTTATCTTCGCTTGTCTATCCCGTGTTTCAGGTCATGATGGGGGAAATATTGAGTAATGGTCATTGAAATTCTTTTTCCAAAGGGCATACAACTGTTAGAATCCACTCCTGAAAAATTGTTCAGTACTGGTCACTATCCTTCCAGTTTGCAGGTAAGGACACATGCTGCGTGTAGTAAATAAAAATCTCTGTAACTACAAACATACAAAATAGAAGCAGAATAGGTCATATGGCACCTCAAGCCTCCCCGCCATTCAATAAGATCATGGTTAATCTATTTGTGTAAAGTTCCACATTCCGTATCTACCCCTGATAATCCATGATTCCATTGCCCACAAGAATCTACCTACCTCCTTCTTCAAAATATTCAGCGATCGCACTTCCATCGCCTTCTGAGGCAGAGTCTCACAACCCTCAGGGAAAATAATTCTCCTCATCTCTGTCCTATAAGAGCAACCCCTAATTTTAAAACCGTGCCCCCCTAGTTCTGGACTCAGCCACAAGAGAGGAAACATCTTTTCCAAGTCCACCTTGTCAACAGCACTCAGGATCTTAGATATTTCAATCAAGTCACCCCTCATTTTTCTGAACTCTAGCCTTTCCAATCTATCCTCATAAGACAACCTGCTCAATCCAGGCATCAATGTAGTAACCCTCCTCTGAACACACTCTTTAACACGTTAAGGATTCCAATCCTGCACACAATACTCGAGATGCGACTCCATGCCCCGTGTAACTGAAGCATAACATCCTGACTTTCATACTGAATTCCTCTCATAATAAAGGACAACATTTTTAAAATTAATTCATGCGGTGTGGGTGTCACTGGCAAGCCCATCATTTATTGCCCCTGCCTAATTGCCCTTTGAACTGGATGGTTGCGAGGACCATTTCAGAGGGCCGTTAAGAGTCAACCACATTATTAAAAATTCATTCTTGGGATGTGGGATGTTCATTCCAGGCTTTTATTGAATTCAAATTGTGCAATCTGCCGTGTTGGGATCCTAACCAAATTGTGCAGAGGGACCTGGGTGTGCTGGTGCACGAGTCGCAAAAAGTCGGCGTGCAGGTGCAACAGGTGATTAAGAAGGCTAATCGAGTTTTGTCCTTCATTGCTAGAGGGATGGAGTTCAAGACTAGGGAGGTTATGCTGCAATTGTATAAGGTGTTGGTGAGGCCACATCTGGAGTATTGTGTTCAGTTTTGGTCTCCTTACCTGAGAAAGGACATATTGGCACTGGAGGGATGCAGAGGAGATTCACTAGGTTGATCCCAAAGTTGAGGGGGTTAGATTACGAGGAGAGGTTGAGTAGACTGGGACTGTACTCACTGGAGTTTAGAAGGATGCGGGGGGATCTTATTGAAACATATAAAATTATGAAGGGAATAGATAGGATAGATGCGGGCAGGTTGTTTCCACTGGTCGGGGAAAGCAGAACTAGGGGGCATAGCCTCAAAATAAGGGGAAGTAGATTTAGGACGGAGTGTAGGAGGAACTTCTTCACCCAAAGGGTTGTGAATCTCTGGAATTCCTTGCCCAGTGAAGCAGTTGAGGCTCCTTCTTTAAACATTTTTAAGAAAAAGATAGATACCTTTCTAAAGAATAAAGGGTTCGGGGATATGGTGTACGGGCCGGAGAGTGGAGCTGAGTCCACAAAGATCAGCCATGATCTCATTGAATGGTGGAGCAGGCTCGAGAGGCCAGATGGCCTACTCCTGTTCCTAGTTCTTATGTTCTTTCTTATGTCCCCAGAGCGTTACCCTGGGTCTCTGGATTACACGAGCAAAGATACGACTGCATCACCACATCCCCCGAGACTTCATATGAATGTTTTGTGACTCATGCACAATAACTCCTAAATCCCTCCGCACCTCGGCATTCCACAGTTGTTCTCCATTTAAGTATCACTCTGCTTTTTTATTCTTCCTGCCAAAGTGAAAACTTCACACTTTCCCACATTATACTCCATCTGCCAGATTTTGTCCACTCCCACATCCTATCGATATCCATCTGCTTGTGTCTTCTTCAGAACATACATTCCTACGTATCTTTGTGACCCCTGCAAATTTAGCTACCATGCCTTCACTCCCCTCAACCAAGTCATTGCAATCAAAAAATAAATAGTTGTGAAAAATATTTTAATGAATGTTTACATTTAATCTATGGTATAATTGTACCTTTGAAGAATCCTGAACAACACAAAAAGATTGCAGCTCCCACCCTGGAAAACTTCAGGGTGGGGTTAGTTACATTTCTGAGCAGATTACTTGGAATTTGCCAGGGACTGTCCTGGAGATGGACAGAGTTTGGAGGCAGAAGACCTCAGATGTCTGCCACAGTGTAGCATGGCTTATGTGTGTGTGTGTGTGTGTGAGAGAGAGATTGGGGGGGGGGGGGGGGGGGGGAGCACGGTGCTTGTGTGGAAGTGGGGGGGGGGGGGGGAGGGAGGCATTTTCCCAGTGCTTGTTTAGGGGGTGGGTTTGTGCGGGGGAAGGAGGTGGTTTCCTCGGTGCTTGTGAAGGGGCTGGTTCCCAGTATATGTGGCAGGAAAAGGGGATATTTATTTCCTGATGAGTTCCACACAGCTCATCAAACCCATGCACTGTCTGTTAAAGCCAAAATCCTGATAGTTAAAATATGATACTTGCCACTGAATATTGTCCAGGTCTTGCTGCATTTGCATGTGAACTGCTTTGGTGTCTGAGGAGTGGTGAATGGCACTGAAGATTGTGCAATCATCAGTGAACGTCCCCACATCATAGAATTTACAGTGCAGAAGGAGGCCATTCAGCCCATCTATTCTGCACCAGCCCTTGGAAAGAGCACCCTACCCAAGCCCACACCTCCATCCTATCCCCGTAACCCCACCCAAACCCAAACCTTTTGGACACCAAGGGAAATTTAGCGTGACCAATCCACCTAACCTGCACATACCGGACGGAGCACCCAGAGGAAACCCGGAGGAAAAGGGAGAGAATGTGCAAACTCCACACAGACAGCGACCCAGGGCCGGGATTCGAACCCGGGTCCTCGGCACCGTAGGCAGCAATGCTAACCACTGTGCCACATGCAGCCCCACCGTGCTGTCCACTTTAATATTACCTAATTAAAGACAAGGCTAAAATTTGAGTGTGCATAACCTGGCATTAGTACTAAATTTATATTTTATTCACGAAGTTGATTTTGTTTTTCTGCTTGTGAAAGAAAAGAAAATCTGTGCTAATTGATTGATATTCAATTATTCCATATTCCTCAAATTAAAAGCCTATTAATGTTTAGAGGAGCTACATTTTTAATTATGCCCATTTATCTCAATTTATACAGAATGAAAAGCTTCTTACTCCAGTCCCAGGCACCGAATAAGTATTGAAACAAAATCTTGAGCTACTAATGGTGGATAAAGATCACAGTCACATAAAAAGATGTCAAATTTGCTCAGAAACACATCTTGTCAGAATAATGCTGGTTATTCATAAATTGAATAGAAATTAATTCTTCTAACATTTGTAGAAAATGAATGGCAATTTTAGATTCACAATGATACAATATTCTGCATTGGTCAGTAACTTAAAATATTATTGCAATATTCTGCGCATAAGATCAAAATGTGTTCCTATAATATAATTCCTGAGCTTATTCAGCACGTCAGATTCTTATTCCTGATTTGCAAGCAGTGATTGTAGTTTTGCATTCTCCATGTTTGACATAAAAAAAGAGCATAAACGTAAACTGAAACAGATGACTTTTCATATAGGAATATGATATTATGGAGCTACAAGCCCAATAGCAACAGCTAATTTCAAAGTCAGGTTTTAACCTTTGTTGAACAAGCTGAGATTTCTATAGAATTGGTACAGCAAAATGCCAAGATTCATAGAATCATAGAATTTACAGTGCAGAAGGAGGCCATTCGGCCCATCGAGTCTGCACCAGCTCTTGGAAAGAGCACCCTACTTAAGCCCACACCTCCACCCTATCCCCTTAACACAGTAACCCCACCTAACCTTTTGGATACTAATAGAATTATAGAATTTACAATAGAATCATAGGATTCATGTATTGAATATTTTTTAAATTCAGAAGTGGCAAGACTACATTATAATAAAGTCATAAGATTAAAGTCTTGTGACGGTTTTACATGATTATAATAATTTCAGAAGTACACACAGCATCACACGATAAAACTACTGACTACACCTGCTCCTTCCAAATGCACGACCAGTGTGTAAAAAAGTAGATGTCAATTGTTCTGACCAAATGTAATTTATACCACAACACAAGCTGTAAAAACAGTTTACAACACTCAGAAATAATATAAGATCGGCTGCCAATTGAGACACAAATTATGGCACTTATATATTCTTAATCAGCAAATTGACTTTGATTGTGATGTCTCTCTCTGTTCCTCTAAGTTAATACACCAGGGCTCCTGCACGTCAATCTTTATTTCGGTTTGTCCATGACACATTGTTAAAAGTTGGAAATAGATGTCTTCAAGTACTATGAAATGAGAATCGCTTATTGTCACAAGTAGGCTTCTAATGGAGTTACTGTGAAAAGCCCCTAGTCGCCACATTCCGGCGCCTGTTCGGGGAGGCTGGTACAGGAGAGCAAAGAAGCATTGGATAAACATTTTTGTGTGATGCCCAGCTCTTCTATCTATTAACTAGTATGGATATGATGAATGACAATTTTAAACTTAAAGAATGGAGAATTGAAATGTTCATCCCAATGTGATTACTTTGTTTCCAATCTGGCATCAGCTTGCGTTCTGGCTTGAACAACTGGTTAAATCTGCTGTTGAAAAACCTTGTACAAAAATCAAAAACATAATCTTACAAATAAATAATACTGCAAGCATGACTGTGTCTCATTACTCCCTCAGTACTGACCCTCTGACAGTGCAGCACTCCCTCAGCACTGACCCTCCGACAGTGCAGCACTCCCTCAGTACTGATCCTCTGACAGTGCAGCACTCCCCCAGTACTGACCCTCTGACAGTGCAGCACTCCCTCAGTACTGATCCTCTGACAGTGCAGCACTCCCTCAGTACTGACCCTCTGACAGTGCAGCATTCTCTCAGTACAGACCCTCTGACACTGCAGCACTCTCTCAGAACAGACCTTCTGACAGTGCGGCACTCCTTCACTACTGACCCTTTGACAGTGCAGCACACCCTCAGTACTGACCCTCTGACAGTGCAGCACTCCCCCAGTACTGACCCTCTGACAGTGTGGCACTCCCCCAGTACTGACCCTCTGACAGTGCGGCACTCCCTCAGTACTGACCCTCTGACAGTGCGGCACTCCCTCAGTACTGACCCTCTGACAGTGCGGCACTCCCCCAGTACGCCACTGATGTATCATCCAGAACCTTTGTCCTGGCAGAGGATTTAAATCCAGTCCCTTCTTACTTCTCAACATCACTGCAGTATACCAATGGAAAAACATAATTTGGGGAACAACTGTCATTCTTATAGCTTATCTTTTTTCCCCATAAGGGGATCAGCAGATGGTTTTAACATAAAAATCAGCTTTCATTGTGGAATGGGAAATGCATTGCAATCCAAAGTCTTCATTTAGGGATGGCAGAATCTGCACTTTCCGATCTCCCGGCTCACCAGAAGATCCACAGCAGAACTTTAGACAATAAAGGCGTCAAGGGGAGAGTTGGGAGTGTGGCGTTGAGAGAGAGGATTAGCGATGATCATATTGAAGAACAGAGCGGGCTCGAAGCGCTGAATGGCCTGCACCTGCTCTCTATGGCTAATATTTTCCAGCCCTTTCCGTTGGCGGGATGTTCCTGTGCCGCTGATGGAGACCCCCGCGGCGTTTTCCCTGGTGGCAGAGGGTGCGGGGCACGTAGGCATCGGCAGGACCAGAAGATGTGACCACCAGCCAATGGCACGTCGCCTCTGGCACTGGAAAATCCCCCCCACGTTTCTATGTAACAAAGTAAAACAAGGAGGCCGCGCGAGCAACTGAAACCTAGGTCCTCCAGTAAACACGTGAAGAACTTTGAGAAAATGCACATTCATTTAAACTCATATTTGCGGGAAGGATTTTTCCACAGTTGAAATTAATGATATTTTATCATCAGACTCCACTTCCTATTTTATTCAAACCATAAAAACAACAAAAGTAAGATCAGCCACTCAAGTGAAGGACACTGCTACTGTTAAGATTAATATGCCAAGAAATGAAAATGTAATATTCCAAACATCCAAAAGGTTTATTTTTAAAGTGTTACAAAGTGAAATCAGTTCACAAATTATATACGATGCTGAAAGTCAGCAGTACAGATTTTTAAAATATGGCATCCACTTTTATATAAGGCAATTGAAATCCACATTTCAATTTGGATTATATCATTTTGAAATGCAAGATTCCAGAAGCATTAAAATATATAGAAGCTCACAACTTTCTATCCTTTCCCACTACATTTGTAAACTACAGTGCTCAATATCAAAAGCACACTGACATTAAGAAATGAAAAAATCTTGTTGACACATTTTAAATCGGAGCAATCTAGATAAATAATCTTTCAAAAAATGTTAAACTACCTGAAAGCAATAAATTCCTGCACCTGGAGGAGGAAATATAAAGGGGTGTGTGAATGATAACTTGATGGGTCGAAGACAGCAAGTCTGAAATGTACCCTGGCTTGAAACACCTGTTTTCGGATGACTGTCGTGTTTATTCTTCTCCATCACTGACAACGGGCTGACAAAACCACATTATTCAGAGGTCAGGGAGTTAAGAAGATAAGAGACATTTTCTCATTTTACAGTAAGGAATTTCAGAGCCATCATTCCAAACAGATTTCCTTCACACATGTTCCCTTTGCATTAGAGCAGAATGAACATTTATATTTACCACAGCAATCCCACCAAAGTAGGCAGAAAATCCTTCCACAAACCCTGTTATCGGAAAACCACCCCAAACACCCATGTGTACTTTCCTGTCTGTACAGTTAAAAGGCTGCAACCTTGTATCGTCCATTCTTTACAGGTCAAACAGGAAAATCGGTTTTTAATTTTTAAGCCCATTCAGGTACAAACTCAAGTTTTACCGAGGGTTGTTGTTTGCTGAATAAAGCTTGTCTGTGGTCTCCAGCCTCAATCATTCAAATTACTTTTTCAGTTACAACAGACACAAGCCATTCAGCTCAGTTTGTTGTTCCAGTATTTACCATTTTTAAGAAATATTTTAATTCAACATTTACAACACTTTAACACCAACAGTACCCGATGACCACCCATCGCGCCCCCCCATCCCGCCACCACTACCCCCCCACCACCACCACCTTTAGGTCTCCAAAATGTAAAATAAACTTCCCTCATCTCTGGCGGATCCCCTCATCCGTCCCTTTCAGAGCAAATTTCACCTTTTCGAAGTACAGAAACAGGTCCCTCAGCCGGGCCGAGGCACAGAACCCGCCTGCGAGTAATCAACGAGGTGATGGCCCCTAATTGGAAAAATGAATTGGGCACTCTAAATTAAATTTTTTAAATTATACTCCGAAAACACCCCAAATTACCCGAGCATATTCCCTATCCTCCAACCCTTCATTTCCTCCAACCCTAATGCCATTCCTCACCTGGCCCTCTCCTCCTCTCCCACCCCCGGCCACTCCAGTCGCTCCAACTCATCCTCCGCCGGCTCCGACTGATATACCTCCTTATAAAAGTCCTCACCCTGTTCACCTGCTCCGGAACCACCACCACCCCTCCTGTCCCATCTCTAATCTGCACAATCTCCCTCTGCTAACGGAGCAGGCCCACCAGCAATCGACTGGCCTTCACACCTACTCAATCACAACCCCCCGCGCTCGCCTCCACTACCCAACCGCCCTCCCCTTAGACAGAAGGTCAAACTTCTCCTGCAACTCCTTCCTCCTCATCAACAGCCCCAGCTCCGGATCCTCCGCGTATCTTCCATCCACCTCCGAAATCCCTCTATCAGTCGCTGCCTCACCTCCCACACCTCCCTATCCACCTTTTCCTTAAATGTGATAACCTCACCCCTCACTACGGTCTTGTAGCTTTGCAGGTAGTTCACTTTCTCTCTATTCTAAATCTTTCACATTCAATCTCTTATCTATGGCCCCCTTATTCTCACCCATTTGATGCTGAAAGAAATCTGTTTCTATCGACCCTATCCTTCAGTATATCTATATATTATATGTAGAATCTATCCCATCCTTTAATAATTTTAATTTTCCATCATGTGGATTTCAATATTCAAAGATGAATGTTGGCTTTGCAACACTGAGCACAGTTTTTTTTTAAAAATAATTTTTATTAAAGGTTTTCATAAAATATCAATAACAAAATGAGAAAGAAAAAAGAACCCAACAGGGGTAAGTACAAAACACAATCTAAAAAAGCAACCCCCCAAACCCCTCCCCCCCCGTACCTAAATAATAAATTAACATTAACACCCCGATTTAAGACAACAGGTGTATACACCCCCTCAGACCCTTCCAGTGTAAATAACATACACCAAAATAAAGTAACCCCCCCCCCCCACCTGCTGCTGCCATTGACCAATGTCTAGCGTTCTGCCAGAAAGTCTAAGAACGGTTGCCACCGCCTAAAGAACCCTTGTACCGACCCTCACAAGGCGAATTTCACCCTCTCCAATTTAATGAACCCTGCCATATCGCTGATCCAGGATTCCACACTTGGGGGCCTCGTATCTTTCCACTGAAGGAGAATCCTCCGCCGGGCTACCAGGGACGCAAAGGCCAGAATTCCAGCCTCTTTCGCCTCCTGCACTCCCGGCTCCTCTGCCACCCCAAATATTGCGAGCCCCCAGCCCGGTTTGACCCTGGATCCTACCACCCTCGACACCGTCCTCGCTACGCCCTTCCAAAATTCCTCCAGCGCTGGGCATGCCCAGAACATATGGGTGTGATTTGCTGGGCTCCCTGAGCACCTAACACACCTGTCCTCACCCCCAAAGAACCTGCTCATCCTTCTCCCAGTCATGTGTGCCCTGTGCAGCACCTTAAACTGTATGAGGCTGAGCCTCGCGCATGAAGAGGAAGAGTTCACCCTCCCTAGGGCATCTGCCCACATCCCCTCTTCGATCTCCTCTCCCAACTCCTCCTCCCACTTACCATTCAACTCCACCACCGAGGCCTCCTCCTCCTGCATCACCTGGTAAGTTTCCAAGATCTTCCCCAATCTCCCCCCCCCCCCCCCCCCCCCCCCCCGAGAGCACCCTGTCCTGTACTGTGTGTGGCAGTAGCTGTGGGAATTCCACCACCTGCCGTCTGGTAAACGCCCTTACCTGTAAGTACCTAAAGGTGTTCCCCAGGGGGAGCCCATACTTCTCCTCCAGCTCACCCAAGCTCGTGAACTTCCCATCCACAAACAGTCCTAACTTTCGTATGCCTGCCCTGTGCCACCCCGAAAACCCTCCACCTGTCACTGAGCACAGTTAAGCTGGTGAAAAATGAAAATGAAATAAAAAATGAAAATCGCTTGTCACAAGTAGGCTTCAACGAAGTTACTGTGAAAAGCCCCTAGTCGCCACATTCCGGCGCCTGTTCGGGAAGGCTGGTACGGGCTGATTGATCCACTGACTGCACATCACCATCCTCGGGCTCATTCTGAATGTCATAGGCAACACAGCCTCGCATTGTAAATCCTAAATAAAATGAAACTTTTCTGCTCCAAGGAGGCATCAAACATTTGGGTCCACGATGGATGGAGACCTTACTTTCTCCGGCGTGCCCTCGGACATAAAGCTCATCAGCTGTGACCCCTGCAAATTTAGCTACCATGCCTTCACTCCCCTCAACCAAGTCATTGCAATCAAAAAATAAATAGTTGTGAAAAATATTTTAATGAATGTTTACATTTAATCTCTGGTATAATTGTACCTTTGAAGAATCCTGAACAACACAAAAAGATTGCAGCTCCCACCCTGGAAAACTTCAGGGTGGGGTTAGTTACATTTCTGAGCAGATTACTTGGAATTTGCCAGGGACTGTCCTGGAGATGGACAGAGTTTGGAGGCAGAAGACCTCAGATGTCTGCCACAGTGTAGCATGGCTTATGTGTGTGTGTGTGTGTGTGTGAGAGAGAGATTGGGGGGGGGGGGGGGGAGCACGGTGCTTGTGTGGAAGTGGGGGGGGGGGGAGGGAGGCATTTTCCCAGTGCTTGTTTAGGGGGTGGGTTTGTGCGGGGGAAGGAGGTGGTTTCCTCGGTGCTTGTGAAGGGGCTGGTTCCCAGTATATGTGGCAGGAAAGGGGGATATTTATTTCCTGATGAGTTCCACACAGCTCATCAAACCCATGCACTGTCTGTTAAAGCCAAAATCCTGATAGTTAAAATATGATACTTGCCACTGAATATTGTCCAGGTCTTGCTGCATTTGCATGTGAACTGCTTTGGTGTCTGAGGAGTGGTGAATGGCACTGAAGATTGTGCAATCATCAGTGAACGTCCCCACATCATAGAATTTACAGTGCAGAAGGAGGCCATTCAGCCCATCTATTCTGCACCAGCCCTTGGAAAGAGCACCCTACCCAAGCCCACACCTCCATCCTATCCCCGTAACCCCACCCAAACCCAAACCTTTTGGACACCAAGGGAAATTTAGCGTGACCAATCCACCTAACCTGCACATACCGGACGGAGCACCCAGAGGAAACCCGGAGGAAAAGGGAGAGAATGTGCAAACTCCACACAGACAGCGACCCAGGGCCGGGATTCGAACCCGGGTCCTCGGCACCGTAGGCAGCAATGCTAACCACTGTGCCACATGCAGCCCCACCGTGCTGTCCACTTTAATATTACCTAATTAAAGACAAGGCTAAAATTTGAGTGTGCATAACCTGGCATTAGTACTAAATTTATATTTTATTCACAAAGTTGATTTTGTTTTTCTGCTTGTGAAAGAAAAGAAAATCTGTGCTAATTGATTGATATTTAATTATTCCATATTCCTCAAATTAAAAGCCTATTAATGTTTAGAGGAGCTACATTTTTAATTATGCCCATTTATCTCAATTTATACAGAATGAAAAGCTTCTTACTCCAGTCCCAGGCACCGAATAAGTATTGAAACAAAATCTTGAGCTACTAATGGTGGATAAAGATCACAGTCACATAAAAAGATGTCAAATTTGCTCAGAAACACATCTTGTCAGAATAATGCTGGTTATTCATAAATTGAATCGAAATTAATTCTTCTAACATTTGTAGAAAATGAATGGCAATTTTAGATTCACAATGATACAATATTCTGCATTGGTCAGTAACTTAAAATATTATTGCAATATTCTGCGCATAAGATCAAAATGTGTTCCTATAATATAATTCCTGAGCTTATTCAGCACGTCAGATTCTTATTCCTGATTTGCAAGCAGTGATTGTAGTTTTGCATTCTCCATGTTTGACATAAAAAAAGAGCATAAACGTAAACTGAAACAGATGACTTTTCATATAGGAATATGATATTATGGAGCTACAAGCCCAATAGCAACAGCTAATTTCAAAGTCAGGTTTTAACCTTTGTTGAACAAGCTGAGATTTCTATAGAATTGGTACAGCAAAATGCCAAGATTCATAGAATCATAGAATTTACAGTGCAGAAGGAGGCCATTCGGCCCATCGAGTCTGCACCAGCTCTTGGAAAGAGCACCCTACTTAAGCCCACACCTCCACCCTATCCCCTTAACACAGTAACCCCACCTAACCTTTTGGATACTAATAGAATTATAGAATTTACAATAGAATCATAGGATTCATGTATTGAATATTTTTTAAATTCAGAAGTGGCAAGACTACATTATAATAAAGTCATAAGATTAAAGTCTTGTGACGGTTTTACATGATTATAATAATTTCAGAAGTACACACAGCATCACACGATAAAACTAGTGACTACACCTGCTCCTTCCAAATGCACGACCAGTGTGTAAAAAAGTAGATGTCAATTGTTCTGACCAAATGTAATTTATACCACAACACAAGCTGTAAAAACAGTTTACAACACTCAGAAATAATATAAGATCGGCTGCCAATTGAGACACAAATTATGGCACTTATATATTCTTAATCAGCAAATTGACTTTGATTGTGATGTCTCTCTCTGTTCCTCTAAGTTAATACACCAGGGCTCCTGCACGTCAATCTTTATTTCTGTTTGTCCATGACACATTGTTAAAAGTTGGAAATAGATGTCTTCAAGTACTATGAAATGAGAATCGCTTATTGTCACAAGTAGGCTTCTAATGGAGTTACTGTGAAAAGCCCCTAGTCGCCACATTCCGGCGCCTGTTCGGGGAGGCTGGTACAGGAGAGCAAAGAAGCATTGGATAAACATTTGTGTGTGATGCCCAGCTCTTCTATCTATTAACTAGTATGGATATGATGAATGACAATTTTAAACTTAAAGAATGGAGAATTGAAATGTTCATCCCAATGTGATTACTTTGTTTCCAATCTGGCATCAGCTTGCGTTCTGGCTTGAACAACTGGTTAAATCTGCTGTTGAAAAACCTTGTACAAAAATCAAAAACATAATCTTACAAATAAATAATACTGCAAGCATGACTGTGTCTCATTACTCCCTCAGCACAGACCCTCTGACAGTGCAGCGCTCCCTCAGTACTGACCCTCTGACAGTGCAGCACACCCTCAGTACTGACCCTCTGACAGTGCAGCACTCCCTCAGTACTGACCCTCTGATAGTGCAGCGCTCCCTCAGTACTGACCCTCTGAAAGTGCAGTGCTCCCTCAGTACTGACCCTCTGACAGTGCAGCACTCCCTCAGTCCTGACCCTCCGACAGTGCAGCACTCCCTCAGTACTGATCCTCTGACAGTGCAGCACTCCCTCAGTACTGACCCTCTGAAAGTGCAGTGCTCCCTCAGTACTGACCCTGACAGTGCAGCACTCCCTCAGTACTGACCCTCTGACAGTGCAGCACTCCCCCAGTACTGACCCTCTGACAGTGCAGCACTCCCTCAGTACTGACCCTCTGAAAGTGCAGTGCTCCCTCAGTACTGACCCTGACAGTGCAGCACTCCCTCAGTACTGACCCTCTGACAGTGCAGCACTCCCCCAGTACTGACCCTCTGACAGTGCAGCACTCCCTCAGTACTGATCCTCTGACAGTGCAGCACTCCCTCAGTACTGACCCTCTGACAGTGCAGCACTCTCTCAGAACAGACCTTCTGACAGTGCGGCACTCCCTCAGTACTGACCCTCTGACAGTGCGGCACTCCCTCAGTACTGACCCTCTGACAGTGCGGCACTCCCTCAGTACTGACCCTTTGACAGTGCAGCACACCCTCAGTACTGACCCTCTGACAGTGCAGCACTCCCTCAGTACTGACCCTCTGACAGTGCGGAGCTCCCTCAGTACTGACCCTCTGACAGTGCGGAGCTCCCCAAGTGCTGACCCTCTGACAGTGCGGCACTCCCCCAGTACTGACCCTCTGACAGTGCGGAGCTCCCTAAGTGCTGACCCTCTGACAGTGCGGCACTCCCCCAGTACTGACCCTCTGACAGTGCAGCACTCCCTCAGTACTGACCCTCTGAAAGTGCAGTGCTCCCTCAGTACTGACCCTGACAGTGCAGCACTCCCTCAGTACTGACCCTCTGACAGTGCAGCACTCCCCCAGTACTGACCCTCTGACACTGCAGCACTCCCCCAGTACTGACCTTCTGACAGTGCGGCACCCCCTCAGTACTGACCCTCTGAAAGTGCAGTGCTCCCTCAGTACTGACCCTGACAGTGCAGCACTCCCTCAGTACTGACCCTCTGACAGTGCAGCACTCCCCCAGTACTGACCCTCTGACACTGCAGCACTCCCCCAGTACTGACTCTCTAACAGTGTGGCACTCCCCCAGTACTGACCCTCTGACAGTGCGGCACTCCCTCAGTACTGACCCTCTGACAGGGCAGCACTCCCTCAGTACTGACCCTCTGACAGGGCAGCACTCCCCCAGTACTGACCCTCTGACAGTGCAGCACTCCCTCAGTACTGACCCTCTGAAAGTGCAGTGCTCCCTCAGTACTGACCCTGACAGTGCAGCACACCCTCAGTACTGGCCCTCTGACAGTGCAGCACTCCCCCAGTACTGACCCTCTGACAGTGCAGCACTCCCTCAGTACTGATCCTCTGACAGTGCAGCACTCCCTCAGTACTGACCCTCTGACAGTGCAGCATTCTCTCAGTACAGACCCTCTGACACTGCAGCACTCTCTCAGAACAGACCTTCTGACAGTGCGGCACTCCTTCAATACTGACCCTTTGACAGTGCAGCACTCCCTCAGTACTGACCCTCTGAAAGTGCAGTGCTCCCTCAGTACTGACCCTGACAGTGCAGCACTCCCTCAGTACTGACCCTCTGACAGTGCAGCACTCCCCCAGTACTGACCCTCTGACACTGCAGCACTCCCCCAGTACTGACCTTCTGACAGTGCGGCACCCCCTCAGTACTGACCCTCTGAAAGTGCAGTGCTCCCTCAGTACTGACCCTGACAGTGCAGCACTCCCTCAGTACTGACCCTCTGACAGTGCAGCACTCCCCCAGTACTGACCCTCTGACACTGCAGCACTCCCCCAGTACTGACCCTCTAACAGTGTGGCACTCCCCCAGTACTGACCCTCTGACAGTACGGCACTCCCTCAGTACTGACCCTCTGACAGGGCAGCACTCCCTCAGTACTGACCCTCTGACAGGGCAGCACTCCCCCAGTACTGACCCTCTGACAGTGCAGCACTCCCTCAGTACTGACCCTCTGAAAGTGCAGTGCTCCCTCAGTACTGACCCTGACAGTGCAGCACTCCCTCAGTACTGACCCTCTGACAGTGCAGCACTCCCCCAGTACTGACCCTCTGACAGTGCAGCACTCCCCCAGTACTGACCCTCTGACACTGCAGCACTCCCCCAGTACTGACCTTCTGACAGTGCGGCACCCCCTCAGTACTGACCCTCTGAAAGTGCAGTGCTCCCTCAGTACTGACCCTGACAGTGCAGCACTCCCTCAGTACTGACCCTCTGACAGTGCAGCACTCCCCCAGTACTGACCCTCTGACACTGCAGCACTCCCCCAGTACTGACCCTCTAACAGTGTGGCACTCCCCCAGTACTGACCCTCTGACAGTGCGGCACTCCCTCAGTACTGACCCTCTGACAGGGCAGCACTCCCTCAGTACTGACCCTCTGACAGGGCAGCACTCCCCCAGTACTGACCCTCTGACAGTGCAGCACTCCCTCAGTACTGATCCTCTGACAGTGCAGCACTCCCTCAGTACTGACCCTCTGAAACTGCAGTGCTCCCTCAGTACTGACCCTGACAGTGCAGCACTCCCTCAGTACTGACCCTCTGACAGTGCAGCACTCCCCCAGTACTGACCCTCTGACAGTGCAGCACTCCCTCAGTACTGACCCTCTGACAGTGCGGCGCTCCCTCAGTACTGACCCTCTGACAGTGCAGCACTCCCCCAGTACTGACCCTCTAACAGTGTGGCACTCCCCCAGTACTGACCCTCTGACAGTGCGGCACTCCCTCAGTACTGACCCTCTGACAGTGCGGCACTCCCTCAGTACTGACCCTCTGACAGTGCGGCACTCCCCCAGTACGCCACTGATGTATCATCCAGAACCTTTGTCCTGGCAGAGGATTTAAATCCAGTCCCTTCTTACTTCTCAACATCACTGCAGTATACCAATGGAAAAACATAATTTGGGGAACAACTGTCATTCTTATAGCTTATCTTTTTTCCCCATAAGGGGATCAGCAGATGGTTTTAACATAAAAATCAGCTTTCATTGTGGAATGGGAAATGCATTGCAATCCAAAGTCTTCATTTAGGGATGGCAGAATCTGCACTTTCCGATCTCCCGGCTCACCAGAAGATCCACAGCAGAACTTTAGACAATAAAGGCGTCAAGGGGAGAGTTGGGAGTGTGGCGTTGAGAGAGAGGATTAGCGATGATCATATTGAAGAACAGAGCGGGCTCGAAGCGCTGAATGGCCTGCACCTGCTCTCTATGGCTAATATTTTCCACGCCTTTCCGTTGGCGGGATGTTCCTGTGCCGCTGATGGTGACCCCCGCGGCGTTTTCCCTGGTGGCAGAGGGTGCGGGGCACGTAGGCATCGGCAGGACCAGAAGATGTGACCACCAGCCAATGGCACGTCGCCTCTGGCACTGGAAAATCCCCCCACGTTTCTATGTAACAAAGTAAAACAAGGAGGCCGCGCGAGCAACAGAAACCTAGGTCCTCCAGTAAACACGTGAAGAACTTTGAGAAAATGCACATTCATTTAAACTCATATTTGCGGGAAGGATTTTTCCACAGTTGAAATTAATGATATTTTATCATCAGACTCCACTTCCTATTTTATTCAAACCATAAAAACAACAAAAGTAAGATCAGCCACTCAAGTGAAGGACACTGCTACTGTTAAGATTAATATGCCAAGAAATGAAAATGTAATATTCCAAACATCCAAAAGGTTTATTTTTAAAGTGTTACAAAGTGAAATCAGTTCACAAATTATATACGATGCTGAAAGTCAGCAGTACAGATTTTTAAAATATGGCATCCACTTTTATATAAGGCAATTGAAATCCACATTTCAATTTGGATTATATCATTTTGAAATGCAAGATTCCAGAAGCATTAAAATATATAGAAGCTCACAACTTTCTATCCTTTCCCACTACATTTGTAAACTACAGTGCTCAATATCAAAAGCACACTGACATTAAGAAATGAAAAAATCTTGTTGACACAGTTTAAACCGGAGCAATCTAGATAAATAATCTTTCAAAAAATGTTAAACTACCTGAAAGCAATAAATTCCTGCACCTGGAGGAGGAAATATAAAGGGGTGTGTGAATGATAACTTGATGGGTCGAAGACAGCAAGTCTGAAATGTACCCTGGCTTGAAACACCTGTTTTCGGATGACTGTCGTGTTTATTCTTCTCCATCACTGACAACGGGCTGACAAAACCACATTATTCAGAGGTCAGGGAGTTAAGAAGATAAGAGACATTTTCTCATTTTACAGTAAGGAATTTCAGAGCCATCATTCCAAACAGATTTCCTTCACACATGTTCCCTTTGCATTAGAGCAGAATGAACATTTATATTTACCACAGCAATCCCACCAAAGTAGGCAGAAAATCCTTCCACAAACCCTGTTATCGGAAAACCACCCCAACACCCATGTGTACTTTCCTGTCTGTACAGTTAAAAGGCTGCAACCTTGTATCGTCCATTCTTTACAGGTCAAACAGGAAAATCTGTTTTTAATTTTTAAGCCCATTCAGGTACAAACTCAAGTTTTACCGAGGGTTGTTGTTTGCTGAATAAAGCTTGTCTGTGGTCTCCAGCCTCAATCATTCAAATTACTTTTTCAGTTACAACAGACACAAGCCATTCAGCTCAGTTTGTTGTTCCAGTATTTACCATTTTTAAGAAATATTTTAATTCAACATTTACAACACTTTAACACCAACAGTACCCGATGACCACCCATCGCGCCCCCCATCCCGCCACCACTACCCCCCCACCACCACCACCTTTAGGTCTCCAAAATGTAAAATGAACTTCCCTCATCTCTGGCGGATCCCCTCATCTGTCCCTTTCAGAGCAAATTTCACCTTTTCGAAGTACAGAAACAGGTCCCTCAGCCGGGCCGAGGCACAGAACCCGCCTGCGAGTAATCAACGAGGTGATGGCCCCTAATTGGAAAAATGAATTGGGCACTCTATATTAAATTTTTTTAAATTATACTCCGAAAACACCCCAAATTACCCGAGCATATTCCCTATCCTCCAACCCTTCATTTCCTCCAACCCTAATGCCATTCCTCACCTGGCCCTCTCCTCCTCTCCCACCCCCGGCCACTCCAGTCGCTCCAACTCATCCTCCGCCGGCTCCGACTGATATACCTCCTTATAAAAGTCCTCACCCTGTTCACCTGCTCCGGAACCACCACCACCCCTCCTGTCCCATCTCTAATCTGCACAATCTCCCTCTGCTAACGGAGCAGGCCCACCAGCAATCGACTGGCCTTCACACCTACTCAATCACAACCCCCCGCGCTCGCCTCCACTACCCAACCGCCCTCCCCTTAGACAGAAGGTCAAACTTCTCCTGCAACTCCTTCCTCCTCATCAACAGCCCCGGCTCCGGATCCTCCGCGTATCTTCCATCCACCTCCGAAATCCCTCTATCAGTCGCTGCCTCACCTCCCACACCTCCCTATCCACCTTTTCCTTAAATGCGATAACCTCACCCCTCACTACGGTCTTGTAGCTTTGCAGGTAGTTCACTTTCTCTCTATTCTAAATCTTTCACATTCAATCTCTTATCTATGGCCCCCTTATTCTCACCCATTTGATGCTGAAAGAAATCTGTTTCTATCGACCCTATCCTTCAGTATATCTATATATTATATGTAGAATCTATCCCATCCTTTAATAATTTTAATTTTCCATCATGTGGATTTCAATATTCAAAGATGAATGTTGGCTTTGCAACACTGAGCACAGTTTTTTTTTAAAATAATTTTTATTAAAGGTTTTCATAAAATATCAATAACAAAATGAGAAAGAAAAAAGAACCCAACAGGGGTAAGTACAAAACACAATCTAAAAAAGCAACCCCCCAAACCCCTCCCCCCCTGTACCTAAATAATAAATTAACATTAACACCCCGATTTAAGACAACAGGTGTATACACCCCCTCAGACCCTTCCAGTGTAAATAACATACACCAAAATAAAGTAACCCCCCCCCCCCCCACCTGCTGCTGCCATTGACCAATGTCTAGCGTTCTGCCAGAAAGTCTAAGAACGGTTGCCACCGCCTAAAGAACCCTTGTACCGACCCTCTCAAGGCGAATTTCACCCTCTCCAATTTAATGAACCCTGCCATATCGCTGATCCAGGATTCCACACTTGGGGGCCTCGTATCTTTCCACTGAAGGAGAATCCTCCGCCGGGCTACCAGGGACGCAAAGGCCAGAATTCCAGCCTCTTTCGCCTCCTGCACTCCCGGCTCCTCTGCCACCCCAAATATTGCGAGCCCCCAGCCCGGTTTGACCCTGGATCCTACCACCCTCGACACCGTCCTCGCTATGCCCTTCCAAAATTCCTCCAGCGCTGGGCATGCCCAGAACATATGGGTGTGATTTGCTGGGCTCCCTGAGCACCTAACACACCTGTCCTCACCCCCAAAGAACCTGCTCATCCTTCTCCCGGTCATGTGTGCCCTGTGCAGCACCTTAAACTGTATGAGGCTGAGCCTCGCGCATGAAGAGGAAGAGTTCACCCTCCCTAGGGCATCTGCCCACATCCCCTCTTCGATCTCCTCTCCCAACTCCTCCTCCCACTTACCATTCAACTCCACCACCGAGGCCTCCTCCTCCTGCATCACCTGGTAAGTTTCCAAGATCTTCCCCAATCCCCCCCCCCCCCCGAGAGCACCCTGTCCTGTACTGTGTGTGGCAGTAGCTGTGGGAATTCCACCACCTGCCGTCTGGTAAACGCCCTTACCTGTAAGTACCTAAAGGTGTTCCCCAGGGGGAGCCCATACTTCTCCTCCAGCTCACCCAAGCTCGTGAACTTCCCATCCACAAACAGTCCTAACTTTCATATGCCTGCCCTGTGCCACCCCGAAAACCCTCCACATGTCACTGAGCACAGTTAAGCTGGTGAAAAATGAAAATGAAATAAAAAATGAAAATCGCTTGTCACAAGTAGGCTTCAACGAAGTTACTGTGAAAAGCCCCTAGTCGCCACATTCCGGCGCCTGTTCGGGAAGGCTGGTACGGGCTGATTGATCCACTGACTGCACATCACCATCCTCGGGCTCATTCTGAATGTCATAGGCAACACAGCCTCGCATTGTAAATCCTAAATAAAATGAAACTTTTCTGCTCCAAGGAGGCATCAAACATTTGGGTCCACGATGGATGGAGACCTTACTTTCTCCGGCGTGCCCTCGGACATAAAGCTCATCTCCTTCAGTCCATCCCTCAACGCGCTGCAGATTGTTTGGATTGACTTCCCATGGGTTCCCATCTCCAAGGTTTGTGTTGTGGATAAATCGCTGTAAGCCATTTCCAGTTCCCAGGAAAAAGTGGGGGTGGGTAGGTTTGTTAGCCTGGCCATCCTTTAGTATGGTCGTATACAGGTCATTCAGGGTGTTTAATGCGTCAATTAAACGCCCATTGTTTTCGTTCACTGAACCATTGTGAGATTCAGCTTCTGGCCAGTACAGCAGTATCTGTATGAAGTGTGGGATAGGGGACATTCCTGAGTCACTCATTGCACACAAGCGATCGCTACACTCACAAAGTTCCTTTTTAGAAATCATGACTTCAAAAGAGTTGCTGGGATCAATGGCCAGAGCAATCTGTGATAAAATGTAGTTTTGTAAATCATTTTCATTCAAACATCCCTTGCACAACTCTATTATTTGCATTAGATTATCGCAAGTTAACAAAAACATTTTCGTGAATCGTCCACCACCGAGGTAATACACTTTGTGACATTGTAACAGAGGCATTAGATGCTCCATGTTTTCTTCTTTCAGTATCTCTTCTCTGGAACCACTGAAGAAACAGAAGAAATATGAGAATTGTTTTTCACATTTGCTTAAATTCGCAAAAGTTCTCTCAATGTGTCTGTCAGGCTGAAAGTAAGCCATGTGCTCGTAAATTGATTCCATTGCTTCGCAAATATTTCTGTGCAATCCCTTCAGTTCGACATGAAACTCAGCCCATGCAGTGTTGATTTGTTCAGGGATCCAACCTGTTAGCAAATACTTTAACAGGTTTATGTGGCAGCCGTTGATGCTTTTAAATATGTCAAGTGAAGACATAAATTGCACAAGATAACAGGCAATCACTACTTCACCAAAATAGCCAGCATTATTCCAGTCACACTCTGACTTGGATGCTTCCTGGGAGCGCTGAAACGCATCAATGGCCTTTAGTGCCAGTTTTATCGCTTTGCTAAATTCCTGTGGATGTTGTCCGCCTGGCATTCCCAAACTGTGCATCCAGTTCTTATATATTTGACCTTGTGTGTGCAAAATGTAAGAGTTGGACGGTTGTAACGAGTGAGCTTTCTTCACCCATGTCTCAGCTTTATCAAACTTTTTAAGAAGGCACAAGAATCGTGCAAACTGCTGAGCGACGACGGCATCCTTATCGAAACATTTGCAGGCTTTTCCCAGAACACCTTCAGCTTCATTTCTATTCTCAGTTTTACATATATGTTCAATAAGAGGAGAAAACGGTTTGACTCCATCTGTGGTGTATTTTCTTTTAATGAACAGCTGCTTAACGAATTTCACTACTTGTGGAGAGGAGTGGTACTTGAAAAATTCATTTATGTGGAGAAGATGGACAACAATCTGACTTTGAGGGCCTTTCATCTGTTCTAGAACTTGTTCTGCAACTTTGCAATGTATTATTCTAATGCACTGGAGTCCTGCTGCAGATTCATAGTAATGAGAGAGCAGACAGCCTGATATGTCCCTCAATACGACCACAATAGGAAGGTGCTTTGGGTATTCAGTTTGAATCCGTCCATTGATGAATTCTTCGCATTGAGACATAGTAATGTATGAACCTGCTACGTAATGATTTAGCAGTGAGATGCATTCAATTAGATCAAGAATGCCAGATGTCTGATCAATTCTTTCCAGCAGTTCCTTCACAGCTTTCTGGAGGTAATTTAGATCAAATTCTTTCGTCATTAGAACAAACGTCAGGATAGAGTTTTCTTCGTACTTACTTTTCTCTTTAAGGTCATTCAGTTTCCAATTGAACAAAGATTTTTCCCTCTTTGATAATTGATAAGTCACATGCAAGGTGTCAGGTGCACTGGCAGACATCTTTGGCCACGTGGACCTCATGCAACGCAGTAAAATGAAGTTTGGCTTTGACTGGTAATCAGTGACTGCATGTGCCAGTTGGATTTTCAATTCCTCAATGTATTCCTCATCACAATCTTCAACGAGCAGAAGCACTGGGAAATTCTCACCATTCCCTTCACTGTTCTGTAATTTGATTGCCTTATCACAGATGGATTTTATAGGTTGTGATGTGTTGACAGTTGCACATCTTAGTCTTTTCCTAAAGTCCCACAGGATGTGTCTAGCCACAGTGCTCCCCCCACTACCAGGTTGGTGACTTATTGTGACAGTGACCACCCGTTCCTTGGAACTTGCTCTTTCTAACACCTGGTTCAGACGCTCATTCACAGTTTCATATGCATCTCTTTTTATAATCTCACCACAATGCCTATTTTCAGCCAGCCAGAAATTCATCCAGCTGACTTTGCCACCTCTGTAAAAATGCATTTCCTTCTCCCGGATTTCTTCCTGCCATTCCTCATCATTTGCATCATTTATACAGCTGCATTCATCTGATCTCAGCACTTCAATACAAGGCAGCAGATATTCATAGTTTGTGCCATCGTCTAACAACTGCCTGACACTTAGCTTTGAAGATTGTATGGTCTGAATCATGCTGTCCAAGTGGCTCAGCTTTGTTCCCACGATACTCATGTTATTAAGAGTATGTCTGTCACACATGCTCTGCAAAAGACTTGCCCAGCTATTGTAATTTTCTCGATCTTCCACGATGCATTTTATGTTATTTCTGCCATTCATTCCAGCATAGAATCCAAGCAATGCCTCCGCTTGTAACTGATTTGCTGGTGACAGTAAGAGAAAAAGAACCTCAAATGTCCCTGGTGGAAGAACAGCATTGCAGATTTCTGATACCATATTTCCCAGATGCTGCCTCCTATTTTCCATCCAGGTTTTTGAATCATGAGGTTTGTGACCTTCACTGTCAGTCTGTCCATTGCAAAATATCCAGCTGGTTTGATGACATGAATTCTTTATCACATCAGCCAATGAACCACGTTCAGTGATGCAATCTTCTAAGAAATAAGGACTGGCGTTGGGGTAAAGACTGTACAAACCTTGCATCTTAGAATTGGGGTCAAAATCTAAAACACAGAAGAACTTCATTCCTAACAAAAAGCCCAGATTCTCCAAATCTTCCTTTTTGCAACTGTCAGTGACCAGAATATACTTCACTTCATTATTTATGTGTTTCTTTATACTGGTGAATAATTCAGATAGTTTCCTGTAAACCTCATCATTGGAAAGTTCTTCACTGCGTTCTGCCTTTTCCCTTTCAAAATCTCTGTCGCGTACGTACTCAGACATTTCTTTGATTTTAAATTGAGGGACGCGAATTGAAGAAGCTCCCTCTCTTTTGTAGATTGCGGGATGAAAGTATACAACACCTTTCCTTTTAGACTTGTCAAGGTCAGGAAGTTTCACTGTATAAAATGCCTTTTTCACCACTGACAACGAAGGAACAATATCAACTTCAATAACAAAACGCCGCCCAACATGATCTTCAAACACTTCAACAAACCTTGGCGGACGAATCGAATGCTCAGCGTGGGCATGGTACGGTTTCAAAAAGCACTGTTTGATATATTGGTCTCGTGCATTAACAAAAAGTTCTTTATTGCAGACAGGAACACCCACTATCTCACCATGTCCATACTCTCCACCATCCTTAATGCCAAAATGAATTGTCCCATTAGTTCTACAGTTCATACATGCCGCCGCAAACTTAATAACCTCCTTTGCAAATTTCATTTTCTGCTCAAACTCATCTCTCATGGCAGCGAGCTGAAAAGATTTAAACTCATGACATGGAATAATTAAGTTTTTGCTACCAGTTTCGGGTGGAAGTACATTGCCTTTTATATACTTAAACCCTGCGTCTTCTTTGTCAAAAGGATGGGGGTTACACTGAATGGAGCCTGTTAGCTTCTCCTCCAGGGCAGTGGAAGCGGTTTCTGCTCTGTTCAAATGAGCTGCTTGTTCCGGGTCTTTATCTGGGGAATAAAATGCTGTCGTTATATCTGCTCGACCAAAGTAAGTTTGCACTGTTAGTTTAACAATTGCAAAATAAAACCACATTTACCTGGTAATCCTAATACTGAACCTGAGGTTTCAGTTTATTCAATATTTACCATATTACAAGAGCAGTTTAAATTCTACAGCACTTTAAAAATAATAAAATGACCCAACGTTCTTCACAGGCGCTTCATTAAATAAAAGACAAGACTGAAACACTTATGCTAGGATTTCCCGCCACCAATCAGTGGCAAGTTTGGAAAATCCCAGGGAGCAGGATGGTGCAGTGGAAACGCGCTGGGCCCAAAACCCAGAGCTCGATGGATCGAAGTTTGGAAAATCTCATGGGGCTGCTTAGCACAGGGCTAAATCGCTGGCTTTGAGAACAGACCAAGGCAGGCCAGCAGCACAGTTCAATTCCCGTAACAGCCTCCCTGAACAGGCGCCGGAATGTGGCGACTAGGGGCTTTTCACAGTAACTTCATTTGAAGCCTACTTGTGACAAGCGATTTTCATTTCATTTCATGAGAAGCGCATTTCCCAGTGGTGTAAATCCAGGGTCCCCCCCCACCCCCCGCCCGCCTCAGTGAGGAGGGAGGTGGGAGAACATTTGGCAAAACATTTCAAGATTGAGCGTCTGGCTTCTGAAGCAATTTTACCCACTCAAGCAATTCCTAATTCCTGACCGTGACAATGATTGCTCCTGCAGTGTAAATCCCATGTACGCAGACTTCGAAATCCACCCAGAGTTCTGGGGCTGCAGACCCACTGGGTGATTGGGCGAGTTTGAGGATCCTCTGTCGGCAGGTGGGTGAGGATCAGTCACTGTGGGTGGTGTTCCATACACCCAGCATCATAGTTATATAGGGCAGAGTTTACCAGCTGTTCACGCAGGAGAGATATTCCGGTCCTAGGACTGCGCAGGGACACTTTTTCAATATGGCACCTGGAGTACGGAAGGCCGGATGTCATAGTGGCGAGGGAGAAACCAGAGGCTGCCCAACC
Organism: Scyliorhinus torazame; assembly: GCF_047496885.1. Taxonomy (NCBI): domain Eukaryota; kingdom Metazoa; phylum Chordata; class Chondrichthyes; order Carcharhiniformes; family Scyliorhinidae; genus Scyliorhinus; species Scyliorhinus torazame. Next base: position 160,243,779 of record NC_092724.1, on the reverse strand, counting down.
AGCATTTACTCAAATTGCCACACAATTTGGCAGAAAAGGCCAAGGTTGGCATCAACGGGTCAAATACCAATTTACCCACCCAAAATCAACTATTGAGAAATATTCGGTCAGGTGAGCTGATTACCTTAATCAAAGAGGTGGGTTTTAAGGAGTTGTGGGGTTCGCTGGCCAGCATTTATTGCCCATCTCTAATTGCCCTTGAGAAGGTGGTGGTGAGCAGATTTCTTGAACCGCTGAAGCCCATGTGGTGTAGGTACACACAGAGTGCTGGTCGGGAGGTATTTGACCCAGTGACAGTGAAGAAATGGCGATATAGTTTCAAGTCAGGATGGTGTGTGGTTTTGACAGGAATTGATGGTGGTGGTGTTCCCATGCCTTTACTGCCTTGTTCTTCCAGATGATAGGTGCAGGCTAAGGGCTTTTGATGAGTTCTGCACTGCATCTTGTACACATTGCTGTCACTGTGCCCCAGTGCGAGGAATTGAATGTTGAAGGCAGTGGACAGTGAGCCAATCAAACAGGCTGCTTTGTTCTGGATGGTGTTGAGACTGTGTGTGTTGGAGCTGCACTCATCCAGGCAAGTGGAGAGTATTCCATTGCGCACCTGACTTGTGCCTTGTAGATCATGGCTTTGGGGGGGGGGGGGGTCAGGAGGTGCGTTACTTGCTGCAGGGTCCCTTGCCTTTGACCTGCCCTGGCAGCCACAGTATTAATGTGGCTAGTCTAGTTCAGTTTCTGATCAATGGTAACCCCCAGGATGTTGATGGTGGGGATTCAATGATGGTAACGCCATTGAGTTTCAAGGGGCAATAGCTAGATTGTCCCTTGTTGGAGATGGTCATTGTCTGATACTGTGGCATGAACGTTATTTGCCTCATATCAACCCCAGCCTGAATATTGTCCAGCTCTCGCTGTACGTGGCTACAGACTGCTTCAGTATCTGAGGAGTCGCAAATGGTGCTGAATATTGTGCAATCATCAGAAAAATCCCCTCTGTTAAGTCATTTAGAAATTCTGAATTCTCCCTGTGTACCTGAACAGGCACCAGAATGTGGCGACTAGCGGCTTTTCACAGTAACTTCATTGCAGGAAGCCTACTAGTGACAATAAAGATTTATATTAATTTGACGTCATGATGGTAGAAAGCAGCAAAATATGTTTGATGCCAGGACACTACCCTGAGGACCTCCTGCTGAGATGTCCTGATACTGAGGTGACTGACCTTCAACATCCATCTTCCTTTGTGCCAAGTATGATTTCAGTCGCAGAGAGTTTCCCCCCTGATCCCCACTGACTCGTTTTGCTCAGGCTTCTTGATGCCACACTCGATCAAATGTGTCTCTGGCAGAACCCAAAATGAGCGCCTGTGAGCAGGTTACTGCTGAGTAAGTGCCACTTGATAACACTGGTGATAACACCTTCCATCATTTTGCTGATAACTGAGAGTACTTTAATGCTGCAGTAATTGGCCAGGTTGTGTTTGTCCTGCTTTTTATGGACAGGATATCTTTGGGCAAATTTCCACATTGCTGGGTAGATGCCAGTGTTGTAGCTGTACTGGAACAGCTCGGCTAGCGGCACAGCTGGTCCTGCAGCACATGTTGTCAGTACTATGGTCAGAGCCCAGAGCCTTTGCCGTATCCAGTGCCTTCAGCTGTTTCTTGATATCATGTGGAGTGAATACTTTTGGCTGACAACTGGCATCTGTGATACTGGGGACCTCCGGAGGAGACTGAGATGGATCATCTACTCGGCACTTCTGACTGAAGATTGTTGCGAATGCCTCAGCCTCGTCTTTTTCACAGATATGCTGGGCTCCTCCATCACTGAGGATGGGGATATTTGTGGAGCCTCCTCCAGTGAAATGTCTAATGGCCCACCAATATTCACAGCTGGATGTGGCAGGACTGCAGAGCTCAGATCTGATGCGTTGGTTGTGGAATACCTTAGCTCTGTCTGTTACTTGCTGCTTATGCAGTTTGGCAACAAGTAGTCCTGTGTTGTAGCTTCACCAGGTTGACATCTCATTTTGCAGTCTGCCTGATGTTGCTCCTGCCATGCTCTCCTGCACCCTTCACTGAACCAGGGTTGATTCCCTGGCTGGGCGGTAATGGTAGAGTGGGGGATATGCGGGGCCATGAGGTTGCAGATTGTGGTTGAATACAATTTGGCGGCTACTAATGGTCCATAGTGCTTCATGGAAGCCCAGTTTTGAGTTCTAGATATGTTCGAAGTCCATCCCATTTAGCACGGTGATAGTGCCATACAACACCTCCACCAAGGTGGAGAGTTAAGGGAGGGAATTCCAGACCCTGGGGCCTTGGCAACTGAAAGCGCGGCCACCAAAGGTGGAGCGATTAAGATCATCAATGCTGAAGGCCAGGATTAAATGAATGCAGGTAGCTCAGAGGGTTGTAAGGCTGGAGATTGCAGAGATAGGGAGGGAAGAGGCCATGGAAAGATTTGAAAACAAGGATGATAATTTCTAAATCAAGATGTTGCTTGACTGCGTGCCAGTATAGGTCAGTGAGTACAGGTGTAATATATGAACAGGATTTAGTGCGAGTTAAGACACCGGCAGCAGAGTTTTAGATAACCTCACATTTAGGAACATGGGGAACCTGCTCAGAGAGGATTAGATTAGTCAAATCCAGAGATAGCAAAGGCATGAGCGAGGGTTTCAGGAAATTAGCTGAGATCTGGGTGAAGTCGGAATATGGTGGGAATTGGAAATAGACAGTTATAATGATGAACTGAATGTTAATTACATTTCTATAAACTCTTATCTCTCTATATTTGAAAAGATACTCCCAAGCATTAATTTTATTGACATTTATTCAAGTTAGGAGTTGATAGTTCAGATGGGGATTGTGAAGATCACTTTGGTTTATGACAGTCTCCTGAAGCCAAATATTTGCAAGTTGCACGAGGAAGTTAAAAAATATCATATCGTCAAACACTCAGCTCTGGTACACAAACTATTGTGTACATGTACTACGGACAGTATTCATTAACACTGATGGTAACTGTAAACCATGGGCAGAATTGTCCCGAATTTCGAACAAGGTCAATAGCATTCTCCGCTGCATCCCTCAGGACAGAGCGCAAAAAACGTAAAGGAGCGGCTCCCATGATGCCATGCTAGTGGGCAGATCCTGTGGGCAGACTCTGGTGTGTTATACTTCTTCGTGTAGCATAAGCTGCTTTTTTGATGTATGCTTTGGCAAAGGAAGGTCCAGACTTTGTAATGAGTTCAATATGTTTATTGAACTATTAACACAGTTCTTAAATGAGTTCGACTCTCCTGCTAATCTAACTGTCGTAACTCAGTCTATCTTTACCAGCCTGCTCTAAGCCACATGCTGGGTATGATGCTGTTGATCAACCCTGCTGTACTCTCTAGATGTCTGTCAGTGGAAAGAGGCAGAGCATGTGTGCCCTGTCCTTTTATATGGGTTGTGAAGTGCCCCCTTGTGGTAATGCCACATTTGGGTGTCTTGACTGCTCATTGGTTGTGTCCTATTCTAAGTGTTCATTAGCTGCATGTTTGCATATCATGACATCTCCGGTGCTCCCTCTAGTGTTTACTTAGTTGTAGTGTATTTACATTAACCCCTTGTGTATATACAGTGATGCATATCACCACCGATTCTAGCTGACCCCGCCAGCAACTTCATTCTCTGCGGATTGGGCATCATTTTTAAAGGCTGCCCCAGTGCACAAAGGTTAACCAGAAACCATCCCTCCCCCCCCCCTCCCCATGCACCCTACCCCACCCAGGGGCACTGCTCTGGCACTGCCCCAGTGTGCGCTGGGCACTGCCCTGGTATGCTCTGGGCAATGTCCTGTGGCATGTTCTGGGCAATAATCCCTCACAAGAATGTCTGCTCCCAACATCACTCCCACCCGACAGAAACAGGGCAGACCCTCTCCCGAATATGGCTGAAAAAGCTGAGGTAGCTCAATCAGGTCAACTCTCCTTCATGTCTACACTTCGAAAAGTCAACCCTCTACCGTGTCCTCAAATCAAAGACACTTTCCGTGTATTGTATTCTTGCGATAAAGTATCCTCCCCCCTCCCCTCCTTCTCTCCCCCCCGCTCCTCCTCCCCCTCCTCCTCCCCCTCCCCCTCCTCCTCCCCCCCTCCCCCTCCTCCTCCCCCCCTCCCCCTCCTCCTCCCCCCTCCTCCTCCCCCCCTCCCCCTCCTCCTCCCCCGACCCTCCTTCTCTCCCCCCCGCTCCTCCTCCCCCCTCCTCCTCCCCCCTCCTCCTCCCCCCCTCCCCCTCCTCCTCCCCCGACCCTCCTTCTCTCCCCCCGCTCCTCCTCCTCCCCCCTCCTCCTCCTCCCCCCTCCTCCTCCTCCTCCCCCCTCCTCCTCCTCCTCCCCCCCTCCTCCTCCCCCCCTCCTCCTCCCCCCCTCCCCCTCCTCCTCCCCCCCTCCCCCTCCTCCTCCTCCCCCCCTCCTCCTCCTCCCCCCCTCCTCCTCCTCCCCCCTCCCCCTCCCCCTCCCCCCCTCCCCCTCCTCCTCCTCCCCCCCCCTCCCCCTCCTCCTCCCCCCTCCCCCTCCTCGACCCTCCTTCTCTCCCCCCGCTCCTCCTCCCCCCCTCCTCCTCCTCCCCCCTCCTCCTCCTCCTCCTCCTCCCCCCCTCCCCCCCTCCTCCTCCTCCTCCACCCCTCCTCCTCCTCCCCCCCTCCTCCTCCTCCCCCCCTCCTCCTCCTCCTCCCTCCTCCTCCTCCTCCCCCCCTCCTCCTCCTCCTCCTCCCCCCCTCCCCCTCCTCCTCCTCCCCCCTCCTCCTCCTCCTCCCCCCCTCCCCCTCCTCCTCCCCCTCCTCCTCCCCCTCCCCCTCCTCCTCCCCCGACCCCCCTCCTCTCCCCCCCGCTCCTCCTCCCCCCCCCTCCTCCTCCCCCCTCCTCCTCCTCCCCCCCTCCTCCTCCTCCCCCCCTCCTCCTCCTCCCCCCCTCCTCCTCCTCCCCCCCTCCTCTCCTCCTCCCCCTCCCCTCCTCCTCCCCCTCCTCCTCCCCCTCCCCCCCTCCTCTCCCTCCCCCCCTCCTCCTCCTCCCCCCAGTCTACTGGCAGGAGAATATGTTCTGTACAAACTTCTACGATTGTTATTTTAATGTTTCATAAATTGTTTACACATTACTGAACGGTTAACTTTAACAGTGACCTTACCCATTCTTCTTGGACCAGTAAATATGTTTCAGCAATAAATCCTGGCATGAAAAATCAAACAGAAAAATATGAGTTTTGAAACTATCCATTAGCCATAATTGGCGTCTCTGTATTTACATTAACTGTATAAAAATGCATTTGCAATTCAAACCAGTGCCGATTACATATTGTTCACAAACTGTAAGATATGAAGAACAAAAGAGCTCATGTTTACACTGCTGTACTCACAGCCTAAAGTGGCAATGAAGTACTTCTAAAGTTTTTTAAATTCTTTCATAGGATGTGAATGTTTCTGGCTTAGGTCTGCATTTATTGCCCATCCCTAATTGCCCTCGAGAAGGTGGTGGTGAGCTGCCTTCTTGAACCGCTGCAGTCCCTGTGGTGTAGGTACACCCACTGTGCTGTTAGGGAGGGATCCAGCGACAGTGAAGGAACGGCGATATTTTCCCAGTCAGGGCAACGAGTGGCTGGGAGGGTATGTCCAGGTGGTGATTGTCCCAGGTGTCTGCTGCCCTTACCCTTCCAGATGGCAGCAGTCGTGGGTTTGGAAGGTGCTGTCGAAGGAGCTTTGGTGAGTTCCTGCAGTGCATCTTGTAGATGGTACACACAGCTGCCGCTGTGCGTCGGTGGTGGAGGGAGTGAATGTTTGTGGATGGGGTGCCAATCAAGCGGGGCTGCTTTGTCCTGGATGCTGTTGAGCTTGTGGTAATCACCACTGTTGTACATATTAGAAGATGTGTGGTAAAACCCTGTACTACAGGTACGGGGGTAATCCCTGCCTGCTGGCTCCGCCCAGTAGGCGGAGTATAAATATGTGTGCTCCCTATACAGCAGCCATTTCGCCAGCTGCTGTAGGAGGCCACACATCTTAGAGTAATAAAGCCTCAGTTGTATTCAACTCTCGTCTCTGTGCAATTGATCGTGCATCAGAGCTGATGTGAGTGTTGTCGGAATTGCACTGATTCAGGCAAGTGGAAGGTATTGCACCACCTGACTGATGCCATGTCGATGGTGGACGGACTTTACAGAGCGAGGAGGTGAGTTACTCATTACAAGATTCCGAGCTCCTGACCTGCTTGTGTAGCCAGGGTATTTATACAGCCATTCCAGTTCAGTTTCTGGTCAAGGGTGACCACCAAATTCAGCAGCCTTCCTGCCATATTAAAATAAATAGTTACAGGTAAATTAGAATGGCTAAGCCAGTTTCCCCAATAATACATTAAACAATTGGCCTGGGCAGTCGGGCAAAGTGCGAAGCCCGATTTAGAAAAAATAATCTTTTCAAAGGTTGGGAAGGAAAGAGGGGGGGTTCCATTTCGAGAGCTGCCCTTTGCGGATCGGGGCACGGCACCCTAAAATAGAAACCCCCATTCTTCCTACCCGCTCACAGCCTTAAACCCACACAACTTCCCCACCCTCCTGTACCCTCTCCCCGACGTGCCCAGACCCTCCCTGCCCAAGACCCTGGGGTAACTTGTTTTGGGGGGTCCATGGATCCTCCTCCTCCTGTGATCATGATCACGTCCCGAAAGATGTGCTTGTTAGGTGAATTGGACATTCTGAATTCTCCCTCGGTGTACCCGAACAGGTGCCGGAATGTGGCGACTAGGGGCTTTTCACAGTAACTTCATTGCAGTGTTAATGTAAGCCTACTTGTGACAATAATAAAGGTTAGTATTATGATAGAAAGACCACTACCTCTGGTAGAATCCCTCGACCGACCCCCTCATGGTGTATTTGACCTTCCCCAGGTAGAGAAACTCCATTCGATCCCCTAACCAGGCCGAGGTGTGGGGTGGGGTTGGGGACCTCCACCCCAGCAGAACTCGCGTCCGGGCAATGAACAAGGCGAAGGCGAGAACATCAGTCACCACCTCTGTCTGCAACCCCGGCAGCTCCCAGACCCCAAATATGGCAACTAGAGAACAACTAGGGATGCAATCAGACATTTAGAATCAGTGACATGGTGCTAAAGGAGACACAAAAGAAGGACCAGAACGTGTGCGCATGATTGGCCGGGCCCCCGGAACACCGCTCGCTCTGGGAAAGAAACGCTGATCTTTGCCTTGGCCAGGTGTGCACTAAACATTACTTTGAGCTGGACCAGGCCCAGCCTCGCACACGAGGACGTGGAGTTGACCCTGTGAAGAGTCTCTCTCCACAGTTCATCATCTACTATGGGCCCAGCTCCCCCTCCCACCTCGCTCTCACCCAAACCACCGGGCCCACCTCCTCTGACAGGATCAGCCTCCATAGATGGCAGATGCGCAACCCTCCTCAGACCCCGCCAGTGAAAGGATCCTTTGTGAGGGTCACGAAGAGTCCAGCACCGGTTTGTTGAATCAAACAGAAAGTAACTTTTATTTACAACAATATTTACACAGCACCAGTAGTTCACTACGGGTTCTCTCTCTCTAGCCGGTATCTAACTGGTGGGCTCTATTTATACAGCTGAAAGGTTAACGATTGCCCGCACCCTCATTGGGGGAGCTCATATCCCCCAAGATGCATCGGGTAAACAATTGCCCCCAGCCAATAGGATCTGGGCAGGTTACAACAGATCCTTCTCACAACAGACTTCGGCAGCACCTCGGGAAACGTCGGGAAGCCTTTCTGTACAAAATCCAGAACCTGGAGATATTGAATTTGACCCCACGAGCCCATATTCTATCATCAATTGCTCCAAGTTGGCAATCGTCCTTCCAGAGACAAGTGCCTAATCTATCCAGCCCTTTCCCTCCCCAAACAAGGCGTCTGGTTTCACCAGCTTGAACAGGTTGGTATTAATTGGGGCTAACTTTGACAGAGACCTGAGCTTAAAATGTTGCCTGAACTGTCCCCATTTCTGCAAGGTGGATACGACCACAGGACTCGTCGAATATGTTGGCGAAAACAAAAGTGAAGCCGTTACCAGTTCCCCCAACCCAGATCCCTACAAGGCCTCGCCTTAACTCGCACAAATATCAGCCCTGGGTCACTGCACCAACCCCAATATCAGCTGGGTCACTGCATCAACCCCAATATCACCTGGGCCACTGCATCAACCCCAATATTACCCCTGGGTCACTGCATCAACCCCAATATCACCTTGGTCACTGCATCAACCCCAATATCAGCTGGGCCACTGCATCAACCCCAATATCACCTGGGTCACTGCATCAACCCCAATATCACCTGGGCCACTGCACCAACCCTAATATCACCTGCGTCACTGCACCAACCCTAATATCAGCCCTGGGTCACTGCATCAACCCCAATATCAGCTGGGTCACTGCATCAACCCCAATATCACCTGGGCCACTGCATCAACCCCAATATCACCTTGGTCACTGCATCAACCCCAATATCACCTTGGTCACTGCATCAACCCCAATATCACCTGGGTCACGGCATCAACCCCAATATCATCTGGGCCACTGCATCAACCCTAATATCACCTTGGTCACTGCATCAACCCCAATATCACCTGGGTCACTGCATCAACCCCAATATCAGCTGGGTCACTGCATCAACCCCAATATCACCTGGGCCACTGCATCAACCCCAATATCACCTGGGCCACTGCATCAACCCCAATATCAGCCCCTGGGTCACTGCATCAACCCCAATATCACCTGGGCCACTGCATCAACCCCAATATCAGCCCCTGGGTCACAGCATCATCCCCAATATCACCTTGGTCACTGCATCAACCCCAATATCACCTGGGCCACTGCATCAACCCCAATATCAGCCCCTGGGTCACTGCATCATCCCCAATATCACCTTGGTCACTGCATCAACCCCAATATCACCTTGGTCACTGCATCAACCCCAATATCACCTGCGTCACTGCATCAACACCAATATCACCTGGGTCACTGCATCAATCCCAATATCACCTGCGTCACTGCATCAACCCCAATATCACCTGGGTCACTGCATCAACCCCAATATCAGCTGGGTCACTGCATCAACCCCAATATCAGCTGGGTCACTGCATCAACCCCAATATCAGCTGGGTCACTGCATCAACCCCAGTATCAGCTGGGTCACTGCATCAACCCCAGTATCACCTGCGTCACTGTATCAACCCCAGTATCACCTGGGCCACTGCATCAACCCCAATATCACCTGGGTCACTGCATCAACCCCAATATCAGCCCCTGGGTCACAGCATCAACCCCAATATCACCTGGGCCACTGCATCAACCCCAATATCACCTGGGTCACTGCATCAACCCCAATATCACCTGGGCCACTGCATCAACCCCAATATCACCTGGGCCACTGCATCAACCCCAATATCACCTGGGTCACTGCATCAATCCCAATATCACCTGGGTCACTGCATCAACCCCAATATCACCTGGGTCACTGCATCAACCCCAATATCAGCTGGGCCACTGCATCAACCCCAATATCACCTGGGCCACTGCATCAACCCCAATATCAGCCCCTGGGTCACTGCATCAACCCCAATATCACCTGGGTCACTGCATCAACCCCAATATCACCTGGGTCACTGCATCAACCCCAATATCACCTGCGTCACTGCATCAACACCAATATCACCTGGGTCACTGCATCAACCCCAATATCACCTGCGTCACTGCATCAACCCCAATATCAGCTGGGTCACTGCATCAACCCCAATATCAGCTGGGTCACTGCATCAACCCCAGTATCAGCTGGGTCACTGCATCAACCCCAGTATCACCTGGGTCACTGCATCAACCCCAGTATCACCTGGGTCACTGCATCAACCCCAATATCACCTGGGTCACTGCATCAACCCCAATAACAGCCCCTGGGTCACTGCATCAACCCCAATATCACCTGGGCCACTGCATCAACCCCAATATCACCTGGGTCACTGCATCAACCCCAATATCACCTGGATCACTGCATCAACCCCAATATCACCTGGGTCACTGCATCAACACCAATATCACCTGGGTCACTGCATCAACCCCAATATCACCTTGGTCACTGCATCATCCCCAATATCACCTGGGTCACTGCATCAACCCCAATATCAGCTGGGTCACTGCATCAACCCCAATATCACCTTGGTCACTGCATCATCCCCAATATCACCTGGGTCACTGCATCAACCCCAATATCACCTGGGTCACTGCATCAACCCCAATATCACCTTGGTCACTGCATCATCCCCAATATCACCTGGGTCACTGCATCAACCCCAATATCAGCTGGGTCACTGCATCAACCCCAATATCACCTGGGTCACTGCATCAACCCCAATATCAGCCCCTGTGTCACTGCATCAACCCCAATATCAGCTGGGTCACTGCATCAACCCCAATATCACCTGGGTCACTGCATCAACACCAATATCACCTGGGTCACTGCATCAACCCCAATATCAGCTGGGTCACTGCATCAACCCCAATATCACCTGGGTCACTGCGTCAACCCCAATATCAGCTAAGTCACTGCATCATCCCCAATATCAGCTGGGTCACTGCATCAACCCCAATATCAGCCCCTGGGTCACTGCATCAACCCCAATATCAGCTGGGTCACTGCATCAACCCCAATATCACCTGGGTCACTGCATCAACCCCAATATCAGCTGGGTCACTGCATCAACCCCAATATCAGCTGGGTCACTGCATCAACCCCAATATCACCTGGGTCACTGCATCAACCCCAATATCACCTGGGTCACTGCATCAACCCCAATATCAGCCCCTGGGTCACTGCATCATCCCCAATATCACCTGGGTCACTGCATCAACCCCAATATCACCTGGGTCACTGCATCAACCCCAATATCACCTGGGTCACTGCATCAACCCCAATATCACCTGGGTCACTGCATCAACCCCAATATCACCTGGGTCACTGCATCAACCCCAATATCAGCCCCTGGGTCACTGCATCATCCCCAATATCACCTGGGTCACTGCATCAACCCCAATATCACCTGGGTCACTGCATCAACCCCAATATCACCTGGGTCACTGCATCAACCCCAATATCAGCTGGGTCACTGCATCAACCCCAATATCAGCTCGGTCACTGCATCAACCCCAATATCACCTGGGTCACTGCATCAACCCCAATATCAGCCCCTGGGTCACTGCATCATCCCCAATATCACCTGGGTCACTGCATCAACCCCAATATCACCTGGGTCACTGCATCAACCCCAATATCACCTGGGTCACTGCATCAACCCCAATATCACCTGGGTCACTGCATCAACCCCAATATCACCTGGGTCACTGCATCAACCCCAATATCAGCCCCTGGGTCACTGCATCATCCCCAATATCACCTGGGTCACTGCATCAACCCCAATATCACCTGGGTCACTGCATCAACCCCAATATCACCTGGGTCACTGCATCAACCCCAATATCAGCTGGGTCACTGCATCAACCCCAATATCAGCTCGGTCACTGCATCAACCCCAATATCACCTGGGTCACTGCATCAACCCCAATATCACCTGGGTCACTGCATCAACCCCAATATCAGCTGGGTCACTGCATCAACCCCAATATCACCTGGGTCACTGCATCAACCCCAATATCACCTGGGTCACTGCATCAACCCCAATATCAGCTGGGTCACTGCATCAACCCCAATATCACCTGGGTCACTGCATCAACCCCAATATCAGCTGGGTCACTGCATCAACCCCAATATCACCTGGGTCACTGCATCAATCCCAATATCACCTGGGTCACTGCATCATCCCCAATATCAGCTGGGTCACTGCATCAATCCCAATATCACCTGGGTCACTGCATCATCCCCAATATCAGCTGGGTCACTGCATCAATTCCAATATCACCTGGGTCACTGCATCAACCCCAATATCACCTGGGTCACTGCATCATCCCCAATATCACCTGGGTCACTGCATCAACCCCAATATCACCTGGGTCACTGCATCATCCCCAATATCACCTGGGTCACTGCATCAACCCCAATATCACCTGGGTCACTGCATCAACCCCAATATCACCTGCGTCACTGCATCAACCCCAATATCACCTTGGTCACTGCATCAACCCCAATATCAGCTGGCTCACTGCATCAATTCCAATATCACCTGGGTCACTGCATCAATCCCAGTATCACCTGCGTCACTGTATCAACCCCAGTATCACCTGGGCCACTGCATCAACCCCAATATCACCTGGGTCACTGCATCAACCCCAATATCAGCCCCTGGGTCACAGCATCAACCCCAATATCACCTGGGCCACTGCATCAACCCCAATATCACCTGGGTCACTGCATCAACCCCAATATCACCTGGGCCACTGCATCAACCCCAATATCACCTGGGTCACTGCATCAATCCCAATATCACCTGGGTCACTGCATCAACCCCAATATCACCTGGGTCACTGCATCAACCCCAATATCAGCTGGGCCACTGCATCAACCCCAATATCACCTGGGCCACTGCATCAACCCCAATATCAGCCCCTGGGTCACTGCATCAACCCCAATATCACCTGGGTCACTGCATCAACCCCAATATCACCTGGGTCACTGCATCAACCCCAATATCACCTGCGTCACTGCATCAACACCAATATCACCTGGGTCACTGCATCAACCCCAATATCACCTGCGTCACTGCATCGACCCCAATATCAGCTGGGTCACTGCATCAACACCAATATCACCTGGGTCACTGCATCAACCCCAATATCACCTGGGTCACTGCATCAACCCCAATATCACCTGGGTCACTGCATCAACCCCAATATCATCTGGGTCACTGCATCAACACCAATATCAGCTGGGTCACTGCATCAACCCCAATATCACCTGGGTCACTGCATCAACCCCAATATCAGCTGGGTCACTGCATCAACCCCAATATCAGCTGGGTCACTGCATCAACCCCAGTATCAGCTGGGTCACTGCATCAACCCCAGTATCACCTGGGTCACTGCATCAACCCCAGTATCACCTGGGTCACTGCATCAACCCCAATATCACCTGGGTCACTGCATCAACCCCAATATCAGCTGGGTCACTGCATCAACCCCAATATCACCTTGGTCACTGCATCATCCCCAATATCACCTGGGTCACTGCATCAACCCCAATATCACCTGGGTCACTGCATCAACCCCAATATCACCTTGGTCACTGCATCATCCCCAATATCACCTGGGTCACTGCATCAACCCCAATATCAGCTGGGTCACTGCATCAACCCCAATATCACCTGGGTCACTGCATCAACCCCAATATCAGCCCCTGTGTCACTGCATCAACCCCAATATCAGCTGGGTCACTGCATCAACCCCAATATCACCTGGGTCACTGCATCAACACCAATATCACCTGGGTCACTGCATCAACCCCAATATCAGCTGGGTCACTGCATCAACCCCAATATCACCTGGGTCACTGCGTCAACCCCAATATCAGCTAAGTCACTGCATCATCCCCAATATCAGCTGGGTCACTGCATCAACCCCAATATCAGCCCCTGGGTCACTGCATCAACCCCAATATCAGCTGGGTCACTGCATCAACCCCAATATCACCTGGGTCACTGCATCAACCCCAATATCAGCTGGGTCACTGCATCAACCCCAATATCAGCTGGGTCACTGCATCAACCCCAATATCACCTGGGTCACTGCATCAACCCCAATATCACCTGGGTCACTGCATCAACCCCAATATCAGCCCCTGGGTCACTGCATCATCCCCAATATCACCTGGGTCACTGCATCAACCCCAATATCACCTGGGTCACTGCATCAACCCCAATATCACCTGGGTCACTGCATCAACCCCAATATCACCTGGGTCACTGCATCAACCCCAATATCACCTGGGTCACTGCATCAACCCCAATATCAGCCCCTGGGTCACTGCATCATCCCCAATATCACCTGGGTCACTGCATCAACCCCAATATCACCTGGGTCACTGCATCAACCCCAATATCACCTGGGTCACTGCATCAACCCCAATATCAGCTGGGTCACTGCATCAACCCCAATATCAGCTCGGTCACTGCATCAACCCCAATATCACCTGGGTCACTGCATCAACCCCAATATCACCTGGGTCACTGCATCAACCCCAATATCAGCTGGGTCACTGCATCAACCCCAATATCACCTGGGTCACTGCATCAACCCCAATATCACCTGGGTCACTGCATCAACCCCAATATCAGCTGGGTCACTGCATCAATTCCAATATCACCTGGGTCACTGCATCAACCCCAATATCACCTGGGTCACTGCATCAACCCCAATATCAGCTGGGTCACTGCATCAACCCCAATATCACCTGGGTCACTGCATCAATCCCAATATCACCTGGGTCACTGCATCATCCCCAATATCAGCTGGGTCACTGCATCAATCCCAATATCACCTGGGTCACTGCATCATCCCCAATATCAGCTGGGTCACTGCATCAATTCCAATATCACCTGGGTCACTGCATCAACCCCAATATCACCTGGGTCACTGCATCATCCCCAATATCACCTGGGTCACTGCATCAACCCCAATATCACCTGGGTCACTGCATCATCCCCAATATCACCTGGGTCACTGCATCAACCCCAATATCACCTGGGTCACTGCATCAACCCCAATATCACCTGCGTCACTGCATCAACCCCAATATCACCTTGGTCACTGCATCAACCCCAATATCAGCTGGCTCACTGCATCAATTCCAATATCACCTGGGTCACTGCATCAACCCCAGTATCACCTGCGTCACTGTATCAACCCCAGTATCACCTGGGCCACTGCATCAACCCCAATATCACCTGGGTCACTGCATCAACCCCAATATCAGCCCCTGGGTCACAGCATCAACCCCAATATCACCTGGGCCACTGCATCAACCCCAATATCACCTGGGTCACTGCATCAACCCCAATATCACCTGGGCCACTGCATCAACCCCAATATCACCTGGGTCACTGCATCAATCCCAATATCACCTGGGTCACTGCATCAACCCCAATATCACCTGGGTCACTGCATCAACCCCAATATCAGCTGGGCCACTGCATCAACCCCAATATCACCTGGGCCACTGCATCAACCCCAATATCAGCCCCTGGGTCACTGCATCAACCCCAATATCACCTGGGTCACTGCATCAACCCCAATATCACCTGGGTCACTGCATCAACCCCAATATCACCTGCGTCACTGCATCAACACCAATATCACCTGGGTCACTGCATCAACCCCAATATCACCTGCGTCACTGCATCGACCCCAATATCAGCTGGGTCACTGCATCAACACCAATATCACCTGGGTCACTGCATCAACCCCAATATCACCTGGGTCACTGCATCAACCCCAATATCACCTGGGTCACTGCATCAACCCCAATATCATCTGGGTCACTGCATCAACACCAATATCAGCTGGGTCACTGCATCAACCCCAATATCACCTGGGTCACTGCATCAACCCCAATATCACCTGGGTCACTGCATCAACCCCAATATCAGCTGGGCCACTGCATCAACCCCAATATCACCTGGGCCACTGCATCAACCCCAATATCAGCCCCTGGGTCACTGCATCAACCCCAATATCACCTGGGTCACTGCATCAACCCCAATATCACCTGGGTCACTGCATCAACCCCAATATCACCTGCGTCACTGCATCAACACCAATATCACCTGGGTCACTGCATCAACCCCAATATCACCTGCGTCACTGCATCGACCCCAATATCAGCTGGGTCACTGCATCAACACCAATATCACCTGGGTCACTGCATCAACCCCAATATCACCTGGGTCACTGCATCAACCCCAATATCACCTGGGTCACTGCATCAACCCCAATATCATCTGGGTCACTGCATCAACACCAATATCAGCTGGGTCACTGCATCAACCCCAATATCACCTGGGTCACTGCATCAACCCCAATATCAGCTGGGTCACTGCATCAACCCCAATATCAGCTGGGTCACTGCATCAACCCCAGTATCAGCTGGGTCACTGCATCAACCCCAGTATCACCTGGGTCACTGCATCAACCCCAGTATCACCTGGGTCACTGCATCAACCCCAATATCACCTGGGTCACTGCATCAACCCCAATATCAGCTGGGTCACTGCATCAACCCCAATATCACCTTGGTCACTGCATCATCCCCAATATCACCTGGGTCACTGCATCAACCCCAATATCACCTGGGTCACTGCATCAACCCCAATATCACCTTGGTCACTGCATCATCCCCAATATCACCTGGGTCACTGCATCAACCCCAATATCAGCTGGGTCACTGCATCAACCCCAATATCACCTGGGTCACTGCATCAACCCCAATATCAGCCCCTGTGTCACTGCATCAACCCCAATATCAGCTGGGTCACTGCATCAACCCCAATATCACCTGGGTCACTGCATCAACACCAATATCACCTGGGTCACTGCATCAACCCCAATATCAGCTGGGTCACTGCATCAACCCCAATATCACCTGGGTCACTGCGTCAACCCCAATATCAGCTAAGTCACTGCATCATCCCCAATATCAGCTGGGTCACTGCATCAACCCCAATATCAGCCCCTGGGTCACTGCATCAACCCCAATATCAGCTGGGTCACTGCATCAACCCCAATATCACCTGGGTCACTGCATCAACCCCAATATCAGCTGGGTCACTGCATCAACCCCAATATCAGCTGGGTCACTGCATCAACCCCAATATCACCTGGGTCACTGCATCAACCCCAATATCACCTGGGTCACTGCATCAACCCCAATATCAGCCCCTGGGTCACTGCATCATCCCCAATATCACCTGGGTCACTGCATCAACCCCAATATCACCTGGGTCACTGCATCAACCCCAATATCACCTGGGTCACTGCATCAACCCCAATATCACCTGGGTCACTGCATCAACCCCAATATCACCTGGGTCACTGCATCAACCCCAATATCAGCCCCTGGGTCACTGCATCATCCCCAATATCACCTGGGTCACTGCATCAACCCCAATATCACCTGGGTCACTGCATCAACCCCAATATCACCTGGGTCACTGCATCAACCCCAATATCAGCTGGGTCACTGCATCAACCCCAATATCAGCTCGGTCACTGCATCAACCCCAATATCACCTGGGTCACTGCATCAACCCCAATATCACCTGGGTCACTGCATCAACCCCAATATCAGCTGGGTCACTGCATCAACCCCAATATCACCTGGGTCACTGCATCAACCCCAATATCACCTGGGTCACTGCATCAACCCCAATATCAGCTGGGTCACTGCATCAATTCCAAAATCACCTGGGTCACTGCATCAACCCCAATATCACCTGGGTCACTGCATCAACCCCAATATCAGCTGGGTCACTGCATCAACCCCAATATCACCTGGGTCACTGCATCAATCCCAATATCACCTGGGTCACTGCATCATCCCCAATATCAGCTGGGTCACTGCATCAATCCCAATATCACCTGGGTCACTGCATCATCCCCAATATCAGCTGGGTCACTGCATCAATTCCAATATCACCTGGGTCACTGCATCAACCCCAATATCACCTGGGTCACTGCATCATCCCCAATATCACCTGGGTCACTGCATCAACCCCAATATCACCTGGGTCACTGCATCATCCCCAATATCACCTGGGTCACTGCATCAACCCCAATATCACCTGGGTCACTGCATCAACCCCAATATCACCTGCGTCACTGCATCAACCCCAATATCACCTTGGTCACTGCATCAACCCCAATATCAGCTGGCTCACTGCATCAATTCCAATATCACCTGGGTCACTGCATCAACCCCAGTATCACCTGCGTCACTGTATCAACCCCAGTATCACCTGGGCCACTGCATCAACCCCAATATCACCTGGGTCACTGCATCAACCCCAATATCAGCCCCTGGGTCACAGCATCAACCCCAATATCACCTGGGCCACTGCATCAACCCCAATATCACCTGGGTCACTGCATCAACCCCAATATCACCTGGGCCACTGCATCAACCCCAATATCACCTGGGTCACTGCATCAATCCCAATATCACCTGGGTCACTGCATCAACCCCAATATCACCTGGGTCACTGCATCAACCCCAATATCAGCTGGGCCACTGCATCAACCCCAATATCACCTGGGCCACTGCATCAACCCCAATATCAGCCCCTGGGTCACTGCATCAACCCCAATATCACCTGGGTCACTGCATCAACCCCAATATCACCTGGGTCACTGCATCAACCCCAATATCACCTGCGTCACTGCATCAACACCAATATCACCTGGGTCACTGCATCAACCCCAATATCACCTGCGTCACTGCATCGACCCCAATATCAGCTGGGTCACTGCATCAACACCAATATCACCTGGGTCACTGCATCAACCCCAATATCACCTGGGTCACTGCATCAACCCCAATATCACCTGGGTCACTGCATCAACCCCAATATCATCTGGGTCACTGCATCAACACCAATATCAGCTGGGTCACTGCATCAACCCCAATATCACCTGGGTCACTGCATCAACCCCAATATCAGCTGGGTCACTGCATCAACCCCAATATCAGCTGGGTCACTGCATCAACCCCAGTATCAGCTGGGTCACTGCATCAACCCCAGTATCACCTGGGTCACTGCATCAACCCCAGTATCACCTGGGTCACTGCATCAACCCCAATATCACCTGGGTCACTGCATCAACCCCAATAACAGCCCCTGGGTCACTGCATCAACCCCAATATCACCTGGGCCACTGCATCAACCCCAATATCACCTGGGTCACTGCATCAACCCCAATATCACCTGGGTCACTGCATCAACCCCAATATCACCTGGGTCACTGCATCAACACCAATATCACCTGGGTCACTGCATCAACCCCAATATCACCTTGGTCACTGCATCATCCCCAATATCACCTGGGTCACTGCATCAACCCCAATATCAGCTGGGTCACTGCATCAACCCCAATATCACCTTGGTCACTGCATCATCCCCAATATCACCTGGGTCACTGCATCAACCCCAATATCACCTGGGTCACTGCATCAACCCCAATATCACCTTGGTCACTGCATCATCCCCAATATCACCTGGGTCACTGCATCAACCCCAATATCAGCTGGGTCACTGCATCAACCCCAATATCACCTGGGTCACTGCATCAACCCCAATATCAGCCCCTGTGTCACTGCATCAACCCCAATATCAGCTGGGTCACTGCATCAACCCCAATATCACCTGGGTCACTGCATCAACACCAATATCACCTGGGTCACTGCATCAACCCCAATATCAGCTGGGTCACTGCATCAACCCCAATATCACCTGGGTCACTGCGTCAACCCCAATATCAGCTAAGTCACTGCATCATCCCCAATATCAGCTGGGTCACTGCATCAACCCCAATATCAGCCCCTGGGTCACTGCATCAACCCCAATATCAGCTGGGTCACTGCATCAACCCCAATATCACCTGGGTCACTGCATCAACCCCAATATCAGCTGGGTCACTGCATCAACCCCAATATCAGCTGGGTCACTGCATCAACCCCAATATCACCTGGGTCACTGCATCAACCCCAATATCACCTGGGTCACTGCATCAACCCCAATATCACCTGGGTCACTGCATCAACCCCAATATCACCTGGGTCACTGCATCAACCCCAATATCAGCCCCTGGGTCACTGCATCATCCCCAATATCACCTGGGTCACTGCATCAACCCCAATATCACCTGGGTCACTGCATCAACCCCAATATCACCTGGGTCACTGCATCAACCCCAATATCAGCTGGGTCACTGCATCAACCCCAATATCAGCTGGGTCACTGCATCAACCCCAATATCACCTGGGTCACTGCATCAACCCCAATATCAGCTGGGTCACTGCATCAACCCCAATATCACCTGGGTCACTGCATCAATCCCAATATCACCTGGGTCACTGCATCATCCCCAATATCAGCTGGGTCACTGCATCAATCCCAATATCACCTGGGTCACTGCATCATCCCCAATATCAGCTGGGTCACTGCATCAATTCCAATATCACCTGGGTCACTGCATCAACCCCAATATCACCTGGGTCACTGCATCATCCCCAATATCACCTGGGTCACTGCATCAACCCCAATATCACCTGGGTCACTGCATCATCCCCAATATCACCTGGGTCACTGCATCAACCCCAATATCACCTGGGTCACTGCATCAACCCCAATATCACCTGCGTCACTGCATCAACCCCAATATCACCTTGGTCACTGCATCAACCCCAATATCAGCTGGCTCACTGCATCAATTCCAATATCACCTGGGTCACTGCATCAACCCCAATATCACCTGGGTCACTGCATCATCCCCAATATCACCTGGGTCACTGCATCAACCCCAATATCAGCTGGGTCACTGCATCAACCCCAATATCACCTTGGTCACTGCATCAACCCCAAAATCACCTTGGTCACTGCATCAACCCCAATATCAGCTGGGTCACTGCATCAATCCCAATATCACCTGGGTCACTGCATCAACCCCAATATCACCTGGGTCACTGCATCAACCCCAATATCAGCTGGGTCACTGCATCAACCCGAATATCACCTGGGCCACTGCATCAACCCCAATATCACCTGGGTCACTGCATCAATTCCAATATCACCTGGGTCACTGCATCAATTCCAATATCAGCTGGGTCACTGCATCAACCCCTATATCAGCCCTGGGTCACTGCATCAACCCCAATATCAGCTGGGTCACTGCATCAACCCCAATATCAGCTGGGTCACTGTATCAACCCCAATATCAGCCCGTGTCACTGCATCAACCCCAATATCAGCTGGGTCACTGCATCAACCCCAATATCAGCCCCTGTGTCACTGCATCAACCCCAATATCAGCTGGGTCACTGCACCAACCCCAATATCAGCCCTGTGTCACTGCATCAACCCCAATATCAGCTGGGTCACTGCATCAACCCCAATATCACCTGGGTCACTGCATCAACCCCAATATCAGCTGGGTCACTGCATCAACCCCAATATCAGCCCCTGTGTCACTGCATCAACCCCAATATCAGCTGGGTCACTGCATCAACCCCCATATCACCTGGGTCACTGCATCAACCCCAATATCACCTGGGTCACTGCATCATCCCCAATATCAGCTGGGTCACTGCATCAACCCCAATATCAGCCCCTGGGTCACTGCATCAACCCCAATATCACCTGGGTCACTGCATCAACCCCAATATCACCTGGGTCACTGCATCAACCCCACTA
Organism: Scyliorhinus torazame; assembly: GCF_047496885.1. Taxonomy (NCBI): domain Eukaryota; kingdom Metazoa; phylum Chordata; class Chondrichthyes; order Carcharhiniformes; family Scyliorhinidae; genus Scyliorhinus; species Scyliorhinus torazame. The sequence continues at coordinate 160,222,306 of NC_092724.1, read as the reverse complement.
TCACCTGGGTCACTGCATCAACCCCAATATCACCTGGGTCACTGCATCAATCCCAATATCACCTGGGTCACTGCATCAACCCCAATATCAGCTGGGTCACTGCATCAACCCCAATATCAGCTGGGTCACTGCATCAACCCCAATATCACCTGGGTCACTGCATCAACCCCAATATCACCTGGGTCACTGCATCATCCCCAATATCACCTGGGTCACTGCATCAATTCCAATATCACCTGGGTCACTGCATCAACCCCAATATCAGCCCCTGGGTCACTGCATCAACCCCAATATCACCTTGGTCACTGCATCATTCCCAATATCAGCTGGGTCACTGCATCAATTCCAATATCACCTGGGTCACTGCATCAACCCCAATATCAGCCCCTGGGTCACTGCATCACCCCCAATATCAGCTGGTTCACTGCATCATCCCCAATATCAGCCCCTGGGTCACTGCATTAACCCCAATATCACCTGGGTCACTGCATCAACCCCAATATCAGCTGGTTCACTGCATCATCCCCAATATCAGCCCCTGGGTCACTGCATTAACCCCAATATCACCTGGGTCACTGCATCAACCCCAATATGAGCCACTGCGTCACTGCATCAACCCCAATATCACCTGGGTCACTGCATCAACCCCAATATCAGCTGGGTCACAGCATCAACCCCAATATCACCTGGGTCACTGCACAAATTCCAATATCACCTGGGTCACTGCATCAACCCCAATATCACCTGAGTCACTGCATCATCCCCAATATCAGCTGGGTCACTGCATCAACCCCAATATCAGCCCCTGGGTCACTGCATCAACCCCAATATCACCTTGGTCACTGCATCATCCCCAATATCAGCTGGGTCACTGCATCAACACCAATATCAGCTGGGTCACTGCATCAACCCCAATATCAGCTGGGTCACTGCATCAACCCCAATATCAGCCCCTGGGTCACTGCATCAACCCCAATATCACCTTGGTCACTGCATCAACCCCAATATCACCTGGGTCACTGCATCAACCCCAATATCAGCTGGGTCACTGCATCAACCCCAATATCAGCCCCTGGGTCACTGCATCAACCCCAATATCAGCTGGGTCATTGCATCATCCCCAATATCACCTGGGTCACTGCATCATTCCCAATATCACCTGGGTCACTGCATCAACCCCAATATCAGCTGGGCCACTGCATCAACCCCAATATCACCTGGGTCACTGCATCATCCCCAATATCAGCTGTGTCACTGCATCATCCCCAATATCACCTGGGTCACTGCATCAACCCCAATATGGGCCCCTGCATCACTGCATCAACCCCAATATCACCTGCGCCACTGCATCAACCCCAATATCACCTGGGCCACTGCATCAACCCCAATATCACCTGGGTCACTGCATCAACCCCAATATCAGCTGGGTCACTGCATCAACCCCAATATCACCTGGGTCACTGCATCAACCCCAATATCACCTGGGTCACTGCATCAACCCCAATATCAGCTGGGTCACTGCATCAACCCCAATATCACCTGGGTCACTGCATCAACCCCAATATCACCTGGGTCACTGCATCAACCCCAATATCAGCTGGGTCACTGCATCAACCCCAATATCACCTGGGTCACTGCATCAGCCCCAATATCAGCTGGGTCACTGCATCAACCCCAATATCACCTGGGTCACTGCATCAACCCCAATATCAGCTGGGTCACTGCATCAACCCCAATATCTCCTGGGTCACTGCATCAACCCCAATATCAGCCCCTGGGTCACTGCATCAACCCCAATATCAGCTGGGTCACTGCATCAACCCCAATATCACCTGGGTGACTGTATCAACCCCAATATCAGCTGGGTCACTGCATCAACCCCAATATTTCCTGGGTCACTGCATCAACCCCAATATCAGCCCCTGGGTCACTGCATCAACCCCAATATCAGCTGGGTCACTGCATCAACCCCAATATCACCTGGGTCACTGCATCAACCCCAATATCAGCTGGGTCACTGCATCAACCCCAATATCAGCCCCTGGGTCACTGCATCAACCCCAATATCACCTGCGTCACTGCATCAACCCCAATATCACCTGGGTCACTGCATCAACCCCAATATCACCTGAGTCACTGCATCATCCCCAATATCAGCTGGGTCACTGCATCAACCCCAATATCAGCCCCTGGGTCACTGCATCAACCCCAATATCACCTTGGTCACTGCATCATCCCCAATATCAGCTGGGTCACTGCATCAACACCAATATCAGCTGGGTCACTGCATCAACCCCAATATCAGCTGGGTCACTGCATCAACCCCAATATCAGCCCCTGGGTCACTGCATCAACCCCAATATCACCTTGGTCACTGCATCAACCCCAATATCACCTGGGTCACTGCATCAACCCCAATATCAGCTGGGTCACTGCATCAACCCCAATATCAGCCCCTGGGTCACTGCATCAACCCCAATATCAGCTGGGTCATTGCATCATCCCCAATATCACCTGGGTCACTGCATCATTCCCAATATCACCTGGGTCACTGCATCAACCCCAATATCAGCTGGGCCACTGCATCAACCCCAATATCACCTGGGTCACTGCATCATCCCCAATATCAGCTGTGTCACTGCATCATCCCCAATATCACCTGGGTCACTGCATCAACCCCAATATGGGCCCCTGCATCACTGCATCAACCCCAATATCACCTGCGCCACTGCATCAACCCCAATATCACCTGGGCCACTGCATCAACCCCAATATCACCTGGGTCACTGCATCAACCCCAATATCTGCTGGGTCACTGCATCAACCCCAATATCACCTGGGTCACTGCATCAACCCCAATATCACCTGGGTCACTGCATCAACCCCAATATCAGCTGGGTCACTGCATCAACCCCAATATCACCTGCGTCACTGCATCAACCCCAATATCACCTGGGTCACTGCATCAACCCCAATATCAGCTGGGTCACTGCATCAACCCCAATATCACCTGGGTCACTGCATCAACCCCAATATCAGCTGGGTCACTGCATCAACCCCAATATCACCTGGGTCACTGCATCAACCCCAATATCAGCTGGGTCACTGCATCAACCCCAATATCTCCTGGGTCACTGCATCAACCCCAATATCAGCCCCTGGGTCACTGCATCAACCCCAATATCAGCTGGGTCACTGCATCAACCCCAATATCACCTGGGTGACTGCATCAACCCCAATATCAGCTGAGTCACTGCATCAACCCCAATATTTCCTGGGTCACTGCATCAACCCCAATATCAGCCCCTGGGTCACTGCATCAACCCCAATATCAGCTGGGTCACTGCATCAACCCCAATATCACCTGGGTCACTGCATCAACCCCAATATCAGCTGGGTCACTGCATCAACCCCAATATCAGCCCCTGGGTCACTGCATCAACCCCAATATCACCTGCGTCACTGCATCAACCCCAATATCACCTGGGTCACTGCATCAACCCCAATATCAGCTGGGTCACAGCATCAACCCCAATATCACCTGGGTCACTGCATCAACCCCAATATCAGCTGGGTCACTGCATCAACCCCAATATCACCTGGGTCACTGCATCAACCCCAATATCGCCTGGGTCACTGCATCAACCCCAATATCACCTGGGTCACTGCATCAACCCCAATATCACCTGGGTCACTGCATCAACCCCAATATCACCTGGGTCACTGCATCAACCCCAATATCACCTGGGTCACTGCATCAACCCCAATATCACCTGGGTCACTGCATCAACCCCAATATCACCTGGGTCACTGCATCAACCCCAATATCACCTGGGTCACTGCATCAACCCCAATATCACCTGGGTCACTGCATCAACCCCAATATCACCTGGGTCACTGCATCAACCCAGCACCTTTTCCACTTGGCGCCAATAATAAAAAAGCAAATTATGCAATACCAGCCCCCCCCCCATTACTCACCGGGCTTGTATCGTTCAATTTATGGAGTTCAGCCCAGTCCCAGGCCACTCAGACAGCCAGATCCGTCAAGGCGATAGGGAAGACCCCCGACTGGCTCCCCTCCCTGTGGGGTCCAGCGGAAAACACACACTCTTTCCCAAATTCAACTTGTATCCTGAAAAAGAGGCAAAGTTTTCAGTAGTTCCGTTATATCACCCATCGTGGACTGGTTCCGTCACATAAAGCAGCAAGTCATCAGCATATAGGGATACCCTATTCAAGTGTATTGTTCACCGTTTTAATAATCAGAATATCCTACCCCCGCCCCCCGTACGTCGGTACAGAGGGGAGGGTACCCAGTTTCTCCAATGCAAAATTAGGGTTTGTACCATTTGGCCCTGTACAACTGTAATGCTTACTGTTTTTACCTTTTAAAAATACCCTATGCTCCACCCGCCCACCACCTCCAACTATTCCCTTCCCTTTTTCTGAAGCCTTCAAATCCATAGCCTGGATTCAACAGTTATAGAGGAGGTCCTTTAAGAGAATTAGCTAAAATATACTGGAAAATAAAATAAATGCCGGCTACCAGCAAAGTGCCCTGTACAGACATGCTTTTGCCGCAAAATCAGGGAGAAAAGCTTCGTCCATTTTTTTAGCTGCTGGCAAGCAAGGCAAGAGGACTGTGCAGATGAATCATGTTCTTACACGAAAGAGACAGCCAGAAACACAAATAGGTTGTCTCATTAAAGGTAAGCAAATGTGGCGTGGGTCGTGATGGCCAACCGGCTGGTAAAAGTGGGTCACGGGAAAGAAGTTTGGAAAATACGGATATAGAAGGACAAGAGCAGCACACACTTGGGAACCCCACCACCTGGAGGTTCCTCTCCAAGTCACTCACCACCCTGATTTGGAAATATATCGCCGTTCCTTCACTGGCTCTGGGTCAAAATCCTGGAACTCCCTCCCGAACAGCACTCTGAGTAACTACACCACATGGACTGCAAAGGTTCAAGAGAGCAGCCCGTCATCACCCTGTGATGGGAAACTAGGGAAGGGCAACAAATGGCCATGCCCACGTTCCAGAAGCAAATTAAAAAACATTCAAAGTTCGCCTCTCCCCAGCATGCCAGGTCAGAATTTCCTGTGTCCCTCAACAATTGTTTCCCTCCACCTGCATTTACCTGATCCGATTATCCTCAAGGTGAATTCAGGCATCTCCCCACTCCCAATTTATTCAAGAGCCCACATCTCTTCTGTTCACTTTATTTTGAACTGAATCTAAAGTTCTGCTGCTCGGTTGTAAACACAGTTTGTCCTGTTTTTCCACAGCAGTTGATTTTTTTTGCCCCTCGGCTTCAGCAGAAGCATTTCTGGTGTTGTGCCAGATACTGTAAAAGGTGCTAAAACTGCCACTCAACATGACAATGTCTTCTATCGAAGCTTCTCCCCCCTGGCAATCTGAGATCACATGGTCATTTCACTGAACCCAGATGTTTGGCAGCAATTCCAGATTCACACCTTCTAAAATCACCTTTCATTTTGGATTCAAAGTGACATTTGAAAATGTAATTTTTCATTTTAGATCCATGAAAGAGGCTTTCAGATTTGCCAAGGAAAGCAACAGACTTGAGTATTGGGAGTATTTAGAATTCAGCAAAGGAGGACCAAGGGATTGATTGAGAGAGGAAACTCGAGTACGAGTACCTATCTATCTCTGACTTAAAGACACTCCGTGAATTGGCCTCCACAACCTTCTGCGGCAAAGAGTTCCACAGATTCACCACCCTCTGGCTGAAGAAATTCCTCCTCATCTCTGTTTTAAAGGATCGTCCCTTTAGTCTGAGATGGTGTCCTCTGGTTCTAGTTTTTCCTACAAGTGGAAACATCCTCTCCACGTCCACTCTATCCAGGCCTCGCAGTATCTTGTAAGTTTCAATAAGATCCCCTCTCATCCTTCTAAACTCCAACGAGTACAGACCCAGAGTCCTCAAACGTTCCTCATACGACAAGTTCTTCATTCCAGGAATCATTCTTGTGAACCTCCTCTGGACCCTTTCCAACGCCAGCACATCCTTCCTTTGATACGGGGCCCAAAACTGCTCACAATACTTGCAGTGGAGCCAGTGGATGTAGTTGATTTGGACTTTCAGAAGGTTTCTGACAAGGTCCCACATGAGAGATTAGCATGTAAAATTAAAGCCATTGGGATTGGAGGTTGTCTTATCGTATTATGGATAGAAAATTGGTTGGCAGACAGGAAACACAGAGTAGGAATAAATGGATCTTTTTCCAAATGGCAGGCATAACTAGTAGTGTACCGCAGGAATAAGCTTACATTAACACTGCCATGAAGTTATTGTGAAAATCCTCTAGTTGCCACACTCCAGCCTGTTCGGGTACACTGAGGGAGAATTCAGAATGTCCAAATTACCTAACAGCATGTCTTTCGGGACTAGTGGGAGGAAACCAGAGCACCCGTAGGGAACCCACGCAGGCACGGGGAGAACGTGCAGACTCCACACAGACAGTGACCCAAGCTGGGAATCAAACCTGGGTCCCTGGCGCTGTGAAGCAACAGTGCTCAACACTGTGCTACCGTGCCACCCACTATTCACAATATATATCAATGATTTAGATGAGGGAACAAAATATAATATCTCCAAATTTGCAGGTGATACAAAGTTGGGTGGGAGGGTGAGCTGTGATGAGGATGCAGAGGTGCTTCAGTGTGATTTGGACAAGTTGAGTGATTGGCAAATGCATGGCAGTTGCAGTATAATGTGGAAAAATGTGAGGTTGTACACTTGGGTAACAGATTCAGGAAGGCAGATTATCATCTGAATGGCTCTAAATTGAGAGAGGGGAATGTGCAATGATACCTGGTTGTCCTCGTGCACCAGTCGCTGAAAGTAAGCATGCAGGTGCAGCAGGCGATAAAGAAGGCAAATGGTGTGCTGGCCTTCATTGTGAGAGGATTTGAGTACAGGAGCAGGGATGTCTTGCTGCAATGATACAGGGCCTTGGTGAGGCCACACCTGGAATATTGTGGCAGTTTTGGTCTCCGTATCCGAGGAAGGATGTTCTTGCTCTCGAGGGAGTGCGGCGAAGATTTACCAGACTGATTCCTGAGATGGTATGGCTGACATATATGGGGAGATTGTGTCAATCAGGTTTACGTTTGAAAGAATGAGGGGGGAATCTCATAGAAACTTATAAAATTCAGACAGGATTAGACAGGACAGATTCAGGGAGGATGTTCCCTGGAGGTGTCCAGAACCAGGGTTCATAGTCTAAGGATATGGGGTAAACCTTATCGGACAGAGTTGAGGAGACATTCCCTTCCGCAGAGAGTAGTGAACCTGTAAAATTCACTACCACAGGGAGTAGTTTAGGCCAAAACATTAGGAGGAGTTAAATATAGACCATGGGGCTAAAGGGATCAAAGGATATGGGAGGGGGTGCTCCTATTTTCTGTTTCTTTGAGATAGTATACAGGGCATAAGTGTGCAACTAAATAAAAATAAAGACTGACTGTGTAGCCACCCGAGTTGGCCACTTCCCGACTTAAAATGGAGAACCGGAAAGGCTGAAGGGAAATTCAGCCAACACAGGGAAAAACTAGCAGGTGCAAAGTTTACTGTGTATTAGACTCTGCAGAAACCCAGACAGCATCGATACAAGCAGCCATCTGCATAGTAATGTAGCAGCCATCTACATAGTAATGAGCGATCCCCGGGAACAATCAAAACATTTTAAGGTAAACAAGGCCAAGCCAGACTCCTCGGCGCCAACAGGAGCCAACACAAAAGAGGTTAACGGACACTTAAAGACCGCCCAATGATCAGGGAACAGCTCCAGTATTGGAGAAATCGACCCAAGTGATTGGAACAAAGTCCAATCACTTGAAACCAGGTACGGGTTCCTCCCCGAAGGGCGGAAAGCCCCTGGGGACGCTAAAGTAAAGCCCCCAAGTTCAAATCATCCTTCTTGACAGGGTCACTCAGCAACGCGAAGCAACCCCTGAGAGTGAACTGTCCAGCGGCCTCCAAGCAAGTAAGTCTCCAGTCAACGCTCGCTATGAGATAGGCACTCCTAGCTACCAGTCCATACCAGCTTTTGAATCCTGCAGTTTCAGAACCCGAACGGAAGGCCATTTGTTCCTCTGACCTGGTGGGCCAGTCCAAAGCTAAGTATAGGCCTCTTAGTTATAGAAATAGCCTAGAAAGTAGAGTTTATGCATGAGTAGCGATTTACTGTGTATAATAAATGTGTATTGATTTGAATCTTACTAATTGGTGTGTTGAGTTATTGATCATTACTTGAACTTGAACCTCGTGGCGGTATCATAAAGATACCTGGTGACTCGAGAGCAAAGGTTATAAAACAGAGCCAATTGAACCAACCAAAAGTTAGCACCTGTAATTACAGCACCGCCTTAATACCCCTTGTTCCAAATTTCAAGAGAAGCATTTAGAGGGGAAAGATGGCAATGCAGGCAATGCAACGTCTCATGAACCCCGAAGAATTCGTGGTTGCAGCGACCAACAGTAGAGTAGGACAATATCCCATTTGGGAAGAGGAAATCAGAATGTACCTCAAAGGGAAAGGGTGGCCCCTTTGGAGAGAATTCTATGAAAATGAGGAAACAGGTTGCGGGAGTATAGGACATACTTGGTGGGAGAACCTGAGCCAAATCCACAAGAGGAGTTTCGGAAAAGCTCGCAAGCCGATGGCAATCGTGTCCTGTTTGGCACAATTGCGAGGCACAGAGGAGGTCGTTAGGACGCTCCGGAAAGAGATAGAAGGTCGATGTCAGTGAGGTAGAGAAAGAGAACCTAGAATTAAGGAGGAAGTTAGCAGCAAAAGACGGAGAGGTGGATGATGCCAAGTGGGCACACCAGTCTTGTCTGGTGCACTTAAGCAGCTTCCAATCCCAGTACAAAAAGGCCTATCAGGACACGCAACGTGCAGTCCTGGTACAAAAGGAAACAGAGAAGCAGGTAGAGGCATTGCAGAGGCAGTGTAGTGACCTGAAGGCAGCGTTACGAGCACTCCATACTACCACCACGGAGCAAAGGCAAAGCTCATTAGACCACGCAAAGTGCCGGAAGCAGATTGCAGAACTGCAATCTCTGCTTTCAGTTCAAAAAGGATTCCAGGAACCTTTGGATCACAGTTAGATGAGGAAGATGGCCCTGATTGGGAAGAAATGAGTGAGACAGCGCAGAGATATGTTCAGGGAACATGTGCGCAGGGAAAGCCCCAGAAGAGAAAAGCGCCCCAACCCCCCACAGAGCAGATAGTTCAGGCTCCAATGAACCCAGTCACCACCCACCGCACAGCCACATCGGACGACACGGAATTTCTGTACACCACCCCTTAACAGTGACCCAATTACGGGACGCATGCGATAAAATCAAACCGTTCCACCCCACCTCAGACCCCCACCACTTCTTTGCCAGAGTAAAACAGCAGGCTACCATGTACGGCCTGGATAAGTGAGAGCAAGTAAAGCTCACAGGTTTGAGTTTAGACCCTTCGGTCGTAGCAGCCCTTCCCGACCCACAGAATGTAGGAGGAGGCACCCTTGCAGAAATGCATACCGCGATCCTAGACGCGATCGGGTATAACAGGGGTGACCCCGTAGATGGCCTCAATAAGTGCAGACAAAAGAAAGCTGAGCACCCCACAGCGTTTGCTGGACGCTTGTGGATCCATTTCGCAGCAGTTTTCGGAGACTTAGACCGCGTCCATTTGTCCCCAGACAACATGGCCAAATGGACCCGCACCCTTATCTCCCATGCCACAGAGACAGGACAAAAAGCCTGTACGAATTATGATCCCTCAGAGGAGGCTCATAATGAGAAATAGGTTGTAAAAAGATTGTCCCGCGCCTGGAAGCAATCTGTTCGAAACAAACCCACAAATAAAAATCCCGAAGAACAGCAGGCAGAAGCAGACATACACACAGTTAAAACACACCAGAACCCCGCATGGGTAAGCGAAGGCAGGAACAGCCCCCCACAAAAGTCACAGGAGTGTTACAACTGTGTACAGTTAGGACACTTTGCACGAGAATGCAATGCCCCATGAAAGCCACAGAGAGCCCAGCAGGCAGGCACTCTGAATAAGAATAGGACAGAGCCCATACATAGTGTGAGCACCCGTTCAGACCAGACGGACCTGAACGGAATGGACTGACGGTGTTCGGGCTCCCCCAGTTGGGTCTGCGACACCCTTTGGGATAGGTCCGGCCGACCAGTAGTTGCAGCAAAGATTCGGGGACAGCCCATCGAGTTTCTCTGGGACACAGGAGGATCCCGCACCACAATTAATTCCTCCACCATGTTTCAAAAGGACACGTGGCCCACTACAGCCACCATCACCCTCAGCGGCTTTACAGGCCACTCACAGCAGGGACACATCACAGCCCCTGTACCCATTCAAATCGGCAACATCACTACCAAGCACCCCATAGTTTTAGTCGATCTACCCCACACAGCAGAACACATTTTAGGTATAGATTTTATGAATTCCCACAATCTGTCCTTTGATCCAGTCAATCAATGTGTTTGGAAAATGGCAAAATCCGCAAGAGCCCCCGCAACGCTCACAATAGGAGAATATGCAAACAAGATTAACGCAGTAGGCAAATTTTGGTTTGACCCGACCACGATTAGCACAGACAAGTAGGTTAGGGCAGTTCTGCAGCAGCACAGGACAGCATTCGCGACGCACAAACACGACTGTGGCCGGATGACTGGTTCCGTTCAAATCACAGGACCTGACCCTAGACCCCAAAAGCAATACGGATTCCCCCAAGAGGCAGAGGGAGAAATCACAAAAGTGATCAACAGCTTATTAGAGCAGGGCGTACTCAGATCAGTAGCCTCCACTAATAATGCCCTGATTTGGCCAGTGAGAAAGCCCGATGGATCATGGCGACTTACCATCGATTACCGGGAACTCAACAAAGTCATCCCCGCAGCAGCCCCCACGGTAGCCATAAGTCCCAAGACCATGCTCAAACAGGGACTCAACTCACAATACTTTACAGTTTGGGACGTCAGTAATGGATTCTGGTCCATTCCATTGGCAAAGCGTGCCAGTACAAATTTACCTTCGCCTTTAAAAATCAGCAGTACACGTGGACATGCCTGCCACAAGGATTCCACACCTCCCCTCCATTTTCCACCGACAGTTGGCAAATGGTTTGTCAAAATCTTCTCGCCCCAAATGTCTGGTCCAGTGTGTGGACGACCTATTACTGTAGACAGACACAAAGGCAGAGCACATCGGGCTTCTGTCCGAACTCCTTCAGAAAATTGGTTGTAAAGTTAACCCCAAAAAGGCCCAGATTTTGGAAAACAAGGTGATATATTTGGGTTCAATTATCACGCACGGTAAACGCGAGATCGAGCACAAAATGATTGACTCGATTGCCAAATTGCCCCTTCCCCAGAACGTTTCAGCCCTCCGGTCATTTTTAGGACTGGTTGGCTACTGCTGAAACCACATTGACGGTTTCGCCAGCAAGACCTCCTAAAGAAAGGAGCCCCCTGGGAATGGCTTTCGCAGCATACTGACGCTGTGGACTCATTGGAAAGAGCACTCATTGCAGCCCCCGCACTACAAGTTCCAGACCCGCTTTCCCCTTACGCTATAGAGGTAACAAGCACAGACCGCACCCTTTCGGCTGTGCTCCTCCAGGAACGGCACGAACAGTTAAGGCCCATGGCTTACGCCTCCAGAGTCTTAGATGCTGTGGAGCAGGGATTTTCGGCCTCTGAAAGGTAACTGCTCGCAGTTTTTTGGGCAGTACAACATTTTTCATACATAACCGGACTGAACCACATCACAATCCTGACGGAACACACCCCCGCTCAACATTTACTGGACGGACGACTCAAGGACGGTACAGTTAGTCAAATAAGAGCAGCCAGGTGGACCCTTCTTTTGCAGGGATGGGACATCACTGTGAAAAGGACCAAGACCCCACTTTCTTAGCAGATAACCTACAGTACCCAGGCACCCCCCATGAATGTGAAATCATCTCACCGCACCACAACACAGGTCCCTTTATTGCAAAAACACCCCCCAGAAAGAAAGGTAGTCCAACCGAGAGCCCCAAGCACACAGACACGTGCGAACCCATAAGAATACATGTGGATGGATCTTCCACAATATTAGAAGGGAAGCGCATAACAGGATGCGGCATTTATGTCGAGGACGTACAGGGACACGCCCTAGAAGAAATCGCAATAAAACTTCCAGGACACTTAGGCGCCAGGCGGCAGAACTAGCAGCCGTGGCGTACATTATAGATCACCCAGATTCCTTCCCCAGCCCGGCAGACATATACTCGGACAGCCTCTATGTCTGCAACAGCCTTACCGAATTCCTACCCCTGTGGAATGCAAGAGGATTTGTTTCCGCAGACGGAAAACCCCTCCCCTCAGCCCCATTGCTCCGTCACATTTTAGAGAAAGCACAGGGCAGGACTTTTGGAATAGTTAAAGTTCGTAGTCACCATCGTTCCTCCCCCACCCTGGAAATGTAAAAGCCGATGCACTGGCAAAAGCAGGTTCCAGGCACGGATATTTTTGGACACCCCCCGAGAGCGCACCAGTGAATGCAGTTCAGGTCTCGCAGACTAATATCGAGGATTTAGTGCAGGCCCAGAAGCAGGACAGCAATCTCAGGGAGATTTTAAAAGGAAGATTCCCAGCACCCTATGATAGATTTAAAAATGCTCTGACCACACATGACGGTGTGGTGTTAAAAGACACCCTTTATGTGGTTCCTGAACAGGACAGGAATCAGCTCATTTGTTTGTTCCATGACGGTCACGGACATCAGGGAATTGATCCCACTACAGCCCACCTCAGGCAGCTCTGCTGGTGGCAATCGAGTCAAGAAGACGTAACGCACTACGTTGAGAATTGCCTTATCTGTGCCCAGAACAATCCGGACAGATACACTAAGAAAGCTCAACTTAGTCACCCCCGCCCCGTTAATGGCCCCTGGACTAACCTCCAGATCGATTTTATAGGACCATTGGCCCCTTGTAGGAATGGTTATAAGTATGTACTCATTGTGATAGACATGTTTACAAAATGGGTAGAGGCATTCCCATCCAGAACGAACACGGCAAAGACCACAGCCAAGATCCTAACCCACCACATCTTTACGAGATGGGGACTCCCCGCAGCATTGAATCCGACCAAGGTTCCCATTTTACGGGACGTGTCATGAAGAACGTCCTCACGATATTTGGCATTACCCAAAAATTCCACATTGCATACCACCCCCAGTCGAGTGGTATCGTGGAGCGCATGAATCGGACCCTAAAAGCTACCCTCCAAAAAATGGTTCAGCAAAACAACACCACTTGGGATTCAGTCCTCCCTTTTGCACTGATGTTTTTGCGAAATCTACATCTACAGGTTACACCCCACACACCCTCATGACCGAACGCCCCATGAGAGGCACAGAATTTGTATTGGGATTAGATTTGACCAGCCCCGAAGTGATGGCCTTCACACACGAGAAAGCAGTAGAACTGGTAGAGAATGTTAAAACGGCTCAGCTAGCAGCCGCGGATTAGGCACACGAAAGAAACAGAGCAAGGCCTGTTTCGATAAGACAGTACATGCGACTGAGTTCAGTGTAGGACAGCAAGTCATGCTCTCCATATACAACCCCAGCACATTCCTGTCACCTAAATATTCGGGTCCGTACTCCATTGCGGACAAAGTAAGCCCTTCCGTCTACAAAATAAAGTACCCCAATGGTAAGACTGCGTGGTTCCATATTAACCAGCTTAAGACATATGGACCACAGTCGAACCACACACACTACGTCATGCTCGCGCAGCAGACCACGCCCCGCCCACAGCCAACGTAACGCTACCCTCCCCCAACACGTCCAGCCCAGACACGGACTCAACCCCGACTCCACCCCCGAACTATACACTCCGCCCCGGAACGCCCACAGACTGCAGCGACAGTGACACTGACAATAGCCACAGCACGCCACCCTACTATCCCCATACATCAGGCCCCACACCCAGCGAATCTGAGCACGATTCGAGAGTAAGCTTACATTAACACTGCAATGAAGTTAATGTGAAAAGCCCCTAGTTGCCACACTCCGACCTTTTTGGGTACACCGAGGGAGAATTCAGAATGTCCAAATTACCTAACAGCACATCTTTTGGAACTTCTGGGAGGAAACCGGAGCACCCGGAGGAAACCCACGCAGGCATGGGGAGAACGTGCAGACTCCGCACAGACAGTGACCCAAACCGTGAATCTATCCTGGGACCCTGGCGCTGTAAAGCAACAGTGCTATCCATTGTGCTACCGTGCTGCCCATCTAGACTAGGATCTCCATGCAGTTCACCACCCTCCCGATGGTGACCTCTATGCGCCCACAAGTTGCCACTTCACCAGCCAGCAAGCGGATGGACTCCTCCACCTCATGTACCACCATATCAAGGGCGTCTAACACCCTGCCTGATGATCCCCACATCTGTTGACTCTCCACCATTAGTTGGAAGACCAATTCCAGAGGCTCATCGTCAGACCTGGACCTCGCAGATGCCTCTTACCCAGAAGCTTTCGAGTACAGTAGGCCCGCTGACCCTGCCTCCTGCTGCGGACACTTGCGTCCATGTGGTGACCACCAAAGTGTGAGATCTTTCACATGCACAATCTAATGCCCACCGAATTGTGTGCCACAGGCTGGTGGAGGGTGCAGGTGTGATTCCTTTCTGTGCTGGGGCCGAGGCCTAATCCTCGGGCCTCAGCTGCTATCTGCTCACTTGCAAGTGAGAGAGGCGAGAGTGAGTGACAGAACTGCCTCCAACTTGGTCTATCAGAGCTTAAGAACTTGAGGCATTAAAGAAATGATAGTTATTGTCCATATTTTTTGACACACTTGTGTATTAATTATAAAAATATTGCTAAATGCATTGACCAATGTTAGAAACTGCACAATGTATTCTGCCCTCCTGGGTCATTATCCCTTTAAGGGCAAATCAGCAGAGGTGGGTGACCAATCAGGACTCAAGAGTGGAGAATCACCCAGGGGCCATTCCAGAACTAGCTGTAGATGTGTTGTTTCTCTTGCAGATCCTTGTAAATAAATCCTTTTGTTGTTCACTAATTAAATTGCTGGAAGTGCATCATTACATCTGGCGATGGGGATAAATTGTCCTGACACTGCCTCTGGCCCAACACATGAGATTATCATAGATTATCATCATCATAGAATTTACAGAGCAGAAGGAGGCCATTCAGCCCATCGAGTCTGCACCGGCTCTTGGAAAGAGCACCCTACCCAAGGTCAACACCGCCACCCTATCCCCATAACCCAGTAACCCCACCCAACACTAAGGGCAATTTTGGACACTAAGGGCAATTTATCATGGCCAATCCACCTAACCCGCACATCTTTGGACTGTGGGAGGAAACCGGAGCACCCGGAGGAAACCCACGCACACACGGGGAGGATGTGCAGACTCCGCACAGACAGCGACCCAAGCCAGAATCGAACCTGGGACCCTGGAGCTGTGAAGCAATTGTGCTATCCACAAGGCTACCGTGCTGAGAGTATCCTGTTTTAGTTGAAGTCTGAGAAAAAAATATATATATACTCACCAGAATGCCTCTCTATGGGCCAATTGACCCATTCGGACAAAATTGGTACCAGACGCTTTATGAGAGAAAATGTATACTGAGTTAAACAGTTTGGAAGAACTAGGAATCATCCAGTCAGTTTAATTCTCGGAATGGGCAGCACCTATAGTCCCAGTGTTGATACTGGACAAGACCAACCCCATTTGCAGAGAATTATAAACTGACAGTTAATCAGGCAGCCAAACTGGATAAATATCCAATCCCGAGAATTGAAGTTCCATTTGCAAAGCTGATAGGAGGTCAATTTTACACAATGCTGGACATGAGTCACGTGTACCAGCAACTCAAATTTGCTAACACTTCCCAAGGGTACGTCACGATAAGCACACGGCCTTTGGCGTGACTTCGGCACGCGCAATATTCCAAAGGACAAGGAGAGTCTGCTGCAGGAGGCCAACACGGGTTGTAGTAAACCTTGACAATGTCCTTATAACTGGATCGACAGAGGCCGAGCATCCAGCAAACTTAGAAGAGGTGTAATAGAGATTTCAGGAGGCTGGAGCTCGCGTCAAGAAAGAGAAGAGCACCTTTCAAACCACTGAGGTGACCTACCTGGGGCACCGTGTAGACGCACAAGGACTACACCCCGTGGAAGACAAGATCAAGGCGATAAATGAGGCGCCCGCCCCACAAACACAACTCAACTCAAATCCTTTTTGAGGATGGTAAACTACTATGGACATGTTTTACCAAATTTCTCAACGGTATTGGCCACTTTGCATATTCTGCTAAACACACGCCATCATTGCTCTTGGAAGGTTTCCCAGGAGAAAGCTTTCAAACAACAATTGCTGCATTCCTCAAACCTGTTAGTTCACTTCTAAAGAACGGATCCTGACCTGTGACACCTCCCATAAAATGCTGGTGTGATGTTGTCCCATGAGATGATGACGGCTCTGAAAGGCCGATGGAGTTTGTATCAAGAACCCTCTCAGAGGCTGAAAAGGGCTAATTACAAATCGAGAAGGAGAATGATTAATAGTCTTTGGTGTCAAGAAGTTCCACCAGTCCTTCCACGGTAGACATCTACCATCATATCTGACCACAAAGTGCTGCTGGCCCTCTTTAAAAAGGACACGGCTATCCCACCAACCACTTCAGCCGTTAAGAGCAGAGGGCAGTAGAGCAGAGCTGCTGATTGGTGTTGCAAGGGAAATTTGCATACCTCCATCGTGGTCACCCTAACTTGAAGGTAGTTTGTGGAGGAGCTGTTGTCAAGTGACACTTAAACCCGAAACACTTCTTCAGTGTTTCCTTCCCTACCCCCGCCTCTAACCAAAAAAAACCAACTGCTGTAAAGATCAAGAGGAAGGCTCGAGGTCAGGTAGAAGTAGAAAGAAATTGAACCGTGACGCCACAGCCTGCAGGTAAGGGATTGGCTGGTGACTGGCAAGTAGTTTTTCTTTTATTTTCCCTCAGGTGTTATCGTGCAGGGCGCAGAGGTTGCTGAGTGAGTGCTTGCTGAGAAGGGGAGTGAATAACAGGTAAGCTGTTTCGGTGAAGAGTGGGAGAAGGTGCTTTTTCCCCTACTGTTTTGTTCTCTCTCTTTCTTCTGGCCTAATTTCGGGAGCCGTTCGGAGGAGGAGGAGCAGTCTCTGTGAGTATAAAAACCTAACGGTAACTTCCTGTTTTCCAGTTTTTTCCCCCCAAAAGTGACGTCAGAGGGAAGCTGTGATCTGATTGGTTGATAGCAAATCTGCCCCAAATTTAAAAAAAAACACAGCTAAACTCGTAAACTTAAATTAAACTAATTAATTAATTAAAGATGGCTGGTCAGGTGATGTGCTTGAGCTGCTTGATGTGGGAGCTGGCAGATCCCATTGCGAGCTGCAGCGACCACATCTGCAGTAAATGTAGGCTGCTCGAAGAGCTCCGGCTCAGAGTTGATGTGCTGGAGTCTGAGCTTCAAACACTGAGGCACATCCGGGAGGGGGAGACTTACCTGGACACTGTGTTTCAGGAAGCAGTCACACCTGTCAGAGTAAGTAGTTTAAATCCTGCCAGTGGCCACGGACAGCAGGGTGTGACAGCAAGTCAGGCAGGTCAAGGGAACCAGCAGTCAGGAACTCAGGAGCCTCAGCCCTTGACCCTGCCCAACAGGTATGAGGCACTTGCTCCCTGTGTGGATGGCGAACAGGGCTGCAGGAAGGATGAGTCAGCTGACCAAGGCACCATGGTTCAGCAGGCCCTTCAAGGGGAGGGAGTAAATAGGCAAGTTGTAGTTGTAGGGGATTCTATTATCAGGGGGATAGATAGTATCCTTCGTGAGCAGGATAAAGAGTCCCGCATGGTATGTTGCCTGCCCGGTGCTAGGGTGCGGGACATCTCTGACCGGCTTGAAAGGATACTGGAGAGGGAGGGGGAGGATCCAATTGTTGTGGTCCATGTCGGTACCAACAACATAGGCAAGTCTAGGAAAGAGGACCTGTTTAGAGATTATAAAGAGCTAGGATTCAAATTAAAAAACAGGTCCTCAAGGGTCATAATCTCCGGATTACTGCCCGAGCCACGTGCAAATTGGCATAGGGAGGCAAGAATAAGGGAAGTTAACACGTGGCTGAAAGAGTGATGTGGGAAAGAGGGGTTTCTTTTCATGGGACACTGGCATCAGTTTTGGGACAGGGGGGACCTATACCGTTGGGATAGTCTCCACCTGAACCGAGCTGGGACCAGTGTTCTGGCGAATAGAGGAAATAGGGTGGTCAATAGGAATTTAAACTAGAGATTGGGACGGAAGGGAAAGTCAGGGAACCAAGAGGTGAAGTAATCAGTGGGAAGCGTAGCTGCTTAGGAATACAAAAAAAGCACAAAAAGACAGAACTCAGGAGAGGTTACGATAGTCCCCATCCCACAAAATATGACCTAGTATCTGGAAAGGCTCAGTAAACCAAGGTCCACCACACTAAGAAAACAAAAAGGGACGGTCAATAGAGAATTAAAGATGCTATATTTAAATGTGCGCAGTGTACGGAAAAAGGTAGATGAGCTTGTGGCCCAGATTGTGACTGGCAGGTATGATGTGGTAGGCATCACAGGGATGTGGTTGCAGGGGGTTCAGGACTGGCATTTAAACATCCAGGGATCCGCAACCTATCGAAAAGACAGAGAGGTAGGCAGAGGGGGCGGGGTTGCCTTGTTAATTAGGAATTAAATTAAATCAATAGCACTAAACGACATAGGGTCAGATGATGTGGAGTCTGTGTGGGTAGAGTTGAGGAACCACAAAGGCAAAAAAACCATAATGGGAGTTATGTACAGGCCTCCTAACAGTGGTCAGGAACAGGGGCACAAAATGCATCACAAAATAGAAAGTGCATGTCAGAAAGGCAAGGTCACAGTGATCATGGGGGACTTCAATATGCAGGTGGACTGGGTAAATAATGCTGCCAGTGGACCCAAGGAAAGGGAATTCATTGAATGTTTACAGGAGGGCTTTTTGGAACAGCTTGTGATGGAGCCCACGAGGGAACAGGCCATTCTGGACTTAGTGTTATGTAATGAGCCAGACTTCATTAAAGATCTTAAAGTAAGGGAACACTTAGGAGGCAGTGATCATAATATGGTAGAATTCAATCTCCAATTTGAAAGAAGGAAGGTAGAATCAGAGGTAAAGGTGTTACAGTTAAATAAAGGTAACTACAGGGGCATAAGGGAGAAACTGACGAAAATCGACTGGGAGCAGAGCCTACTGGGAAAGACAGTAGAACAGCAATGGCAGGAGTTTCTGGGAGTAATTGAGGACACAGTACAGAGGTTCATCCCAAAGAAAAGAAAGGTTATCAGAGGGGGGATTAGGCAGCCATGGCTGACAAAAGAAGTGAGGGAATGCATCAAAGCAAAAGAGAAAACCTATAATGTGACAAAGAGTAGTGGGAAGTCAGAAGATTGGGAAGGCTACAAAAACAAACAGAGGATAACAAAGAGAGAAATAAGGAAAGAGAGGATCAAATATGAAGGTAGGCTAGCCAGTAACATTAGGAATGATAGTAAAAGCTTCTTTAAAAACATTATAAACAAACGGGAGGCAAAAGTAGACATTGGGCCGCTCCAAAATGCGCTGGTAATCTAGTGATGGGAGACAAGGAAATAGCTGAGGAACTAAATAAGTACTTTGCGTCAGTCTTCACAGTAGAAGACATGAGTAATATCCCAACAATTCAAGAGAGTCAGGGGGAAGAGTTGAATATGGTAGCCATCACAAAGGAGAAAGTGCTAGAGAAACTAAGAGGTCTAAAAATTGATAAATCTCCAGGCCCAGATGGGCTACATCCTAGAGTTCTAAAGGAGATAGCTGAATAAATAGTGGAGGCGTTAGTTATGATCTTTCAAAAGTCACTGGAGTCAGGAAAAGTCCCAGAGGATTGGAAAATTGCTGTTGTAACCCCCCTGTTCAAGAAGGGAACAAGGAAAAAGATGGAAAATTATAGGCCAATTAGCCTAACCTGTCAGGCAGAAGGCAGAGAGTTGGGAAAGTGTCAGAATGGCAACCGGTGACGGGTGGTGTCCCGCAGGGTTCAGTGTTGGGGCCACAGCTGTTCTCTTTATATATTAACGATCTAGATGACGGGACTGGGGGCATTCTGGCTAAGTTTGCCGATGATACAAAGATAGGTGGAGGGGCAGGTAGTATGGAGGAGGTGGGGAGGCTGCAGAAAGATTTAGACAGTTTAGGAGAGTGGTCCAAGAAATGGCTGATGAAATTCAACGTGGGCAAGTGCGAGGTCTTGCACTTTGGAAAAAAGAATAGAGGCATGGACTATTTTCTAAACGGTGACAAAATTCATAATGCTGAAGTGCAAAGGGACTTGGGAGTCCTAGTCCAGGATTCTCTAAAGGTAAACTTGCAGGTTGAGTCCGTAATTAAGAAAGCAAATGCAATGTTGTCATTCATCTCAAGAGGCTTGGAATATAAAAGCAGGGATGTACTTCTGAAGCTTTATAAAGCACTAGTTAGGCCCCATTTAGAATACTGTGAGCAATTTTGGGCCCCACACCTCAGGAAGGACATACTGGCACTGGAGCGGGTCCAGCGGAGATTCACACGGATGATCCCAGGAATGGTCGGCCTAACATACGATGAACGTCTGAGGATCCTGGGATTATATTCATTAGAGTTTAGGAGGTTGAGGGGAGATCTAATAGAAACTTACAAGATCATGAATGGCTTAGTTAGGGTGGACGTAGGGAAGTTGTTTCCATTAGCAGGGGAGACTAGGACCCGGGGGCACAGCCTTAGAATAAAAGGGAGTCACTTTAGAACAGAGATGAGGAGAAATTTCTTCAGCCAGAGAGTGGTGGGTCTGTGGAATTCATTGCCACAGAGGGCAGTGGAGGCCGGGACGTTGAGTGTCTTTAAGACAGAAGTTGATAAATTCTTGATTTCTCGAGGAATTAAGGGCTATGGAGAGAGAACGGGTAAATGGAGTTGAAATCAGCCATGATTGAATGGTGGAGTGGACTCGATGGGCCGAATGGCCTTACTTCCGCTCCTATGTCTTATGGTCTTATGGTCTAACTCTGTCCGCCTACGAATATACTTTTAATCACTGACCTGGAACACACACAGTAAATGTGGATGGTCTTAGCTGTCTACCCTTGCAAGAAAGTATCTTGTGTCCTCCATGGCATTAAATTCTTTAGACACTTTGCCAGTCTCGACAAAGCAAATTAATAACTGGGCCACTCGAGATCCAATTCTGTCCAAAGTGAGAGGCAAAATACTTATGAAGGAGCCAGTTTCCAAGAATGAATTGAGATGTCAGCGTGGTATCACTATGTCCCCTCTATAAGACAGAGAGCTGATCCTAACCTACAGCATTCATTCTGGCATCTCTCAGATGAAGGTGCTGCTAGGAGTTACATGTGGTGGCCTCGTATTGATGCTGATATCGAGAAGCTGTCAACAGTGTCAAATGCAACAAAAGCTGTCTGCTACAGGCTCACTGCACCCCTGGCAATGGCCTGGCCGGCCATGGGTGTGAACCATATCGATTATGTTGGTCCATTCCTGGACCCAATGTTTTAGCTCATGATTGATGAACACTCTAAATGGATGGATATTTTTCACCTACATCACATGATCCCATCGAAAGATTACTCTCTGAATACCTGAAAGCATTGCACCAGACAATAAAACCGCATTCACAAGTGCCAAGTTTCAAATCTTCACCGCTCTCAACAAGATTAAACACGTTAGAACTGCACCTTACCACCCAGCATCAATCAAATTAGCCGAGAAAGTCATCCAAACTTTCAAGTGAGGCCTAAAGAAACAGTCGGGAGGAACCTTGGAAACTGGAGTCTCCCGGTTCCTCCTTAGCCTTCGTGCCACTCCACACACAACGGGAGTACCCCCAGCAGAGCTACTAATGAAACATCGTTTTCTTCGGCACAGGCATTCCAAAAATGCTGCAGACACACACACTGCTGCTCTGGTAGATCCTTGTAAAGAAATCCTTTGTTATAGAATGAAAAAGAAAACTGCTCACCATTACTCTCCTAGTTCATTTCATATCCAATCTGACCTCAATTGCATCGGTTTCTGTTTTGCAAACAAAATCTCTCTAAAATGAAATTTAGCAACACTCAAACAGGTTATGCAGCTTTGTGTTGTGATTGGGCGTTGTTGCTAAATGAAACCATAGTTATTCACACAACATACCTTTACCAGCTTTTAGCTGCAGTTTCGCAGGTTATGCAATCTGATTAGCAGTTGGAGATTACCTGCAAACAGGTAGCCCATGTTGTTTATGTAGCTCTTCTTAAATATTTTTGCGGAATGAAAGACAGCTTATTGCGTGTTTCATCACACATCAAAGAACTGGTGCATCTTTTTCTGGTTGATAAATTTGACACAAAGAATTCAGATTGACAGCACCCCTTGCTAAGGGGTGTTGCGAAGAAGTTCACTGTACGTTTTAAAAAGGTTAACTTGAGTTCATAGAATAAACATTGTTTTGCTTGAAAAAATACTTCTCGATTTCTGCTGTACCATACCTGTAGAGTGGGCCATGTGCTCCCCATACCACAATCTAGTAAACATTGTGGGGCAGGTGAACTCCATGATACACTTTGGGGCTCTCTAAACCCTGGCCTTTTAACACTATCTGAGGATCGGAGAATGGTCCTGAACATTGTGCAGTGAACATCCCCACTCCTGATCTTATGCTGGTCATTGATAAAGCAGCTACAGATGGCTGGGCTGAGGACACAGTCCTGAAGAACTCCTGCAACGATGTCCTGGGCCTCCAACAACCACAACCATCTTCAAGTCTACTCTGTGTGACTCCAACTAGCGGAGAACGTTCCTGGAACTTGCCTGTTGTACAAGCCGGGATGACAGTGGGATTGGTGGCACCAAATTGATTCAATAAAAGACTTTTGCTCATCATCCCCATTTCATCATTTTGGAGACAATTTCCAAGACTTTCGAGGCTGTTTCTGCTGGTGTTTCCTGCCTTTGATCCGAATTTCCCCGCTGCCAATCTCCGCAACAGCACACAATCCAGTCCTGCAGCCCAGCCTTAGAATCCAATGAGGAACAAGAGGCGCAGCCACGGCGGCAGCAGCTACAGGAGGAAGCAGTTGCTTTCACCCCTGCCGGTTTCAGCTGCACAGGAGAGATGGGATGAAGACCCCCTGGACTGGCGCGCGGTCAATTCCATCCCAGCCTGACCCGGAGTCACAACACAATTGAAATTAACAATTAGTTCTTAGAAAATACCCAAAGTCTCTGGCTGCCCAATAACTACAATCACCAGATTTGTAAATTTAAACACAATTAATTTTTATTAACAACAATAACTATAATTAAATAGGCAGCAAATACAAAGAGTTAACTATTTCTAATTCCAAATCCCTCCTCTTTAACTCACCCCACCCTCGACAAACATACAAGACAGACAAGACAGAGGGGAAGGAGGGGTGTAAAGGAAAATAGTATGTAAAGTTAAAAGTCTCTTTTTCAGACGGACATCTTCCAGTACATCTTTCTTCAGTCTAGGCCTTCGGTTGGAGGTTTTTGCTTCCAGTCTCTAATGGTTTTCACTGTAGATTCATCCAGGTCTCAAGTACCTCTCTCCTCCTACCCATACGGAATAGAACCTCCCTTGCGGCTCACACCATGATGCCCAGGAATACCTCTGAGGACCAAGGCAGCCTTCCCTGGTTGGGGTCCCATCTCTCAAGTGGCAGTTGTGGATGCTCTCAGGGTCTTTTTAAATAGTGAAGTTTTAACAGGTACAGGTTGTCACCCACCCACAAGTTACAATTGGGCGGGAGATGCGATGCCAATGTCATCACTCAGTTGAAAAGCCTTAGAGAAACCCATTGCTGAAAACATTTTGGTTTCCAACCTGTTTCAGGCCTCTCTTGCTGTGACCGGGCCAACGTGCTAAAATCCAGCTAATGAGCTCGGTTTTTCTCTCCACAAATTTCCTGAATATATACAGCATTTTCTGTTTTTACTTTAGATTTTCCTCCTGCGCTGCTCTGAGCTGTAACCAAGGAATTTCTCCCATTGTCCTGATTAACATTTAACCCACAATCGACATCAAGCAGATTATCCAGACATTATCCCGACGGTGTTTCTGGAATATTGATGTGTACAATAGGGCTTCATGGCTGTAAAGCACTTTGGGGACAGACAAGATGTGAGAGTTTCCGTGGGTGTAAACTCTGGATTGGACTGGGCTGAATTCAATGAAATAGGCAGGCAGACAGGGAAGAGGAAGGACAGGAAATAGTTGGTACATCAATTTTGTTAATTGTAGGGCAGGAGACATCTGTAATTAAACTGAGCCTTCCAAACTTGAGAAAATTACATGGCATAAAAAACAAGTCCAATTAGTCCATGCATGTTCCAATCCAGCCTCTTCCTGCCCTTACTTCATTTAAGCATGTGATAACAACAAAAGAATATGGAAAGGAGATGGATTTCTGAATCTTTCCCATGTTAATTTTGCCCCAAAGGACCACAGAACCAGTTTGTTGACATTTATAGAGTCAAACGAAGCCAAAAAAAACCACAGCCCTCATTCACAGAGTCCCTTTGTGAAGTAAAATACCCTAGGGCACTTCATAGGATATTTCTCAATGAAGGTCCGGCATTGAACAATAGAAGAAAATGACAGGATAGATTAGTCAAAACTTGGTCAAAAGAGGTAGGTTTTAAGGGATATTTTAAAGAGGAGAGAGATGTGAAGAGGTTACAGTTTTCGGAAGTGGGTTCTGCAGGGCCTGGGCCACTGAAGGCACAACCACCAGTGGTGGAGCGATGGAAATCAGGCAGGTGGCAGGTGCCACAAGAACCCAAGAAAGAGGAGCAGGAGGTGACCACGAATCTGCTCCAACATTCAGAACGATCATGGCTTACCTTGGTTTTAACTCCATTTTCCCACCCACTCCCAAAAACCCTTAGCTCACCAAAAATCTAATCATTTTCAGCGATGGAGCATCTCCGTCTCCAAAGATAAAAGGAATGAGAGAGTGATTCAGCTTCTAGACCATTCGTGCCAATTTGATTGCCCCGGTCTAAATTAAGTTGAATGTCCCCCCCTTCCCCTTGCTTTAGGCTCCAATGATTTCTTGTTTAATGCTCTGCGCAGTGGCAACATTATTAGGAGGCTATAAACTACTCCCACCAATGTTTTCTGTCCCTCATGTTACAATCCCAACAGTTGTTCCTACTGGACAGTCAGGTCCCAGATTGGAACCCCAGTTCAATACATCGTAACTTTTATTTCTTATTTCAAGAAGTGGGTAGTCAGAGGACTGCTGATTAACTTTTATAACAATAAGAAGAATCTTTAGTGCGTCACAAGTAGGCTTACATTAACACTGCAATGAAGTTACTGTGAAAATCCCCTAGTCGCCACATTCCGGCGCCTGTTCAGGTACATTGAGGGAGAATTCAGAATGTTAAATTCACCCAACAGCATGTCATTCTGGACTTGTGGGAAGAAACCGGAGCACCCGGAGGAAACCCATGCAGATACAGCCTTTCTCTCATTCTCTACAGCCAGTTAAACATGCAGGAAGATCCAGACCAGCACCAGGCAGGCTGGGTTATTTGAAAACCTCCTCTTAAAATCTGACAATTGGAGAACTGTAAACTTACCTCAGTGAAGCTGATAACTGTGAGTTCTGACTGAATGCACATGCCAGAAGATCAAATCCAACTGTTGGTATTCAACACTCCACGTCCTGAGAAGAGAGCCGACTGCAAAGACTTCAACATCAGCAACAAGAATCATTCCTATTTTAATCCCCCATCATTTTACCCCTTTCCCTTCCTCGGTGTGAATATGTCTTGTCTGTGTTTGGGTAGAGGGTGGGGTGGTCAAAGGGGAAAGTAATAGATTAGCAGACCATTATTCTAGTTTAATTATTGCATTTTTAACACTTTTCTTTTTATAAATAAAGTAATTGTGTTTTTCTTCACAAATCTTGCACCTGTAAGTCACTGGAGCAGTCTGGGGCCAGAGATCTCAAATTATTGGTTAATTCACTTATGTTGTGACTCTGGATCAAGGGGGCTGGAATCAACCGCACCCTAGCCCAGGGTATGGTCACAGCACACCCCCAATATCTTCACCAGATGTGGAGGCAGCCTGCTGATGATGACCTTGGCAGGTGTCCTGTGGAGGGCTGAGGCCTGGGGGCCCCCAGCCTGCTTTTGGGGTTGTGTGTGGCAAAGCCATCCTCCTTGGCTTGTGCAGCTGGTGCAGATGCAGAGGGGGTTCAGACGGGTGTGACATGCCCAGAGTCCCCTGGGTGGATGGCCCCGGGTTGTGCACCCTCTCCATGTGGGTGCCCTGGGCCCCCAGGCTGCCTCCCTGAGAGGCACAGCTGGAATGAGCTCGAGAAGCCCCGTTGTTCTCTGGCATTGACACTGATGGATGCCAGCAAGTGCCTCTACCCCTGGAGTGCATGCCCTGCAGCAGTGCAGGACAGAAATCTTGGACCAAGGTCTCGACTGCAGCTGGCACCGTACCAGAGTTAATGTCGGTTAGCGTGTCAGTGCAATCACCTCCGTTTGAAAGCAGCTGGGCTCCTCCATCGAGCCTCGCAATCCGAGTACACCGGGCAATATTTCCTGATTTTCCCGACCAGAAACTGAGGCATGACCGAGTGCAGAGGTCCCTCATGTGACTCGGACTCAGCAGTATCCAGGCCTCCAGCAACCCTCTTGTGCCGATACCCTTTGACGGCCCTGCCTCCGCCTGCTGTGGATCAGACAGTGTAACGTGCTCACTAGATTGCAAACCTGAAGCTTCTCTGAAACTGGGTCCTATTGAGACGTGCGACTCTGCGCTGGTAGAGCGTGTGGATGAAGGGTGTAACGTGTCTTCAGTGTCTGTGAATTCATGGTCCATGGTGTTGCCGAGGACCTATCCTGTGGATCCCTCTGCTGCTTCCCAGATGTGCATGCAAAATAGAGGTCATTAGTGGATGGCAGGGAGCTGAAAATGAAATGAAAATCGGTTGTTGTCGCAAGTAGGCTTCAAATGAAGTTACTGTGAAAAGCCCCTAGTCGCCACATTCCGGCGCCTGTTCGGGGACGCTGGTACGGGAATTGAATCAAGCTGCTGCCTGCCTTGGTCTGCTATCAAAGCCAGCGATTTAGCCCTGTGCTAAACCAGCTGAGACAGAAGACATCACCCGCCTCGCAGCATGGGTGTCCAATGGATTTTGCAGTGCTGGATCCTCACTTGTTTGAGCACCATTGACTTCATAGTCAGCACAGGAAATGTCCAGGTCCTCATCATCCAGCTGAATAGAACCTTCCTCAAGATCAATGAGGACCTTCAGTTCTGGTGTCCCTCCAGCAGACTGGCATCTCTCTCGTGTGTCAGCTTGTCCTGAATGAAAACAGATGGAGAGAGTAAGCAGGACACTGCCAGGCCAGACGATAAGGATGCTGGGCATGCATGGGTGGCGAGGGGGGCCATGGATGGAATGAAGAACCAATCTGCAGGGGAGATGACGATGGGAGAGTTAGAGCTGGTGTCCTTTTAGCTGGCACGGAGTGAGATCCCTGTGGATGTGTGATGGCTCCGTGAGTGTGCGAGTTCACAGTGATGAGAAGAGTGACTTACATTGTAGAAACAGAAGAGATCATTCATCCTCTTGTGGCACTGAGTGACTGTCCTCTTCCGAAGGATATCTGCACTGACCACCACTGCCACCACCTCCCTTGCTGGATTGGTGATCTTGCTGGAAGGTCTTTTTACAAAAAAAATATTTTGATTAGAGTATTTGCAAGTTTTTATAATAATAACGACAGCGACATAAACATGGTACAATAAACATTTCCACCACCGTCCCAATGTTCACACAGTCTGATGCTCGATCAATGACTCCAGAAGCGAGATTGGATGACAATTGAAGGCTTTATTGGACTAGATGTTTCCCCCAGCACACAGGAACAGAATGCAGCTGCTAGGGAGACACATGCTCTTATACTCCGCCTTACTGGGCGGAACCAGCAGGCAGGCTTCACCAATGATCTTCCGGTCTCAGGTACCTCCCACACCAATGATCTTACAGCCTCAACCTAGGTACCGTCATACCCCTAATACCGACTACCACATTCACCCCTTGTTTAAAAAAAAAAAAAAAAAAAAAAAGAGTCCAGCGTCTCGCATCATACAGTGGTAGAGGTTATGGTGGTACCCATCGGTGGTACAGTGTTTTGCCTTATTACATGTCACAACTATTTACAGTATTCATTTTACATGTACATATCAGAATGAAGCAATTAGTCAATTGGGGGCCCTGGTCGTCCTCTGTGATCGTCGCCATTTCGGCGGTGATGCAGGTGCCGGCTTGGGCATCCGTGACTCCGAGACCATGACTTCAGCTTCTTCGGTAGCTTCATCACCCCTGGGTGGGACCAGTGGAAAAACCGATCCACCTGGGAAGGGGCAGCCGTGGGGTGTGCCGGTGGGAGGGAGGGTGGTGTTGGTTGGGGGGGGGGGATCCAGCGGGTGCCAGGTCCCATAGGGAGACCGCATCCTGCCGGCCGTCGAGGTACGCCACGTAGGCGTACTGAGGGTTAGCGTGAAGGAGGTGGACCCGCTCAACCAATGGGTCCGACTTGTGCGCCCGCAAGTGTTTGCGGAGCAGAATGGGTCCAGGAGCTGCCAGCCAGGTTGGGAGCGAGGTCCCGGAGGAGGACTTCCTAGGGAAGACAGGGAGACGTTCATGAGGTGTTTTGTTTGTCGTGGTACACAGCAGTGATCGGATGGAGTGGAGTGCATCGGGGAGGACCTCCTGCCAGCGGGAGACTGGGAGGTTCCTGGACCGTAGGGCCAGTAGGACGGTCTTCCAGGCCGTTCCGTTCTCCCCCTCTACCTGTCCGTTTCCCCGGGAGTTATAACTGGTCGTCCTGCTCGAGGCGATGCCCTTGTTGAGCAGGAATTTACGTAGTTCGTCGCTCATAAAGGAGGACCTCCTATCGTTGTGTATGTAGGGGGGGAAACCGAACAGCGTAAAGATGCTATGGAGGGCTTTTATGACGGTGGCTGTGGTCATGTCTGGGCAGGGGATGGCGAATGGGAACCGGGAGTACTCGTCAATCACGTTCAGGAAGTACGTGTTGCGGTCAGTGGAGGGGAGGGGGCCTTTGAAGTCCATACTGAGGCGTTCAAAGGGACGGGAAGCCTTTATCAGGTGTGCTTTCTCTGGCCTGTAGAAGTGCGGTTTGCACTCCGAGCAGATTTGGCAATTCCTGGTGACTGTCCTGACATCCTCGATGGAGTCGGGCAGGTTGTGGGTCTTGATAAAATGGAAGAATCGAGTGGCAGAGGTCCTCATGGAGGGCTCGGAGTCGGTCCACCTGTGCGTTGGCACATGCCACGGGATAGGGCATCAGGAGGCTCGTTTAGCTTCCCGGGACGATACAAGATCTCGTAGTTGTAGATGGAGAGCGCGATCCCCCACCGTAAGATCTTATCGTTCTTTATCTTGCCCCGCTGTGCATTATCGAACATGAAAGCTACCAACCGTTGGTCAGTGAGGAGAGTGAATCTCCTGCCGGCCAGGTAATGCCTCCAGTGCTGCACAGCTTCTACTGTGGCCTTGGCCTCCTTTTCAACGGAAGAATGACGGATTTTTGAAGCATGGAGGTTGCGTGAGAAGAAGGCCACGGGCCTGCCCACTTGGTTGAGGGTGGCCGCCAGAGCTACGTCAGACGCATCGCTCTCGACTTGGAAGGAAAGGGATTCATCGATTGCGTGCATCGTGGCCTTTGAGATGTCTGCCTTTATGCATCTGAAGGCCTGGCGGGCCTCTATCAACAGGGGGAAAACCGAGGATTGGATTATTGGGTGGGCCTTGTCCGCATAATTGGGGACCCACTGGTAGTAATATGAAGAAAATCCCAGGCAGCGTTTCAGGGCCTTGGAGCATGGGGGGGGGGGGAAACTCCATGAGGGGGCGCATGCGTTCGGGATCTGGGCCTATGACTCCATCATGCACTACGTAGTAGAGGATGGCTAGACGGTCGGTGTTGAACACGCAAGGATTTTTGCGGAATGGAGGAATTTGCGGAGGTTGGTGTCGTGGTCCTGCTGGTCGTGGCCGCAGATGGTGACGTCGAGGTACGGAAACGTGGCCCGCAAACTGTACCGGTCAACCATTCGGTCCATCTCCCGTTGGAAGACCGAGACTCCATTTGTGACACCGAAGGGAACCCTTAGGAAGTGGTAAGGCCACCCATCTGCTTCGAATGCAGTGTACATGCGGTCGCTCGGGCGGATGGGGAGCCGGTGGTAGGCGGATGTGAGGTCCACCATGGAAAAGACCTTGTATTGTGCAATCTGATTGACCAAATCAAATATGCAGGGGAGAGGGTACGCGTTGAGCTGCGTATACCTGTTGATGGTCTGACTATAATCGATGACCATCCTGTGCTTCTCCCTGGTCTTTACAACCACTGTTTGAGCTGTCCAGGGGCTGTTGCTAGCCTCGATAACACCTAATCCGGGGTGAGGTTCGCAAAAAGGGAAGGCGGGTCGACCTGGAGGATCGCGAGGCTGCAGACAATGAGGGGGGGTATAGGGCCGCTGAATTTAAAGGTTAAACTCTGGACGTTGCATTGGAAGTCCAATCCCAGGAGCGTGGCAGCGCAGAGGTGAGGGAGGACATAGAGTCGGAAATTTTTTAATTCTCTTAACTGGACCGTGAGGTTCGCTATGCAGAACCCCTTGATCTCTACAGAGTGAGACCCGGAGGCCAGGGAGATTCTTTGGTTAACCGGGTGTATGGGAAGAGAACAGCGCCTTACCGTGTTGGGGTGTATGAAGCTCTCTGTGCTCCCGGAGTCGATCAGGCAGGATGTTTTGCGCCCGGTGATGAGCACGGTCATCGTCGCGGTCAAGGCCGAGACTGGTTCAGGGTCACCGAGTCGAGTCGTGGTAAAAGTTGAAGATTTTCCTCGGGCGGTGGGTGGTCATCCGAATTGGGATCCTGAGACTCCAGCCAAGATGGCGGCGCCCACGGGTCGCACATGGTCCCTGGGGAACAAGATGGCGGTGCATGTGG
The DNA here is from genome assembly GCF_047496885.1 of Scyliorhinus torazame. NCBI lineage: Eukaryota > Metazoa > Chordata > Chondrichthyes > Carcharhiniformes > Scyliorhinidae > Scyliorhinus > Scyliorhinus torazame. Next base: position 160,191,095 of record NC_092724.1, on the reverse strand, counting down.
CTTGGGAAAATGAAGATGGCGGCACCCGTGGCCCGCACATGGCCCATGGAGGGAGTTGTGGTGGCGGCCCCGGTTCGCCCTCGGAGACAGCGGCGACCGCCCCGGCCTGGCATACCGCCACAAAATGGCCCTTTTTGCTACAACCTTTGCAGGTGGAGGAGTGGGCAGGGCAGCGCTGCCGCGGGTGCTTGGCTTGCCTGCAGAAATAACAGCGGGGGCCCCCGGAGTTGCCTGGTAGCCGTGCGGCACAAGCTTGTGGGGGGGATGGGGGATGCATCGTGGTCGGTCACGGGTGGGTTCCAAGGGCTGCCACGCGGTCGGGGACGTACGTGCAGGCGTTTTGGGAGGCCACATCCAGGGATCTAGCAAGGGCCCGTGCCTCCTTGAGGCCTAATGTCTCTTTCTCCAGCAGCCGCTGACGGATTTGGGAGGACAGCATACCTGCAACGAATGCGTCCCAGATTAAAAGTTGTGTGTGGTTGCTGGCTGAAACTTGCGGGCAGTCACAGTTCCTACCTAGTACCAGGAGCGCGTGGTAGAATTCATCCAGCGATTCCCCCGGGATTTGTCGCCTTGTTGCTAGCAGATGTCGGGCGTAAACCTGGTTTACTGGGAGAATGTAGTGTCTTTTCAACAGAGCCATCGTGGCCTCGAAATCGTCCCCATCCTCGATGAGGGTGTAGATCTCTGGGCTCACCCTCGAGTGGAGAACTTGCATCTTCTGGTCCTCCGTGGGTGCAGTCGTGGCCATCCTGAGGTACCCGTTGAAGCACGCCAGCCAGTGTTTGAAGGTTGCCGCTGAGTTTGGCGCTTGGGGGCTGAGTTGCAGACACTCCGGCTTGATTCGGAGCTCCATTCTTTAAAATCTAGTCCAATCAATTGATGCTCGATCAATGACTCCAAAAGCGAGATTGGGTGACACTTGAAGGCTTATTGGACTAGATGTTTCCCCCAGCAGCGCAGGTACAGAATGCAGCTGCTAGGGAGACACAGGCTCTTATACTCCGCCTTACTGGGCGGAACCAGCAGGCAGGCTTCACCAATGATCTTCCTGTCTCGGGTACCTCCCACACCAATGATCTTACAGCCTCAACCTAGGTACCGTAATACCCCTAATACCGACTACCACACACCCCAACCATAAAACAACAATCCGGCCCTCTCCCCACCCCCCACACCTTTGGAATTCTGCTACTGCTGACATTTTAATTTTCCCCGAGAAAGTCGACGAACGGCTGCCACCTCCGGGTGAACCCTAACATTGACCCTCTTAAGGCGAACTTTATTTTCTCGACACTGAGGAACCCAGCCATGTCACTAACCCAGGTCTCTGCACTCGGGGTCTTTGAGTCCCTCCACATTAACAAGATCCGTCTCCGGGCTACCAGGGAGGCAGAGGCCAGGACCTCGGACTCTTTCGCCCCCTGAACTCCCGGCTCTTCCGACATTCCAAATATCGCCACCACCCGTGTTTTGAGTACCATGGACATTGCCTTGGCGAAACCCTGCCAAAACCCTCTAAGCTTCGGGCATGCCCAAAACATGTGGACATGATTTGCTAGGCTTCCCGCACACCTCGCACACCTGCCCTCTACCCCAAAAACCTTGCTCATCCGGGCCATCGTCATGTGTGCCCGGTGGACTACCTTGAATTGTATCAGGCTGAGCCTGGCACATGATGAGGATGTATTAACCCTGCTTAGGGCATCCGCCCACGGACCTGCATCTCTCTCTCCTCCTAGCTCGTCTTACCACCTGCCCTTAAGCTCCTCCACCGGAGTTTCCTCAGATTCCGATATCTGAAACCTGCCCCTCCCACCCAGGTACTGGAAACTACTCTATCCTATATCCTTGTAAACCAAGGGGCTGGTTTAGCCCGTGGGTTTAGCACAGCGGGCTAAATGGTTGGCTTGTAATGCAGAACAATGCCAGCAGCACGGGTTCAATTCCCGTACCGGTCTTCCGGAACAGGCGCCGGAATGTGGCGACTAGAGGCTTTTCACAATAACTTAATTGAAGCCTACTTGTGACAATAAACGATTATTATTATTATTATCCCCGTGGCGGCAGCAGCAGAAAGGCCGGCACCTGTTTTCTCAGGAAGTCTTGCACCTGTAAATACCTAAAACCATTCCCTGCTGGCAATTCAAATTTATCCTCCAAGGCTTTCAAGCTGGGAAAGCTCCAGTCTATAAATAGATCCCCCATCCTTCTAATTCCTACCCTTTGCAACCTCTGGAACCCACCATCCAGCCTACCTGGTACAAACCGATTACTTTTATAAATCGGGGTCCAAACCGATGCTCCCTCCACTCTCTTATGTCTCCTCCATTGCCCCCAGATTCTCAGAGCCGCCACCACCACCGGATTTGCGGAGTATCGGGCCGGCGAGAATGGAAGCGGTGCCGTTATCAGTGCTCCCAAACTGGTGCCTCTACATGACGCCGCCTCCATCCGCTCCCACATCGACCCCTCCCCAACTACCCACTTCCTAATCATGGCTATATTAGCCGCCCAGTAGTAATTGCAAAAGTTCGGCAGCGCCAGCCCACCCTCCCCCAACTGCGCTCCAGCAACACTTTCTTCACTCGCAGGGTTTTACCCGCCCACACAAAGCCCGAAATAACCTTATTCACCCGCTTGAAAAAGGCCCTCGGGATGAAGATGGGGAGGCACTGAAAGACAAACAAATCTGGGGACGACCATGTTTTTCACAGTCTGTACCCTCCCCGCCAGTGATAGCGGGAGCATGTCCCATCTCTTAAAGTCCCCTTCCATTTGTTCTACCAGCCGGGATAGGTTTAACTTGTGCAGTGCCTCCCATTCCCGGGCCACCTGGATTCCCAGATATCGAAAGCTCTTCCCTACCATTCTAAGTGGCAGCTCTCCCAGTCTCTTCTCCTGCCTGGGTCGCAAACATCTCGCTTTTCCCCATGTTCAATTTATACCCCAAAAAATTACCAAATTCCCCGAGGATCCGCATAACTTCCCCCATCCCCTCCAGTGGGTCTGAAATATACAAGAGCAGGTCATCTGCGTAGAGTGAGACCCGGTGCTCCAATCCAACCCCCCCCCCCCCCCCCCCCCCCCCCAAACCAGCCATTTCCAGTTCCTAGATGCTCTTAACGCCATGGCTCTATGGCCAGAGCAAACAGTAACGGGGAGAGGGGGCACCCTTGCCTCGTCCCTCGGTGTAGTTTAAAATACCCGACCTCAGCCGGTCCGTACGCACACCGGCTACTGGTGCCTGATAGAGCAACCGCACCCAGTCAATAAAGCCCTCGCCAAACCCAAACCTTCCCAGCGCCTCCCACAGGTAATTCCACTCCACCCGATCAAAAGCCTTCTCCGCATCCATCGCTACCACCACCTCCGCCTCCTCTCCTTCTGAGGGCATCATAATAACATTTAAAAGCCTTCGAACATGGCCCGTGAGTTGCCTGCCCTTTACAAATCCCATCTGGTCTTCCCCTATCACCCCCGGGACACAGTCCTCTATCCTTGTGCCCAGTATCTTAGCCAGCAGTTTGACGTCCACATTCAGTAGAGAAATTGGCCTATCTGACCCGCATTGCTCCGGATCCTTCTCCCGTTTCAGGATCAATGAAATCGAGGCCTGTGACATTGTTGGGGGGGAGGGCCCCCTTCTCTCTTGCTTCATTAAATGTCCTCACCAGCAGTGGGCTCAATATCTCTGAAAACTTCTTGTAGAATTCCACCAGGTAGCCGTCCAGCCCTGGGGCCTTGCCCGACTGCATGCCCTCCAGCCCCTTGATTATTTCCTCAATTTCAATTGGGGCTCCGAGCCCTTCCACCAGATCCTCATCCACCCTCAGGAACCTCAACTAACCCAAAAACTGCCTCAGCCCCAGACGGGGGTTCCGACTCATATAATTTGCTGTAAAAGTCCTTAAACACCCCACTGGGTCCAGGACCATATTCCCACCTATACTCTTTACTCTCCCCATCTCCATAGCCGCCTCCCTGTTTCTAAGCTGGTGCGCGAATGTTCTGCTTGCCTTTTCCCCATACTCCTAAATCGCGCCCCCCCCCCCCCCCCCCCTGCCTTCCTCAGCTGTTCCACCGCTTTCCCTGTAGTCAACAGCCCAAACTCCACCTGTAACCTACGCCACTCCCTCAGTAGCCCCGCATCCGGGGCCTCAGCGTATCTCCTGTCCACTTGGAATATCTTCTCAACTAACCTATCCCTCTCAGCCCGTTCCGCCTTTTCTCTGTGGGCCTGTATCGAGATGAATTCCCCTCTGACCACTGCCTTCAGAGCTTCCCAGGCCGTCGCTGCAGAGACCTCCCCCGTATCATTTGTTTCCAGGTAGTTCTGGATGGACCTGTTCACCCGCCCAGAGATCGCTTCGTCCGCTAACAACCCCACATCCAGCTTCCTTAGCGGGCGTTATCCTCTCTCCAAACTAACCCGTAGATCCATCCAATGTGGGTCATGATCCAACACTGCGATTGCGGAGTACTCAGTATCCACCACCCCCGGTATTAGAGCCCTGCTCAGAACAAAAAAAGTCGATGCGAGAGTATACCTTGTGGACATGGAGAAAAAAGAAAACTCCTTCGCCCTTGGCCGTGCAACCCCCCATGGGTCTACTCCCCCCACCTGTTCCATAAACCCCTTCAATTCCATTACCACGGCTGGCACCCTCCCTGTCCTGGATTTTGACTGGTCCAATCCTGGATCAATGACTGTGTTGAAGTCCCCTCCCATGATCAGGTTGTGTGACTCTAAGTTTGGGATCTTATCTAACACCCGCCTCATAAATTCCACATTGTGCCAATTCGGAGCAGAACGTTCACGAGTACCACCCGCACCCCCTCCTGCTTCCCACTCACCATTATGTACCTACCCCTGGTCTGAGTCCAGCCCTGAGTGGAATACTTGGCCAACCAACCCCTTTCTCAATCTGGTCTGGTCTATAGCCTTTAGGTGTGTCTCTTGTAACATTGCCACATCCGCCTTCAGCCCCCTCAAATGCGCAAACACGCATTATTGTTAAATAGATCAAGATTAGGGCAGCACGGTGGCGCAGTGGTTAGCACTGCAGTCTCACGGCGCCGAGGTCCCAGGTTCGATCCCAGCTCTGGGTCGCTGTCCGTGTGGAGTTTGCACAATTTCCCCGTGTCTGCGTGGGTTTCGCCCCCACAACACAAAGATGTGCCGAGTAGGTGGATTGGCCACACTAAATTGCCCCTTAATTGGAAAAAATGAATTGGGTACTCTAAAAAAAAATTTTTTTATTTTTAATTAAAAATTAAAAAATAAAAATAGATCAAGATTGATGGGGAAGGATAAAACTAGACACAGATTATCTTGATAGTAGGTTTATTCACAGAATAGGTCTTACACCTATTAATCCCTCCAATGTGCCAGCAGTCCTGTTTTATACTCTTAATAAAATCAATAACTTCAACAAAAATGACAGGAATGACAGCCCTGGGTGGAGCAGAGTAATTAAAACAGAGCGTCAAAAGGAAGCTTAACGAACTAAACCAAAATGTCATTGCCACCAGTGATGATGCCCCCCATTCCCCAATGGAGCCAACCGGTCATGGAAGGTCTGACAGGTGCCTGTGGACACAGGGTCCCCTTCTCCAAGGTCCCCTGGCCACAAACATAGCCACAATAAAGGGATACTTGGGTCGGAGAACCCCCTTGACCACCTGCTGCCTGGACCAGTTAATAGCCAACTTGGCCAGGCCAAGGAGCAGGCTTGCGAGGAGGTCCTCCTTACCCGGTGACCAATGATCAGGAGTGTGGGGCTGAAGTGCAGCTGAAGTTTGAGCAGCAGCCCCTTCAAATAGCTGAAAAAGCTGCACGCACTTCCGGGTGCGGCGATGACCAGCTGAGTCGCACGTTTCGGCAGCTCCCTGTGAAACGGACTTTTGGGCTCTTGATAGGAGCCCCAACGGCAATTTTAACGGCTGAAAACACCGTGCGGTAAACCAGAAGGGTGTTCCCCCTGGACACGGATGGAAAAAGGAGAGGAAAGTGGCCGGATTGCAGCGGATCCTTTGGAACAACGGCAAGGAAGGCAAGCAGAAACCAAGATGGCGTCGGAAGGTGGCAGTTTCATATGGGGCCCTGAACAACAAGAGTTTTTGAAACGCTGCGTGGAGGAGATAAAAAAGGAAATGAAGAAAGAGTTGTTGGCCCCGATATTACAGGCGATTGAAGGGCTGAAAGAGGAACAAAAGACCCAGGAGCAGGAGCTTCGGGTCGTGAAGGCGAAAGCAGCTGAGAATGAAAACGATATACAGGGCCTGGTGGTGAAGTCGGAGATACAGGAGGCACACCAGAAACGATCTGTGGAGAGGTTGGAGGCACTGGAAAATAACGCAAGGAGGAACAACTTGAGGATTCTTGGCCTTCCTGAAGGTGTGGAGGGGGCGGACGTCGGGGCATATGTGAGCACGATGCTGCACTCGTTAATGGGAGTGGAGGCCCCGACGGGTCCGTTGGAGGTGGAGGGAGCATACCGAGTTATGGTGCGAGGACCGAGAGCAGGAGAAGCTCCCAGAGCCATAGTGGTGAGATTTCTCCGTTTTAAGGATAGAGAAATGGTCCTTAGATGGGCGAAGAAAACTCGGT